>NC_052146.1:226638899-227326517 GCF_902713615.1 Scyliorhinus canicula
CCCCACCACCCCACCCCACAAACGCCGGTAATCTCTCCCCCACCACCACCACCCCACAAACGCCGGGTACTCTCTCCCCCCCTCCCCCACCACCACCGCCCCACACAACGCCGGTACTCTCTCCCCCCCCCACCACCACCCCACAAACGGCGGTACTCTCTCCCCCCCACCCCACCACCACCACCCCACAAACCCGGTACTCTCTCCCCCCCCCACAAATGCCGGTACTCTTCTCCCCCCCCACCACCACCCCACAAACGCCGGTACTCTCTCCCCCCCCCCCCACAAATGCCGGGGTACTCTCTCCCCCCCCACCACCACCCCACAAACGCCGGTACTCTCTGCCCCCACCACCCCACAAACGCCGGTGCTCTCTCCTCCCCCCCCCCACATACGCGGTACTCTCCTCCTCCCCCCCCCCCCCCCCCCCCACCCCCCCCCCCCCCCCCGCACTCGATGTAGGTAACTGAACGGCGTCAACCATCATTAATGTTTGACACCATTATAAACCTACTGTGATTTTCGCCGACGTGACCCATGGCCACGTCGGTGGGACTTCGGCCCATCCGGGCCGGAGTTTGTTGACAGTAAAAATTAAATGACATCCTGCCGGCGCCAGCTGTTCTCAGAGGCTGCTGGCGGGATTTGCACAACGCCGGTTTTTGGCCGCTCAGAAAATTCAAAACCCGGCGGGAGCGGGAATAACGCCGCCGCCGGCCGATTCTCCGACCCTGCGTGGGATCGGTGAATTTCGCCCCCTGTTTTAGAACATAGAACAGTACAGCACAGAACAGGCCCTTCGGCCCTCAATGTTGTGCCGAGCCATGATCACCCTCCTCAAACCCATGTATCCACCCTATACCCATAACCCAACAACCCCCCCCTTAACCTTACTTTTTATTAGGACACTACGGGCAATTTAGCATGGCCAATCCACCTAACCCGCACATCTTTGGACTGTGGGAGGAAACCGGAGCACCCGGAGGAAACCCACGCACACAGGGGGAGGACGTGCAGACTCCACACAGACAGTGACCCAGCCGGGAATCGAACCTGGGACCCTGGAGCTGTGAAGCATTTATGCTAACCACCATGCTACCCTGCTGCCCAAATTTTATCCTATTAAAATCAGCATTCCCCCAATTCAGCAACCTTATTACCAGTCCATATTTGTCCCTTTCCATATCTACCTTGCATCTTACTGAGTTATGGTCATTATCACCAAAATGCTCCCCCACTGACACCTCTTCCACCTACCAGCCTCATTCCCTAAAATTAGGTCAAGTACCACCCGCCTCTTGTCAGACTTTAGCGTGCTAGCTCAAAAAGCTCTCCTAGATCCACTTTAAAAATTCCTCCCCCTCTAGAAATTTCAAGCTTTGCCTGTCCCATTAATATTGAGGAATTTGAAATCCCCTACTATTATTACCCTATTATTTTTACACTTCTCTGAGAATTGCCTGCGTATCTGCTCTTGAAATGAAAATCGCTTATTGTCACGAGTAGGCTTCAATGAAGTTACTGTGAAAAGCCCCTAGTCGCCACATTCCGGCGCCTGTCCGGGGAGGCTGGTACAGGAATCGAACCGTGCTGCTGGCCTGCTTGGTCTGCTTTATAAGCCAGCGATTTAGCCTTGTGAGCTAAACCAGCCCCTTCTACCTCATTCTACCTCTTCTTCTACCTCCCCAAGACTGTTTGGAGACCTGTGATACACTGCCAGCAATGTGATTACCCTCTTTTTGTTCTTCAGTTCCATCCATATAGCCTCAGTTGAGGAGCCTGCTAATATATCACCCCCCCCCCCCCCCCCTCACTGCAAAAATTGAATCCCTGATCAATACTGCAGCACCAACTCCTCTTTTACACCTTGCGAGAATTTGGTCCATTCCAGTTCAGGTCCAATCATTCAACTTGTGCAGGTCCCATCTTCCCCAGAGACAGAATCATTGATTCAGGAAACTAAAGCCCTCCCTCCTGTACCATCTCTTCAGTCAAGCATTCATCTGCTCTATCCTCCTATTCCTGGACTCACTAGCACTTGGCACAGCAGTAAACAGAGATTACAATCTTTGCGGTCATGCTTTTCAATCTGCTACCTGGCATCCCAAATTCTGGCTGCAGGACCGACCTCATCCCTCTCATACTTGTCGTTGGTACTAATGTGAACCATGACCTCTGACTGTTCACCCGTCCCCTTCAGAATGAGGAGGCATGAGGACAAAGGAAGGGGGATGGAGGTGACGGAGGGAAGATGGGTGAAGGAGGAGGGATGGGGGTAAAAGAGGGCATTGGGGCAAAGGAGAGGGGAATGGGGCTGAAGGATGGGGGTGAAGGAGGCAGGATGGGGTGAAGGAGGGGGAAGGGGTGAAGGAACGGAATGGAGCAAAGGATGGGGGAATGGGGTGAAGGAGGGGGATGGGGCAAAGGAGCGGGAAGGGGTGAAGGAGGGTGGATGGGGTGAAGGAGGGGGAATGTCCTTCATCCCATCTCACCTCCTTCACCCCCATCCTCTGTCCTTTGCCCCCATCCCTTCCTCTGCTGCTACTCAATGCGCATGCACCATAATTCACGTGGGTCATGTTGTGAAATCCGATGATTGTCAGAATGGATCCGCCCCCTCTGATGTGTTAGGTTCAGCAGAGTGATTGACATGTAAATACTGGAGTGGATTTCTCAGTCGTTCTGTCCCTGATTGCCCATGAAGAGACTCACTCATCCTTGTAACCTACCCCACCCAAATTAACCCATTCATCGTACACTGCTGATTTCTTGCTCTTCCTGTGCATTTGCTTACTATAGTACTGATAATTGCAAAAAGGAAATCCTTATTAATACCAATGAGAATTGCAAACAGACAATCCTTATGCAAACCAATCAGCCACATCTGACCAGTAATAAATAATCAGTTGGAAACGCTCAATTTAACGTCAGAGCAATTTATTAAGTAAGCAACAGTTTCACACATCAGTGATTTGGTATCTTGAAAATGTGGCCAAGCATTCACCCTGCTGTAAGTAATTGTGTAATTTTATGAATTTAGCTATTAGTGCAAGCATCAGAGAATATCCACCTATAATAGTGGTCATTTTCACATTAGGAGCAGTAAGTATGGAACATAAATTAAAGCACGATGGAAGAATCATAATAACCTGGTCACCTGTTGTTAAAAAAGCATTGTTTAGGCCAAGTTCACCTTTTGTTGAGCTTTCCAATAACTTATATAACAAACCTAGACCATTTTAAAATGTGTACCACAGATATTCATTCAGTAAATCAATCCGAAAAACAAAGATGCACAAAGAGCTTCTAAAAAAATAATCAGCTGTTTGTAAAATGCACTACTTGTCTCCAGTTAAAATTCAGTGGACATTAGGCTGTGAGTGGATTTTTAGAAAAGGTTCATCAGGAACATCTCATGAACATGGCAGGTTTCTGTGTTTTTGTTTGGATCAGGAAATTTATAAACTGGAGAGAACAAGGAGCGTTTGATGCTTTAAAATTCTGCAATGTGAAAGAGGAATGATCTGTTACTCAGGAGTTCTAAGTTTGAATTAGAATTGTGTGTCCATCAAGCATGCTTGTCTGCAGGGTCAGCTGTATTTTATAACCTGGAAAATGCACAGACAAAACCATGCAAACAACTGCAGTTTAAATCTAAATAAGTAACAGGTCACATTTTATCAATGATACATTTAGGAAGTACCTTCAGTATTTCATAAATTAACAGTCATATTTGCATTAAACATTTAGCATCTTCAAGATTATTGTAAACATAGACGAGAACAACTGACTATTTTGTGCAAAGGTATAGATATATGAATTCACGATCAATTGTAAATATCATAAATGCACATTAATAATTCCTTATGTTTGACATGATGCACATAATGGGTGTGTCTTGTGCACATGCATTTGTGTACACAATGATCTTAACTTTTTCACATGCGTACATTTTACATTTATCAGTTGATAGTCATTGCACACACAAAGGGAGTATATAATCCCTTCATAGATCAACTGATAATCTTTAGATCTTGGCTGTAAGTAAAATTTGTTCACCCTTAAAACTTGGATAAAGCTGATTGAGGCAACAGAAAATTAAGGTCCAATGCAAGGCAGCATGGAGCAAGTGGGCCTGATGTTAACAACAGGAAAAGGGAAGGTTTACTGCTGCATCTCTGTATGACTCCTTGAGACAAGGTTTCCGTTGTGGTTAAATTGTAACAAAATTGTAAAAGTTTAATAAATAATATAGTTAGAGTTTAGCAATTCATGGCACTTGGAGGAAATTATCTTCCCAATGAGTAGATTATGTATCGTATGATGGCAAATGTTTACCAGGCTGATAAAAATGTATTCATCCCTGAGTTACTTGGTTTATCCAATTTGTTGAGATGTTTATCTTATCAAGGTTATTCTCTACGTACAGATGCGTGGAACATCAGCCAGATCTGATAAAATGAGCCCAACAATATTTCAGAAAGATTTATACCAATTGATAGTCTAATAATTGGGCGATTCCCGAATTGGACTGTAATCCTGGTGCAGCACAAATTGTCTGTGCCAGCTAAGACAGATGGAATAACTGCACAAAATTAGCTCAATGGCCTCACACACCTGATCATCATTCTGCCAAGCTGTTGGCATCAGTCACAGCCTCGCTGGTCACAGAAAACACAAGGACTGGCTGGTTTAGATGCCAATCTAGGTGATGAGCGGAGTCCAGGATGAGAGGAGACGCAAGAACGGTGGGACTCGGGACTTCCGGTAGTGGCAAGTAGGAGAAGGTCACATACGAGGTAGCAACCGCCTGGGTACTTGTTTTATTTGGTCCTTTTTTTGCCTGTTCTCGGGGAATTTGGGTGAACACACTCGGCCTAGCTAAAGGTTTAGGGAACAAAATAATGTCAAGAGTTTCCAAAAAGCTTGAAGGAAGGAACGTTATGAGTGGAAACGCTTCGACTGGTACAGGGAGTCTGCTTGGCTCCTAGTTTGGAAGATGGCGAAGCCGTTCCTATCACAGGCGGATATGCTGGTGGAGGTACTGGCCTCGGAGTTTGAGAAGCAGTTGGGAGACACATCGAAAAACAGGGGAAGGTGATGAAGCAAACCCACAAAAAATTGATTGAGGAGGCGCTTAGTCCGATTTGGAATAAGATGCAGAAAATCTCTGTGAAAAGGGAAAAAGGAAGGAGAGGTGATGGAGGGAGTGGAAGAAATCTTTTCGATGCACAGCTATCAAATCGCATCGCTGGAGGCTGAGATCTCATTGGTGAGGGAGAGAAACAAGATCCTGAAGGCCTAAGTAGTTGACCTGGAGAACAGGTCAAGATGATGGAATACCTCAGAATCATGCCAGAGGGGATGGAGGGTCCGAATTCCACTGAGTTTTTCTCTCAGATGTTCAGCAAGTTGGTAGGGAAGGGGATGGACAGATTTCCCCTCCAGAGTTGGACAGGGCCCACCGAACTTTCCGTCAAAAGCCTCGGGTGAGCGAGCCACCAAGGACAGTGGTGATGTGATCCCACAGCCTCCGAGAGGAGAGGGTCCTGAAGTAGACGCTGCCCTCCCTCAAATGGGAGGGCAGCGCCATTCGGATTCATCAGGACGTCGGGGCGGAGCTGGGGAAGAGGTGGGATGCCTTCAACAAGGTAAAAGTGGCATTGTACCAGAGTGGAATGAAGTTTGGGGTGAGGTACCCAGCGAGGCTTCAGTTCACGTATGGCCAAAATACCATTATTTCGACACATCAGAGGAAGCGGAGGACTTTGATAAAGAACACAATCTTGGACTCAGTTAAAAGTGTCATGGGGGAACTGTTATGGCTGTTGATGGGATGTTGTTTGGAATTTTATGTATACTGTATATATTTGTTGTTATTCGGGGTTTGCATGTTACATGGCGGAGGGGGGAACAATTGGGGTAGAGGGTAATAGTTAAGGTAATAGCAATGGAAATATATGGACCCTGGTGGGGATTTGAACACTGCAGGGGTGTTGGATTTTTAAAATATGTGTAATGGGGTTGGGCGTGGGAGCTTCTTTTCTCTTTGTTCCTTAATATGTATCCTGAGTGGGGGCTACCTTGCTAGCAGCAAGGTTTTAGCTAGCAAACGGGAGTGTGGTGGGGAGAGGAGCTGTGGCCTTTTGGACCTGTTTAGCCAAGGTTCAATGAGTTTGTTTGGTGGGGGGATGGGGATGTTGAGGAGAGGGCATTGTTCAGTGGAAAGTGGTCAGCAGATTCAATGGGAGGAGGGGTGATTGGAGAGAGGGGGATGGGTGGGGGTGGGGTCTTGCTCTGACAGTTTCTGGGGCGTTTCTTTGTCTCACCTTTCAGGTGGGGTTGATGACCATCTTGCATGGGCCTTGGGCCTAAGTATTTGGTTTGGATGCGGGATAATCCTTTGTGCTGTGAATGGCTGACTGCGGAGGTTGAGGGGGGGTTGAGAGACCCCTGATCAGGTTGGCCACATGGAACATGTGGGGATTCAGGGGCCAGTGAAGAGATTGAACGGGGACGGGTCTGTCTATCTGTCCATGCTATGGGAGGACTTGGAAGCAGTTCACCGAGTGGAGATCATATTGTACAAGACACACATGGGTAGAGAGGCAAGAGAAGAGGACCTGAAGCTAGTGGATAATATTCTGGAGGTGCACCCCAGGTACTTGGGAGACCCTACCCCAGAGCTCCAGGCAAATAGGAAGAAACTGTAGATGCAGTTAGATTTGTTTTCTACGGGTAAGGCGGTGCGCCAGCTGCGGCGATCGAGGAGGGTCATTTATGAATACAGGGAGAAAGCCAGGCTTCCCCTGGCTCACCAGATGAGGTGGCAGGCAGCCTCCCGGGAGATCATTCAGGTCAGGGACTCCAGCGGCAAGCTGGTATCTGCCCTGGATAGAGTAAATGTCGCATTTGAGGCTTTCAATAAGAATCTGTACACTTCGAAGCCGCCAGAGGCGGGTTTGGAGATGTCGCCATTTTTGGAGGATCTGGAGTTTCCGGTGGTAGGGAGGAGTAGGGAGAAAGTATTGGAAGCATCATTAGGTCCCGAGGAAGTTTTAGCAGCTATAGAACGGATGCAAACAGGTAAAGCCGCAGGAACGGATGGATTTCTGGTCTAGTTATAGAAGTTGTTTTCCGGACAGTTGGTCCCATTGCTGGCAGACATGTTTCAGGACTCTTTGACCCGGGGCTCCCTCCCAGTGACACTGGTGCAGGCATCAATTTCCTTCCTGTTGAAAAAAGATAAGGATCCTGTGGAATGTGAGTTGTACTGCCCGATTTCGCTGTTGAACGCAGATGCCAAGGTATTGGCTAAGGTGCTAGCAAGGAGGTCAGAACCTTGTCTTCCTGGGGTGATAGGTGAAGATCAGACTGGGATTGTTTTTTTTAAGTTTTACTTTATAAATTTGTCGTACCCAAGTTTGTTTTACAATTAAGGGGCAATTTAGCCTGGCCAATCCACCTACCTGCACATCTTTGGATTGTGGGGGTGGGACTAATGCAGGCACACGGAGAATGTGCAAACTCCACACGGACAGTTATTCGGGGCCTGAATCAAACCCGGGTCCTCGGCACCGAGAGGCAGCAATGCTAACCATTGATCCATTGTGCCGCCCCCAGACATGGATTATTAAGGGCTGGAAACGGTCGTCTAATGTCCAGCGACTGTTAAATGTAGTTCTCTCCCCACCAGCGGGGCCTGATCCTGAGGCGGTGATGCTGAGAACACATTTGGCATGGTGGAATGGAAGTATCTGATTACAGTTTTGGAGAGGTTTGGGCTTGCATCAAAGTTTGCCTCATGGATATGTGTATTGTATAAGGCCCTGTTGGATAGTGCACATATCAGCAATTTGGGTTTGGGGTGATTTCAATTAGATAGGGTCTGATGTCTCCCCTCCTATTTGTATTGGCGATCGAGCCCTTGGCTATGGTTTTGAGGACTTCTAGAAAATGGAAGGGGATAATTCAGGGGGTAAGGGTGGAGCATAGGATGTCCCTATATGCCAACAACTTGCTGCTTTATGTGATGGATCCAGTCCCCACGATGGGGGATATTATAGAACTAATGAAAAGCTTAGGCTCTTTTTCAGGATATACGTTGAACCTGGGTAAAGGTGAGAATTTCTGGTGGACCCCACGGGGAGGTGAGCCAAGCCAGCAGGGCTTGCGTTTCAACTTGCCAGATCAAGCTCCATATCTGGATGTCCGTGTAGTCTGGGACTGGGTACAGTTTCATAACTTGAATTACACCAGTCCGGTGAGTAAGATCAAGTTGGATCTGCAAAGGTGGGATAAACTGCCTTTGGACTTGGCAGGCAGGGTCCAGTCTATCAAAATTAATATTCTGCCATGGTTTCTGTTTATTTCAATTTCTTCCTGTCTTTCTCCCTAAATCCTTTTTTGGGAGGGTAAACAGGTTGGTGACATCATTTATTTGGGTGGGCAAGACTCCGAGAACTTGTACGACAGTTTTACAGAGCGACAGACTGTCCGGGAGACTTGCACTGCCTCACTTCCTTGTTAATTATTGGGAGGCCAACATAGAAAGGTGATGGGGTGGTGCAGTGACCTGTACAATCTTGCGTACAGGTAAAGGCAAAGTCAGGTGAGGGGTTTGGGTTGGACGTGCTGGTGACAGCTTCGCTACTGTTTCGCCAACAAAATATTCTGCGAGTCGGGTGGTTGTGCCCACTTTAAAAATATAGAGGCAGTTCAGGCAGAATTTTAGTCTTGGGTCTTTGGCGAAGTTGGCCCCCATTTGTTCCAATCACTTGTTGGGCTCCATGTTTGGGGTGTGGGGAAGGAAGGGGTTGGAGAGAGAATAAGACAGTGGGACACACATGGAATGTACTTGCATATGCCTTCAGCCGTAATGGCACTTCGGTGCCTATTTACAAATGGGTGTCAAAGCAACACATCTATGGGCCCATTTGCATAAGGAATTGCTAATATGTTGAGAAATAACTCTGTCATTACATTTCAAATTTTTGATACAATCCGTAGATCTTTGTAATATCCCTGAGTAGTTGTCAGTTTGTCAGTTGTGTTTCCGTCAGACAGTAATGACAGTAATAGTGTGAAGCTGATGAGATGTAGTTTGATTCTTCTCAAGCCCCATCGATTTTTCTTCTGTATAATGTCAAACTCCAAAATCTTTATACTAAAAAAAGGAGAAAAGGACATAAAATTCAATTTTCATTCTGGATTTTGTGCCTGAAAACCGAAAATGTTTCCACTGAATTAGCAATAAAACTCAAATTACAGTGAAGTACAATTTGCTGCAGGAGTGAATCTAACAGTATCTGCTTTAGTTAAACTTGTCCTTGTCATTTTAGTTTTGACAATAATATATGCTGAAAATTGCTGAAAGTGCAAGGCTGGAACCTAAATGAACAGGACAAGCAACTGTGTCTCTCCTCAACGAATTAGATTAAAGGATTGTGAAGTTATCAGTGCAAAGACTGGGAAACAAATACAAAATAGAGGGTGGCATTCAATGTTAATCAGGTGCAGAAAGAGAAATGTAGACGATAGACAGAATAGATACATACGTACATACATAGAAGATAGGAGCAGGAGGAGGCATTTGGCCCTTCGAGCCTGCTCCGCCATTCATCACGATCATGGCTGATCATTCAACACAATAGCCTAATAGCCACAGAGGGTAGTGGGTGCCTGGAACTCGCTGCCGGAGGAGGTGGTGGAAACAGGGACGAAAGTGACATTCAAGGGGCATCTTGACAAATACATGAATAGGATGGGAATAGAGGGATACGGACCCCGGATGTGTAGAAGCTTTTAGTTTAGTCGGGCAGCATGGTCGGCACAGGCTTGGAGGGCCGAAGGGCCTGTTCCTGGGCTGTACTTTTCTTTGTTCTTTGTTCTTTGTAATGCTGCTTTCTCCCATAGCCTTTGATCCCTTTCTCCCGAAGTACTATATCTAACCTCCTCTTGAATATATTTAATGATTTAGCATCAATTGCTTCCTGTGGTAATGAATTCCAGAGGCTCACCACTGTTTGGGTAAAGAAATGTCCCCTCATCTCTGTCCGAAATGGTTTACACTGAATCCTCAGACTGTGACCCCTGGTACAGGACACAACCATTATTGGTAACATCTTCCCTGCATCTACCCTGTCTAGTCCTGTTAGAATTTTAATAGTCTCTATGAGATCCCCCCTCATTATTCTGAACTCCAGTGAGAACAATCCCAACCTAATCAATCTCTTCTCATGACAGTACCTCCATCTCTGGAATCAGTCTGGTGAACCTTTGCTGCACTCCCTCGAGAACAAGAACATCCTTCCTCAGAGAAGGAGACCAAAACTGCACACAATACTCTAGGTGTGGCCTCACCAAGGTCCTGTACAACTGCAGCAACACATCCCTGCTTCGAAACACGTGCCAACTAAATCCACAGTGAAATACTAATCAATACAGATTCCATGTGCCACTTATGGTGAATTTGGGGATGTAAAATTTTATGACAGCTCAGATTTTCCAGCAAGTGGGCATCTCAAGGTGACCTCCCCCTTATGGTGGCATTTTCTATTCAACGTAGCTCAAAAATTCTGGCCCTGCCAGTCACTAAAAATATATTAGGGGGCCTCACGGTAGCATGGTGGTTAGCATCAATGCTTCACAGCTCCAGGGTCCCAGGTTCGATTCCCGGCTGGGTCACTGTTTGTGTGGAGTCTGCACGTCCTTCCCGTGTGTGCGTGGGTTTCCTCCGGGTGCTCCGGTTTCCTCCCACAGTCCAAAGATGTGCGGGTTAGGTGGATTGGCCATGCTAAATTGCCCGTAGTGTAAGTTTAATGGGGGGATTGTTGGGTTACGGGTATACGGGTTACGTGGGTTTAAGTAGGGTGATCATTGCTCGGCACAACATCGAGGGCCGAAGGGCCTGTTCTGTGCTGTACTGTTCTATGATGAACTGAGAACAGAGCATCTAGGAGTTTGGTGAATAATGGGACCAATAGCCTCTCCCCTTACCCAAGGCATTTCCAGGTTTGGGAAAGAAATAGAGACATGATGGAAATATGGTGAACTGAAGTCAAATCAGGAACAGAAAGAGAAATAAAAAGAATGAAAAAAATATTTAATCAAGAGTGAAGAGTGAAAAGTAAGGAAGATCATTATTATAACAATTGTTTGCTTGTCGAGTTAAACTATGGTTTAAATGTTTCTGTTTCAGGATCAGCAAGGTTGCATATTTGCTACTCAATCTTATCATTAAAAAGGTACCAGGAGCCTTGGAGTTCAGTGGTAGTGTCCCGATCATTGGATCAGAAACTCCACGTGCGAGTCCAACAATGGACCTTGTTGGCCATGCAAAGCATGTTCAACACAGTTCAGTGGGCTGATAATCAGCTCAGGAACCTTTCCACCACTAGTCACCAAAGGAGAAAAGAAAACTGTGTGTGATACGCTAAACAAAATTCAAAAGGTACTGACATTGGTTTTTTTCAATAAACATTTATTATAACAACAACAAAATAAACAATGTACATGAAACTATAAACATATACTGCATAAGCCGTCTCCTCCCTTACAGGTCCCACCTTTATTAACCCCCCTACTCTAAGATAAACTAACCCCCCCCCCCCCCCCCCCCCCCCCCCCCCCCCCCCCCCCCCCCCCCCCCCCCCCCCCCCCCCCCCCCCCTTCTGCTGACGATTAATTTTCCGCAAAGAAGTCGACGAACGGTTGACACCTCCGGGCGAACCCTAACAGTGACCCTCTCAAGGCAAACTTGATTTAATCCAAACTGAGAAAGTTAGCCATGTCCGATAGCCAGGTCACTGACTTCGGGGGCTTTGAGTCCCTCCAAGCTAATAGTATCCGTCTCCGGGCTACCAGGCAAGCAAAGGCCAGAATGTCTGCCTCTTTCTCTCCTGGATTCCCGGGGCTTCCGACACCCCGAAAATCGCCACCTCTGGACTCAGCACCACCCTTGTTTTTAACACTGTAGACATGACATCTGCAAACCCCTGCCAAAATCCCCTAAGCTTTGGACATGTCCAGAACATGTGGACATGGTTCGCTGGTCCTTCCGCACATTTTGCAAACCTGACTTCCACCCCAAAGAATCTGCTCATCCGGGCCACTGTCATGTAAGCCCGGTGAACAACCTTGAATTGTATCAGGATGAGCCTGGCACATGTTGCGGATGCGTTGACTCCACTCAACGCATCCGTCCACAGACCATCCTCTATCTCTCCTCCCAGTTCCTCCCCCCACTTGTGGTTCAGCTCCTCGGTCTGCGTCTCCTCTGACCTCATAAGTTATTTGTAAATGCCAGCGTCCGTTCCTTCGGACCCCTCCGGGAGCCCAACGATTCTCAAGTTCTCTAGGTCCTCCACCTTCTCCAGGAGCTTCTTCTGCTGGTCTCTCAGCTTCCCCACCTCCAACTCCACCGCGGTTTGATGTTCCTCCTGCTCAGCCAGCACCTCTATCTTCTGGATTGCACGATCTTGGGCATCCAATCTAAGCCCCAGCCGCTCACTTGACGCTTTTATCGGGTCCAAGCAGTCCCGTTTCTGTTTAACAAAGCCTTCCTGAATAACTTGCATCAGCTGCTCTGTTAACCGCTGGGTTGTCAAACCAGAAGTCCGGTCCTCCGCCATGCTGTCTCCTGTTGCAGCTTCACCCAAACCTTCTCTGTCTTTCTGTTTCTGCCTTTACGAGCACTTCTAGTCCTTCTCTTCATACCCCGATATGGGAATTCAGTACACAATTGCCTCTGTCTTCAGTTTTTCAGTTCACATCCGGTAGGAAATCGGGGGAAATGGTCCAGAAGTCCGACCCGAGAGGGAGCCACCAAATGTGCGACTTACTCCTTCATAGCCACCACCGGAAGTCCAGGTACTGACATTGTTAATTTCTACCCCTAACATTATGTGCTGAGTTTAACTGACATTGATTGTGCAGATGTAGCTATTTCGTGAAACTCATATGAATGTTGAGGGGGAAGAGCTGGCCTGAATTTCTGCACAGACAGAGAAGCACTCCGTCTTTATGAAAATGTTATCAAATACTGGAATCTGAAAGCCCTGCCCCACAACATTTTTGCAAGGGGAGAATTGGGAGGGTAGAACTTTGGGCACCTGTGCATCAGGAGGCAACTGCACATGTTCAAGTGCAGCAGCTTTCAGCCTGATCTGATTTTCGCACAAGTGAGGAGTAGGAAACATGACTTTTGCACATTAGGTCTGGGAGGAGAAGGTATAACTTACTTGGGTTCTTTGGAGGGGTAAGGAACCCTTTATAGATATGTGGCGGGATTCTGTGATCCTGAGGCTAAGTGTTGATGCCGTCGTAAACGCCCTTGCGTTTCTTGATGGCGTCAACATGACCTCAGGAGCAGAAATTCTGACCCCTACAGGGGGCCAGCAGGGCACTGGAGTGATCCACGCTGCTCCAGCTGCTGACCCCGCAGATAGGCGGCGAGGGGTCCGCACACGCGCAGTGGGACCGGCACCAACACGTGCATGCACTGTGGGACTGGCGCGATTGCATGCACAGAGGCTCCCTTCTCCACGCCGGCCCCAACTCAACATGGTGTAGGGCCACAGGGACCGTTGGGGAACAAAAGAGGCCCCAGCCCGAGAGGCCGGCCCGCCGATCGGTAGGCCCCGACGGTGGGCCAGGCCACAGCGGAGACCCCCCCCCCCCCCCCCCCGGTTCAGATTCCCTGCCCCCTCCACCAGGCCGCCCCCAGTTGCATGCACGCCAAGGTCTTGCTGGCTGAGATAAGGTGTGAATGGTGCCAGCAGAACCCGTTTTTTTGGTGTGGCCGCTCGGCCATCCTGGGCAGAGAATCGCGGGAGGGCCCGTAGAGCGGCCTCAACCGGCGGAGCGCTGACCGCGCCGGCGCCAATTCTCCACTCTCCGGAGAATCGGCGGACCGGCATCGGGGCGGCGTAGCACGATTCGCGCCAGTTCCAGCGATTCTCCAGCACGGACCCGGGGTGAGAGAATCTCGGCCCAAGTCTTGGGACACCTTTGTGAGAGGTAAGGTGCATTTTGGGAGAGGTGAGGTGTCCTTTGGGACGATTTAAAGTAGACATGAAAAGTGGATAACCGCACTGAAATTGTCAACTTTATTTAATCTTAGCATGGATCTTGAGGTCGGCCCAGGTTGGGTACTGGGCGAATTAACATGGAAGGTGGAAGAGAAAGTGGTCAATTCTGCAGAGGCTGGGGGCATGGGTTGGCATGAATGGGGGTGGTGATATAACACAACATGGGTTGACATTGATGGGGCATTGGAAAAGTGTGAGGGAATATGAGCGCTGAGCACTGGAGATGTTTTTCTGTTTCATTCTTTTTTTCCGAGGCAGGCCTTTCTTGCATTCCGCCTCCATGCCCAGCAGGTCATGTGACTGCCTCCAAAGTCTTTTGGGGGCGACGGGCATGACTCCAAGAAAAGCCTTGATCCCCGAATGAAAATGCAAACATCAGGCCACTTTTTCAGGAATCAGCCTCACAAAGTCAGACATTCTCTCAACTCTGCACACCCAAGTCGAGAGTGAAAGTTCAGTTCACTCTAATTACATGGCCGACAGCAGGATATTTATTCATGGCTACAAGTTGGTGGACAACCTACACGTTAATAAATGTGCATGCAGTAAACCTGGAATGATTTTGCAGGTATTTTCTGGGATCACATCTGGGGTGTCATGAGGTAATTTCAAGGACTAATGGATCTTCAAGAAGGTTTCCTGCATTTTCAATTCTGATTTGCTGTTGGCTTACATTGCAAGCAATAAGATACAACGCTTGAAGTGTGACATGAGGGAAGTGTGACAGGAAGTGCAAAGACGACAGGAAGTTGGCATTGAGTGCAAGACTTCTGATATATTATCAATAGTTTTATTCCCTGTCAATAAAATTCAAAGTGAAATGTATCAATCTTACCATTTGCTGATACTTTCCAACACCCTGTTGCGGTTTTATTTCTGTACCTTTATATGCTATAAAGTGGATGAGTGTGTTAATCCTGGGGGGAAAAAAAATTGTTACCACTCCCATAACATTGTAACAATTCTTTGTAAATCAAAATACCTTTTTATTAATACCTGTGGTACAACATGGTGAGGAACTGAATTCCCAATAGCCCAGCGAACGATACCAAGAACATGAAACTGAGTGGCTCGATGGTTAGCATTTCATCTTCTGAAAATATACCATTTGGAAGGATTTTGGGGATCTTGATGTGTATATCTGGACCAATTGCTTGCAGGAAAAATGTTGAAATTATCCAAAGAACGTTAATAATGAAGAACAGAAAAGTGGCCTGAAAAGAATAGAAGGGTTTATTCAATATATGTCTTTATAATGTCCACAAAGGTAATATTCCCATTGAATTAAATGTAATAAATACACATTTCTCAACAATATGGCTTTCTTGTAGCCCTCTCCATGTGGGAACTAAAGTCAACCTAATTAATCAGTTCAAATGTTCAATGGGAGCTCTTAATTCACTTTCATCACTGAGAAAACAGGAACTGTATTTATTGCGGCAGGGTAGCACTGTTGCTTCACAGCTTCAGGGTCCAATGTTCGATTCCCAGCCAGGGTCACTGTCTGTGTGGAGTCTGCACGTTTTCATCGTGTCGGCGTCGGTTTCCTCTGGGTGCTGTGGTTTCCTCCCACAAGTCCCGAAAGACGTGCTGTTAGGTAATTTGGACATTCTAAATTCTGTGCACACGAAGAGACGCTGGAATGTGGCGACTAGGGGCTTTTCAGTAACTTCATTGCAGTGTTAATGTAAGCCTACTTGTGACACTAATAAAGATTATTAATATTATTGAGATACACACCAACAGTGAATCTCCAATTCTTAGTCTTACTGAGGCAGGTTTAACTCAGAGAATGAAGCCACACAAAATGTAACCTTTATCCCATTATCACATACATTTTGCTGTTTTTCAATTAGAAGGCATTTTGCACAATGGTCAAGCATAGACAAGGTGATGTAGAACTAATGGCTGGGCTGTTATATTCAGGAAGCTAAACAGATCAGAGGAAAGTTGGCAATCCATTTCTAATGCTAAACCCCCAAATCTGTTATCTTTTCTTGTGCCTTCCCTACCTCCTTTGTTCCCTCTTTCCACGCACACAAATAATTCAACCTGGTTCAACCTTTGGGATTGAACAAGTGGCCAGATTCAGGGCAGATACCTGTAAGGAGCGTTTACCTTGTTTCTTAGAGACTTCAGTTCCTTTTCTATCTCGGTTTGTCTGTCTTTATCTTCTTCAATTGGTTTAAGATACATGTTGATGAGATCATTCCAGAATGGGTTTTCTGCCTGCAGATAGGAATAGAGAACAATAAGGTCAATAAAAAAGTTATATTCTGTTTGTCTGTCTGAGTAGCATTTTTATTTATATTACAAGTGAATAACTACATACTACAAAAAGGTGTTCACATTACACATTTAAATAAATACACCAGGAAATTAACAGAAATGTCATTAGCAGTAACTTACTTCAGCAAGCTCTTCTTCAGCAAGCTCTATGTGGACTGATTGTTCCTGCAAGTTGCTTATCCAATCTACACAATGAAAGCATAAGGGAAAGATCATTCTCAAAATCTTTGCAATCTGGTCAGTTAAGCAACAACATATCTTTCATTTTGACAATCAACTGCAGATGACCCAAAACTCGATTTGAAAATACAGGGCTGGATTCTCCTTTCCGGGGACTAAGTCCCCATTCCGGTGGGAAAACCGGCGTCAACCACTCTGGCATCAATAGCCCCTGAAAGTTTGGAATTTTCCGCAGTCTGGTGCCTAGGTGGACGGCGGAGGGGTTGACGCCACGCCAGCCAACGCCAAAGGGACTGCATGAGTTTGCGCATGCGCCAAAGGGCCGGCGTGATCTCGCGCATGCATGGAACCGCCGGCATGTTTTCGCGCATGCGCGGGGGGTTCTCTTCTCCGCACCGGCCATGGCGGAGCCCTACAGGGGCCGGCGCGGAAGGAAGGAGTGCCCCCACACACAGGCCCGCCCGCAGATCGGTGGGCCCCGATCGCGGGCCAGTTCACCATGGGCCCCACCCCCTCTGACTTACCTGCCAGCTCCCACTGTGTGGGACCATGTCTAATCCATTCCGGCTGGACTGGCCAAAACGAACGGCCGCCCGGCCCAGAATTGCCAGGGGGCCGTGACCAGCGTGGCGTGAAACTCGCTAGATAAACGGCGGTGGAGAATACGGCAGCCGGCGTCTGGGCAGCGGGACAGGATTCGCGCCGTCCCCTCGGGGATTCTCCGAGCCGGCGTGGGGTCGGTAAATCCCGTTGACTGTCTCTGTGACGTGACACCAGCTGAGTGGGTAGTTAGCACGAGGACAGAAGTAGCAGCGTGAAGTCCGCTAATGTAGTGGGAATTCATGAAAATCAGGCTCACGCATTTCCTGGGTGTGAACCTGATTATGTGACCGGTGGGGAAGATCTTATTTTGAAATCTCAGTGGTGCAAATCTTGTTTTGGCCACTCACAGGATTTAGCAGCCATTATGCACATGGTCAATAGGGCCATTATATCGCAGCCACAGGCCCACCTTCATCCACTTTGATCATTACTGATCACCACCGACGAACAGTGCAGCCGTGTGTACCGCCTACAGGATGCACTGCAGTAATTCGCCAAGGTTCCTTAGACAGCACCTTCCAAACCCACGACCACTTCCATCTAGAAGGACGAGAGCAGCAGATACCTGGGAACCCACCACCTGGAGGTTCCCCACCAAGTCACTCACCACCCTGACTTGGAAATATATCGCTGTTCCTTCACTGCCGCTGCGGCAACATCCTGGAACTCCCTCCCTAACAGCATTGTGGGTGTACCTACACCTCAAGGACTGCAGTCGTTCAAGAAATCAATTTACCACCACCTTCTGAAAGGCAACTGGAGATGGACAATAAATGCTGGCCAAACCAACGATGCTCACATCCCGTAAATGCCTCCAAGAACTCTATTAAATTAGTCAAAGATGAATTCTTTTTAGGAAACTATGTAGACTCTGCATGATTTCTCTGGGATTTTCTAAGTGTCCAGCTGTAACCTCCTTCGTAACAAATTCCAGCATTTTCCTGTGACAGATGTTGTGCTAACTTCCTATATCATCCCCTTCCTTTTTGAATAGAGGACCTCTATTCACTATTTTCCAATCTGATGGGACCTTTCCAAAGTTTAAGGAATTTTGGAATAGTAAAATCAATGCATCTGCTATCTTAGTAGCAATTTGCTTGAAGACTCTAGAATGAAATCCAGCAGGTCCTGGGGACATGTCAGCTTTTAGTTTTAATAATTTTCTCAATCTCCTTTCCCTGGTGATTGTAATTGTTTTAAATTCCTCCATTCCTTTCACCTCTTGATGCACAAATCTGGGATTTCATTTGTATCCTCTGCAGTGAAGATAAACACAAATGTCTGTTCAACTCATCAGCCATTTCCTTATTTTCCATTATTAAATCCCCATTCACACTCTTTTGAGAACCATCACTTATTTTATTTACTCTTTTCCTTTTTATATACATGTAGAAACTCTATTTGTTTTTAATATTTCCAGCTGGCTTTCTCTTATGCTCCAATTTCTCCTTCCTCATTATTTTAATCATCCTTTGCTATATTTTAAATTCTGTGAGATCTTCTGACCCGCCACTAATCTTCATGGAATTGTGTGCTTTTTCCTTCAATTTGATACTTTTTCCCATCCTTAAACAGTCTGGTCTACATATGATTCCAGATCCACAGCAATGTGATTAACTCTTAACTGCCCTCTGAAATGGCCTAGCAGGTCACTCAGTCAAGGGCAATTGGGGATGGGCAACAAATGATGGCCCAGCTAGTGAAGCCCGCATCCAAGAATAAAGAAAAAAAAATGATGTCTCAGTGTACATACCATATCTTAAATACCATACTCTGTGATTGGCTGAAGACTAGTGTGCTGCTTGATAAAGCTCGCCTTCCAGGCTAACCTTCCCAATCTGATTCATCCAATCTATTTGTAGATTTAAAGCACCCATTACTATCACTACACCTTTGTCACAAGCCCCACTATTTCTTCCTGTATACAAACTATAGTGTTGGTACTGTTAGGGGGCAGATAAACTACTCCCACGGGTTACTATTTTTTATCTCTACCAAAATTACATCTTGATCTTTAGAAGTAAGGGCATTCCTAATGTACTAATGCTATTCTAAATTTACAAAGCAACCCCACCACCTTTTTCCTAGTTGCCTGTGCTTCTAAAATGCCATGTACTCTTGAATATTTCTGGCCGAGCCATGGTCATCTTGTAGCCATGTCTCTATTATGCCTCAGATCAATACAAATTTATTTCTATTTGTGCTCTCAATTTGTCTGTCTTTGTGATAGCGTAGACCCTTTAAGGATGTGGGCTCAATGAACCACATGACTGGCTCAGGGCCAATCACGTGGGTGCATACAAACCCTGGCCAATAGGGAGTAAGCGTGGGACCCTGGGAGCAGAACCCTGGGCCATGTGAACCCTGGAACTGAAGTGGCCAGACCTGTTATATTGAGTTATGTGCCTGTTACTTACCTACCTTTGCCTTTCATCAATAAACCCCTTTGTTAACTACTGGAAGCCTCCAGTGTGTGTCTCAAGTCACCGCATTAGTAAAAAGGTAAAAGGTTCAATTGTAGCCTGCAGTATTCCATGATTTGAGGCAAGAAGGAAGCAGCACTTGAAAAAGGAAAGAAGCTCCAGCAAGTGTTTGGAACCATTAAATTGTGGTGAAAATGCCTATCATCAGTAACTAGACAAGTTTGACCAAAGGGCTAAAGATTGGAGTCAGCACATTGAAGGGTTCTGACCCAAACATATAATTTAATAAGGAACCTCATATCCCCGGAGGAACCTGACCTTAAGATCTTTAATCAGATAGTTTAGTTGGTCAAAGAACACTTCAACTCAAGGCTCTTGATTATCCTCCAACGTTATAAATTTAAATTTTGCCTGACTGGCTGATTTGTGGGATCCATAACCTCAATATCCAGGAGAAACTCCTGGCTGAAACCACCATAATGTTAGAAAAAGCAATTGAGATACCTCAGGCAATGTAGTGCGCCAAGAAAGGTGCCACTGAGCTCCAAAACATGAAGGGGATGTCAAACAAGTATGGGGTGGCATGACCATGAGGTGTGCAGCAGGATCGACAAGCACAGCAGAAAACCAGATACAGTCCTCAGGACTGGACTGGGGTCAAAGGGCTGGGAAAGGAACAGAGTGTCAACCCTAGTCAGAAGTGGATTGCTTTCTTTGTGGGGAACCATCCCCAAGAGACCTGCCATATCCGGGATTTCACGTGTTTCCGATGCCATCGTAGGGGTCACATTCTAGCACGTTGCCACACTAGGCAAATTGCGTCAAGGCAAAAATAATACAACAGAAACAGTCCATATCACCACAGAACATATTGGCGAAGAGCTCTGTAGAAGAGCATGCAATGTATCGGTTCAATGCCGTTCAGTTGAATAAGACGGCCCCAATTGAAATTGTTCTCAGCCCCTCAAAATGGATGTTGACACAGGACTTGGCTGACCATTGTGAGAGAACAGACTTTCAAGTATATCCGTGATGGAACTCAGCCGTTACGTTTGAACAGTACCACAGCTAGACTTTCCACTTACACTGGGTGAACTATTAAAATCCTTGGTACCACACCAGTGGCGTACAAAGAGCAAGTGGCTGATTTGCCCTTGGTCGTCTTGGAAGGGCACAGACCTAGCCTGATGGGAAGAGATTGGTTACAGAAGATTTTGACTCAATTGTCTGGAAAATTTTTAAATTCAAGATGTCCTGAGGCGGTATAGAGTTGTAGAGGGTTACAGCATGGAAACAGTCCCTTCGGCCCAACTTGTCCATGCCGCCCAGTTTTTACCACAAAGCTAGTCCCAATTGCCCTCATTTGGCCCATATCCCTCTATACCCATCTTACCCATATAACTATCTAAATGCTTTTTAAAAGACAAAATTGTACCTGCCTCCACTACTGCCTCTGGCAGCTCGTTCCAGACGCTCACCACCCTCAGTGTGAAAATTTGCCCCTCTGGACCCTTTTGTATCTCTCCCCTCTCACCTTAAATCTGTGCCCCCTAGTTTTAGACTCCCCTACTTTGTGAAAAGATCTTGACTATCTACCTCATCTATGCCCTCATTATTTTATAGACCTCTATAAGTTCATCCCTGAGCCTCCTGTCCAGCCATGTTTTGTACACTCTCCCTGTGTTTTATTTCTTTAGCCTTACTAGACCCATTCACTGAGTTCCCCACAGTTTCTACACTCTGTACTGTAGCCCTTTTTGATTTTTAACTTTAGTTTCTCTGCCTTTCACTTTCCCCCTTACTGTCCGTTGTTTCTGACCCCATTTTACTTCTCTCCGACTTCCTTCATTGGTTCCCATCCCCCTGCCACATTAGTTTAAATCCTCTCCAACAGCGCTAGCAAACACTCCCCTATGACATTGGTTCCAGTCCAGTATGAAGACATTTTTCACAAAGAACTGAGTCAGATCAAAAGCATCAAGGCCAAAATCTATGTCAATCTGGATTTTTAGAGCCTGACCAGTTCCTTATGCTTTGCATCAAAAGGTTGAAGCTGAGTTTAAGAAATTAGAACAGCTGACTATAAACAGACTGGTTCAGTTCTCTGAGGGGGTGACACTCATAGTCCCCATTTTAATTCGATTGGAATTTGTGGGGACTACAAACTAACCATAAATCAGGCTGCCCAGGTGGAGGACCTCTACGGCAAGTTGGTGGGGGAGCCTCACCTACTCAAAATTGAATCTTAGTTATACATACCTGCAATCAGAATTGGATGAAGAGTCCCAGATGGAGTTTGCCACAATAAACACCCACAGGGGCCTCTTTCAGTGCACAAGATTACCATTGGGCATCACTTCAGCCTGTGCTATTTTCAGTTGCATGATGGAAAATTTCCTCCAGGCAATTCCCAAAGTGTTGGCCTACCTCAACAATGCTCTACTCACCAGCATCACCCCCAAAAAGCACATCTAGCCTGGAGGAAGTATTAAAGTGGTTTCGGGACATTTCATGTTGATAACAGATATGCATCCCCTGAAGGAGAAGGCCAAGGCTATACGTGAAGTCCCGGCACCCAAAAATGTAAGGGAGCTCAAATCCTTCCATGGTATGGTAAATTATTATGGAAGATTCATTTTGAATTTAGCCACAACATTGGCACCATTCCACCAGCTACTAAAGAAGCCTGAGCGGTGGCAATGGAGGGAGCCCCTTGAGGAAGCTTTTCGAGTGGTGAAGCACGCCTTGCAGCCCTCGAACCTCTTGGTTCACTTTGACCTTGGGAAACCGATCGTGCTCACATACAATATAGAGGCAGTTTTATCTCACAAGATGGGAGGTAGTTCTGAGTGACTTATCACCTAGGGCTCAAGGACCCCGTACGGGCCATCCTCTCCTTTTAGGCAGCACGGTAGCATTGTGGATAGCACAATCGCTTCACAGCTCCAGGGTCCCAGGTTCAATTCCGGCTTGGGTCACTGTCTGTGCGGAGTCTGCACATCCTCCCCGTGTGTGCGTGGGTTTCCTCCGGGTGCTCCGGTTTCCTCCCACAGTCCAAAGATGTACAGGTTAGGTGGATTGGCCATGATGAATTGCCCTTAGTGTCCAAAATTGCCCTTAGTGTTGGGTGGGGTTACTGGGTTATGGGGATAGGGTCGGGTGCTCTTTCCAAGAGCCGGTGCAGACTCGATGGGCTGAATGGCCTCCTTCTGCACTGTAAATTCTATGAAATTATATGACCCTTTCAGAAGCAGAATGGAACTATGCCCAAATTGAGAAAGAGGGCTTAGCAATCATGTATGATGTAAAGAAATTCTACCAATGTATGAATGAATGGCGAATTGGCATAAAGAAATGAAAATAATGAAAATCGCTTATTGTCACAAGTAGGCTTCAATGAAGTTACTGTGAAAAGCCCCGAGTCACCACATTCCGGTCCCTGTTCGGGGAAGCTGGTATGGGAATTGAACCGTGCTGCTGGCCTGCCTTGGTCTGCTTCAAAAACCAGCAATTTAGCCCAGTGTGCTAAACCAGCCCCTAGACACATACCATAATGGGAAGCATGGTGGCACAGTGGTTAGCACTGCTGTCTCACAGCACCTGGGAGCCAGGTTCAATTTGGGCCTTGGGTGATTGTCTGTTCGGAGTTTGCACGTGCTCCCTCTGCATGGGTTTCCCCCTGGTGCCCGGCTTCCTCCCAAAGTCCAAAGATATGCGGGTTAGGTGGATTGACCATGCTAAAGTTTCCCCCTCGTGTCCAGGGTTGTGCAGGTTAGTTTATGGGGTTATGGGGATAGGGTGGAATGGACAGGGGAGTGGACATAGATAGAGTGATCTTTCAAAAGGTCAATGCAGACTCGATGGGCGAATGACCTCCTTCTGCAATGTAGGGATTCTGTGATTCTCTGATTCATAAGTCACTACTGGAACTGTTAAGGGAAGACAAGATATACCATCCATAGCCTCAGCTAGGTTGAAGTGTTGGGCCTTGCTGCTTATGACCAACAATTATACTTTCCAGCACTGGTCCGGCCCACAGATTGCCAATGCAGATACATTGAGCTGACTCCTCCTGCCGAAGTGTGTCCCATCCTCACCAATACCCCAGGAGATCATTTTGGTTTTAAACTTCCGAGACAACCTGTCAGTGTTGGCCGGGCACATTCATAAATGGACTTAGACTGACCCAATACTATCAAAGGTGAAGACAATGATACAGACTGGGTGGCACTATGAGAAATATGAGCAATTAAGCTCCTATTTTACCCATCAGGATGAATTGTCCTGCCAGGCTGGTGTGATCTTATGGGGATAACGAGTAATCGTTCCGCCTCCAGCCATGGGACTCCTCTTACAGGAGCTGCATAATGCCCACCCGGGGCAGACAAAGATAAAAATAGTAGCATGCAGTTACGTCTGGTGGCAGGCATAGAAAAGCAATTTAAGAATTGGTAAAAGGTAATTTTGCTGGCTGGACGGATTGCACCCAGTCAGGGCAAGTGTCATATATGGTCAATGTAACTGGGAGGACTGTTGACTACTTGAGGAGTCGGAGGGGGTGACAGTTTGGAGCCAACAAGTTCACTGGTGTTATAGACACTTCTGTAAATGCCTCTGACCAGAGGGAGCCGAGGACTCCTGAAACCACTCAGCCAGCTGCACCTATGGAAGCTAGTGAAGCCAGCTCTCTGTCATTGAGGTGGTGCCTCCTGAAGTCTAAACGGTTGCACACAAGATGTCGACCTCATCTACTAACGTGGGTGGGCTGCGGAGGTCCGGGAGGACTTGGGGGGTCTCCGGATTGATTGCCATTTTAATGGGCTCTCTTTCCCCTGTTGTTCTTTGTTATGTTTGTAAACTCTGTACTTAGTTTTTTGTGTTGTACGTTATATGGTACTTAAGGGGGCCAGGATGTGGTAGCGTGGCCCCTTTAAGAGGGCAGCTCGACAGACCACATGACCGGCTTGAGGCCAATCTCATGGAAGCCTGCACAATAGGGAATTTGGGACCCAGGGCAGTGTGGATCCCGGAGTTGAAGTGACCAGACCTGATATATTGAGCTCTGTGCTTGTTACTTCCCTGCCTTTACCTTTCATCAATAAAGCCCTTTGTTAACTACTGGAAGCCTCCAGCGTATGTCTCACCACAGTCTTGTGGAAAATGTTAGGTACATTTAGATACAAAACCTTTAATTCTGTCATTTTACTACCTTTGCAACATCTGCTGGAAAAAATTCCTGCAATACTAATAACAATTAGGCTTGTGATGGACATTGATTTCTGGAAGGCCTGTCAATTAAATTCTTTGTCTATGTAAAAAAAAAACAATGTCTGGATTTTCTATAACCTTATTAATACTCACTATCTTCAACTCTTGGCTCCATTTCTTCTTCTTCAATTACACTGAAGGAAAATAATCAAATAGCACTTGAACAATTTTTTAAAGACTTCAAATTTAGAACATCATGCAACATAATAATACTAGGAAATATAAAATATACACAGGGAAATGTCACAAATGAACACTGTCAATTTTTTGATTTCAAAGACAGGACCGAACAAAAAAATAAAAGGAATTAAAGGGATAAATATAAATATTTCAAAGATACACCCAGAACTCTCACGGACACAGCACAACACGGAATGGAAAAGTAGGGGAATGGAAAAGTAGGGGAATGGAAAGAAGGGACTTGATTTTAACTCTGTGCACCTGGATGTGGTTTGAATGGGTTAAAATTGGGCCTGTAAAGGTCCTTCCTGTTCGTTTCCTTATTTCCTATTTCTTTTACTTTGTTGTTATCGTTTTTTGTCCCATGGATCATTAATTGACATTTAACTTTAAGGGACTCAAAAGTTGCAAAATAGAACACTATACTGTGAAGATTTACATAGAAGCATACATAGAAAATAGAAGCAGAAGGAGGCCATTTGGCCCTTTGAGCCTGCTCCGTCATTCATTGTGATCGTGGCTGATCATCAAGTTCAATGGGCACGATTCTCCGCCCCCCACGACGGGTCGGAGAATAGCGGGAGGGCCTTCCCGACATTTTTCCCGACCTCCCGCTATTCTCCCCCCACCCCCCCCCCCCCCCCCCCCCCACCCCCACGCCCGCCCCCCGACACGAATTTACGGCGAGCAGCGATTCTCCCCTAGCCGATGGGCCGATTTCCCAGGCCTTTACGGCCGCTTTCACGAACGGCAACACACCTGCTCTCACCGTTCGTGAAAACGGCCGCAAAGTGCCGTTCTGGATAACCATGGCACCGATTGGCACGGCCGCGGTGCCATGGGCTCGCGATTGGTTGCCACCAATCGCGGGCAGCGGGTCTGAACCCCGCGCACTCTTTGTTCCTCCGCCGCCCCGCTGGATCAGTCCGCGGGGCGGCTGAGGGGCATACCAGCCCGCGCATGCGCGGGTATCACGCTTATGCGTGATGACGTCATCCGCGCATGCGCAGGTTGGAGCCGTCCAATCCGCGCATGCGCGGCTGACGTCATCGTGCGCGTCAGCCGCCATTAGCTTTGGCGCGCGGGCTTAGCGAATTTTGCTAAGACTGCGATGCCGAGGTTCACGGGGCCCCGCTGCTAGCCCCGACCGGGGAGCAGAATCGGGTCCCGGGAGGTGGAGCGGAGGCTGCCGGGAAACACGGCCGGTTTCACGGCAGCCTTCACGACTCTCCGCATTTGCGGAGAATCACGCCCAATATCCTGATCCCTCCTTCCCCTCATATCCCTTAATCCCTAAGAGCTATATTTAATTCCTTCTTGAAATTACACAATGTTTTGGCCTCAACTACTTTCTGATGTAGTGAAATCCACAGATTCACCACTCTCTGAGTGAAGAAATTTCTTCTAACCTCAGGCCTAATCCCTTACCCCTTATCCTCAAACTATGACCCCTAGTTCTGGACCCGCCCCCCCCCCCCCCCCCCCCCCCACCCCCCATCCAAATCATTAATATATAGTTCCCTCATCCAAATCATTAATATATAATGTGAACAGTTGGGGTCCTATCACCCTGTGTACCCCACTAGTCACTGCCTACCAATCGGAAAATTACCCATTTATTCCAACATTTTGCTTCCTGTCTGCTAACCAGTGTGAGGGGTTTGCCTCCTCATCAACTCCTCCTGGTGCTCGGACGTGGCGATCATGGTGAGCCACTGGTACCCGGACCTGGAATACCTGACGGTGAAGTGCCGCCTATACTAACTTCCAAGGGAGTTCACTTCTGCCATCATCACGGCAGTCACACTCCAGGCGGATGTGAAGAAGGTGCTTGATGAATTGTACACCACTATAAATACGAAGGCCTTGTTCATCGTGGCCGAGGATTCAACCATGCCAACCTCAAGAGTGTACTGCCAAAATTGCACCAACACATCTCCTGTACCACTAGGGGCCCCAGCATCCTTGACCACCACTACAAACATATCAAGGGCGCCTACAGATCCATCCCCCGTCCGCACTTCGGAAAATCCGCCCACAAGACGGTGCTCCTTCTTCCAGCATACAAGCAGAAACTCATGAGGGAGAATCCGGTTAAGAAGGTCATGTTATGCTGGTCCAAGGTAAAAGAAGTGCTCCTACGCAACTGCTTGGAGTCAGTGGACTGGTCCACATTCAAGAATTTAAAGGCCATCCTAAACGAGTATGCCACCACCGTCACAGACTTCATCAATAATTGTGTAGAAGACTGCCAAAGAAGGTAGTACATGCGTTCCTCAACTGGGAACCATGGACAACTGCTGAAGGCTAGGTCTGAGGCGTTCAAGACAGGCGATCCTGACCTATACAAGAAATCCAGGTACGACCTCCGCAAAGGCATCAGGGATGCCAAAAGACAATACCAGACTAAGCTAGAATCACAGACTAACGGTACAGATTCTTGTTGGTTGTGGCAAGTCTTAAACAACAGAATGGACGACAAAGCAAAGCCGAGTAGAATCTCAGCAGCAGTGCACCTCTCTCTGATGAACTCAATGCATTCTATGCTGGGTTCGAGCAGAAACCAGCAAACTGTTGTCAACTGCCCCAGCAGCCATGGACCCACCGTCACAGCTTCCGAAGTCAGATCGGCCTTCTTGAAAGTGAACCTTCAGAAAGCAATGTGTCCTGACATAACCCCTGGTTGTGCACTCAGATCATGCATAGACCAACTGGCGGTGTGTTCGCGGACATCTTCAATCTCTCCCTACTCCGTTCCAAGGTTCCCAACTGCTTCAAGAAGACCATCGGTGCCAAAGAAGAACCAGGCCACGTGCCTCAATGACTACCATCCAGTGGCCTTGACATCAATCATTATGAAGTGCTTTGAGTGTTTGGTCAAAAAACACATCAACTCCATGCTTCTAGAATGCCTTGATCCATTGCACTTTTTATACCGCCACACCAGTCCACATCTTCCTGTCAGTCTCCTACGTCAGACTCCTATTCATTGACTACAGCTCCTCCTCAACATCATAATCCCAGCCAAGCTCATATCTAAACTCCAAAACCTAGGACTTAGCTCCTCCCTCTGCAATTGGATCCTCAACTTCCTGACCCACAGACCACAATCGGTAAGGCTAAACAACAACACCTCCTCAACGATAGTCCTTAACACCGGGGCCCTGCAAGGCTGCAAACTTAGCCCCTTGCTGTACTCCCTATACACCACGACTGCGTGACAAAATTTGGCTCCAACTCAATCTACAAATTGGCTGATGACACGGCGGTAGTGGGGCAGATCGCAAACAATGATGAGTCAGAGTACAGGAGGGAGATAGGGAACGTAGTGCGTGGTGCAATAACAACAATATCTCCCTAACATCAGCAAAACGAAGGAGCTGGTCATTGATTTCAGGAATCAAAGTATTGTACACACCCCTATCTGCAATGTGCCAACGTGGAGTTGGTTGATAGCTTCAAATTCCTTCGTGTTCACATCACCAACAACCTTCTTGGTCCACCCACATCAACGCTGCAACCAAGAAAGCACAACAGCACCTATACTTCCTCAGGAAACTACATTGGCTTTTACCAATTTTTACAGATGCATCATAGAAAGCATCCTATCACAGCCTGGTATGGCAACTGCTCAGCCCAAGACCATAAGAAACTACAGAGAGTCGTGAACACAGCCCAGTCCACCACGTGGACCCGCCTCCTATCCATTCGCTCTGTCTACATGTCCCGCTGCCTTGCAAAGGCGGGCAGCATAATCAAAGGCCCCTTCCACCTGAATTATTCTCTCTTCCAATTTCTTCCATTGGACAGGAGATACATAAGTCCGAGAACATGCACTAACAGATTCAAAAAAAGCTTCTTCCCCGCTGTTACCAGACTCCTGAATGACCCTCTTATGGACTGAACTGATCTCTTCATGTATCTTCTCAAATGAGTAGTACTACACTCAGTATGCTTCACCCAAAGTCTATGTATTTACATTGTATATTTATTGTATGCCCTATGTTTATCATGTATGGAATGATCTGTCTGGACTGCATGCAGAACAATACTTTTCACTGTACCTTGGTACACGTGACAATAAATCCAAATCCAAATCAGCTTGCTATCCACAATACCATGCGCTTTAACTTTACATAGTAATCTGCTATGTGCGAACTTGTCGAAAGCCTTCTGAAAGTCGAATTAAACCACATCCACCAGTTTTTCCTGGTCAACTTTACTAGTTACATCTTCAAGGAATTCTAGTAGATTTGTCAAGCATGATTTCCCTTTCGTAAATCCATGTTGATTTTGTCTGATTATACCACTGCTTTCCAAATGCTGTGCTATGAAATCCTTGATAATGGACTCCAGCAACTTCCCTACTACCGATGTTAGGATCACTGATCTATAGTTCGCTATTTTCTCTCTACCTCCCTTTTTGAATAGCAGGACTATATGGGCAGCATGGTAGCACAGTGGTTAGCACTGGTGCTTCACAGCTCCAGAATCCAAGCTTCGATTCCCAGCTTGGGTCACTGTCTGTGTGGAGTCTGCACGTTCTCCCTGTGTCTGCGTAGGTTTCCTCCAGGTGCTCTGGTTTCCTCCCACAAGTCCCGAAAGACGTGTTGTTAGGTGAATTGGACATTCTGAATTCTCCCTCTGTGTACCTGAACAGGCACCGGAATGTGGCGACTAGGGGCTTATCACAGTAACTTCATTGCAGTGTTAATGTAAGCCTACTTGTGTCAATAAATATTATTATTCTTATTATATTAGCAATCCTTCAATCTGTAAGAACCATTCCAGAGTCCAAAGAATTTTGGAAAATGACCACCAATGGATCTATTATGTCTAGGGCCACTTCCCTAAGTACTCTGGGATGAAAATTACCAGGCTCTGGCAATTTATCCATCTTCAATCCTATTAATTTCCCAAAACTATTTCTCTACTAATATACATTTCCTTCAGCTCCTCTCTAAAATTTGTGTTACTCAAAACTTCCGGTACATTATTCCTGTCTTCCTTTGTGTAGACAGAAGCAAAGTATGAATCTGGTTCCTCAGCCATTTAGAATTTATATTTTGAATAGAAGAGCTCAGACTTTATGGCACTTGAGAGATTCAGTTCAATTGGTTGGCTAGAGGCCAATGGATTGGCATGGGATCGTATTCTGCCTGGCAACAGACAGTTATTAGGCTCTGCCAGGTGGGGTTTTTTCAGAGGACCCGGCAGAACTTTCTTGGACGCTGAAAGGAAAAGCTGTGTTTTGCTCTTGTTCTCTGTTTTGGCCATATGTTTCCTGCCTGCTGTTTCTGAGTGTGCAAAGAAGTATCGGGACTCTGATGAGTCTACAGTGAACATCCTTACAGACTGAAAGCAACGATATCCAACTGGAGGCCCAGTCGGAAATAGAATCATAGAATTTACAGTGCAGAAGGAGGCCATTTGGCCCATCGGGTCTACACTGGCCCCTGAAAGAGCACCCTATCTAAGCCCACAGCTCCACCCTATCCCTTTAACCCATCAACCCCACCTAACGTTTGGAATCTGTGGGGCAATTTAGCGTGACCAATTCACCTTACCCGCACATCTTTGGACTGTGGGAGGAAACCAGAGCCCACAGAGGAAACCCACGCAGACACAGGGAGAATGTTCAGATTCTGCACAGACAGTTTCCCGAGTCAGGAATCGAACCCGGGACCCTGGTGCTTAGAAGCAAAAGTGCTAACCACTGTGCTACCGTGCCAATCTAACTGGAGGATGTCAATCTGAAACGAAGACTTTTATCCTTTTACTTCGAGTATTATTTTTACATCCCTCCTTCCCCCTGTGTTTGTCTTAGAATCATAGAATTTACAGTGCAGAAAGAGGCCATTCAGCCAATCGAGTTTGCACCAGCCCTTGGAAAGAGCACCCAACTGAAGCCCACGCCTCCACCCTATCTCGATAACCCAGTAACCCCACCCAACCTTTTTGGACACTAAGGGCAAGTTAGCTTGGCCAATCCACCTAACCTGCACATTTTTGGACTGTGGGAGGAACCCAGAGGAAACACATGCAGACACGAGGAGAATGTGCAAACTCCACACAGACAGTTACCCAAGGCTGGAATTGAACCCGACTCCCTGATGTTGTGAGGCAGCAATGCTAACTCTGTGGTGCCGTGATATCTTGTGTGTGCGTATCGGGGATGGGGTGAGTTAAAACGGTAGGGGGGGGGTTAGAAATTAGGTAGTAGTCAACCAGTCGTATTTGTTGCTTCTTTAATTATAGTTATTATTATTAATAAATTAATATTCATTAAACACAATTATTAATTGTGTTTAAATTTACAAACCTGGTGCGGGATTCTCCAATAATGGGGCTATGTCCTCACGGCCGCAAAAAAACGCAGGCGAATCACTCTGGACTTACCTGGAGAAAGTACAGAGAGATTCTCCGATTTGTAGGGGGCTCGCAGGGCACCGGAGTAGTCCTTGCAGCTCTGGCTGCCGATACGGAGCCCTGCATTTCTGGTCTGGGGTCCGCGCATGCGTACGGCCACGGCCTGCGTCGGCTGCCCCGCGAGACACGGCCACCCACACCGCGGACCGGCACCAAGAAGATAGCCCCTCCCCTTCAGATCGCGCGCGCCCGTGGATCGGTGACCCCCCATCGATAGCCTGGCCATCCTGGAGGCCCCCCCCTGTGAATGAGCCCCCCGGCCCCCAGCAGGGTGGCCGTGGACTGGGTCCGCACTAACTCAGGGCGTCATAACAGGCTCCCTAATTCCAAATATGGTACAAAGAATAATGTGGGTGACTAGGAGAAATATGAAGTTTCAGATGTGTAGAAATACTTGCAAGCATACTTGAATTTAATTTCATTCAAACAACGTCAAGGAAAATTTTCTTCTATGAATCTTGAAATAATTTTCTTGGACTCCTGTCATCCTAGTTTCTGGAAAAAATGTAGCTAATCTTTCTCATGCTTATCAATGCAAATGAAAACACTCAGAATCTTCATTTGAAAACTGAATTTTCTCTCCCTTTCCCACCCCTACCTAAAAATATAACTGAAATAATATAATCCTATGAACAATCAGAATACCAACCTCAATTTAAGACATCAAAAAATAAATCAAGAGGGTGGGAATGGTAGGTAAGTTATGCACCTGCATGGACAATGACTCCAGCACCAAGTAGCCATCTCCAGAGTCAGAACAACACTGAATAAGTCAAGCCCAAATAAAGCTGACATTCCAAACAGCCAAATGACCCTCTCCTCCCTCTCCATCATACTAAACAGAGAGAATCATAGATAAGGGGGAACCTGATAAAGAGGCCGATTATAAAGTCTGTGCTCTCTCATGATGCAAGAAGGTCCAGTGACTAATCAGGGCAGCACGGTAGCATTGTGGATAGCACAATTGCTTCACAGCTCCAGGGTCCCAGGTTCGATTCCGGCTTGGGTCACTGTCTGTGCAGAGTCTGCACATCCTCCCCGTGTGTGCGTGGGTTTCCTCCAGGTGCTCCGGTTTCCTCCCACAGTCCAAAGATGTGCAGGTTAGGTGGATTGGCCATGATAAATTGCCCTTAGTGTCCAAAATTGCCCTTAGTGTTGAGTGGGGTTACTGGGTTATGGGGATAGGGTGGAGGTGTTGACCTTGGGTAAGGTGCTCTTTCCAAGAGCCGGTGCAGACTCGATGGGCCGAATGGCCTCCTTCTGCACTGTAAATTCTGTAAAAATCCTTGCAAGTTATAAGGGGCAACTTGAGAAGCCAATTTCATCCAACAAAATATATCAATCAAAAGTTAATAACTAAACCTTCGGAACAAAAGAATCTCAAACACATTGGGAGGTTGGACTGTTACCTGCTTGAAGAATTTAATATGAAAACTGCAGCAATTTATGCAGCCTTTGAATAGTGCAAATTACGTCAAAAGCAAAGTTACCTGTCTGCATATTGAGTTCGTTCCTTTTTATCCTCTTTGACTGAAAATTCAATATCCCAGCAGATGCATTTACATTTCTTTTCATATCGCAGAAGCTGCTCAGGCTTCTTTTTCTTCATTTTCTCCGGAGTGGCTGTTTCACGTGTGCCCCATGAAACGTCATTCATGTTTACCATGGAGTAAATTGGCAACAGCAAGTATCCACTGGGGATACAAATGATGTACAGCAGTCCATAAATAACAAGGGGGAATTCCTGGGGATGCAGCATTGCTGTTGAGACGAAGAGGATTATCATGGAGATGAAGAACAAACCTGTCGGAGTGATAAAGGTGTTTTCTTTGACCATTTCACCTAAAAGCACAGAACATGATGTTAGCAATACAGAAATAGTTCATGGCTCATCTTTCCCAACAGAGTGCAGGTGAATGTGTGAAAATGAGCTTATGTTCACATGAAACCCCTGTAGCCACCTGAGTTGGCCACTTCCCCACACAAAATGGAGAAACACAAAGACAGCAGGGAAAATTGGACAATACTAGAGAAACAAGCAGTTTTGCAGAGTTCCTGTGTATTCTGCCTGCAAAGAAAGCAGACAGCACCGAAACCAGCAGTTTGCATATTAATGAGCGATCCCCGGGAACAATGGATACAACGATTAGCTACATTTGGGACATTCTATGGCAGGTCAGACTTCTCGGTGCCAATGGCAGTCTGAAACAAAGGAGACAAACAAGCCAGGGAGAACCGCCCAGTGATCGAGAAACGGCCCCAGTATTGGGGAATTCAAACCAATCAATGGGTATGAGATCCAATCGATTGAAAGTACGCTCGGGGTCCGCCCAAAAGGGCGCGGAGCCCCTGGGACCTATAAAAGACAGGTCCCAAGTTCAGTTCACTCTCTTAGCCGGCCCTCCCAGCAGAGCACCTTAGCAGCTCTAGAAGAACTTGACCGTAAGAAGGAGAGGCCTGGCCAATTGCTGCACCACCAAGTAAGTGTCATACAATGCACGCTACGAGATAGACACTCCTGACCCCTTAGTCCATACCAGCTGGAAGCCTGCAGATCCAGTACAGAGCAAGAGGCCATTGTTCCCTGATCCGGCGGGTTCCCTTATCCAGATAAGTATTGGCCTATTAGGGTTAGGAATAGTTTAGTCTTTTAGTATTATATGCATGAGTAGCGAATAATTGTGTATTAATGAACGTGTCTTGTTTTGAACCTTACTAATTGGTGTATTGAGTCATTGATCTGAACTTGAACTTGAACCTCGTGGTGGTATCATAAGGATACCTGGCGACTCTAGAGCTCAGTAATAAAACAGAGCCAATTGAGTGTAAAGCGCACGCACCAGAACGAGCAACACCCCTCGTCTAATTTTTCTTTTATTGAGCTATTTATGGCTTTGTAACAGTAATAGAAGAAACAGTGCACATACAAATATAAACGTAGTGCAAACGCCGTCTTCCTCCCTCACAGGTCCCACCTTTTCTAACACCCTACTCTAAACTAAACTACCCCCCAACGCTCCCCCCCCCCCCCCCGCCGCCGCCCCCCCCCCCCCCCCCCCCCCCGCCTTCTGCTGACAATTAATTCCCCCCCCCGCCTTCTGCTGACAATTAATTTTCCCCAAAGAAGTCGACGAATGGTTTGCCACCTCCGGGCGAACCCTAACAGTGGCCCTCTCAAGGCGAACTTGATTTTCTCCGGACAGAGAAAGCTAGCCATGTCCGATAGCCAGGTCTCTGACTTTGGGGGCTTTGAGTCCCTCCAAGCTAATCATATCCATCTCCAGGCTACCAGAGAGGCAAAGGCCAGAACGTCTGCCTCTTTCTCTTCCTGGATTACCGGGACTTCCGACACTCCGAAAATTGCCACCTCTGGACTCGACGCCACCCTTGTTTTCAACACCTTGGACATGACATCCGCAAACCCCTGCCAGAATCCCCTAAGCTTTGGACATGCCCAGAACATATGGGCATGGTTTGCTGGTCCTCCCGCACAGCACCTTGCGCACCTGTCTTCTATCCCAAAGAACATGCTCATCCAGACCACTGTCATGTGATCCCGGTGAACGACCTTGAACTGTATCAGGTTGAGCCTGGCACATGATGTGAACACGTTGACTTTGCTCAACATGTCTGCCCAGAGACCGCCTTAATCTCTCCCCCTAACTCCTCTTCCCATTTGTGCTTCACCTCCTCGGTCTACGTCTCCTCTGACCCCATGAGTTCCTTGTAAATGTCCAAAACCCTCCCTTCTTCCACCCACATTCTGGAAACTACCCTGTCCTGTATCCCCCTTGGTGGTAGGAGCGGGAAGGTTGAGACCTGCCTGCGTAGGAAGTCCCGTGTCTGCAGGTACCTGAACTCGTTCCCTCCCGTCAATTCAAATTTCTCCTCCAACTCCCTCAGGCTGGGAAATGTCCCCTCTATGAACATATCTCCCATCCTCTCGATCCTTGCTCTCTGCCATCGCTGGAACCCTCCATCTAGCCTCCCCGGGGCAAACTGGTGATTGTTGCAAATTGGGGTTCAGACCGATGCTCCCTCTTCTCCCACATGTCTCCTCCATTGCCCCTAGACTCTCAGGGCCATGACCATTGGTGGAGTACCGTACCAGCGGTCGCCAGGTATCCTTATAACGCCACGAGGTTCAAGTTCAAGTTCAGATCAATGACTCAATACACCAATTAGTAAGGTTCAAAACAAGACACGTTCATTAATACACAATTATTCGCTACTCATGCATATAATACTAAAAGACTAAACTATTCCTAACCCTAATAGGCCAATACTTACCAACGCCCCCAAACTAGTGCCCTTACATGATGCCATTTCTATTTGCTCCCACATCGATCGCCTCCCACCCTCCTCCACCACCCACTTCCTGATCATGGCTATATTTGCCGCCCAATAATGATTACTAAAGTTCGGCAGTGCCAGCCCGCCCTCCCCCCGGCTACGCTCCAGCATCCCCTTTTTAACTTGTGGGGTCTTACCCGCCCAGATAAAGCCAGAGATCACCTTGTTGACACGTTTAAAAAAGGACTGTGGAATAAAGATGGGGTGACACTGAAACACAAACAGGAATTTCGGAAGGACCGTCATTTTCACTGTCTGTACCCTCCCAGCCAGTGACAGCGTGAGCACATCTCACTTTCCAAAATCCTCCTTCATTTGGTCTATTAGTCGGGCCAGATTTAGCTTGTGCAGCCATTCCCATTCCCGTGCCACCTGGATGCCTAGGCACCAGAAGCTTCCCCCCACCACTCTAAACGGCAGCTCCCCCAGTCGCCTCTTCTGCCCCCTTGCCTGGATCGCGAACATCTCACTTTTCCCCATGTTCAATTTTCACGGGCGCCTGATACAGCAGCCGGACCCAGTCAATGAAGCCCCGTCCAAATTCAAACCGCCCCAATACCTCACACAGATAATCCCATTCCACCCGGTTCAATGCCTTCTCTGCATCCATTGCAACCACTGCCTCTACATCCCTACTCTCTGGGTGCACCATGATAACATTCAACAGCCTTCTTACGTTGGCCGCCAACAGCCTCCCCTTAACAAATCCCGTCTGGTCCTCCCCAATCACGTCCGGAATGCAGTCTTCAATCCTTGAGGACAATATCTTAGCCAACAGTTTGGTGTCTACATTTAGTAGGGAGATCAGTCTGTTGGACCCGCATAACTCCGGGTCCTTATCCCGCTTCAGGATCAATGAGATAGTGGCCTGTGACATCGTTGGGGGAAGCCCCCCTCTCTCCCTTGCCTCATTAAATGTCCTCATCAACAGTGACCCCAGTATCCCAGAGAACGTTTTGTGAAACTCCACTGGGTACCCATCCGGTCCCAGGGCTTTACCCGACTGCATGGCCTTCAGCCCTTCTGCTATCTCTTCCAACCCGATCGGGGCCCCCAGCCCTTCTACCAACTCTTCGCCTATCTTCGGGAATCTCAGCCTCTCTAGAAACTGCCTCATCCCCTCTGGCCCAGCTGCGGGTTCCGACCCATACAGCCTGCTGTAGAATTCCTGAAACGCCTTATTTACCGCAGCTGTATCTCCGACCAGGTTCCCATCCCTGTCCCTTACTTTCCCAATCTCCCTGGCTGCCTCCCTCTCTCTGAGCTGCTGGACAAGCATTCTACTGGCCTTCTCCCCATATTCATATATCGCCCCCCTCGCCTTCCTCAGCTGCTCCACTGCCTTCCCTGTAGTTAACAAGCCAAACTCCGCCTGTAGCCTCCGTCATTCCCTCAGAAGCCCTGCCACTGAGATCTCTGCATAACTCCTGAAGACCTGTAGTATCTCCTTTATCAGTCGGTCCGACTCTGCTCCGTCTATCTTCTCCCTGTGGGCCCGTATCGAGATCAGCTCCCCTCTAACCACCGCCTTCAGCACCTCCCAGACCACTGCAGCCGAAACGTCCCCCATGTCGTTGACTTCCAGATAGTTCTGGATACATTTCATCAGCAGTCCGCACACCTCCTCATCCGCTAAAAGTCCCACGTCCAGCCTCCAGTGTGGGCGCTGGCCACCCTCCTTGCTCACCTGTAGGTCCACCCAGTGCAGGGTATGATCTGAGACTGTGATCGCTGAATACTCAGTGTCCACTACCCCCATCAGTAAAGCCCTGTTCAGGATAAAAAAAGTCAATCCGGGAGTACACTTTATGCACGTGCGAGTAGAAGGAAAACTCCATCACTCTCGGCCGCCCAAATTTCCATGGGTCCACCCCCCAATCTTCTCCATAAACCCCTTTAGCTCCATTGCTGGCACCCTGCCTGTTTTGAGCTTGACCAGTCGAGCCCTGGGTTAATGACTGTGTTGAAGTCCCCCCCGCTCCATGACCAGCTTATGCGAATCCAGGTCTGGGATCTTCCCCAACATCCTCCTTATGCACTCCACATCATCCCAATTCGGCGCGTACACATTCACAAGTACCACCGGCAGCCCCTGCAGCTTTCCACTGACCGTGATGTATCTTACCCCACATCCACAACTATTATTCCCACCTCGAATGACACTCACTTGTTGATCAGGATCGCGACCCCTCTCGTCTTAGGGTCCAGCCCCGAGTGGAAAACCTGCCCGATCCATCCCTTCCTTAATCTAACCTGGTCAGTTACTCTAAGGTGCGTCTCCTGCAACATTGTCATGTCCGCCTTCAGTCCCCTTAAATGCACGAACACGCGTGTCGTCTTAACGGGCCCATTTAGCCCTCTTACGTTCCATGTGATCAGCCTGGTTGGGGGGGGCTTCTCGCCCCCCCCTCCCCCCCCTCTGCTGATCAGCCATCACCTTCCTTGGGCCAGTCTGCAGACCGCACCCCACGCATCCACAGGCCCATCCCCAGGCAGCCTCTGTCCCCGACCTCCCTATTGTCCCACAGCAAACGTCCCTCCCCGGTAACAGAACATTTCCCCCCTCCACCCCAGTAACAGCACTATACAAACAGCCCCCTTCACCAAGCATCTGCTCACATCCCACTGCAATGCCATGAGCTAGCCCACCCAGCTAGCTTGGTGGCCCCCGCCCATGGCACCAGACCTTTTCCCACCTACTGTTCTCATCCCCCCCTCCCTCGCTTGGACACTTGCAAACGAAAACAATTCCAACCCAATTGCCCAAGAGAAACACAAAGAAAGTCTAAAAGAAGATCCAACATCTACCATTCACACCTCCATCCCCCATCAGGGCAAATGCTAATTTTAACTCACACAGCTCATCCGCAGGCCCCAAATCGATACAGAAAGCATTACAGATAACATCCAACAACAAAAACTCTTTTAAACATGAACGCTGCAACAAAGTTCAGTCCAAACACCTCAGTCCGCTATCAGCCCTTTCCTTCTGGCAAAGTCCATCGCTTCCTCAGGTGACTCGAAGTAGAAATGCTGCTCTTCGTCAGTGACCCAAAGACGGGCCAGATACAGCAGTCCAAACTTAACCTTCTCCTTGAAAAGGGTCGATTTTATCTGATTGAACCCTGCTCTTCTCCTGGCCAAGTCCGCGCTCAGATCCTGATATATACGCAGGACGCTGTTCTCCCATTTACAGCTCCATGTCTGCCTGACCCACCGTAGAATGCACCCTTTGTCCAGGTACATGTGGAATCTCACCGCCATTGCTCTCGGGGGTGTCACCTACACACGGTTTCCTCGCCAGCGCTCTGTGCGCCCTGTCCACCTCCAAGGGTCAGGTTAACGTCCCCTCCCCCAATAACGATTCAAACATACCCACTATGTATGTCTCTGCGTCCGTTCCTTCGGATCCCTTTGGGAGACCCATGATACTCAGGTTCTGCCGGCGGGACCTGTTCTCTAGAGCCTCCACCTTCTCCTGGAGCCTTTTCTGCTGGTCTCTCAACATCCCCACTTCCAACTCCACTGCAGCTTGATTTTGATTTGATTTATTATTGTCACGTGTATTAGTATTGAAAAGTATTGTTGTATGTTGTACAAACAATGCATACTGTACATAGGGAAGGAAGGAGAGACTGCAGAATATAATGTTACAGTTATAGCAAGGTGTAGAGAAAAGATCAACTTAATACGAGGTAGGTCCATTCAAAAGTCTGATGGCAGTAGGGAAGAAGCTGTTCTTGAGTCAATTGGTACGTGACCTCAAACTTTGGTATCTTTTTCCTGACGGAAGAAGGTGGAAGAGAGTATGTCCGGGGTGCGTGGTGTTATTAATTATGCTGGCTGCCTTTCTGAGGCAGCGGGAATTATAGATAGAGACAATGGATGGGAGGCTGGTTTGCGTGATGGACTGGGCTACATTCACAACCTTTTGTAGTTTCCTGCGGTCTTGGGCAGAGCAGGCTCCATACCAAGCTGTGATACAACCAGAAAGAATGCTTTCTATGGTGCATCTGTAGAAGTTGGTGAGGGCGGTTGCTGACATGCCAAATTTCCTTAGTCTTCTGAGAAAGTAGAGTCGTTGGTGGGCTTTCTTAACTATAGTGTCGGCATGGGGGGACCAGGACTGGCTGTTGGTGATCTGTACACCTAAAAACTTGAAGGTCTCGACCCTTTCTACTTCATTTCCATTGATGTAGACAGGGGCATGTATTCCACTATGCTTCCTGAAGTCGATGACAGTCTCCTTCGTTTTGTTGACAATGAGGGAGATATTATTGTCGTCGCACCAGTTCACCAGATTCTCTATCTCATTCCTGTACTCTGTCTCTTCATTGTTCGAAATCCGATCCACTACGGTGGTGTCATCAGCAAATTTGAAAATCGAGTTGGAGGGGAATTTGGCCACACAGTCATAAGTGTATAAGGAGTATAGTAGGGGGCTGAGGACACAGCCTTGTGGGGCACCGGTGTTGAGGATGATCGTGGAGGAGGTGTTGTTGCCTATCTTTACTGATTGTGGCCTGTGGGTTATGAAGTTCAGGATCCAGTCGCAGAGGGAGGAGCCAAGGCCAAGGCCACGGAGTTTGAAGGTGAGTTTCGTAGGAATGATGGTGTTGAAGGCTGAGCTGTAGTCGATAAATAGGAGTCTGACATAAGTGTCTTTGTTATCTAGGTGTTCCAGTGTAGAGTGCAGGGCCATGGAGATGGTGTCTGCTGTGGACCTGGTGCAGCGGTAGGCGAACTGTAGTGGATCAAGGCTGGAGGCTGGAGTTGATCCGTGCCATGAATAACCTTTTGAAGCACTTCATGATGATAGATGTCAGAGCCGCTGGACGATAGTCATTAAGGCACGCTGCTTGACTTTGTTTGGTACAGGGATGATGGTCGTCTTCTTGAAGCAGTTAGAGACCTCAGATTGTTGTAAAGAGAGGTTGAAGATGTCTGCGAATACCCCCGCCAGCTGATCCGCGCAAGACCTAAGTGTTCGTCCGGGTACCCCATCCGGGCCTGTGGCTTTCCGTGGGTTGACCTTTGAGAAGGCTGCTCTGACATCTGCAGTGGTGATCTCAGATACAAGTTCATCCGCGGCTTCTGGGGTGGAGGGCTCACTCCCGCTGACCCCTTGCTCAAAGAGGGCACAGAATGCGTTGAGCTCATCAGGGAGGGGTGTGTTGGAGCTGATGATTTTACTTGCCTTCATCTTGTAACCCGTTATGTCTTGCAGACCCTGCCATAGACGGTGAGGATCCGTGTGGCTAGCTTGGGACTCGAGCTTGGTCTGGTACTGTCTTTTGGCATTTTTGATGGATTTCCTTAGATCATATCTGGCTTTCTTGTCGAGGTCAGGGTCGCCTGACTTGAATGCGTCAGACCTAGACTTCAGCAAGGATATCTCTGCTCATCCAGGGTTTCCGGTTGGGAAACACGTGGATTGGGGTTCCTCCTGCTCAGCCAGTGCCTTCTCCACTTTCTGGATCGCCCGGTCTTGAGCATCCAGTCTGCGTTCCAGCCGTGCAATCGATTCCTTTATCGGGTCCAAGCATTCCTGTTTCTGCTTGGCGGAGCCCTCCTGTATGAACTGCATCAGCTGCTCCGTCGACCCCTGGGTCGTCGAGCCAGAACTCCGGTCGTCCGCCATACTTTCTCCCCCTGCAGCGTCAGCCCAAGCCTTCTCCGTTCGCCTATTTCTTCCTTTGTGAGCACTCCTGCTCCACTTCTCCATGCACTGATGTTGGATTCCTCATCACAGTTGCATCCAACATCAATTTTCCAAATCAGATCTGACAAAAAATCGGGGAAAAAGGTCCAAAGTTCCGACCCGAGCAAGAGCCACCAAATGTGCGGACTACTCCTTCATAGCTGCCACCAAAAGTCACCCCTCGTCTAGTTTAAGAATCTCTGCTGAGGCCATTCTCCATACATTTACAGCAGAATTTTCCCATCAGAATCTGACAAATAATGTAGGATCCCTAATCGTATATCAAATAGTTCCTGCGCTCTTTTAGACAGACAGGTGGTTTGTTCATTTACAGGCCTGTCTAAAACAGGCAGGGTTTCCAAAGTGTTCATCCCCATCCAGCCTCGCGCAATTTGCAACAACTGTCCACACATTTTTCAGGCATGAAGTGGACAGATGTGATTTTAATTTCTCCCCTCATTCTTATCTTTGTAAGTCAACGGTGCTCCTACTGCAATTATACCTTTTGAGCTCTTAAATATAGTGGGTACTTTGTTCTATTTAATTGAAAGCTCCCTTGACATTTAGGGTAATGATTTTAACACTGTCACACCCATCAGTTTGGTAATTAAATACTGATATGGTTACACCCTCTAATAAAGGCACATGAAGGCAGAAGAGCATAATTGGCAGCACATTTAAAACATGGTATTGACAAAAAAAATTTAATTCAGCTGGTCTGCATATTGGAAGGATACACAGTACCAACAAATATTGGCAGATGTTAAAAAAAAACTATTCAGTAATTTCTTACCAAAGGGGTAGTTTGAGTCCCCAATCCCAAATTCATTCCAGAACTCAAATGCAAATGATCCTTTTAATTCAGTCTACCTCTTCCGCTTCCTTGGAAGGGGGCAGAAGAAGGGAAGTGGATCTTGAAAAAGTACAAAATTGGGAACATAACTCCTCCTAATTTCAGCCTTGATGCAATTTTTCTAACTTCTGTGCTACTTTCTTGTTCAATGCCACTTAAAGGGATCCATTTTGGAAACCAGTTGTTATGGAAACATGGCATCTAAAGTAAAATAAACATTAAAGGTCGCTGAATCACTATTATTGGAACTTAAGTGTAAACTCCCTTTGTCTTATTCAATTATCATCTAAAATTAATGCAATGTAAATAATTGGACTCAAATCCTTTGTCCACTGTCCATGCTGAAAGTACTACACCTGAATTTTCTTCATAGTTTTTTTTAGTACCTGCCCTTGACCCTCTTTGAAAAGTACGAAACAATGTCAATTGCACCTATATAAATGTCAGAGACTAGTTGGGAGGGGCAACACGGTAGCATAGTGGTTAGCACTGCTGCCTCACGGCGCCGAGGTCCCAGGTTCGATCCCGGCTCTGGGTCACTGTCCGTGTGGAGTTTGCACATTCTCCCCGTGTTTGTGTGGGTTTTGCTCCCACAACCCAAAGATGTGCAGGTTAGGTGGATTGGCAACGCTAAACTGCCCCTTAATTGGAAAAAATTAATTGGGTACTCTAAATTTATTTAAAAAAAGGAACAACCAGTTAACATGGAAGCATTTAAACCTGACACAATATTACTTCCATTGCTGTCAGATCTATCTTAAATGGATTAGCTGGTATTGTCAAAAAAAGATTGCCAATGAGAACTTTGGGAAAGCCAGAACTGTATTTCACCTGTCTCAAAAATGCATAAGGAGCTACAATATAATTCCTGTTTCCAGAATGGCACAAAACTCCAGGGGAGGAATTTTACAGCTCTATTGCAGCACAGGCTGGACCATAAGAAGCGATGAGCTTCAAAGGTCCATTGGCTTTGCCGGGGCTGTAAAGTCCTGCCGGCATAAAGTTCTGCCCCAAATTTCCAGCAGCCACAGCTTCAATGCTGGACCTTCTCCTGCAGCAGCCCTTTGAATGCTGCTGATTCACATGATTTTGTTGTTTGAACTTTGTTGCTTTTCATCAACAAAGTTAACAATTTTGTTGAGTTTTGCCTGATTCTCAAATTCCACACAAATGTTTCACATACTACAGCAGGGAAGGTAAGTTGTTAACAGTGCAGTGCCACTAACATAATATAAGATATGGTTGTAACTGGAGTTATCAAAATCTGTGTAAAAATATTGAAATCATTCACCAAACGTTCTCTTTATGTTGACAATATCAAATAATTCTGTGCTTACCTTCACATTACAGCTTCATAGGAACAGGAGTGGGCCATTCAGCCCCTCGAACCTGCTCTGCCATTCAATGAGACCATGGCTGATCTATGGTCTACCTCCATATGCCTGTCTTTCGCCCTTATCCTTTAATATCTTTGCTGAACAAAATTTATCTAGCTCAGATTTAAAAGTAACAACTGACATCGTATCAATTGCCATTTGTGGAAGAGATTTTGAAATCTCAACCACCCTTTGTGTGTCGAAGTGCTTCCTAATAACTCTCCTGAATGGTCTGGCCCTAACTTTTAGACTATGCACCCTAGTTCTAGAATCTCCAACCAGTGGAAGCAGTTTATTGTTATCTACCCTGTCTTTTCCAGTTAATATCTTGAAGACTTCGATGAGATCACCCTTTAGCCTTCTAATTTCTAGAGAAAACAGTCTTCCTAGAAAAAGGAGCAGAGGCAGCCCCCAGACAGTGCACAGGCAGCGGGATTCTCCGACCGGGCGCGAATCCCACCCCACCACCCCGACGCCGGCTGCCATATTCTCTGGCGCCACTTTTCAGGCAGGGGCAGGGTTCACGCCACGCCGGTTGGGGACCGTTGGCAGCAGCCCACCCAGCAATTCTCCGGGCCCCGATGGCTGAGCGGCCGTCCGTTTTTGGCTAATCCCGCCGGCGTGGATTAGACATGGTCCCACATGGCAGACCTGGCAGGTAATTCGGCTGGTGCCCACCGATCTGCGGGTGGGTCTGTGCCTTAGGTGCACTCCTTCCTTCCGCGCCGGCCCCTGTAGGGCTCCGCCATGACAACCCACTGCACATGCGCCAGAATACGCCAGCGGCCTATCGACGAATGCGCGAACTCGCGCAGTCCCTTCGCTGCCGGTTGGAGCAGCAGCAACCCCTCCGCCGTTCACCTAGCCCCTGGAAGTGCAGAGAATTGCACACTTTTGGGGGCTGTTGACACCGCAGTGGTTCACGCCGGTTTTCCCGCCGCTTGGGGACTTAGTCCCCCGAAAGGAGACTCCTGTCCCAGGTCTTGCTAGGAAGCTTTCAGAACAAAGAGACAACCTCTTTTAAAAAAACTATGATTAGAAAAAGCACCTGCTCAAAAGAGGAAATAGTTCAGAGTTAATGGACCCCTATAGATCTATATAAATAAACAACGGTAGTCCTTCCTTTGGAACTGTCTAGACTTATGACTTTTAAAGGCAATGGGCTGTGAAATTGAATATAAACAATGCAATTCGAAGCTTTTAGGCTTGTAAGCATGTACACAGGCTTGAAAAAGATAAAGGGCAATTAAATTGACTTTGAAAAAAACACTTCAATTGTTTCCACCACATTAAAAGGAAGCTTTTTACCTTCATCCCACATATTTCTAAATTTTCTCATGGTGCCAGGCAGTTTAAAGGGTTTAAGACTGCAGATAGGAAGACTTTCACTTTATTCTCACAAATCTTTTATTTTATCATGCTGACAGTTTAAAGGGTTTAAGGCTGCAGATAGGAAGACTTTTACTCTCTTCTCAGAGATCTTTCATCTTGACATGCTGACAGACAGTTTAAAAGGTTTAAAGGCTGCAGATGGGAAGACCCCGATCTGAGCCCCCCAACCACCACCTCCCCTGAAGGAGCACCCACGGCAACATGGAGGCAAATGTAGGGAGGGTACTCACCTTCTTGCACCCCCGTCCCGTTCCCCCCCCCCCCCTCACAGCATGCAAGCTGCTAGGTTGGCACTGCCAAGGTCCGGGGCCTGAAGAGGGAGCTGAGGAGGGATGAAGGGGGACAGAGGGGGGTGTTGAGGGGGGAACTGATAAGGGGATCGAGGAGGGGTTGAAGACAGGGACTAAGGGGGGAGCCTTTGCCAGTGTTGGGGAGAGTGGTGGACTGGGCGAGGGTTGGGGGGGCTGCAATTTAATTCTGAGATAAAGACAAATGTAGGGAGGGTACTCACCTCCTTGCACCCCCGTCCCATCCGCCACCCCCCCCCCCCCCTCCTCACAGCATGCAAGCTGCTAGGTTGGCACTGCCAAGGTAGTGCCCTGATCTCTGAGGAGCGGGATCTGTCAGCGGTTTTAGGCCCGCACCCTCTCAGAGCTAATGTAAAGCCCGATCACGTAAAAATTAATTTTGTAGTGCCATGGAATTGCACGTCATGTGCAGGGGGGAATGGCTCCGGTGTGAGAACTAAGCCTTCAAATAGGAGAATCGTGGCAATAACAACGACGAACATATAAATTGGTACATATGTGAGATCTATGAATTGTAATAACATGAAGACACCGGTGATAAACAAACATTAATTTATTAACTATTTACGTAGTTCTGCTCAAAGCAGCATACCGCTCCCAGTACTGTCCTTTTTGGGGGAATAACCTCCCAGGACTGCTTTGGACCAGCTTTTATATAAGTATATAACGAGCCCCAGGCAGCAGGCCTCTGCCTCCCATCTGGGGAGCTCGTACTCCACGTGTCCCATGGAGAGATCAATGATATTTTCTCAATGGTTTATTAGGGTTATGACACCCCTTCCCCGCAAAATCCCAAAATTCTCCTGCAGCCGCCAATGGTTGGGGCCTTCTGCTTCACTTTTCCCGTGGGTTGGCTTCTGCATGTTGTGGCTCTGGGTCGGGTGGACAGTATCGAGTTGCTGACCGTTGTTTCCTGGCCGACCGCCGAAGTGTTACTGCTGGAACCTCCAGTCATCTGCCTGACTAGTTTCCTCTGCGTCCATGTCGGATTCGGAGCCATCCTCCTCCTGCTGGATCGGACATTGTGACAGCTGGGTCCCCAGGCTGACAGCCGGTTCCATACGCAGTGGAGAGTCTAATACCACTGGTCGGGCGTCGAGCTGTGCCAGTTCCTGCCTCACCGGGTAGTCCAAGTGTTTGTGGTGGACATTCCCTTTAATCTGGACCTTAAAAGAGACTGGACCCATTTGTTCCAGTCATACTCCTGGGAGCCACAACGCTGCATCACCAAAATTCCAACTGTAGACCGCATCCCAGGACTGAAATGTGCACTCGGGAATCGTCCAGTCATGGTGGTGTTTCTGCATTTCATGTTGTACATCAACCTTTCTGCCGAGACTTGGAAAAATGTCAGACTCAGCCGGGTCCAGATTGCGACCCATCAACAGCTCCGCCGGTGCAATTCCAATTGTCATGGGACGTGTGTCCATCCACCCCATGGACTACTTCCTTAAGCCCCTCTTGACGGTCTGGACCACCCTTTCTGCTAGACTATTGGAGGAGTGTTGATGAGGAGTGGTTTGAATGTGCCGAATGCAGTTACTCTTAGTAAATATGGCAAATATGTCCCATTATCCATCACCAGGACCTCAGGAACTCATGGGTGATAAAAACGCACCAATGCTTCTCTATTATGGCCCTCGACATTGTGGAGACCATGTTACACACCTCTAGCCACTTCAAGTGAGCATCCACAAGCACAAGGAACATGGACCCCAGAAACAGTCCCGCAACATCCGCATGTAGGCATACCCATAGGAGTCCCGGCCTTTCCCAAGGGTGGAGGGAGGTTTCTGAGGCTCTTGGCCCACCGAGCAGCTGCACACGACCCCTTCGATGTCCCCATCAATACCGGGCACATAACTGTGGGCCAACATTTTCATTTTAGATGCTCCTGGATGGCTACTGTGAAGTTGCTGTACCAGGGCTTCCTGGCCCTGTGAAGGGTTGACCACACGGGGTCCCACAATATGACATTGTCCTCTACACTGAGCTCGGTGAACTTTTTGGAGAAAGGCTACAGGATTACCAGAAGGGCGTCCATTTTTCCGACACTCAACAGCATGAGGCGAAGCTTCGCCAACCCCGGGTCCTGCTGTGTTTATGTGTGCACTTCAGCAGCCATAGCTGGCAAGGTGCATATAAAATTGAGAGTTGCAATTACCTTATCCGCCACAGGTGAGCACTGGGCGCTCACAGGAAACGGCAGACGGCTGAGGGCGTCCGCATGAGTAACTTTGTGCCCGGGTAGTGCTGGAATGAGTATTGCCAAGCAGCGAACAGGAGCGCCCAATGCTGGATCCGAGTCGATCCAATTGGAGGGATTCCCTTATCCTCCCTGAACAGGCCGAGCAGCGGCTTGTGGTCGGTTACAATGCCAAAATGTCGCCCATAAGCATATTGGCAGAATTTATATATCCCAAAAATCACCGTCAAGCCTCCTTTCTCTATCTGGGCTCTGTGTGCACCAGAGCTCTCATAGCAAATGCAATGGGGGCGTTCCATGCCGTTGTCCCATCCATGGGCAAGCACTGCCCCAATGTCGTAGGGGAAAGCATCACATGTAAAGATTAGGGGCCTAGCAGGATCATAATGTGCAAGAAACTGTGTGGAGGAAAGATCTTTCTTAGCAGCAACAAATCTTTTCTCTTGCGAAGGGCCCCCGCACCATTCCTGGTCCTTCTCAATTGTATATGGAGCAGAGTCAACAGAGAGGCCAAGTTGGCAATGAACTTCCCATAATAGTTGACCAGGCTTAAAAAAGCGTTCTTCAGCGTCCAGGCCCCTTTTATGGCATGAACCTTATCTTCCACTGGGTGTAGACCATTACTGTCCACTCTATAACCAAGATAGGTAACTGCTCTAGCACAGAATAATAATAATAATAATCGTTTATTGTCACAAGTAGGCTTCAATGAAGTTACTGTGAAACTCCCCTAGTCGCCACATTCCGGTGCCTGTTCGGGGAGGCCGGTACGGGAATTGAACCCGCGCTGCTGGCCTTGTTCTGCATTCCAAGCCAGCTGTTTAGCCCACTGTGCAAAACCAACACTGTGCGAAACACAGCTCCTCTTCAACCTACATGGGACAGCGCCAGTTATCTATGTTTTTCTGCCCTGGATCCCGTGATGAGAACGTTGTCCAAATTGATGGGCACCTTTGGTAGGCCCTGCAAAAGGTTCTCCATCACCCGCTGAAAGATCATTAGGGCCACTGATAGATCATCAGGGCCGATAAAATCCCGAACGGGAGGTGAGTGTGCTCAAACAACCCCCGATTGTTATTGATAGTGGCAAACTTTCTGGACTCTGGGTCTAGCACTACCTGCAGATATGCATGGCTCATGTCCAACTTGTGGACAGCCAACCTGACGTATAAATCGTCTGCCCAGGGCATCGCATATCAGTCCAGTCGCGAGGTCCTGTTCACCATGAGTTTAAAATTGTCGCAGCAATGGACAGTTTTATTGGGTTTCAATACCGGCACCACATTCCGTGAACTGAACCTGGCGTATGACACCCTGATTTTGCAGGCGCCAAAGCTCCGCGTCAACTTTCTCCAGTAAAGCATAAGGAACAGGTCTCGCCCTGAAATATCAGGGTCAAGCCTCCAGATCCACATAGATATGAGTTTTGGCCCCATTATCCTATCCAGGGCCTCCTGGAGCACCTTGAGGTATTTACTCAGCATGTCTTGCAGATTTCAGGTGTCCATGCACCTGAAGACCTGTTGCCAGTCGAAACGAGTCTTGACCAGCCTTGCCCTGATAAGTTTGGCCCAGGTCCCTGCACCACAACCAATGGAACGCGAACCAACTGCTGCCCATGTATCACCAGAGCCATGGTGGTCCCCACAATCTTTAAAGGCTCCCCAGTGTTGGTTGCCAATCGTATCTCGGTATCGCAAGTGACAGTGGCGTGATCCCTGCACAAAGCTGTCGAAATGCCGAGAGGTCCACAATACAGACAGCAGCCCCGGTGTCCATTTCTATAGTCACCAAATCAACATTAACCTGTAGCGTGACCCGGACTGGTGCTACTTTTGGAGCCATGACACAGTTGAATTGCATTAAACAGTTCTCCACATCCGGGGTGCCCATGAGTAAAGCTCTGGCTTGCGGCGATGGATGGTTGTCATGGACACATGGAACCTGGCGGCCCTGACTGTCATGTGTTCGCCTTCCACACAATTGGTAATGCAGGGGCGTTCCCCGTCATCTTCGGGGAGGTAGCCCATCGGTCAGCGGTAGCACCCGAGGTCTTAAACCTGCTGCGGAACTGACTTTGAGGCTGGCCTCTTGGAGGAACTTAGCCAGAACAGTACTATTCCTTGATGCTGAGGGGGTTTGGAGATAGAAAAAGTTCAATGGATGGGTTCTGCTAATGGCTTCCTTTGTGTGGCTGTGTTGTTGATGCCGCACACGAGTTGGTCACTCAGCATCTCAGAGAGGGACAGCCTGAATTCACAATGTTCAGCCAGACCTCTTAAACGGGTCAAGAATTTCATAACTGGAGGCCACTGTGCATGCGTGGATCCAGCGGCGACCAGTTCGCGCTGGGATCAGCAACTGGAGCATGTGAACCGCTCCAGCGCCATGCTGGCCTTCCTGGCAGTGGTCACGACGGCGTTCACGATGGCGTGGACACTCTGCCGTGGGATGGGAGAATCCCATCCCTTATGTGTTCCGCATACTGGTTCTAATCTTCCAGGCCTGCGTCAAAGGCTTCTAACTTTCCAAGCAACGGCATTTTCAATGGTAATGGCATTATGGCCCAATCAGTAACTTCCGGCAGTCAGGCGGCTCTACGAGCAAGTCCGGAGCTTTTTTAATCTTCGTCGCAAGTTTAATAACTTGAGGGCGCTAGTGATAAACAAACGTTGATTTATTAACTATTTATATTGTTCTGCTCAAAGCAACATATCACTCCCTAACCGCCTAGGCCCTGCTGTGAGCCAGCTTTTATATTAGTACATAACGAGCCCCAGTGGGATGGCCTCCGCTCCCCTGTCGGGGGGGCTTGTACTTCACGAGTCCCGGGGAGATCAGTGATAGTTTCCCCATGGTCCTCATAGGGGTTATGACAGGATGCACACGTGTCCAGATGGCCTCCTTGGTGGAGGCTTGTGTATGTATGTGTGAGTGTGTACTTCTGAGCACATATATTTATCAAATAAAATTATTTGCAACATTAGACACCAATTTATTTAATTCACTATTCAAATTCCCATGGGTGGTGTTGTGTTATTCACCCTGGGGTAACACGGACAGTAACTGGATGCATTTGTACTGTAAAGTAGACACCAAACTTAGACATTAGTCAATACGTTTTATTGAACTTCTGGAGCAGTGTACACAGCTTGCTGTGGGTTGACACTCTACTAATCTAAGTGTGCTGACTATAACTAACTAGACCAGACTAGCTGTGGGCCACGTGTAGAAGGTGCTAACTGATATATACACCCCGACTGTCACTACAGTTGTCACCAGTGGAAAGAGGCAGAGCGCTGATGCCTCGTGTGTTTTATAGTGGGTAACCCCCCTCTAGTGTTCTGCCTGGTGAGTGGTTGTGTTCTGTCCTGTATGTTGATTGGCTGTACTGGATGTCTGTCACTGCCTGTCTGTATCTCATTATGTGCATGAGTGCATATCATGACAGGTGGGATTCTCCTTCCCGCCAGCCGGCCAATGGGGTTTCCTACTGTGGGCAGCCCCATGCTGCCGGGATATCCCCAGGCGTGGGTGCGCTGCCAACGGAACGGAGAATCCTGACAGCAGACAATCTAACCCAATATATTACCTCCTGATGTGAGATTCAAAGTGTAGTCTTCCTGTGAATCAAGGTTGGAGGGCGAGGGCTAATTGGACTAAACCATACAGGAGTAATCCAGTTTCCCAGTTTAAAGTCATTTTCTGTAGTGCTTTCACTGGCAAAAACTCTGCATGGGCAATTTCTATTAAAACCTCGGAAATAGGAATTTATAATGAACAAGATAATGGAAAGTATGCAAGAAGTTTTATAATAAATCATTGATTTATGATGGTCCAAAAATGACTTCAAAACAGGAATGGGAAACTTGGAGAACTATCAAGTGAGCACAAGAGTTTGGAACCAAAACAATTAAGATACAAGATATTAAGAATAAAAATATTAGCCATGATCTAGTCGAATGTCGGAACATGATTGAGGGCTGAATTACATATTCCTGTCCTTATGTTCTTCAGTACTTTACATTACATTTTAAGTTATATTTCACTTTCTTATCTGGCAATTTCAGATGTCAAAAGATTGCTTTGATTACCACTACATTTCTTTAATATGGTGGTTTATAATGGTGTGCAAAACTAATTAATAAATTAATATAAACACAAAAAGATAACCCATATCACAAAATATTAAGATTAATTTCAAAGATTTATGTTGATAAAAGTTAATTCCTGTGTAATATAAAATGTATTTCTAGAATAATGAATGAAACACTCACCAACAATGGACATTATTGTTGCAATCATTAGAAAGGCGTAAAAGATGCTCATTACAGCAGCAATGGTGATCTGGGTATCTGATTTGACTTTGTAACAGATCAGTATGTAGATGGCAGGAGGCAAGATACCAAATGCCAGAGCAACATTTCCATTCCAGCCAAACACAAAGGTAAATGCTCCTGTGAAAGATATTGTACAGCAAAATGTCATCTACCATGTATTAAATAGAACATTTGTATTATTAAGATTGGATAAAACAAAGAACAAAGTTATCCTTTAAGCTTTCTGTTCCCAGCCTCATTAATTTAATGTTAATCAATATATGATATCTTATTATACATTTCTGTTTTTCATTCGCTGATACCAATCAGCACAACTTCCTCAATATCTAGTTATGAGACCACAGTCAAGAATATGCTTGAAGTTACTCCTGCTGAACCACCATAATTTCAGAATAAACAATTTTTTCACTGCATTTCCAATGAAGTTAAGATAGCAGGAGAGATCAAGCCTGAGGCAGCTCCTGGCCCTGCCACCAGGTGTCCGATTGTCCCACCTTTCTAAGAGGTTTCCAGGGGTGACTTCCTATATTAAAGCTGTTCTGTAAGTAACCCACGCCGGCGCGACTCGACCAAACTCATCGGCCCATCGTGGCCCAATTCGGGGCCGCTGTCAACGGCCCTCGACCGGCGCGGCGGGAATCCCGCGGGCGCCCGAGAATCGACACCGGAGAAGGGGAAGCCAGCGTCGGGACGCGATTCTCGCGTCTCCCCCCGGCGATTCTCTCCGACCCGGTGCCGGGTTAGAGAATCCTGGCTAATGTCTCTAATTATCTACTCCCCAGAAATCAGAACAAAAAATCCATTAGGCCTCTCTTTGTAAACATATAGAGGTTGCAAAGAAGCATTATCTCACTTTTATGACATCATAATTGCACCTTTTGTAGCCACAAAGTCTGGATGTCTTTCAAACCAGGATTTTAATAAAAATTACTGCAACAGGTATATACACACCCAAACACAGGTTTTTAAAACCATTACTACACCAGATACATATAATACAACATATATGTATGTATCAATTTCTGGCACTCATCACAGTAGAAATGAAATGGGGCCTATTGTTGAAGGATAATATCCCAGTTCTAGGTGAGAAGCTACTAGAATATGGTAGAAAGCCATAGTCACCTGCTATCATCAAAACCACAGTGGCAGGACCCAGAATCGATGCTGCTGTTCCAATTATCTGGTACAGAATGTAGAGTTTTGAAACTGAGGGGTTTCTCTTGGAGGTTTGTGCTCCACTGTTTAAGAGGTCAATTGTATTTGCCAAAGTCGACGGCACCCAACGGCGTCGTTGGTTGTAGAATTCTTTGAACTCCTGTGGTGCGTTTGTGAAGGCATCTGAAGCTGCGTTGTATTCGACACGCCAACCCTGTTGCAGTAATAATGTACATAGCCAACGGTCTTCTCCTGTAAGAGTTGATTGATGCACATCACAGTTAAAAGTACTTACTTGCCCATCATACTATGACTGCTCATTTAAATCATTCAAAAATATTAGATTCTCTTGGTACAAGGGTTATCCTTGCCTTCAGTAAAATATGTATCCTGGATGATTCATACACTAAATGATTAGTGTGTGGTTAAACTAATGTAAATTTACATAATGTTATAATTTTTCCCTTTGATTTATCGTTCCTACTCTTGGTCCATTGTTACAACATGACACCAACGGTGGATGGGGTAATTTCATATACTTTCCTCTCAGTTTACATCAGCTTTTCCTATTGAAAGAAACTGACTGGTGTGACAGGAGTGTACAAATATATGTGCTCACCAGCAAGCAAGATCAGAGTAGGGAAAAATGGTAAAAAGGCATGCCCCCAACAGAGACCCCCCATCAGATCCCCAAAAGAGATCCAGCCCTCAGAGATCCCCGGCTGAAAACTGAAGGTTGAAAAAACACTGCATTTTCACTTACCCTTTCATAACATCAGCTTCAGACAGAAATGTTCAAAGCAGCAGCTATTACAAGTGTTAGAGACTTTCTGGAAAGTCGAGTACACTTCGAAGGCATTTAAATCCCTTGACATCCTTTGAATTGCAGGTCTTCCATTCAATTTCACACAGCAATATGCTGGGTTAGCCCAGATTGACAGCTATATTCCTCCAGAGGCAGCTGCTTGGTGGATTGTTCAATGATCTTTCCCCTCACATTTGAATGCATGGCCATTCCCCTGCTTTGATGCTAACCACAATGTTTATAAACACTCTTGGTATGATTGACAGCCCCTCACCACATCAAAGGGAGTTAAGTGCTTCCTGCTGTGAAAAAGAAACCACCGCACTTAGCTGCTTTGATGTGACTGGGGGAACTATGCCGAAAGAGTCTGCAAAGGATATAGAGATGCTAAGTGAGTTGGCAAAAATTTTCAGGTGAAGTATAATACTGGAAAATAAGAGGTTGTCCACTTTGGCAGGAATAATCGAAGAGTGGCATATTATTTAAATGGCGAGAGATTGGAGAATGCTGAAGTACAAGAGGATCTGAGTGTCCTTGTACATGAATCACAAAAAGTCAGCGTTCAGGTACAGCAAGTAATTGGGAAGGCAAATGGAAAGTTTTTTTTTACAAGGAGAGTGGAGTTTAAAAGGAGGAAAGTCTTCCTATAACTGTATAGGGCATTGGTGAGACTGCATCTGCAGCACTGTGAACAGTCTTGGCCTCCTTACGAAAGGAAGAATATACTTGTATTGGAAGATATTCAGAGAAGGTCCACTGCGCTTATTCCTGGTTTGAGAGGTTTGTTTCATGAGAAAAGATTGAGCAGACTGGGCCATACTCACTGGAGTGCAGAAGAACAAGAGGTGATATTATTGAAACACTTAAGATTTTGTGGGGCCTTGGTGGGGTAATTGCTGAGAGAATGTTTCCTCTTGTGTAACAATCTAGAATGAGTTCAAAAATATGGGTCCCCCCCATTTAAGCTGGAGGATCTTTTTCTCTCAGAGGATTGTTAATCTTTGGGAATGTCTTCCACAAAAAACTGTGGAGGTTTGGTCAAAAGTATATTCAAGTCTGAGTTAGGCAGATCTTTGAATCAACAAAGACAACAAGGAGCTAATAATTATGGAGCTCAGGCATGAAAATGGAGTTAAAGCCGTAATCAAAACTGTACGATCTTATTCAATGGTGGAGCAGGCTTGATGAGATTAATGCTCTAGCTCCTATTTCTTATGATCTGATTATCATTGCCACATAAAGCTTTCCCATTCACATTGAGACAGGTTCTCTTTTACACTGGGGGTAGAATTGCCTCAGAATTTTGCCCAATCCCCCACCATACCTTTGATGGGAGAACATCGGAACCTTCCACCCACACTACAAATAGTCATTTACACCGTTGCCAAGGTTGCGGAGGAAAATTTGTGGAAATTGTAGCCCAATATAGAAGGCAACGCAGTTACATACCTTGATCATATTGGACAAAATGGTGTCCTTCAGTGGCTTTGGTGGTGTATTTTTTCACAACATTGTCATCCATTAAGGCTGCTGCCCTGTACAAACTGAAGCATCCTGGACTGCACAGTACGCAGCCTAGCACGTGTTCAGCCGTCTTCTGTAACCAGTGACCAACAGCGTATTCAAACTTCTGGTACCAGACCACAGGACCTTTGAGAGGAAGGAGGTGTGAGGAAATATACACTTTACTGTTCTGCGCCGATTTTTAAAAAAAAAATTTAGAGTACCCAATTCATCTTTTCCAATTAAGGGGCAATTTAGCGTGGCCAATCCACCTAGCCTCCACATCTTTGTGTTGTGGGTGCGAAACCCATGCAAACACAGGGAGAATGTGCAAACTCCACATGGACAGTGACCCAGAGCCGGGATCGAACCTGGGGTCTCGGCGCAGTGAGGTAGCAGGGCTAACCCACTGCGCCACCGTGCTGCCCTATTCTGCGCAGGTTTAATGAATTTTAAAATTTGATGATTTACCATGAGAAAATATGGAATAAGGTAAGAAAGTTTAGTTTGTCAAAGCCGGCTTGTTCCATCGGCCATGTATAATCAACACTACCATGGACTGTACCCTGCCTGAGGAGATACTCTGGGCTGAAATTTACCAGCCCATTGGTGACCGTTTGGGAGGCAGGAGACTTCAAATTGGCAGCAGAAGGCATCATGAGTGGAGCCTGATATCTTCCCGTATATTTTCAGTGGTAGGAAAGGCAGCGGTGCAGCCTCCACAGACCAGAGGCATATGCTAAATTTTTTTAATCAATTGGCCAGTTCACAGCCATATCACAGAGTAGCTTCCCATTGGGTTCTCAAGGAGCCCTCCTTCAATCTCTGCTCCATGGCCCACAGAGGGACTCCTCCGTGTCAATAGCCACACTCCAACACCACCAGTGGAGGGTTCACCCCTCCAATATCCGGTCTGGGGTGGTGTGGCGGGGTTCCATTCTGACTTTTGTGTACCGTGGCGGCCTTTAAAAATGGTGCCCTGGTCTTTAAAAAATACTAATTTGTTGGTGGGTGGGCTCAATCAGGGTCCGCCCAACCCGTGTGATGTCACGGGACCTGCCCCTTCAAATTATTTGAACGTTCCAAGCAAAATGGTGGAGAAAGCCGCCGCCATTGGGGCCGGTGGCTTCAATGGTGCCTTTCCCACCCACTGCAATACTCTCCATAAAAAAAGGAAAATGTAGCCCGGTATAACTCCTGGGTAACAAGACAAGTGACCTTTGCCCTCCCAACTACCTTCCTCTAACCCCCTGACACCTCCTCTGACACTCGACCTGACCTGACTAGCCTCTACCACCTGACTCCCCTCAACCCCTCCTCACACACCCAACCAAAACTGCCTAGTCTTTATCTAACAACCCCTCCTGACCTGACTGGCCCACCTACCTACTCACCTACTTGAATCATTTACCCATCTCACCCACCTGCCACCCTACCCACTTACCTCACCCGTCCTACCAACTGCCACACTTATACATTCACCTATTTACTCATACGCTCATTCATTATCACATGGAAGAGCAACTTAAATCACAGAATTGTTATGATGCAGAGGGAGGCCGTTCAGTCCATCGTGGCTTCACTGGCTCTACGAAAGAGCCCCGTGACTTAGCACCATTCTCCTACCTTTTTCCCATTCCCTTGAACATTGAAAGAAAGCTTCCATTCAGATAATCATCTGATGCTCTCCTGAATGCCTCTAGTGAACCTGCCTCCATGTGACATTAAACAAATTCTGGGGCACGATTCAGCCGAATTGAGTTGAGCGGCACATTTAGCGGCGTGTTTCTCAGCACCTGCAACACCGGGAAACATCCTGATATTCAACGGAACTTTAACGGGTCTTTTCTGGCCTTGGGGAGATTCTTTATGCTGAGGCCGCAGTTAGAGGTATTTCCTGCTGGCAAGCTTCAGCTCCTCACAGATCGGGGTGCCATTTTGACCGGCTGATCTAATCTTACCCCGCACACCTTCCCTTTCATGCCTCCGTTATTTTTGCCCCCCTCTTCACCTCCCCCAACTTTGGGGAGGCACCTGGAAAGCCCCTCACTCCCCCCTCTACATAGCAAGGCTACGCCCCTGGGCCTGACCCCTGTGTGTGTCAATGTGGCACCTGGGCACCTTGGTACTGCCAGCCTGGTACCCTGGCAGTTCCCCAGCACCCTAATGGCTCATTTAAATATGCAACCCTGAGATCCGATTGCGGCGCCTTACAAGATTCCGTTGAATCTGGTGAGACGTTTCGAACATCGCACAACCTGAGAGAGGCCTCTTGCAAGATTCAACAACTTCGTCCTGACACCAAATTGGCTCAAAGTGGCTGCTAAATCTTGCCCCTAGTCTTTTTCCCAATGGAATTATTTTTGGTACCTAAATGCAAAACTGAACTGTTTAAATGCAATAACTTGTGATGGATCTTAGCATTTCTGAATCCTTCAGTTAATGTTTTTACTCATTTGCTGTCCTTTGTTGTAGAGTTGGTGATAAAAGCTGAGTTGATGCTTCACTTCGTGACACAGTTTAAATGTTTTACTTAAAATCCAAATATTTTGGAAATACCATTTTCTTCATTTATATCATTGATACGTAGCAATCTATGATCCTATCTTATTTTCTTTTCCTGTATTATGTGCACTGCAATTAAAGTAAAGATACAGAAATGAGTTTATGTGGAAATGATTTTGTGTCGAGTTAAATATAACTGCATACCTGTTCCAGTTGGATGTATTCGACCACATGCAGCCCCGACACCTGGGTATCTCCTCAGTCTGTCAACTAACAAGATTATGGCTGAGGGTTGGAAGTCAGTGTCCCCATCCAAAGCCAGGATGTAAGTGTTCTCCTTCTCAGTCTTTTTGAAAAAATAAATATGAAAGGAATATGAGGTATACCACATATTTTTGAATGTATGTTCTCCCGCCGGAGGCGAACAGCTACTGATTTGCACTCTTATCAGAAGCAATTGAGTTTCCCTTACCATGCACATTTATGCATGGCAAGGAATACGAGGATTTACCAGGGAAACCCGCTATCGGGCTGCCATTTTGAGCGGGCGGCCCAATAGCAAAGGCCCATGGCCGGCTACCTCACCTGCACCACAAATTAGCCCCCACCCCTGGATTTTCTGGGTGCCTCCCCATTCCCCAAAGTATAGAGGTGACCCAACCTGACCCTCTGCCCCCCCCCATCCCCCGAGGGAGACCCCCACAGGGGCCCCCTAACTAAAGGACCCCCTAACTAAGGGGGCCCCTCCCCCCCCTCCCAGAAAAGAGACTCCTGGAAGCTAGAGATTAGTCCAGACAGAGCAGTGAAATAAATTACAATTTAGGGAGTGGTAGGGAGTGGTTGGCAAGTAGCGCATTGTGGTGAGGGGTGTGGCCCTTGGATAGATTTTGGTGATACCTGTTGTTAATGCCACCCGTGTTATTCCCCGGAAAATCGCGAGGTGCCGGGCCCACTAAGCATAGAACATAGAACATAGAACAGTACAGCACAGAACAGGCCCTTCGGCCCTCGATGTTGTGCTGAGCAACGATCGCCCTACTCAAACCCATGTATCCTCCTGCTGGCGTGCGGATGAGAATCCTAATCTCGCCACCAGTGGGGCGCCTGCGTGTAGCAATGGATGGCACCTACCGCAAAACTTGATTTCGGCCAGATGTCATGGGGCGGAGAATCCAGCCCACTGTCTGTGACAGAAGCATGCAGATAGCCCATTTGTTTAACATTTCCACTTACCTGAAAAAGAAAGACTCCTATACTGACAGACTGCGCTTGCTAAGCAGGGGACAGAGGAGTGGTTTGGGTTTTGGGCAGATAGATGGAATTCCTTTGATAGGGACCCCTCCAGGAAGTCAGCTTGAATGCATGGCAGGACTTTCAGTGGTTGGAGAGCTCTCCAGGGCAGGTATGAAGCATGCCGCTGCTTCTTGGCTCAGTCTCATTCCAACCGCAGCAAGGGATGCAATCCAGAGGAGGATTCAATCGTTGGGAGAGGGACAGTCTGATTCCTGATTCCAGGAAGGGGCCTGATCCTGGATGGATTGGATCCTCAGTTCAGGGATGATTTATCTGGATGGCCTAGGCACAGATGGTAGGAGGAGCTGAGCCAAGGGAAGAAAGTATACTTAGAGCAAGGGGAAATATTAAATATTCCTGCAGTCCTTCTCCCTGAAGATATCATTGCCGAACCTGAGTTACCTGGCTTCCTGAGGTCTTGTAAAACTGTCCAACCAGGGTGTAAAGGCTGCTACAGCCTCATTAAAATATTTAAATTACCACCCACATCCTGGGAGTAGGTAGGCAGCCTATTGCTTGTCTCATCTCTGTTCATCTCAAAATGGGAAGGGGCTAGGAGTCAAACTTGATATCTTTTACATTTTATCACCTTATCTGATTCAAACACATCGGTTGTTTGGGGTTTACAATTCACGGTTTAACACAAGCAGGTTGAGACAAGTTAAAATGCTGAAAATTGCTCTGTAAACCTTGATCACATATCATCATTTTGAAGCTCGAGAAAGTGAATCTCATTCTTTACCTTTAAGGCATTTGCAGTGGACATTTCGTCTTCAGATTTGCCTGATAAGGTAGTGTACTTTCTATTCAACTTCCACCCCAGCAGATAATACATGTACATGATCTGAAAAGAAGTATACATGATATAAATAAAAAGTGCTAGCATACCTAGAGCAGGCCAAATCACAGATCATTCCATTATTGCTGCTGTAGTCTTGCTCTGAGATTCGTTAAATGAAAAAATGAATCACATGTTTCTGATACATAGGCTCAGACCACAAATCGCTCTGAAGTTACTCTGTTACTTTGGAGGGGATTATTTTCCAGTTCTCAACCAAGTTACTAACAATGTCCAGGAGACAGAGGTATCTCATTAGGCTTCAGATTCATATCTCCAGTACCTTTTGTACTGAGAAGATTTCAAAAGAGCCTCTCTACAAATAAGAACGACAGCCAAAGGCAACTTTGATCTCAACTGCCTTTAGGAAACTATTTGAAGATCACTAAATCTATTGCTACAACGCACCACTTGACAATTTTGGATTAGGCACAGACCATCTCTTCATCTCTTCAGCAGAGGATAGGTGTGCGAGGTGCGCGGGAAGTCCAGAAAATCATGTCCACATGTTTTGGGCATGCCCGAAACTCAGAAGGTTTTGCCAGGGTTTTGCTAAAGCAATGTCCATGGTGCTAAAAACACAGGCGGTGCCGAGTCCGGAGATAGCGATCTTTGGAGTGTCGGAAGATCCGGGAGTTCAGGGGGCGAAAGAGGCCGACGTCCTGGCCTTTGCCTCCCTAGTATCCCGGAGATGGATCTTGTTAATGTGGAGGGACTCGAAGCCCCCAAGTGTAGAGGCCTGGGTTAGTGACATGGCTGGATTTCTCTGTCTTGAGAAAATAAAGTTTGCCTTAAGAGGGTCAATGTTAGGGTTCTCCCGGAGGTGGCAGCCGTTTGTCGACTTTCTCGGGGAAAATTATAAATGTCAGCAGATGCAGTATTCCAAAGGGGGGGGGAGGCGGATTGTTGTTGTATGGTTGAGGTGTGTGAAGATTGGGCTGGGGGGATATGTTTATTTTGCCATGTTGATGTCATTGTGTTTGTTCCTGTTATAAAAATTTTCAAATACCTTTACAAAATATTATTTAAAAAAAAATATACAATACACATAAAGTTGACTTGCCAAATAAAACCTAATGCTTTTTAATTTAGCAAAACTTGAGAATTATAATTTGCATGTTCTAGTTACTTGAGATTATGAACTTGATTTAAACAGTGGGCGCAATTCTCAGGGCCCATTCGCCGTGGGCGAAAACCCCGTTTTTTCATATCATTATACAGCTTACCGCCATTGCTTATGGGTGCATTCGATGTTCTCCCCGTTGGTGTGATGTCATGCCGGCGGGAATCACTACTGATGTTCAAAATCGAAAACTAGTCGTGATGACCATGCCGAGTGTGGAGGTGCCAGGGGAGGTCCCAGGATTGAGGGCAGAGGATGGGCAGTGCCCCCTGGCACTGTGGGGGGACAATGCTGGGAGCACTGAGAGGGAGCACTGAGAGGGGTAAACCCTTCTCCTTTGGGGGAGGGGGGCTTCCCCTTATGTGTGGTGAGAGAGGGGGCAGAAGGGTAAACGGAGGAGAATCTGCAGGGGGAGAGTTCGGCCCTGATACTTCCGTGGTGGGGGGAGTGGACGCTCCAAAGCTTGTGGCAGGGGTCCCTCCAAGGCTGTGGGGGGTTGGGGGAGTATATTTTTAGTACAGATTGGGGTGCCCTTCAAAGATGCCACCCCAATCTCTGTGTAGCTGGGCTTGCTGGCTCTATGAGTCCCCATATGGGCAGTGTGATGGCGCTAAACACACCCACTGATTATTTTTTGACAAGTGTCAGAAGAGCTGGACAGAAAACCTGGCTGCATTTCTGTAGAGAAACATGACGATTTCCAGTCAGAACCTGACACTTCGTCATTGTTTCAGAAAATTCCACCAGTGTTCAAAACTGTTCAGATTGTGTATATTTTTATTGTTTACTTCTCAGTAGGCCACCATACCCACCACACGCAATAGCTGAAGAGCTATGTACTTAAATTGAACTACTCAGAAAACACTGTCAGCAGGATTATGTAGCAGAAGTCTTATTATTACCAGAGGGAACTTCCTTAGTAGGAGCAACACACTCCGAAATGAAAAGTTTAAAAAGCTTTTTCTTCAATTAAAAAATACACTATAAAACTAGCATAGCGTTGTATTATTATACTGAGACTGTGTTCAAGAGTGAGTGGTTTGTCACTATAATTATAAACAATGAGAGTCACAGATTCTGACCATTGTGTTATTTGGTCAAGTTATAGCAAATAATAATTTATGATTTTGTGTTCTGTTTCTTATAGTGTTGGTCCTATTGTGGTGAAGAACACTCTTTGACATATCTTTCTGTTACATTAAAAAATGGATATCCTAAAATCTTTAAAATCTATGAAGTCAGCCTTCATTATCTGCACACAGAATGTCTCACGCTTTCATAAATTTAAAAAAGAAGTTTCAATAACGTGACTCGGAAGCAGTGGGTATCGTGGCCCACTGAGAAGTAAACAATAAAAATAAAACAAATAAAAATAAAAAAATTATCTGAACATGAGGGAAGCCCAGTCTCTGATTTAGCATGTGAAATTCTGCTTTGAAGAACGAGACATTAATATATTCAACATCTTTAAGTATGAGTTTTCATGTTTCATATTTAGTTGGAATGATTTCTGCTTCACATTTCTAATTGTATAGTTTACTTTAATTTTGTGCTCTTTTCATTATTGAAACGTACTTGAGACCATCTCTTCTTGTGCCGAATTTTCTGCTTGTCTTTCAAATGAACATACAGCATGTTGCCATATGGAAGAGTGTAGGTGACTCTCCCACCGTAAGGTGTCTCCATTATGGTTTGCGTTACCATTTCCTCATCTTCCTGTTCACCCTTCAAATTCTGCTTTTCATTTGAAAAAGTCCTGAAAAATAAAAGATTTAATTGTAAAACTTAACAGCAAGTTCTTGAATTGGAACGCAAGCTAACTTATTCCTCAGACCTGAGACAAATACATGTTCTGGGCACCTGTGACATTTTGAAAATAACCCCTAACTATAGCTACCTCCTAGTGTCAGCCCTGCAGTCAAATTTATGGTTGCACTTATTGTCATGGCTTACACATGATGAACAACCCTTCAATTAGATGTAAAGTTCCAACCTGCCCGAATAATGTGGCTGACCACCAACCTCAGAAGAGCACGCCATCTATAATGGCATATATAGCATATGGGTTATATGTGGGCAGCACGGTAGCATAGTGGATAGCACTGTGGCTTTACAGTGCCAGGGTGCCAGGTTCGATTCCTGCTTGGGTCACTGTGCGGGAGTCTGCACGTTCTCCCCCTGCCTGCGTGGGTTTCCTCCAGGTGCTCCGGTTTCCCCCCACAGTCCAAAGATGTGCAGGTTAGGTGAATTGGCCATGTTAAATTGTCCTTAGGTTAGATGGGGTTGCTGGGTTACGGGGATAGGGTGGAGGTGGGGCTTTACTTGGGTGCTCTTTCCAAGAGCCGGTGCAGACTCAATGGGCCGAATGGCCTCCTTCTACAGTGTAAATTCTATGATCTGAAGCAGATTTACTGTTGGAACCGCTTGTTCACACAGCGCCTTAAAACTAACACCTTCTGAAATGTCCCTCCTCCATCGATGATACCACCCACCTAAACAAAAACAAACTTGAAAATTAAATACACAAAGTTGTGAGAAGCAAACTAAAGGATACATTACATTCCATTCATCCCATTAGTTTTCATTTTAAAAGGTGTAATAATGATTACACTTTATTTTTAAGTGGCTACTTGTACAAGGGTCACAGTTCTTATTTCCATCATATCATAGTTGCCTAATCCAGCATCTCGCTGAATTGTTGCTACAGGTAACAGCCATCATTATAACAAATGATCAGAAAGTATTGAGTAATAAAGTTATGAGCAAGCATTTTTTGTGTGTTCTATTACCTAAACAATCATTAATTTAAATTTGGATTAAATGTGTGCATTTTGTAATTCTGAATAATGTTAACTGATAATTTCGGTGCACTTACAGAATAAACGTTTTGCTTTGGTTCAACCGTTTCACACTTGGAATCATTTTTAAAATTCTGGGAAGTGGGCATCACTGGCAAGACCAGGAATTGTTTCTCATTCTTTAGTGCTCTTGAGTGGTTTGCGAGGCCAAATCTGAGTGTTATAACCCACATGAGACTTACGGAGTTGGAGCAATCAGTCTCGCCGGAGTCTCGCCAAATACGAGCTCCCCCTCTCAGGGGACAGGAGCCGAAGACATTCACGATTGAGATCTGTATAACGTTGGCCAGGTATGGAACCAACAGAGCAAATCCAGCTGGGATCTGAGGTATAATATAATATAATTGCTTTGCAATAAACCAAGTTTTCTTTTGACCAACTTAGTATAGACTCGTTTTTGGTCTGCTAAACTGGCGCTGAGGATAAAACGGGATTATTGCCGACACTACTACACCACAGAATCAACAGTCACCTCCTTTCCATTGCTGGACGAAGATTGGAGAATTTTTTTTTTCTATTGCAAATATGCCTTTGTTCGGAAGATTGGACGTGTTTGACACAAGCTTAAAGGTTTGGATACAGTATGCAGAACACATGCTTGACTTTTTCCAGGTGAAAAGTTATCAGAGATATTGACTGACAGTGATATTGCTGACTGCCTGTGGAGCTCATACTTACGGAGTAAGTATGGAGCCTTACATATCCTGCAGCTCCAGACACTAAGAGTTTCAAACAATTGGTGACTTTGTGGGGCAAGACTTCAACCCTAAACCGTCTATTATCGTACAGAGATATCAGGCGGGATTCTCCCTTCTGGGGACTAAGTCCCCATGCCCGCCGGAAAATGGGCAAGAGTCACTCCGGACTTTTTCCTCGAAGGAATCCGGGGTGATTCTCCATTTTCCAGGGGGCTAGCAGAGCCCCGGCATGCGTCCCGCAGCTCTGGCTGCCGATGGCTGCCTGCTAGCCAGACCGCGCGGCCGCGCATGCGCACGGCAGCCGCAAGCGGTAGGTCCATCCCAGATTGCAATGGCCTGCCGATCGGTGGCCCCCGATTGTGGGCCTGGCCACACTGAGGCCCTCCCTCCCCAGAATCAAACACCCCCATTTCCCCCACCAGGAGTGCCGCCACGGCCGCAGGCACCACATGTAAACCATGCCGGCGGGGGTTCGGACGGTTGACGGTTGAGAGTCACCGCAGGGGTCTATTTCAGCGGCCCATAACCAGCGCTGCCGCAACCGCGCATGCGGGGCTGGCGGGTCCGCGGAGAATAGCAGAAGCACGTTGCGTGAATGGCTATTCTCCGCCCTCATGCCAGGCGCGATTCCAGCGCGGAGGATCGGAGAATCCCGCCCATGATTTTAACATAGCAGTGAGAACCCCAGGAGAGTCCGTAACTGAGTTTCTGACGAGGCCACGAAAACTAACCAATTATTGTGAATATGGAACTTCCCTTTCCTAAATTCTGCTTGCCTGTTTGGACTGCTGCGTAAATAACATGGCTACTCAACGGAAGTTGCTAGCCAAACCATACCTAGACCATCAGCAGGCCATATAAATGCTGTTTTCCCAAGCAAGCGCTGAGAAAGGAGTACAAGGAGTACAGGGGATGGAGGGAAACACCCCAGGATATGTGCCCTCATGGCAAGCAGGGCCCCCACCCCCCACCCCGGCAAGACTGAAATCTGCCCTGGACTGAGTTCCGGTAGGGGCTAGGTCCATTGGTCAAGGTCCAAAACATCCCAATGGGATACCTTCTCGGTCTCTGTGGAGGGAGAACCCAGGCATTGTTGGGCATGTAGACACAGGAGTCACAGGGAGCACAAGGCACAAGTCAGCCAGCACCCCACAGGCACCAACTAAGGGCTCACACTTTCCACCTGGACCAGCCTGGGGAAGTGTGTATGCAGCTGAAATGCATTGTAGCATCCGGAGTAACCCCCATCAAGATAACTGTGCAAGTTAACTGGGCATCCACTAGACATGGAACTAATAATAATAATTGCTTATTTTCACAGGTAGGCTTCAATGTTACTGTGGAAATCCCCTAGTCATCACATTCCGACGCCTGTTCGGGAGGGCCGGTACGGGAATTGAACCCACGCTGCATTGCAAGCCAGCTATTTAGCCCACTGTGCTAAACCAGCCCCTAGAAGAACTAGAAGTGGGAGCTGCAGTTTGAGTTATTGGACAGCAGACCTTTGACAGGATAAAGACAGGGGTGGAACAATTAGATCTGCGGGACGCTGAGGCAAGATTACCGAGGTGCACCAGCTAACCGTTAGCCATTACAGGAACCACAATGATCTCGGTAGTTTACAGACAACAGTCAGTGCGACTTCTGTTGATTGTAGTCAAGGGACAAGACCCCAGCCTACTCGGCTGCAATTGGCTAAAATGCCTACAACTGAACTGGCAGCAAATTTTCCATAAGGGGGCCTATACACGTCCAAGGAAAATTCCCTGAGGTTTTCCAACCCAGACTGGGGAAAATAAAAGGGGCCATGGAAAAAATTGAGGTAGGCTCGTATGCACAACCAAGGTACTTCACCTGCTCCCTTATGCTTTATTAGCAAAAGTTGAGGTCAAACTCAAACAGCTCGAAGGCCTTGGGATTATTAGACCGGTACGTTTTGCCAATTGGGCGGTGGCGGTGGTCTCTATGCTCAAACCCGATAAGACTGTCAGACTGAGTAGGGATTATAAAATGATGGTGGTCAACAGGGCTCCTGGCCATAGTTGGGAGGGTGGGTTGGCACTGCCAAACTTTAGTCACTACTACAGGCCGGCTAATATAGCCATGATTAGGAGGTGGGTAGCGGGAGGGGGTGGGGGGGGGGGGGGGGGGGGGGGGGGAGAGGAGCATATAGAGGAGGCATCGTGTAAGAACACACATGATTGGGGCACTGATAACGGCACCTCTGCCGCTCTCGCCGGCACTGCAATCCACAATCCCGGTGGTAGTGCCGGCTCTGAGAGTCTGGGGGCAGTGGAGGAAATATAGGAGAGTGGAGGGCGCATCGGTCTGGGCCCCGATTTGCAACAACCATCGGTTTATACCGGTTTCGGAGATGGTAGAGATCAGGGACTGAGAGGATGGGGGATCTATTTATAGACGGGAGCTTCCCTAGCTTGAAGATTTGGAGGAGAAATTTGAACTGCCGGCAGGTAATGGGTTTAGATATCTGCAGATACGGGATTTTCTGAGAAGGCAGGTTCCGACCTTCCCGCTCCTGCCACCATGGGGGATACGGGACAGGGTAGTTTCCAGAACATGGGTGGGAGAGGGGAAGGTATCAGATATCTACCAAGAACTTATGGAGTCGGAAAAAACTCAGGTAGAGGAACTGAAGGGCAAGTGGGAAGATGAGCTTGGGGGAGAGATAGAGGCAGGTCTGTGGGTGGATGCCTTAAGCACGGTTAACACATCCTCATCATGTGCCAGGCTTAGCCTGATACTGTTTAAGCTAGTTCACTGGGCACACATGACGGTGTCCCGGATGAGCACGTTTTTTGGGGTAGAGGACAGGACTGCGAGGTGTACGGGTAGGGGGGCCAGCAAACATGTCCACATGTTTTGGGCATGCTAGAAGCTTAGAGGATTTTGGCAGGGATTTGCTGATGTCATATCCAGGGTACTTAAAACACGGGTGGTGCCGAGTCCAGAGGTTGCGATCTTTGGAGTGTCAGAAGACCCGTGAGTCCAGGGGGCGAAAGAGGCCAACGTTTTGGCCTTTGCCTCCCTGGTAGCCCAGAGACGGATCCTGTTTTGTGGAGGGGCTCGAAGCCCCCGAAATCAGAGACCTGGGTTAGTGACATGGCTGGGTTTCTCAGTCTCGAGAAAATAAAGATCGCCCTGAGGGGGTCAATGTTAGGGTTTGTCCAGAGGTGGCAGCCGTTCATTGACTTTCTTGGAGAAAATTAAAACGCCAGCAGAGGCAAAAATCTAGTGGGGGGTGGGGGGGGGGGGGGGGGGGGGGGTGGTTAGGCTATTGTTTCAATGATTGGGGATGCAAAGAAAATGATAGGGATGGAAATGTTTTAGGTACCTTGTTATGTTGCTGTTATCGTTATTATTATAAAAACTACAAATACCCTAATACAATGGTTTTAAAAAAACAGGGCTCCTGGCTGGATCATTGCCCAATGCCCCGTATCAAGGACCTAGATACAAAATTAGCCGGTGGGCACTCATTTACAAAACGCGATATGAGACAAGCGTACTTGCAGTTAAGTTGGACCCTACCTCATGTAAATATGTTACCATAAACACCCATAGAGGCTTGTATGAGTACACCAGACTACCCTTTGAAGTGTCATCGGTCTGTGCCATATTTCAAAGGGTGAAAGAAAACATACTGAGGGTTTGCCTCGAGTGGCAGTATATCTGGATGACTTATTAGTCACAGGGGCAACTGAACAGCAACATAAATAATTTGGGTGAGGTTCTCCGTCGTTTGTCAGAGACGGGCATTTGCCTGCAGAAAGAAAAATGCGTGTTCTGCACGACGGAAGCGGTGTACCTAGGCTACTGAGTGGGCTGGGAGGGGTTACACCCAGACGGGAGTAAGAACAGGCAATTCAGCAAACGCCTACACCTGAAACCTCCACAGAGTTGCAGTCTTTTTTGCGGGAAGTTCATACCTGGCCTCACGACCATGTTAACCCCCCCTACACCACCTCTTGAATTAGAAACAGGAATGGATATGGAGAAAGCAACAGGAAGAAGCATTCACTCAGGTGAAAACAACAATTGACTTGACACATTATGTTCCCTCCAAACAAATAATCGTCATGTGTCTTGCTTCGTCATACTGCATTGACGCCGTTTTATCACACCCTATGGAAGATGGCAGAGGGAGAGACCGATCGCTTTCGCCTCCTGGACACTGGCCGTAGCCAAGTGCACTTATGCGCAAATTGAGAAACCGGGTCTGGCAGTTGTCTTTCCATGAAGAAATTCCAACAGTATGCGTACGGTCAATGGTTCACAGACATCACGGACCACAAGCCACTGCTGGGTCTTTTTAATGATGCGGAGATGCCGGTGTTGGACTGGGGTGAACACATTAAGAAGTCTTACAACACCAGGCTAAAGTCCAACAGGTTTGTTTCAAATCACTAGCTTTCGGAGCACTACTCCTTCCTCAGGTGAATGAAGAGGCAGGTTCCAGAAACATTTAGTTTTAGCCGCAGAAACAGAAAATCCAGCCCCCTATATCCGGGAAACTCGGAACCAGACATATACATTTTGGGTCCTAGGACTTTATTTATTTATAATACAAAAACTAAAGTGTGAAAAATAAAGAATAAGAGTTTCTTCAAATTGATACCCAGGCACCAACTTCGTATATAGCCAGTTTTCAGGTACTTCCTGATTTTGGGACACTGGGTAAACGGTCCGGTACCTGCAGCATTTAAAAATAAATTCTCACCAAGCAGTTTGAAGATTGCATTATGCTTAAATGTGTTTGAGATCAAAGTTAATTTTCACAGATTTAAAAGGAGCAAAGGCTACGAACTTCGAGAGTGTGTATTAAAGACCAAAAAAACTTTTTTGTGGAATGTCATGACTCATTTTCCATTTGAAATGGATGTCAAGGCCCGAATGACAACATAATCCCTTTGCCTTTTCTTTAACCTCACAGCCAAAGAGGTAAGTTACCAATGTTATTGGCAGGCTTACTGTTGCCTTTATGGGCTGGATTCTCCACCGGCAGATTGTTCCGTTTTGCCGACAGCCCCGGGGTTTCCCGACGGAAACCCCATCGACTGGCCAGCGTAATGGAGCAACCTGCCGGTGGGGTGAAATGGAAATGTGGCGCGGCGGAGGGGAGAATACAGCCCATTGAATGGGGAGGAACTTTAGAATCACTGGCCACGTCAGAGAGGATTAAAGACAAAGGGCTGGATTCTCAGTTCTGGAGACTAAGTTCTGCCTCTGGGTAGAATCAAGGGAACTCCACCCTCCTGCAGGGAGCGCCGGCCAAGAGAAATTTGGGTTCTCCAAAATTCCGGGAGTCTGAGATCGACTGAATGCTGGTGCCATTGAGGAGAGGAGGGCACCCTCTACCTCAAGGAAGGGCGGAGTCCCAAACCCTCCATTCTCAACAATGCCTGGGATGAGGTGGCAGAAGCTGTCAGTTCTACCATAATAATAATAATAATCGCTTATTGTCACAAGTAGGCTTCAATGAAGTTACTGTGAAAAGCCCCGAGTCGCCACATTCCAGCGCCTGTTCGGGGAGGCCGGTACAGGAACCTCACCAGGAGGACCGACACACAATGCTGAAAGAAGATTAACAACTCCTTAAAGGGGCTCAGGTGAGTAACCACTTCTGTGGCCCTGGCATCACACTGCCCCTCACTTCTCACATCAGCCCCCACCTGTGTCTCCCTTACAACCCACCCTCCACCAAACTCTGGCATAGGTATTGTCTTCTTTGGCCAGGAGTCTTGAATTCATGCCACCAGCTACAGAGCCTCCCCTCCAAAAAGGAAATTCATCTCCCAGTGTCTCACTATGTCCTTTCTGTGTCCCCAAGGATAAAGTAGCCCATAATTCCACAATGACAGCAGCGGCCATGTAGATGGCAAGTAGTCCAAAATGCATGTATCTGCGGTGGTGGATAGCCTTCACCATCCAATGTCACCCGGTTACCCTGAGTTGTATTGCTGCACCCCCCTCACCGTCTTCGAGATGGTGTAGTCTGCATTATACCCCTGTCTCCCTGACTCCATCAGTGACAGGCACCCAGCCTGTGATATGGGGAGCCTCTATCCTGACCATGCGCCCCTGCCAAAAGGTTGCCAGTGTCTGTCGCAACTGGTGTTAGCCACAGGCCCTGTGGCCCCTGTCAGTTTCTTCCTGTGTGGTCTACTGCGAGTCTCCTCACTGGGTGAGCCTTGTGCTATCCCACCAGGAGGGTAGCAACTGGTTGTGTGGTAGAGACATCATACTGCAGAGACATTTGCTTCAATGCTAAGAGCCTGATGTGTGGGCAGCCAAAGAGATGGGGCTGAGTGAAGAATCTGTGCAAGAACCTTAGCTGTGCTGTTGTGTGGGGCCTAGGTTTTACACACAGTGACAGGGAGCTGGTCAGGTTTCCTGGCCAGGGCGGGATGGATGGGATCAGGGACGCGGTGGACAGGCAGGCTTGGAGACATCTCGTGATCCTCAGGGGTGGGCTAGCTGATAGTGTCACTGGGGCTGTGTGCCGGGGGGGGGGGGGGGGGGGGGGGGGCTTCCAGTGGCCACGGTGCATCTGTCCTTTGTTTGGGTGTGAGCTCTGCTAATCCTCTGCTTCCTCTGCTGTGGGGCTACACTTCCGAGGAGTGCCAGCAAATAAGGTAGGCCAGCAATTGAGCATGACCACTCCCATCCCCTTGATGATAATGCTAAGGTATAAGGTTTCCAGAGGAGAGGGATGGGTGGGGATCCACATAATCAGAGGCCCTGAGAGGATATGCAGGATGCTGTTAGCAGCCAGCAGTTTCAACAGAGAAGAGCCTGTAAATTGCAGCTCAGGGGTGGGTTTTACTGATTGTATGGCAGCAATGGTGGTTCCAGCAAGGGCACCCCAATCCCAAGGGGTACACCCCGAGCCCATGCACTTGCGAATAAGTCATTCCCCACTACTACTTGAAGTCCAGGCAGACACACCCCAGCAAACCCAAAAAAGTTTGAAAAGTTGTCTTACCTCTTTGTTCCCCCTTAAAGGCCATGGTGCCTGAGCCTCGCTCATAAATACTGGCACCAATTTATGCCTGCAGGACTCCCGGCTGAGAGGGTTAGATCATCAGGCTTCCAGCCCATTAACCATAGTAAAATCCATGGAAATCGTGGTTTTCCATGTTGCTTCCGGGGCGGGGCGCTTAACTCACTGCCGCCATCGATGGTGACCAGGTCATCGGAACATCATTGGCGGCGCCCGGCACCGCTCCCGTTTTTCGACCGATGGTCAATTTGTCGGATCAGGAAACCCATGGCTAGTGGCGGACAAGGGAGAATCCACCCCCAGGTCAGCTTTTGCAGTTAAAAGCTGTTTGGAAAGAAATGGATTCTACAGACAACTGAGTCAGCACGGTAGCACAGTGATTAGCACAGTTGCTTCACAGCTCCAGAGTCTCAGGTTTGACCGGCTCAGGTCACTATCTGCGGAGTCTGCATGTTTTCCCCGTGTCTGCGTGGGTTTCCTCCGGGTGCTCCGGTTTCCTCCCACAGTCCAAAGATGTGCAGTTTAGGTGGATTGGCCATGCTAAATTACCTTTAGGTTAGGTGGGGTTACCGGGTTACGGGTTGAAGGTGTGGCCTTAAGTGGGTGCTCTTTCCAAGAGCCGGTGCAGATTCGATGGGCCGAATGGCCTCCTTCTGCACTGTAAATTCTATGATCTATGACAGCTTAAGGAATTGATAAGGCTCACAGTTAATTTTTGTTATTTTTCAAAGAAAGAATTGAAATTGATTGAAGTATGAAATTTGCTTTTCACCATTATTCTGTTTGCTCACATATAATTCAGCAGATTAACGATTCACAAAATCTTTCAATCCACCTTCAGAAAGAACCGTAAGGAAACACTGTAGGTAAATTACTGTGGAATCCTATTGCTTGACCCTGGGGTAACTCTTGCACATAATTAGATATTGGACTTGGCACAAGCACGGACATAAAGCACTCGATCATGTACTTAGAGTCACTAGTGACATTGTACCCAAACAAATGTCTGAGCCAGTCTTGAAAATTATCGCAAGATGCTATTTGGCTTCTAACTCACTTTCTTGCTGACATTATATGAGATTTATTTGCATAAACAGAAATTCACAATGAATACAAGATAGTTCCAGTACCTGTAAATGTCCTCCATTATGCAAGCAAGGCTCTTCACATATTGATTCACAACTCTTTGCTGGACATTCTCCTCTGGAATGGTGAGGTGAAAAGCATCATCAAAATAAATGTGTGCTTCAAAGTCAAAATTGTCTTTATGGGATTTTGAAGAGTTTGGGTTGTATTTGTCCAATCTGCATAAAAAGATAACATTGACGGAATGAGCTTTGGACGTATCAAAGAAGGCGCAGTATAATTGTAGAAATAGTTAATGTTAGACCTCTTCGACCGTATTCTCCATTCCTGAGACTATGGGCGTGGTTCTCTGGCCTCGTTGCGCTCCCGCTCAAGCGAAACAAGGATGGTGAATAGCAGGACAGACCGATAAAGAGAATGGCGCCAGGCTCCAAACAGTTTGTGATGCAATCGGCCCGCTCCCATAGGCAGAATCGGGACCTCGCCAAAGCGAGGCGAAAACCAATTACCACCACTTAAGCCCTATTTCCATATAATCAACGAGAGCGGCCCCATCTCCAATGGCTTCTCATCATTCATCGGCTGCTGCTGATTGCTACTCCTTTTGACAAATGTGAACCTGGCGGAAGGGCTTCTGTGGGGAGCTGAGCAAGGGAGTAGCCATCTTTGCTCTCAGGCAAAGAGCCCGGGGGTGCTGGGATTGCCACGCCAATGCTCGGTGGGGGACCCTCATCGGGGGGGGGGGGGGATCCCTCACAGGGGTCAGGTGGGGGGGAGGGGAGTCACTGGGGGGGGCAATCGGGAGGCAACTGCTCATGGCACCACCATGCCAACCCCTGGATCGTGTGTACCTGTTCTGGGGGAGACCCTTATCCCTGCCCGTCTGCCCCACCGACCACCCATACCCCCACCGACTGCCGAGGCTTCTGGCCATGGCGGCTGAAGGCTATTGCTAATAGGGAATTGGCAATCGTGGTTAAGTTAGCACTTTACAAAACCCAAATGGATTCCCATGGGTGGGCGGGCTAAGTAGCATGTGGGAGTCATTGCCTAGCATCCCAATCAGACCGTGATGCATGGACACTGTACCTGAACACTGTGGGAGGCAAGTACATACATGCAGCAGCCAACACCCAAATACCCAGGGAATGGAACACAGCTCTGGGGACATGTCCAGGTCCAGAGGGTGGGTGAGTGTCACGGGACTGAGACAATACTTGGTCCCGGTGACGTTATGAGTGGGTGTCCGGGGTGCAGGGTCTGGGGTCCGGTGAGAGGGGCCCGCTGCCGCTGGGAGTGAATGGGATGGCCGATCCAGATTTGGGGGGGGGGGGGGGGGGGAGAAGGCGGGGAACAATGGGGGACTGGAGGGTCCTGGGGGGAAGCCACCACTGTTTGTCAGTCTAACACCCTTTCCCAATGCCTTGCTGATATTGAATGCTATGGCAGGGATATTGGATGCAGAACTTGCCCTGGTGGTGTTCCTGGTAGCTTGAACGGCCAGACGGCAGAGACGGCGGCAGCAGCAGTGTCTGCAGATGCTTGAGGCAGCGGATCATGAGCCGGACCCCACCCCACACCCTGGGGACTCGGCCACCCATCAGGCCAGAGAGGACCCAGGGAGGCCCGCGACGGCCTAGAGTGTACAGACGATGCTAGTCGTTCGAGCAGATGACGGACAGAGTGTGCAGCAGGAGGCTCTGCCTCAACAAGGAGGAGGAGAAGGACACCCGCTTCCGGTTACTGTCAAGGTCATCACAGCCCTGAACCTTTATGCCTCGGGATCATTGCAGTGCTCCAACAGGGATTTGTGTGGCATCTTGCTGGCCACAGCCCACAGCTTCATCCGACAAGCTCGGGAAGAGAACTACATCATCTTTGACATGAACCAAGCCCAGCAAGATGCCCGGGCAGCAGGTTTCACCCCCATCGCCGAGATTACCTCAAATCCAGAGGGTAGTAGATGCCACCCACACCGGATCATCTGGAGATGCCCTACATTAACAGAAAGGGGTTCCACTCCCTCAACATCCAGCTCATGTGGGACCACCAGATGAAGTACATACACGTGTGTGCACATTTCCCGGGGAGTGTGCATGACAGTTACATCCTGGGGCAGTCAGTCTCTTGGGGGATGATGCACGATCAATAATTCCCGAAGCGAGATTGTAGGACAATTGAAGGCTTTATTGGACGAGATGTTTCCCCCAGCATCGGAGTCGGAGATTCAAGGAGGTCCCGGAGAATATCGGGTTGTGCCCGCTAATTACATGCAAATGATGCTTACTATAAGTGCGTTCCGGAATGCATTGACGGCACTGTCGAAGCGACGGAGAATTGCAATTTGGCGTCAAACCGGCGCCCGCCGTGACTTCGGCGTTGGAACCGATTCTCCACCCAATCCCGTTTCCTGATTTCAGCATCGGTCGGCGGACAATCCCACCCCTGTGTTTGCTAACTTTATTTAAAAGTGGGGTTTGAATGTGATGGGCTTTGCTTGATTGGAGATAAAGGGCGGGATTCTCTGCGAACCATACGGGGCGGGCCACTCTGGTGCCAAGGAGTGGCGTGAACCACACTGTCATCGGGCCGCCCCAAAGGTGCGCTGGAGTGTTTGGTGCCGTGCCAGCTGCCGCGGAAGGGCTTGGTGCCATGTTAACCGGCGCCGAAGGGCCTCCACCGGCCGGCATGAGTTGGCACATGTGCGGGAGCACCAGCGTGTGCTGCCGTCATCCCAGCGCATGCACAGGGGGGTTGTTCTCCGCACCGGCCATGGCAGAGGTTGAGAGCGGCCGGTGCGGAGGAAAAGAGTGCCCCCACAGCACAGGCCCGCCCTTGGATCGGTGGGCCCCGATCGTGGGCCAGGCCACCATGGGGCATCCTCCGGGCCCATATCCCCCCACATCCCCCCCCCCCCCCCCCCCCCCCCGAAGTCTCTGTAGGTCGCCCGTGGAGCCAGGTCCCGCTGGTAAGGACCTGTTGTGATTTACACCGGTGGGAAACCACCGAAAATGGGCGGCCACTCTGCCCATCGCGGGCTGGAGAATTGCTGGGGAGGGGGGGGGGGGGCGCTGCCAGCAGCTGCCGACCGACGCACCGTGATTCCCGCCCCCGCCAAAACCCCGATGCCGGAGGATTCGGCAGCCGACAGGGGTGGGATTCACGCCGCCCCCCGCCGATTCTCCGACCTGGTGGGGGGGTCAGAGAATCCCACCCAAAGAATGTATCAGTTATAAGTTAAAGTACTTCAAAGTACTCAAATGTTAGATTTCCAAATCAAAACTAATTTGTTTCGACTTATGTGCAGCAGTCATTGTGATTTGAACTGATTTCATTTTCTGAGGTTTGTCAGCACTTTTTTGGGTCATCATACACAGTACCATTTAGAGGAGTCCTTACTTCAAGAGATTAATGAAGGTTAGCTACAACAGGGCCCCGTGATTTGATATACACTTCTTCTGCTTGCTAATCTTAGAATAGAATAGTAACAACAGAGAAGGAGGCATGCAGCATCCCTGCTGGCCCACTTTCACAGCAACTCTGCCAGTCCCACTGCCCTGTCCTTTGCCTGTCAGCCAGCTCGCAATAATGGCGCCGAGGAGACCAGCCCCAAGATTCGGGGACGCTGACCTGGGGAGGCTCCTGAATGTGGTGGAGACCAGGAGGGATGTCCTGTTGCCCCGACGATCATGGAGGGTGAGCCACAAGGCAGCCAGTGCTGCCTGGGAAGAGGTGGTGGCAGCAGACAGCTCGGGGAGTATGGCCAGGAGGACTGGCCAGCAGTGCAGGAAGATAGTCAAAGACCTACACTGGGCAGCACGAGTGAGTAGACACCAACGACCCGCACCCCACCCCAAGGGAGAATCCACGCCCCCAAGTGACTCCCAGCCCTCCCTCACTCCCCACCCCCAAACCCACCATCACACCCATCTCCCACCACTGAACCGCGCGTCTGGCCAACGTTGCCCTCTCTGTGTCTCCTCAGGAAAAGCTCTCCCACAATCGGCGGGAGAGGGCCCTCACAGGTGCTGGACTTGAGAATCATCACCTCATTCGAGGAGTGAGCCCTGGAGGCGACAGGTATGGCCGAGGACTGATCGGTCACGCACGCGGAGGTTGGCAGATGCAGCAGAGGTGAGGAACCACCGGGCTCCACCTAGAGGACCTGTCAAACGTGAGTTGTTATTGCCTTACTGACTGACCCATCCCTCCCACTGACCACATGTCCATACTCCCGCAAGTCCTCCAGCAGACGGCGCCAGCTCATCCCGGATGGCCCCCTCTCCTAACTCCGAGGAGACCACCTCAGAGGAGAGCTCCGAGGATGCCACCGTAATAGTCGCGGTAGAGCTGTCATCCCCACCCTCCACCAGCGCAGATACACACATCTCGGTGGGCAATGTTAATGGACAGACTTCTGGGGCACAATCTGGTGAGCACCACACAGCTGCTGATGTACATCTGGTGGAGGTAGGAACCTCCAGACAAGGCAGCAGTTGGAGGTCTGCTGGATCCCAGGACCCAGCTGGGACCCAGCCTGATGCTGAGCTTGCAGAAGTGCGTTACCCGGAGCTGATGAAGACCATAGGGAGCGGCCGGGACATTCAGAGGGAGATGTCAGTGTCACTCCAGCAGGTCCATAGCCGCTTGGAGGAGTCCCAAAAGCTACAGGCGCAGGAGATGGTTCCAGCAATGAGTGTCATCAAGGCCAACACTGCTAGGGTGGCAACCGCAGTGGCGAGCCTGGTGCATGATGTCAGCACCATTGGTGAAGGTGTCCAAGGCATTGTACAGTTGGTGACAGCCAAGGCTGAGAGTCTCGGCAGTATGTCTGCCTCGCTGGGGCATGTCATCCAGTACCAGGCTAACCTTGATGACGTTCTGCGGGTCATGTCCCGCTCTCAGATGGGAATGGCTGAGGCGCTGCTGAGCTTGTCCCAGTTGCAGGTAAGCATGGCTGAGGCACTGCAGAGTATGGCCCAATTGCTGAGGAGCATCGACACGCTGGTGCAGACATCGGGGAGCCGCCAGGGCTGGCAGAGTTACACAATGCAGGGGCAGCCCGGGCTCAAACCAGCTGCCCCTCCGCCCTAAGGTGAACCCCAGGTCCCTATGGATCCAGAGGAAAGGGTGCTGGGTGCCAACCCAGACCTGTCCCATGGAATGGCGATGGTGGCCACCAGCTCCCCTGGGTTACACATCTCCGATGAGGCTGCGTCTCGGGCCAACACACGGGAGAGGGTTGCACGGCTGTGTATGAGTCAGCAACAAATGAGACGATGGCCTCCAGCCCCAGACCCCCAGAGGACACCCACCAAGGGCATCAAACAGGATGTGGTAAGAAGCTGGCTGCCTCCACCCGAGTAGTGCATCTTTGGAAAACACTATGACATAGTGGCAGAGCTCGGAGGGCCAGGCACATTGAGCATCACTGAGGGCACCCAGGGATGGGGTGGTGGTGGTGGTGGGGGGGGGGGGGGGGGGGGGGAGTTCAGGGGTCGGATCTATTGGGAACGGGGTATTGTCCAGCACATTAAACAACTTTCTGCACAACCATTATGATGCCTGTGTCACTTTCTTCTTCAATGCGTGCTGACCCACGGACCCTTTGCCCATCTCTCCAGGCAAACCCCCTCCCCATGACACCCACCCACCCTCTGGCCATGGTCATGTCACGGGAGTTGTATCCCACCCTTGGGTGTTCGGATGTTGGTTGCACCGTGTGTGGTGTTGCATTCCACAATGTTCAGGCACAGTATCCAAGCATCAAGGTGCGATTGGAATGCCCACTAAGCATGTGTCAAGTGCTCAATAACCACAACTGCCAGTTCCCTATTAGCGATAGCCTTCAGCTGCGCAGCCAGAGGCCTCAGCAGTCGGTGGGGGTTATGGATGATCAGTGAGACAGATGGGTAGAGACAAGGGTTTCCCCTGAAATGAGGTTGGGATCCAGGTATTGGCATGGTGGTGCCACAAGCGATTGCCCCCCCCCCCCCCAGTTGCCCCCCAGCACCTCCCTCCCACCTTCTGATGGCTGCACACCCCTGCAGAAGGTCTCCACTTCCTGCCAAGCACAGGGGCAGCAAGCCCAGCAGACCCGAGCTCTTTACCTAAGAGAAAAAATGGCTACGCATCTCCTTGGCTCCCCACGGAAGCCCTTCCGCCAGGTTCACATTTTCAAAGGGTGCCAGAGTGAATACTTGCTGGGGAGTCCGTTGAATGGCGGGAGGCCAGTGGATATGGGGTCGCTCTTGTTGATTGTATGGAAATGGGACTTAAGTGGAGATAAGGCAAGGCGAGTTCCTGATTTGCCAACGGGAGCGGGCCAGTTGCATCGCAAACTGTTTGGCGCCCGGCGCGGATATTGGGCAGGATTCTCCGCGGACCGGCTGGGTGGAAGGAGCTTGGCGCATGCAAACCGGCGCCGAAGGGCCTCCGCCTGCCAGCGCGAATTGGCGCATGCGCGGGAGCGCCAGCATGTACTGCCATCATCCCAGTGCATGTGCAGGGGGTTCATCTCCGGGCCAGGCCACCATGGGGGCACCCCCGGGTCCAGATCCCCCCCGCGCCCCCCCCCCCCCCCTCCCCACCCCCCCCCCTCCACCGAGAACCCCGGAGGCCACCCACGCAGCCAGGTCCCGCCAGTAAGTACCTGTCGTAACATACGCCGGCAGGACTGACCGAAAACGTGCGGCCACTCAGCCTTTCACGGGCCGGAGAATCGCCGGGGGGGGGGCCGCTACCAGTGGCCGCAGACAGGCGCGGCGCGATTCCCGCCCCCACCAAATCCCAGGCACCGGAGAATTCGGTAGCCAACGGGGGCGGGCTTCACGCCCCCCCCCCCCCCCCCCCCCCCCCCCCCAGCGATTATTCGACCTGGGGGGGGTCGGAGAATTCCGCCCCTTGTTTTTGGCCTCTCCTCCTATTCACTGGCCTCACCAAGTTTGAGAGTGAGTGCAACGAAGCCGGAAGATCGTGCCCTATTTCTCACATTGTCATCGGTCCTCAAGCCAACGACCGTCATGCCTTCTGGTTATTGCTCCTTTTGACAATGGGAACTGTTTCTCCATATCTACTCTGGCTACACACCTCATGATCTGAATCACTTCTATCAAAGTTCCTCTTAGCATTCTCTTGTCTGAGGAGACAACCCCAGCTGTCCATCTTATCAAAGTTCCTCATCCGTGGAACTATTTCTCTAAATCTTTCCGACAATGCCCTTCTTAAATTGTAGTCATCTGAATTTGACACAATGCCAAGCGGCCAATTATGAAAGTTTCCTTTTTTTTGTCCTCTTATACCTTAGTGTTACCGATTTATACACACAAACCTCAGGCCTCTCTGCTTCTACACCCCACTTAAAATTGTGCCTTTTATTTTATATTGCCTCATTCTTCCTCGCAAAATATATAACTTCACACTTAGCTGCGTTAAATTTAATTTGCTGCATGTCTGCCCATTCCACCAGCTTGTCTGTATCATCTTGAGCTCCATCATTATCTTCCTGACAGGTCGCAATACTTCAAAGCTTTGTGTTATCTGCAAATCTGAAATTGTGCCCAAGCCCCGATCATTCATAAAATTCCTGTCCTCTGGGGAACTGACTTTATGGGCAGGATTCTCCGATCTCGTCCGCCCTGCCACCGCTGCCAGCAACAACAGAGAATGTGGCGCACAGACATCAGAGAATTGCAGCTGTGGGCGAGGTCGGAGAATTCCGGCCTACACCTTTCCCCAGTCTGAGAATTAACCGTTCACCGTGATTCTCTGCTTCCAGTCACTCAGTGAACTTTTATTCATGCATCCCTTGCATTTCAACGGCTTCAGCAAGCTGGCACGTTATTCAAGTAGCACTTCACTTAAACGCTTTTCGGAAGACAATAATAATAATCTTTATTGCCACAACAGGCGCCGGAGTGTGGCAACTTCATTGCAGTGTTAAATGTAAGCTTGTTTGTGACAATAAAGATGATTAGTATAAGCTCCAGAACAAGTCATACACCTAACTAAGCACAATACTGGTCTCAACCTGACAATGTGGCAAATTGCTTAAGTATGCACAAAAAGCAGGACAAATCCAATTCTATCAATTACTGCCCCATCAGTCCTCTCTTGATGATTAGCAAAATGATGGAATGTACCATAAACGGAGCTACCAAGCAGCCATAACCAATGCCCAGTTTGGATTCCACCAGGGTCATTCAGCTTCTGATCTCATTACAGACTTGTTCAAACATGGACAAAAGAGCTGAACTCCAACGGTGAGACTGACTCCTTTGGCATCAAAACCTTCGCAAAATTGAAATCAATGGGAATAAGGGGACCAAATTTCCTCTGGCTGCACTCATCCCTGAGCACAAAAGAAGATGATTGTGGTGTTGAAAATAAATCATGTCAGCCTTCGGACATCACTGCAGGTGTTACTCAGCGAAGTGGCCTAGGCCCAACCATCTTCAACTGCTTCACAAATGACCTGCCTTCCATCATTAAGGTCAGAAGTGGGATACTCGCTGATGATTGACATTTTCAGTATCATTCCTGACCCCTCGGATACCGAAACAGCCTGTGCCCCTATTTAACAGGACTTAGAGCACATATTCAGGCTTGGCCCGATAAGTGGCAAGCAACATTTGCGTCATATACATGTTGGGCAATGGAACAAGATAGAACCTGATAATCTCCCCTTGACAACATTGCATGACTGAATCCCCAACATCAACATCCTGTGGGGGTTTCCACTGACCAGAAACTGAACAACACCCACCATATAAATACTGTGGCTACAAGAACGAGTCAGAGTACAAGGAATTCTGCAGTGAATAAGTCAACTGCTGACTCCCAAAGCTCACCAGAATCTTCTAAAGGACAAGTAGGGGTGGATAATGAATGCTAGCTTTGCCAATGCCACTCATATCTCATTAATTAGCACAAAAATAAAGATTGCATTTTATGTGATCACTGAGGCTCTGTACCTTGGTCTTGCTGAATGTGTTTGTGTCTGAGGTGAGTGTTTCTCTGCTGGTGGAGGATGTGCATGATTGCTGTGATGGTGCAACCTTGGATGTATCTTCCTGCTCTGAAGTTACAGTCAATAGCATGCTTGTATGCTGGGCTTCCTCTCCATAACTAACCCAGGGTAGGCATCGCACTTCAGTTCGGAAAGTGTTCCTCTGTCAATAACTGCTTCTGCAGTGCCGTAGCTGCCCAGCATATGCATGGCATGCAGCAAGCAAGTGAGGAGATATCTCCATCGCCTTAACATGCAAATGGTAAGATTATTTTCACCTCTCTCAGATGGGTACCCATCGTTTCCTCAAGGACTCCCTGTTGGCCTGGCTATTTCCTCCCTCGTGGCCATCAATATAGTAAATTATGTCACTCCAGTACCAGAGCGACACCATACACATTGCTGGAAAAAGAGCACACAAACTCAAAGTGGTGAGAATTCAAAGCATGGTTCCCTCCATGACTGAAACCAGTGGCTCACTCTCATATGCTGTTCATACATTGTTGAATAAAAAATTTAGCCCACACTCTAACCCCCACTGTCTCCTCTCTGGCAGGAACTGCCCTCAATTTTATTCTATCTGGACTAATTTCTCCCACCTGGAGCCCATGGGCGGGATTCTCCGACCCCCCACCGGGTCACAGAATCGCCGGGGGCGGCGTGAATCCCACCCTTGCCGGTTGCCAAATTCTCCGGCACCGGGGATTTGGCGGGGTGGGTATCGCGCCGCGCTGGTCGGTGGCCACTGGCAGCAGCCCCCCCTGGCGATTCTCCGGCCCGCGATGGTCCAAATGGCCGCCCGTTTTAGGCCGGTTCCGCAGGTGTATGTTACAACAGGTACTTACCAGCGGAAACTGGCTCCGCCGCGGGGGGATCTGGCCCCGGGGGGTGCCCCCATGGTGGCCTGGCCCGCGATCGGAGCCCACCGATCTGCGGGCGGGACTGTGCTGTGGGGGCACACTATTCCTCCCCAGCGATGCGCTGGGATGACGCCAGCACACGCTGGCCTCCCGTGCATGCACCAGCCGGCGGAGGCCCTTCAGCGTTGATTGGCATGGTGCCGAGCCCCTTCCACGCCGGCTGGCAGGGCGCAAACCACTCCGGCACCGGCCTAGCCCCTGAAGGTGCGGAAGATTCCGCACCTTCGGGCTGGCCCGACATGGGAGTGGTTCACACCACTCCTCGGCGCCAGAGTGGCCCGCCCCGCCGGTTCATAGAGAATCCCGCCCCATATCCCATAGCGGGGTGGGAACATTGAATGTTTCCTGCTGTGGAGGCCAGCGGGAAAACACTGCAAAACCTTTGGTCCCAACCTAATTAGTTTCACGCAACCGAGTGTTTCGCGCCATATCCTGTGATGAGGGAGGCCTGATTCCATGTTAATCTGCCATTGCATCTGGTTGCCATATTGAAAAGGTACCCAAAATCACTGACTCGTTATTGAAGAAAGAAGATGAAGCTCCTGAAAATGAAGATGGATCTCCAGACACAATCTGAGGCTGAAATATGGACCTCCTTGATGACACTGAATCTGGTAGATCCACCTGTAGATGCTCTCCACACCCACTTCGGGGTGTTCCGGGATCCAGGGTTGCTCGTGGCCTCCATTCTGAAATCTGGAAACTGCCTCAGGCATTGTTCAGGTGAGTCTTGACATCTGCACGCCACGTTGTTCCAGTGTGTTTTGCACCTGAGCGTTTTTCCACTGACATTGTGGAGAATCAGGCATGGGGGGCAAGATTCTGGTCAGGCATTCATCTGTATCCCATGAGCGGGATGCAAATCAGTTTCACACTGGCCTGCAGTGGATTTCCCAGTCTGACGTGGTGGGCACCAGTGGGAAGATCCCACCAGAAATTCTCGGCAGCATCAAATTAATTTTTGGGCCAAGTAGAATCATAGAATTTACAGGGCAGAATGAGGCCATTCGGCCCATCGAGTCTGCACTGGCCCCTGGAAGGAGCACCCTACTCAAGCCCACGCCTCCACCCTATCCCTATTATCTCCACCTAACCTTTTAGACACTAAGACGCAATTTAGCATGGCCAATCCACCCAACCCACACATCTTTAAACTGTGTGAGGAAACCAGAGCACCCGGAGGAAACCCACGCAGACATGGAGAGAAAGTGCAAACTCCACACAGACCCGAGGCCGGAATTGAACCCGGGTCCCTGGAGCTGTGAGACAGCAGTGCTAACCACTGTGCCACGGTGCCATCCCTGTGCCAGCATGCCACCTCCTGCTGAATTCTTGCCACCACCTGTCATTGAACCCACTGACAAAGGCATGGGAAAATTCCGCCCAATAAGTGGTAATGCGCAAAGTCACAGACAGGCTTGAACGATGATGAGTGGCTTGGAGAAAAATATCAAAGGATCCATATCTAGGCACTCCCTAGCACTTTAGTCAGACAGGTACAGAAGCAATGAAGGGAACTTTTGAGCTGGCAATTCATCTGAAAGGAAGTCATCCCAGAAATCACATTCAGACAGACTGAAAGTAGAAATAATTTCTCAGAGAGAAAGAAAAATAGAGCAACCATTTTAACTTTAATTTGTTTCCCCAACAGAAATGTTAAACAATAAATTGGGACAGACCGCTTCCTCATAGATTAATTCCCCTCATTCTCAATATCCTGGAAGATGCCAAAAAGCAAAGGCTCTTCAAGTGTCCATAAATCAATGTTCCCTCCTTTTTTGCACGGTCTATACCCCAGACGCACAGCCACACTGGAAGGAAAATATCATGGACCCATATCCTATCATTTAATGACATTGTCATGTCAAACCACTCTACATCATTCGAATAAGCAGAGAGAAAAACAAAGGCTAGACCAATTACAAATTTAGCTTCAAACTGGAAGGAGTTCCAAGGAAATTGTTGGAAAGCTTCACAGTGTGAATGGGTGTAGTGCAAACTGACGCCATACAAGATTAAAATTATCAGCTACTTGGACAACTTCAACAATCATCATTAACTATTTGTATTACTTTGTTATGCAGAATATACAATGTCACAACAGTCATTTGTGGTTAAACAACTTGAAGGGACACTCCCATATTGGCTTTGATGCCAATGTTAACAGAGCTGGTTCCTTGAGTTTACCTGAATATTGAAGTGAGGATCTTTGCCATTTCGTCCACTGTTTCATGCCACATTGTTGCGCACAGATATATCATGACACGGTCCGATTTCCTATTTAGAGAAATGTTTTCATTTAATACTAATTTCAAATTCGTTTAAAATAATATACAATGGACGGAATTCTCTAGTCTCCCAGCCATGTGTTTCTTGTCCGTGCCACCTCATGTCAATGGGATTTCCCATTGTACCAACCTCACGCCACCGGGGAACCGCAGGCGGTGGTCTGTTACCGGGGGGGGGGGGACAAGTGAATCGCAACGACCAGAGAATTCTGGCCAATGTTGGGAATTCATAGTCACTATAGTTACTAATTATAATTGTGCCTGTTAAACATAAAGGAAATTATTTTAAATCCCAATTATTTGGGAGACAACTTCCCTAAACTTTGCCCCAGGGAACGCCTGTTCTGCTGGTGCAAAGGTCAGGAAAATGGGTGGGGGGGAGACTGAATGCAGCAGTCCCACCCTAATCCTCAGCCCATTTTAACAAATTGCCTCAAGATCTCTGGTGTTTTCCGTTAGCCGGACTTGCGCCTGGAGTAGACACAGACTTATCACTCAGCTAATAAAACTAGCACTTAAGTCAGCATGCCCTTCATACCAGAAGGTAAGAAAGGTGTGGCAGTAAACCCAAGAAGACCACAGATTAGAACCATTTTAATTTCATGTACCTGACACATCTTTGAGTATTAGGATTCTGAGCTCTGGTTAAACGTAGTTTAGAGGGGACACCACATGACCTTCTATCTCCAACCACCTGCTCCTACTCTCCCTGCGGTTCCCCGGTGGCGTGAGGTGGTTACAATGGGAAATCCCATTGACATGAGGTGGCACGGCCAAGAAACACATGGCTGGGAGACTGGAGAATTCCGTCCATTGTATATTATTTTAACTGGCCTGTTCACCTTCATGTCATCCTGCCTTCCCACATCAATTGGATTGTGAACAGGCCCCATTACTTGACTGGATGAACCTTGACAGTTGATCAGTCTTTTTACCATCACCAATATTTTATAAAACGGTTCAAATAAAACAATTTTTTGTGCCCTTATGATTTTACTTCTGGGTTTCTTACAGAGGATTACTGAGGATTAAATTTTAACTCCTGAAGACCCTAGGACAGTCCTGGAGAAATGGCAACTCTATTTGGTATCAGGGCTTTTGGCTGCTACTGTCTGACAGTAACCAGAAGGCCCAGTGCCTAGCAACCGGGCCCACAACTACAGATCGCTGTACAGACCTACTTTTCTCCAGGTTACCAACTCTTTTGAAATAAAATAATGGACATTTCAACCATGGGACTGTGTGTAAGAGCAGTGGGGTGAGGAGGAGTGATCTTGGTGACCAATTGAGTAGGGTGTTACTGGTGAACCTGAGAGTGGGCGCCAGGCAATGATGGGGGAGGAGATGGAGGAGCAGTTTCTGGTAACCATAAGAATCGGGGCTGGTGGTTAGAGCAACCAAAATTTACAACTTTTTTGTGGAGTCACAGCATTTTCAAACTAAGAAGCTGATCAATCACTGCACTGCACTTTGAGCTTTGCATTGCATAGTGGAGCTTTACAGACTTGGCTCTGATTGTTCAAAAGGAATTTCCCTCAGGGAAAGTCATAACACAGCCAGGGATTAAGAGTTGTTCTTTTCACCTTTCACCAACGTTTGTTACTGAATAAATCCACAGCTTCTGAAATGACTTCCACAATAGAATGGTAACAGTGAAGTCAAGTGTATTGCACACGGGCTTCCTTGTACTGAGCGACTTTGCTGAAAATATCTTTCTATTAAGATATCGGTAAGAAAGTATCATTAAGGGCTGTACCTTTTAATTTTCTCCTCTTTCTTTTTCTGGACTCGGGTATTGAGCAACATTGACTGTTCCATGAAGGCTGTTTCATACAACCATCGAACAAACAGCTGGGATGTCCTTTCAATCCTTCGAATGTGTCGGCCCCACACATAAAATGTTGAGAAGAACAGCCCGAGCCAAAAGCAGACAGCAAAGGAGACAAGCAGTACCAAACCAGCTCTGCTGGAATCTAACATTAAAGGTGCTCTGCAAAGGCTGCGAGGAATTTCTAAAAGCAGGATTTGTACAGGGTCGCTATCATCAGAGGTGTTTAAATTGTGGCAGAGAGCAGTCAGGTTAAAAGTAGCTGCTTCTCTATACTTAGAGGAACTATCATACAACACGATCAAAAAAGCAAAAAACACTACTGGAGTGGCTAATATGGATGGCACGATGAAACTGCGCCTGACTGCGTGCATTTTACACGCCTGAACCCCAAACCAGTGACATAGGGCGGAAGAAATCGCTTGTATTCCAAAGAGACTCAAGATAATTTTTAACTCGAATTGTGATACTGTTTTCACATCTTCCCAGTTGTATTCCTTGATTGGAATCCATGCTGCCACTACAGCACCAGTAACTAGAATTCGAACTGTACTGGTAAAGAGGTACGTGATGTTTCTGGTGTGTCTCAAGCTTTTCCTTATATTTTGCATTGCTCCAATTTTGCAATACAATGTAAAGTTTTCCCACCAATTGAAAGATACGAGTATTAAGGCAACAATTGCAAGGCCCACATACGGTTGAATGTGTTTAACCTCATCCAAATGTTGTTGAGGATTGTGAGCTAACGTGAAAAGCAAGAGGCCCAGGAAAACAAAGCCAAAGCCTCCCAGTGGGAGTAACATAGAAAGTTTGAGTGGTATGAGCTGAAACACTACTTGCAGAAGAGAGGGAAGAAGGCAAACACCATTCAAAATGTATAGATTGGTTATAATGTCAAAGTGAGGCATGCAGACCAACACCAGGACTGAAGTGGCAAAAGCAACAACTGCTTCGATCGTGCAAACCTGGCAAGAAAAAGGAGGGAAAAAAATAAATTTCAAAGTCCAATAAGTTAAATTATAATGTTCAAAATAAAAGGTTAACATTGAAATATAAGTGTTGGACCAATAAGGTTCTTCATTGATCTTCAGTTAGTTTAATCTATCTTGGTAGATACATTCTGAATGTTGTACCCACAAAAAACTCCTTTCATGCCCGACCAACTTCTTCAGTGCAATTTTCAAGCCTTTGCAGCCAATGGATTGAAATATCAGGTGGTGCTGATAACGGTAGCCACTCGCAAACTGCCCGAGCTGAATTTCTATCCCATGCAGTTTATGAAGCTCCATCCAGACTAGAAAAGTCCAGCTGCAGGCTTGACTTTGTGCCAGTGTTAATCACACTTGCCATATTTAATAGATCATGAATTAAATATTCAATTAATCTTTGTCGTTCTTTCTCTTTGTTTGCAATATATATTTTGAAAGAGTTAACACCTCCGCTAAAATGACAGAGAGAATATTTTGGAACTGTTCTTAGTTAATTTTTCAAAGTAACAAGTAAGTTACTCCCACAGAAAAATCACACCTAGATGAGTGAACTCAGGTCACACATTAAATTTGTACCTTTCTAAGTTTTGCTGATTTACACTCAGTTAAACTAAAGTTGTCAACATTGACTATTTCCTAAAATCTACTGTTTTGTATTAATGCCTTGTTAATACATATTGAAAGTTACAATAATATTTGTATGAAGTGAATAGGTATTTAAAGTAGATTTCTTTTTGAAAGTACAGAAGGACTTGGAGTACTAAAACCTTAAATTATACTGTGGGTCTTGTGCTGAATTAATCGGCCTAAAATTCTTCTCTCTGTCTTTTTAGCGGACGTGTTAACCCCTTCAAAAAATTAATTTAATAGTTCTGTTTCTTATTTATTACTTTGTATTTTCAGGTTAAACAAAATAATGCAAAGTGATTGATAAATCAGCCCTGCTTTTTAAATTTCACCTTGAAAATTAGTATTCGCTGCTCTGCAAGATTTTTTTAAGAAAACACATAAGTTTCTAAAAATTAGTAAACTAAAGGACAGGAAGTTGAGCTTACCATTCCCAGGATACTCAGTGGAGGAGCAATGGATGATCCAAATGTTGTTTTCCATAAGGCTTTTGCAAGTGCCAGAACATTAGGCACCAACAATGCACAAGCTAGGATGATGTGACTGAAGGGCTTGTTTTCAAAGGGTGACTGAGGGTTTGCTAGGCTGATCAATAAGAGAAGACTGGTCTGTAAAATATAAAAGCGTACATTTTACATTACTCACATCGCTCACTTCAGCATGTCAAAAAGGGACAAAATGGTGACTAATCTCAAGTTAGTACCATACAGCATCAAAAGTGATTAGCTCTTTGAAAGGACTAATCAAGAAATGGTATTGAAACAATTTCTGGCACTTTCCACCCCTGGTCTCCAAGTGGTGGGTTCCATGTCTCTCCTAGCTGACCTGTATACCACGTTCATACCAGTATCAGGTCTCTGGAAATCTTTCAACTCAGCTCCAGTCCAAAGATGTGCAGGTTTGTTGGATTGGCCAGGATAAATTGTCCTTAGTGACCAAAACGATTAGGAGGGTTTATTGGGTTACTGGGTTACGGGGATAGGGTGGAAGTGAGGGCTTAAGTGGGTCAGTGCAGACTCAATGGGCAAAATGGCCTCCTTCTGCACTGTATGTTCTATGTTCTATGTACGTTATTTACTGCCGTAAGCCAGGTTTCGATAGGACACATTGCCAGTTCCGACTGAGATCCGATATATCTGGGTGCTACTGAAAATCCTTGAGCTGGATTCTCCGATTCTGAGACTAAGTGCTGACGGCGGCGTGGGAAGGATGGTGTTTTATGACCGAATAAACGGCGCAAAATAGCCACCGATCCCCCGCCCAGTGAAGGGCTAGCAAGCTCGCAGCGTAGAGCCTCCGGCTCCAGCTGCGGATATGGCCGGAGAATTGCAGGGTCCGTGGCTGCACATGTGCATGGCGGTGGCCTGCAGCGCCACGCCGTGCAACATGGTGCCGGCTGCCGCAGACCTGGCCTGCCAAAAAGTGATCCCCTTTGGCCAGGCTGTCCACCCCCGGACCATTCCCCACCAATGCCCCAGCCCCCGCCAAAGACCCCCCTACTGTGGGTCAGCTCCCCCATCAACTGTGGAGCCTCTGGACCTATTCCGCAGCCGCCATGCCGAGTTCCCCAAAATAAATACCACATGTGACTGACACCGTTGGGAACCCGGCCCATTGGGGATGGAGCATTGAGGGGAGGGCCTCAGGTAACTTCCTGAGGCCGTCCAGACGGCGTGCAGCATACTCCTAGAGTACGCCATTTTGGAGGGGGCGGAGCATCACAGAAGCAGGACCGCCCCCGATTCCAGTGTCAACATGGATTCTCCGGCTGATCGCCGAACGCGATTTCGGAGACCGGAAAATCCCTGTTGCACACCAGGACAACTTACATCAGGAGCCTACTGCTGGCCAGAAAGAAATCCGAAGTTAAGATGCTTCCACAGGTTATTTAATTGGAGAGGGTATTGTAGCTTAGCCTAACCCTCCCTTCAGCTAACATCCACACAATAACTTTCAAACATAAATTACTGAATTACAAAGAGTAACAAGGACTCCACTCTCCAAAGATAGCTCATGAACATTGAAAGCAATTGAGCAACTGCATTATTTGTCCTTTCTCCTTAGTTTTTGAGATTAGCGTGAAAATGAGAATGAACCTGGAGGCCATACTGAACAAAAAGGCATTATCCATGGACCTTACCAGCTAGTTAAGGGGAGCTCAATTTCGTTTTTCTTGGATGTGAATTAGTAGCAGCCTCAGTTTTTAGCGCTCTTGCCTGTGAGTCAGATGGCTGTGGATTCAAGTCACTCTCTCGAGTTAGGAGTACAAAACGTAGGCTGACACTGCAGTGCAGTACTGAGAGAGTGCTGCACTGTTGGAGCTGCTGTTCTTAAACTAAGATGTTTGTTTTCTCGAAGCGAATGTCAATGACGCTACAGTCACATTTGCAAGAAGTGTAGGGTAGTTCCCTCTGGAGTAATAAAACAAACCAAAAGCTGGAAATACAGAACTGTTCTGACTTTTCATCAGGATTGATGGTTCACCAGGACAGTTCTGATGAAAGGTCACAACCTGAAATGTGGGGCAGGATTTACCAGCTGTTCGCACCGGCGGGAAATTCTGGCCCCATGCCGGAGCACAGGTTTGCCGGTGACGGGGGGTGCTGGCATCGGGAAATTCCGTTGACAACGGCGGGCTCGGTAAATCCTGCAGGGGGCTGCCACCACCGCCAAAAAACATGTGGCGGGGTGGTCGGTCAATACCACCTCTTAACTCTGGGTGGAGGTTTTTGGCCCTGTTGGGGCAGGGGCGGGACCTAAAATGCGGTGAACCATTCAAATATCCATTGACTTCAGCGCGACTGGAAAATCCCAATGGCAAGAGTGGCTTTAAAATTCCTTCCTGTTTTTCTCCCCTTTGATAAAGTAAAGTCACCATAGTCCCAAATGATAATAGGCTGCTTTCCCCTTTGAGAGGGAGAGATGACTGGTGGTGAGGATCACCATACCTCAGGCAAAATTGAAAAGGCGGGGCCTTCATGAATAACCTCAGCCGGTACGGGAAATGCACCTGTGCTGTCGGCCTCGCTCTGCAACACGAACCAGCTGTGCATTTTCAGCATTTCCTGTGTTGATTTCAGATTTACAGCACACACAGGGAGGTATTCTCTGATCCTGAGGCTAAGTGTTGATGCCGTCATAAACGCCGTCACGTTTTACAACGGCATCAAAAGGCCCCGAAGAGCAGCAGTCCTGTGCCATACAGCGGGCCAGCACGGCACTGGAGTGACTCTGCAGCTCCAGTTGCCGATACCGGCGTTAAACGGGCGCCATAGGTCTGCGCATGCGCGCTACGGCCGGCGCAAATTCATTCATGTGCGTTCCGACCGGCGCGAACCCACGCATGCACGCTAATTGCCTTCCCCGCGCCGGCCCCAACGCAACATGGCGGAGAGCTACAGGGGTCCGGTGCGGAGGAAGATAGGCCCCCACCAGGAGAAGCCGGCCCGCCGATTGGTAGGCCCCGATCGCGAGCCAGGCGACGGTGTAGCCCCCCCCCCCCCCCCCCCCCCCCCGGGTTGGAAATTCCCTCCCCCCCATCAGGGCACCCCCCCCCCCCGCAGGATGAACGGCGAGGTCCTACCGGGTAGGATCACATGTGTATGGCGCAAGCGGGACTCGGCCTATCTCGGCGGCCACTCAGCGCATCGCGCGTGGAGAATCACCGGGCGACCAGATAGAGTGGTTACCGACCAGCGCTGACCGCACCGGCACCAATGGCGGCGATTCTCCAGTGACTGGAGAATCAGTGAAGCAGCGTCGGAGCGGCATCGCATGAATGCCCCCCCCGCCGCCGATTCTCCGACCCGGCCCGTTGTCGGAGAATCCCGCCCACAATATTTTGATGCCGTGTTAGCATGCAGTTTAGCCAGTCTTTATCCTTTAGCCAGTCTTACATGATTATGTGGTTATTTTCATATTGCTATTTTTGGGACCTGGTTGTGCTCAATTGGGTGACTCCACTTCCTGCAGTACAACAACAAATATAACTCAAACGGAGTGATGGAAAAGCGTTTTGGGGGGAATTGAAGCTATGAAAGACATCATATGAATACAAATTATTTCTTTATCTTTGTTTGAGATGTCGGCACATATGGTTTTGCTGCTCAGATTCAATGAGGTTTCTTTATATTATGATTACATTGGTCATTCCTTAAGAATATCACATTCAATTATGCACTGAAAATCCTTAAACGGACATCAGAAAGTTCAATGAAAGGGGCTGGACAATTGTTTGTAAAATCGTACCACAATGCGCCAGAAGTCACACGAAACGGAGAATTAGTAAGACTTGCCCTTGTCCATTTAATTTCCATGACGATTTGCATGACTAATTGCAGTTAGTGGGAGATGAATACAGTGTAGTGTCCTTTATAGGCAAGCTGAGAATGAATTGGGTGTGAGCTGTGAGAGCAATGTCAAATTAGGTACGGAAAACAAAAGAGAGGGAAAGAAAGATTGAATAAAGAGACTGTTGGGAAAAGTTTAAAAATGTAATGTTAAACTTGACATGTTTTAAATCTCAAACCTATTTTAAAGCTGAGGAAATGAATCTCCATACTTGTAAAAGTTATTTTCCAATGGCAGAGAGGTTATTTGGCAATAGTTAAGACTTGCCACACCATTAAAATAGACACTTAAGTTGAAATGGGAAAATCATGACTTTCTTTGGTGAGTTTAGTTCATATCTACAACATCTGTACAGAAACCTCATGTCGTCCAGTACCTTGGAATGGGCAGTCAGATATTGACATCCTGTTTTTGTGCAAACTGTGGGAGTTCAGTACATTTCAAGCAACAACTTGTGGATTTTTGTATCTAAGCTGTGCATCTACACTCACCTGGACCTTCTGTTCAATTTGTTTATAAATAATGGGGAGCCCAGTTAGCTTCATCATTATCTTTACAGTTAATTCTGGCCCACTGACATCTTTTAGTTTCACAATAATGCTACTGAGTGGAATAACAACACTGTATCATGAAAATCTCATCCTGTCACTAATGTCATTGCAATACAAATGAGATAGCCTTTCTGACCTGAGAAAGTACCAACTACCCTTCCCAAAGTGCCACTACAATTCACCAAGCACCAACTGCTCTTCAAAAAGTACCAGCTACCTTTCCTAAAATATCAGATACTCCTCAGAAGGTACCATTTACTCTTACTGAAGCTGACCTACTTTAATGCAAAGCAAGACCTTGTTATGAGAAAAGAAAATGCCAGAAACACTTGCTAAGTCAGGCATCATCCATGGAGGTAAGGTGATCATTTCAGGTTGAGGACCCTTCATCAAATTCATTCTGCTTCAACAACCTGATCCTTTGTATTCCATCAGCCTGATGGAACTGATGGACCTGTGTCAGCTATGGCTCAGTGGTTGCACTCTCCTCTCTGAGGTAGTAGGTTCTGAGTTCAATCTAGAGAGCTAAGAACAAAATCTAGGTGGACACTCCAATGGGGTGCCGCACTGTCAGGGGTACATACCTAGGGGGTGAGACATTAAACTGAATTCCCTGCCTGCACTCTCATGTGGGTGTAAAAGTTGCCATGGTACTATTCAAAGAGACGTTATCCTAGCCCCCGGTCAACCTTTATCTCTCAACTAACCCTCAAAATAAATCTAGCCATTTATTTCAGTACTTTTTGTATTTTTCGAAACGCATTTCATTGACTGTAAAATTGGTTTGGGACATTTTGAAGTCATGAAAGGTGCTTATAAATTGTGCTCCATAGATACTTAACAAAATCTGTATTATACTGCCGTTGTTTGACAAACACTGTAAATGATTTGCAACGTTACAAAATCTAAGTTTTAAATACATTTTCTAGGATTATTTCTCCAAGTCTTTACTAACCTTGCTGAGAAAGATAAGTCCCAGCACACAAACTCCAAAGATAAAGCAGATTATATACTGCAGAAGCAGTACAAATTTCCCAGTGATTTCTTCTTCATCATTTATTGTTTTCAGAGTAAAGGGATCCCATGTCTTCCTGAAACTAAATCAAAATATATATAATGTATAATAAAGCACTTGTTGTAGCGTGGGCTTTAAAGATTGTTCTGATTTGTAAATTTAAAATTTGGTAACTTTTGTTTTCAGTGCAATTGCTTAATCTTTTGCATAATATTTCAAATGTAGCACAATGAACGGGCAGCACGGTGGCACAGTGGGCTAGCCCTGCTGCCTCACAGCGCTGAGGTCCCAGGTTCGATCCCGCCTCTGGGTCACTGTCTGTGTGGAGTTTGCACATTCTCCCCGTGTCTGCGTGGGTTTCGCCCCCACAACCCAAAGATGTGCAAGATAGGTGGATTGAACATGCTAAATTACCCTTTAATTGGAAAAAGATGAATTGGGTACTCTAAATTTTAAAAATATGTAGCACAATGAAGATAGTTATTAAGTAGCTGAAGGAGAGGAGGTACGACGGTGAACAGTACCTATCAGAATTCCTTTACACTCCAGCATCTAATACACATTCTTGCAAGCTACAGTATTGAACTTGGCAAAAATTCATTGCAATTAATTTGATTTGTAAAGAAAACCAATTATCAGATAACCTAATATGAGAGTTTTTAGTTACTTTGCTATTGTAATGGAATATTGCTTTGCAGGTTTTTTTTTCAATCCTTAGCTCTTTGAGGTTATTCCCCCCACACAATGCATCCAGACATTTCAACTGTACATGTTTGCAGAATGTACTGCTTCAAATAAACACGGTGCTCTAAAATCTGCAGTTACTCTTTTAATTTACCAAACCAGCTATAAATCCAGATATTTAATATCAAGCATTCATTGGCAAATGTTAAATATTCATGTTTCAAAAGATTTTAATTAATTATTTGTATGTGTCTCATTTTTAGAAATTATACATTAATAGCACTTTATGAAAGTTTTAAAAGTTTTACCTGCTTCGGCGTTGTCTTTTCAGCTCTTTGATATCTTGATCCTTACTCTCCATTTTTTCTGAAGTTTGTAAAGAAATGTGATTTACTAGAGTATTCGGCCAGAATAAGCCAAATACGCTGAACTATCTATATATATGCTTTCAAGTTGACCATCTAGGTGTGGTGTTCATTTTACATATTCAGCCACACCTATCTTCTCAGTTATGTAAAAGATAGCTTTCTTTTGAAAGCCATTTTAATTATCAGCCACAGAGGATAGATTACTGATCATTTCCGTAAATAATAGAATTGGTTTAACTTAATAAAATATTTAATGGTTGAATGAAATTACTATAGCTAAGCACTCAATGATCAAAATAAAAAAAAATAATCATCATTTTACTGGCCATTATGCAGCCTAAGATGAGAAGTACATATTCACCGGAACCGCACAGATCTTTTTAGTAACAGTTTCATTAAGTATGCATCCAATTATATCCATTTGATGTCTTACTACTAATCTGAAAGCCAGAGTTTAGGTTTTACGAATGTTTGTTTGTCAACTTCACCTGCAATGGCTGATTGGGTTAAGCGTTTCAGCCAGGTTGCTACACAATGCCTTTTCCACTTCTTTGTGTAAATTAAACAGCTGATGTGTGACACCATTTTTCACAGTTGTTGGCCCAGCCGTGGAGACACATTCCTAGAACTGGCTTGTTTGTTAACCTTCAGATCCAAACCGCATACTTAAATAAAGGGCAATCACAGAATTGATTCTATGATCCTCACTCCTAACTGAAATAGGTGCTATTTTTCACAATCCTATATTCTGTAGTGTTCTTAAATGGCAATTTTAAAGTTGCAATTAAAAATAATGTTTGCATTTTGTTTTAAATTCAGGGTGCACCATAGTGCATGTAGAGGATGTAAAAACAATTCACACCTTTCTTTTGTCTTTGTTTTGATTACCTTGCTAAAAATCCTTGAAGCATAGGTGTAGGTTATGCAACATGATCTGCTGCACCCAACTAGTGGAAGGAAACATCTCATTCTGCAATTAAATGCTGCTTATACTGTCTAACATTAGTTCATTCATCCTGTCCTGGTTTGTTTGCAAAATACACACAATTAGGACAAAAGCACGCGTTGTATTCTCCCAAAGTGTAACAATTATTTTGGAAGTTTATTTGTTTCACCTCATTTGCTGCTCCTTCTTTAAAACATTGAAGACGGCAGCAAGCAAGAGACCTCCACCAAAGCCTGTGCCAAGATAATTGTGACTAGAAAGTGCAGAGGAGTGCCTGAAACATAAGAACAGGAGTAGGCCAATTCAGTCCCTTGAGACATTTTTGGCATTCAGTGAGATCATCTCCACGAACCCAACTTGGATCCTTATCACTGGATACCCTTGCCTGACAACAATCTACTGATCTCAGTACTGAAAATTAAATTTGACTTTCACTCTCTGTGTGAAAAAATACTGACTGATTCTATCCCTAAATGATTAAGCTCTGCAAGTGTAAAATTATGCCCTCCTTCTCACATTCTCCCTGTGTCTGCGTGGGTCTCACCCCCACAACCCAAGGATGTGCCGGGTGTGTGAATTGGCCTCATTAAATTGTCCCTTAATTGCAAAATAAAAGAATTGGGTACTCTAAATTTATTTTTAAAAGATTATACCCCCTTATCCTGGATAAGTATGATTTACTCATGCACAATAACACTACAGGCTAAACTATATCTATCACTAACACCTATACTTAACTTCGGGTGCCCACTTAGGTCAGAGGAACAATGGCCGTTGTTCGGATCTGAGGCTGTTGGGTTCGAAGAGGTAACAGGAGTACAGCTAAGGTCGTCCGTCTGGTAGCAAGCGTTGAACTTGAACTTACTTGCTTCTGGTGATGCTGGTGGAAGGTGGGTAGACCTCCAAATATATGGTTCTCTATGGGACAGGCAGGTAGGTACCAGGAATAATGGCCATGGCATTGTGCCCAATTTTACACCCCACCCACTGCCTGCAGACCCAGGATTGGGGCACATAAAATTCAGCCAAGGCACACAGAGGTGTGTGAGACACAATTCTGGTGATTGGCTCTGGCCCCAGAAAGTGCAGGAAAAATGCCATGTTCACATGTTCTGGTCTTGCCCCAGACTTGTGGAGTACTGGACAGCCTTCTTCGAGGCTATGTCCAAAGTGGTGGGGGTGAGGGTGGAGCCATGCCCGATAGTGGCGGTCTTCGGGGTTTCAGACCAGCCAGATCTATTCCTGGGGAGGAGGGCGGACGCCCTTGCCTTTGCCTCCCTGATCGCCCGCCGTAGAATCCTGTTTGGCTGGCGGTCAGCAGCACCGCCCAGGGCTGCAGACTGGCTGTCCGACCTCTCGGAATCTCTCCAAATGGAGAAAATCAAATTCGCCATCCGAGGGTCGGACGACGGCTTCCACAGAACGTGGGAGCCATTCATGCAATTGTTCCGGGACATGTTTGTGGCCAACGTACAAGAGGAAGAATAGTCAGGTGGCCAAGAATCAGGGGAAAATGGACGGGAATCGGGGGAAGGTAGCCTGGGGGGCGGGGGGGGGGGGGGGGGGGGGCTACGGGTTCGTTATGGGGGTTTGATGGCTAGCTAAGGCCCAAAACCAAACTGTAAATAAATGCCTATAAACATGTGCCTCGGCCATATTGGGGAATGTAAAATATGTATGCCGGCTAAAGGGGGCAGCCACAGTTGTTATTACGAAGATGCTTACCTGTAAATATACATGTTAATTTTTGCATGCTTTTTTTTCTCTCTCTAATAATTTGTTATTTGTTCAATATAAAATATGAAAACTCAACAAAAAACATTTAAAAAAAAAAAATGCCATGTTTATTTGAAGAAAGAAGTAAGGCTCGTTAAATTTGGATCACGATTTCCCAGCATGCACATAAAAAGGCAGGAAATAGTTTTAATGTGTTGCATGGAACCAGTACTCTTGAAACAATTTTAGCCCTCCCTTCTTTGTGAGCAAACAGGGGAAATATGAAGCAAACAAATATAATCTGACTATGACCAAAATAAAATTAGAGCACTTAGAACACTAATTAGCAGATCTTTCTCATCATGGTGATTCATCAGAACTAGAATGAATATTATGTGCCGACTTCAAATTTCACGGATTTTTAATTGCAATCGCAGACTGTAGGTTTCTCCAAGGCAACTGGTTTGAATTCACAATAAATTGAATTTCATTTTTCTCAAAAGAAGGGTTCATAATACCTCAAATGTTCTGAAATTATTTGATGTGTTGTTTAACTTGTGAGTATTTACGAAATTCACATAAAAATTCTCATGAAAAATTAATACTTTGTCAGAGGCATGAACTCATTTAATTCTTTGCACAGCAAAACTTCAAGGTTATAATACTTGGATGGTTCACTTAAACACAGTAAAAGCCCAGAAAGAGGTCACTTTCAGTCCATGCTGTCTACTAGCTGTGGTGAATTATAAACCTAGTAATTCACACTGTGTTCTATTATATGTATTGTGTCCTTGTGGGCTCTGTATACGAGCCGTTGCGCGGCTCTGCCCATAGGGGGAGATGAGGAGTTTGTACTGGGCTTCACCCTTGGCTCCACCCATGGCTCCGCCCATCGCTCCTCCCACTAACCAGAAGTATAAAGCTCTGCAGTCGTGAGCCTGCTGCCAGTTCATCACGTCGCAGGCAGGCTCAGTTGTAAGACTATTAAAACCACTGTTCACTTCCAATCACGTGTCTTGTGAATTGATGGTCTCATCAATTTAATAGTCTTAGGAAACTTGAAGAAAACTACTCTAGAATCAGCCCTCAAACCTGACCGACTAGAACTCGACCCGCAGGCTGCAGAGTCAAAAGACATCTTTCTACACTGGCTCAGATGTTTCAAGGCCTACCTGGCTGAATCAAGCACTTCAGAAACTATGGAGGAGCAGAAACTCAGCCTACTGCACGCAAGGGTGAGCCACCGTATCTCTACTCAACTTAACAGTACTACCTCGTATATGGAGGCCCTGGCCATGCTCGATCGAATGTACGTGAGGCCCATCAACGAGGTCTACGCGCACCACATTTTTACAACCCGCCGCCAGCGCCCCGCGGAGTCGCTGGACGAATTCCTGCACGATTTAAAAGCTTTAGCTCGGGATTGTAATTATCAAGATGTATACGTGGCAGGGCTCAGGCCCAACTCGGTGCGCCAGCTGTTCCTTGAAAAAGGGGCCCAGAACTTGGAGGACACTGTAGAGTTAGCTACAACCATGGAGGTCTCGTTCCGCAGCCTCACCTCGTTCCCCGCGGACCAAGCGACCCCATCATGGGCCCCCGACCAGCGACTGCCCCAGGCCTGCGCCGCATGGCCACCCACCCACTACGCAGTCCCAGTGTGTCATTTTTGTGGGCAGCCCCAACACCCACAGCAGCACTGCCCGGCCGGCAACGCGACCTGCAGCAGCTGCGGTTGCAAAGGTCACTATGCCCGGGTCTGCCTGGCGAAGAAAACCCCCACTCCAAACTCTCCCGCAGCCCAGAGCACTCACTTCCCGAACTCGCAAGCCCACAGGCCCCGAAATGCTGCAGCCTGTATGCCGACTCCACCCCCACCTGACACGTGCGACTCATGGGGGCCGCTATCTTGGCAATCCTCCTCCACGCGCCTGCTACATGCAACTCATGGGGGCCGCCATATTGGACGCCATCTTCCTCGCCGCCCGCCACGTGTGATCCACGGGGGCGGCCATCTTGGGATCCATCCTCTTCAACCTCTGAAACTCACCTCGAAGACTACGACTTCAGCAGACAGTCATCACGGGGCCACTCCAGCACAGCTGATTGAACCGCCGACTACCCGCAACTCAGCGCGGTCACGTTGGACCAGTTGCGTCCGAATCACCTCCGCAACTCGATGATGACCGTTAAAATCAACGGGTACAGTACACCATGCCTCTTCGACTCCGGGAGCACCGAGAGCTTCGTACACCCAGATCTGGTAAGACGCTGTTCGCTCCCTATTTTCCCTGCACGGCAAACTATCTCCCTTGCTTCGGGCTCACACTCTGTCCACCTCCAAGGGCGCACCGTCGCGACCCTAACGATTCAGGGTGCCAGCTACTCGAACTTCCAGCTATACGTACTCCCCGAACTCTGCACCCCACTCTTACTGGGACTCGACTTCCAGTGCAACCTCAAAAGCCTCACACTCAGCTTCGGCAGGCCCCTACCTCCACTCACTATCTGCAGTCTAGCGACGCTAAAAATCGACCCCGCTCCACTCTTTGCTAAAAGCCATCACCAGGGATTGCCCGATCTGCGCGGAGTGCAAACCGCACTTCTATAGACCAGACAGGGCCCACCTGGTAAAGGCCTCCCGGCCCTTTGAACGCCTGAGCATCAATTTCAAAGGGCCACTCCCCTCGACCAATTGGAATGTGTACTTCCTGAACATCATCAACGAGTTCTCCTGCTTCCCCTTTGCTATCCCGTACCCCGATATGACCTCCCACACAGTCATCAGAGCTCTGCACAGTATCTTCACCCTGTTCGGGTTCCCCAGCCACGTACACAGCGACAGGGGTTCGTCCTTTATGAGCGACGAGCTGTGTCAGTACCTGCTCGACAAGGGCATCGCCTCGAGCAGGACTACCAGCTACAACCCCAGGGGGAACGGACAGGTGGAGAGGGAGAATGCGACGGTCTGGAAGACCGACCTACTGACTCTTCGGTCCAGGAATCTCCCGACCTATCATTGGCAGGAGGTCCTCCCCGACACGCTCCAGGCTATTAGGTCCCTCCTATGCACAGCCACCAACCAGACCCCTCACGAACGGCTATTTGTTTTTTCTAGGGGCACTACCACGGGGGTTTTGCTCCCAGCTTGGTTGAAGACACCGGGCCCTGTTCTCCTCCGGAAGCACGTCCGGGCACACAAAACTGACCCACTTGTAGAAAGAGTGCTCCTACTCCACTCGAACCCCCAATACGCCTTCATCGAATACCCTGACGGCTGTCAGGACACTGTTTCCCTCCGGGACCTGGCCCCTCAGGATCCAACTCCAACACCACTACGGCCGAGATACCCCTCACACTACACCCCTCACAATCTTCTGCGCTCCCGCACCTATAAGTTCACGGCCCGTGCTCCGCGCCCCCATGCCTATAGGTTTCCGGCGCTCCCCGTCGCCCTTTGAACCAGTCGGGTACGAAGCTCGGACCGAATCACCCCCGGAGTCCACTATCGTACCCTCACCGACCGTCACCACCCAGGCACCCGAAGAGGCTGCAACCCCGGTGCTTTGCCGATCCCAAAGGACGACTTGGCAGCCGGACCGGCTCAATTTGTAGACCCATCACCCCCGCCGGACTTGATTTTTTTACAAGGGGTGACTGTGGTGAATTATAAACCTAGTAATTCACACTGTGTTCTATTATATGTATTGTGTCCTTGTGGGCTCTGTATATGAGCCGTTGCGCGGCTCTGCCCATAGGGGGAGATGAGGAGTTTGTACTGGGCTCCAGCCTTGGCTCCGCACATGGCTCCGCCCATGGCTCCTCCCACTAACCGGAAGTATAAAGCTCTGCAGTCATGAGCCTGCTGCCAGTTCATCTCGTCGCAGGCAGGCTCAGTTGTAAGACTATTAAAACCACTGTTCACTTCCAATCACGTGTCTTGTGAATTGATGGTCTCGTCACTAGCTCTTTGCTTGATAAATCCAGAATTAATCCTACTGCCCTGCACTTTCCTCATAACCCTGCAGCTAGCTCTGTTTCACTTTTCATATTTGCGTCCCTTAAAAAATGCAATGGTCTCTGCCTCATCTACTCCCTGTGGCAAAGCTTTTCAATAATCTTCTTTTAAAAAAAACATTTTATTAAGGCATTTGTAATTTTATAATAATAACAATAACAACAACAGACAAGAAAGCGAATCCAAATATAAACATACATAATTTTCATCCCTAACAAGTCCCTCCTACCCTTTACAGAAAATCGCCTAACTTCCCCCCCCCCCCCCCCCCCCCCCCCGTACCTGCAGATACCTGAATCCATTTCCTGCTGGAAGTTCAAACTTCTCCTCTGAATCCTTCAGACAAGGGAAGCTCCCATCTATGAATAGATTCCCCATCCTCTCGATCCCTGCTCTCTGCCATCTCCGAAACCCCCCATCCAGCCTTCCTGGTACAAACCGATGGTTATTGTAAATCGGGGCCCAGACCAATGCTCCCTCCACTCTGGTATGTTTCCTCCACTGCCCCCAGACTCTTAGGGCCGCCACTACCACTGGGCTAGTGGAGTACCGGGCCGGCGATGCATGGTGCAACCTCCACTCGCTCCCACGCCGAACCCCCCCCCCCCCCCCCCCCACCCCCCTACCCCCACTACCCACTTCCTAATCATGGCTATATTTGCCGCCCAGTAATAGTTTCTAAAGTTCAGTAGCGTCAACCCACCCTCCCCTTGACAACCCTCCAGCAACACTTTCCTCACTCGCATGGTTTTACCCGCCCACACAAAGCCCAAAATCACTTTGTTTAACCATTTAAAAAAGGCCCTTTGGATAAAGATGGGGAGGCACTGTAAATGAACAGTAATCTGAGGAGGACCGTCATTTTCACAGTCTGTACCCTTCCCGCCAGTGGCAGCGGGAGCATGTCCCACCTCTAAAGTCCTCCTTCATTTGCTCTACGAGCCGGGTCAGATTTAGCTTATGTAATGTCTCCCATTCTCATGCCACCTGGATTCCCAAATAGCGGAAGTTCCCTCCCACCACTCTGAACGGCAGCTCTCCCAGTCTCCTCTCCTGACCCCTCATCTGGATCGTGAACATCTCACTTTTCCCCATATTCAATTTATACCCCGTAAACCGGCCAAATTCCCCTAAGATCCATATAATCTCCCCCATCCCCCTTCGCGGGTCGGAAATATAAAGGAGCAGGTCGATGGCGCAAAGCGAGACCCTGTGTTCCACCTCCCCTGGACCACCCCTTCCAGTACCTAGATGCGCTTAACGTCATCTCCAATGACTCTATGGCCAGAGCAAACAACAGTGGGGAGAGGGGACACCCTTGGCCTTGACTCTCGGTGCAGCTTAAAATAGCCCAACATCAGCCGATTCGATCGTACACTAGCCACCGGTGCCTCGAGAACAACTGAACCCAATCAATGAAGCCCTGCCCAAACCTGAACCGTCCTAACACCTTCCACAAATAATTCCACTCCACCCGGTCAAAGGCCTTTTCCACGTCCATCGCAACCACCACATCCATCTCCTCCCCCCCCCCCCCCTCTGAGCCCCTTCCCCCTCTGAGGGCGTCATGATAACATAATGAGACTTCTAAAATTGGCCGTCAGCTGCCTAATCAGAACAAACCCCGTCTGGTCTTCCCCTGTCACCTCAGGGACACAGTCCTCTATCCTTGAGACCAATATTTTAGCCAACAGTTTAGCATCCGCATTCAATAGAGAGATTGGCCTGTATGACCTGCATAACTCTGGTTCCTTCTCCCGCTTCAGGATCAGTGAGATCGAGGCCTGTGACATTATTGGGGGAAGGACACCCTGCTCCCTTGCCTCAATGTAAGCCCTCACCAGCAGCGGGCCCAGCATCTCGGAGAACTTCTTGTAGAATTCCACTGGGTAGCCCTCCGGTCCCGGGGCCTTGCTCAACTGCATGGCTTCCAACCCCCCTACCATTTCTTCGATTCCAATCGGGGCTCCCAGCCCCTCCACCAATCCTTCCTCCACCTTCGGAAACTTCAACTCCCCCAGGAACTGCATCATCCCCTCTACCCCAGCTGGGGGTTCCGACTCAGATAGCCTACTATAGAACTCCTTAAACACCCCGTTCACCCCTGCTGGGTCCAAGACCGTGTTCCTACCTCTGTCTTCGCTCTTCCTATCTCCCTGGCCGCCTCCCTTTTCCTCAGCTGGAGTGCAAGCATCCTGCTGGCCTTCTCTCCATACTTGTATATCGCCCCCCTCGCCTTCCTCAAATGCTCCACTGCCTTCCCTGTAGATAACAGACCAAACTCCATATGTCGCCTCTGCCGCTCCTTCAGTAACCCCACCTCCGGGGACTCCAAATATCTCCTGTCCACCTGGAGTATTTCCCCAACCAACCCACCTATCTATCTCTGCTCGCTCCACCTTCTCCCTATGCGGCCGTATGGAGATTAGCTCCCCCCTAACTACTGCCTTCAGCGCCTCCCAGACTGTTGTTGCCAAGACTTCCCCCGTGTCATTTATTTCCAGATAGTTCTGGATGGACTCCCTCACCCGCCCGCACGCCCCCTCATCCGCCAACAGTCACACATCCAACCTCCATTGCTGGCACTGCCCTCTCTCCTTGCTCACCTGTAGGTCCACCCAATGTGGGGCATGGTCCGACACAGCAATCACTGAATACTCGGTATTCATGATTAGCTTATGTGACTCTGGGTCCAGAATCTTCCCCAACACCCGCATCATAAATTCCACATCGTCCGTGAACACGCGAGCCCTCTTAACCGGCCCATTCAGCCCTCTAACGTTCCATGTGATCAGCCTAGCTGAGAGGCATTCCCCCCCCCCCCCTCTCCCCCCACCGATCAGCCATTACCCTTCTTAGGCCAGCTTCCAGCTCGCATCTCTCGCTTCCGTGGACCCACCCTCGGGCACCCACCGTCCTCGACCTCCCATTTGTCTCCCAGCAACAGGTCCTCCCCTGTCAGCAGAGCAGCTCCACCCCCATCCCTCCTCCTCCCAATAAGCAGCACTCCCAACCCCCCTTAACAAACTTACCACCTGCTCGCCCCCCCCCCCCCCCCCCCCCCACTGCGCTGCCGTGAGCTAGCCTGGTAACCCCCCGTGGCACCAGATAACCTACCCCCTATTGTTCTCCCTCCGCCCGCTCAAACATACATGTTCAAAACATCACAGACCCCAAAAAACACACAGTAGAATAAATCCCTCCACCCACTGGAACAAAGTTAACTTACAGATCTGAGCAACGGCCCAAAAATTTGTTACAAAGGGCACTGCATATACAATTCAAAACCAAAATAACTTTAACAGAATCAATACCACAATGCCCTCCCCCAAGGTTCAATGCCCCCAAACCCCTGCCAGGATTTTGTCTTTACTAAAGTCCATCGCTTTGTCCGGTAATTCAAAGTTCCTGGCCCTCATAAGTGACCCACAGACGCGCTGGGCATAACACCCCAAACTTCACCCCCTTCTTGAAGAAGCCGATTTTACCCTATTGAATCCGGGTCGTATTTTGGCCAGTTCCTGGTAGCCGCGCAATTCACAGTTCTCCCACTTGCAGCTCCATACCAGCTTGGCCCACCGCAAAATCTGTTCCTCGTCCAGGAACCAGGGCATTCACACCACCATCGCCCTCGGCGGTTCATTCACTTGCGGCTTCCTCGCAAGCGCTCTATGCGCTCTGTTCACTTCCAAGGATCGAGTAAACGCCCCATGTCCCATCAACTTTTCCAGCATACTTGCCACATATGCCCTTGCGTCCGATCCTTCACTGCCCTCCGGGAGGCCGCTGATCCTCAGGTTCTGTCTTTGGGACCTGTTCTCTGGGTTCTCCACCTTCTCCTGCAGCCTTTTCTGGTGGTCCCTTGTCAGCCCCTCCAACACGATTAAATGGTCCTCTTGCTTGGACACCTTCTCCTCCACCTTCTGAATCGCCAGTCCGTGGGCTTCCAGCCCCTGTTCCACTCGATCAATCGTTGCCTTAATCAGGTCTAACCCTGCTTCCTTTTGCTTGGCGAAGCTCTCCTGAATGAACTCCACCAGCTGTACCGTTGACCACTGTGCCACCAAACCGGGATCCTGCCCCTCCGCCATGCTTTCCCGTGCTGCAGGTTCTACAGTCGCCTTCGTTACTCGTCAAATACTTCTTATACGGCCACTTCTGGTCCACGGCTCCATGTACTGGTGGGGGACTTCTCCTCACTGTCTCACTCTCCACCGAGTTTTCTCATAAAAGTCCGAGGAAATCGGGAGAAAAGGTCCAAAAGGTCCGTCACGAGTGGGAGCTACCAAATGCGCGACCTGCTACTCCATGGCCACCACCGGATGTTCTTTTAATAACTTTTTATGTGATGAAAATCCTCCTAAGCTCTCTCCCCACTCTCTTCACCATAATGTTAAATCCCCTTGCCCCAGTACCAGCACCTTAAACAATATGCTAACATTTGTCCACATTCATCATTGATCACACAATTGCCTCATTGCTTAATAGATCAATGTTTACAGCATTATGCTTCATTGGCTACATTGTGCTAATCAAATAAATCAAACTGCCAAGAATATCAATTATTCGGCTTGGATCTAACTTGATTAAACCAGACTGAATTATAGCTTTGAACTCAAATGGAATGTACCCCCACTGGCAATGGTCTGTTTACAGGAGCCATATTACATATTATTTATGTTCATAGTGATATAAATAGGTAATTATGTGTCTATTATAAAGTTTCAGTGTTCAAAACAATACTGGTTCCATAAACTAGACCAATGCTGCAGAACCCACCAAAATTGACAGCATCAGGAGGAGTCTCTGCTTCTGCGTGATAATAGGAGCACATCCAGAGAAACCATGAATCACATGATGTCAAAAAGACAGAATCACCACCAACCCACAACCCGCCCCACAAGAAGAATGTGTATATATCCAGCACCCCCCATTTCAAATGTAGGCTGGCTTAGTACAGCTGGACTGAGGCTTCCTTCTGCAGTCAAGAAGCTGGGTCCCTCCAAGGGTTCAGTGTGTGGGCGCTTCCAACACGGGGTCTCCTTTGTTGATGTTTCTATTTCCCCTCATCAGGCATTCTGGCCTATCTTGGTCCCAAAAATGTTTTTACTGCCTTCCTGTCGAACTGCGAGCAGAAATTACAGCGGGAGTGAGATAGAAGTGTCGTGGAGTGCATAATTCCTCAGATAGTATGACTTAGCAGTTTTCAGTGCACTGCACTCATAGTGGCAGATTATGCACACAGAATCACAGAAGTTATAGTGCAGAAGGAGATCATTTGGCGTATTGAGTCTGCATTGGTCCTTGGAAAGAGCACCCTGCTTAAGCTCATGCCTCTCCTTAACCCAGTAACCCCACCTAACTTTTTTTGGCCACTAAGGGCAATTTACTCTGGCCAATCCACCTAACCTGCACATCTTTGGACAGACAGTGACCCAAGCCGGGAATCGAACCTGGGACCCTGGAGCTATGAAGCAACTTTGCCAACCACTATGCTACCGTGCTGCCCACTTCCTACTCTTACGATATTTACTACAAAATAGGTCATAAGGACACCATCAGCTCTGAGCTTCCTTCCAAGCCATACACCATCCCACTTGGACATATAGAGCTGTTGTGAGAATGATTCCAGTATCTGTCAGTGGGTATAAAGTGACTGAGCACTTGAACAAACTTCAGCTGACCAGAGAGAAGAACCTGGCTTTGGCAAGTATAAATCTCCTCCAACTAACCTAGTTACGGTTTTTGAGGCAGCCACTCTAAGGGAGATGAGGGAATGTGCATGGACTACTGGAAGGCATGCGGTAATGAGATTTCATACAAGATGTTGTAAGTAAAAATGAAGGAGAATGCAATTGGAGGTAACCTTTTGGCCAGAGTTGAAACTTGGAGGTAGAGCGCACACAACCTTATATTTGGAGCTAAGCCATTCTGAAGCAAAATCAGGTAGCACGTTTTCACACAATGGGCCCAGAGATGGCTCGCAAAAATTAGAAGAATTTAATGCATATTTGCCTGCTCTTGAAAACTGCTCTGAAACGTCCAATCACTGGAGCTGCTTGGGACCTGAATTGAAAGATTCCTCTCAGGCCCCAGCTGAGATCTAATTGTGTCAGGTGACTGAGAGATAGGGAGCTTGGAGGTCGGGATGGGAGCAGAGTTTGGAGGGTGGCTGGATCGAGGGTTGGGGTATCGGGGTGGTTGAAAGTTAGGGTATCAGAGGTGGGGTGTGACTGGGGGAAGTTGGAGTGAACGGTCAGAGCTCAGGCGGTGGAGGATGGGGTGTTAGAGATGGTGAGGTGTTGGAGGTGGAGAGGTTGGACGTCCAAGGGGTGAAAGAAGGTGAGGGGGTTGGATGTTGGGGGCATCGGGGATCTGTAGCGAGGGGCATGTGGGGGTCAGAGATTGGGGGTGTGGGTCAGATCAGATGGTTAGGCATGTGGGCATCGGAGTTCAGGTAGATGGGTGAGTTGGAGGTCGGTGGGGGTGGAGGTCAGTAATTGGGGATGGTGAGTGTTGGAGGGTATCGGGTCGATCTGCAGGTCAGGGGCTGCCGGATTGGATCAGGGGCAGTCGGGTTGGATCAGGTCACGGGGTCAATTGGAGGTTGGGAGTGCAGGTCCATCGGAAGGAATTCTCAAGCAATTGCCATACAAACCCTTATCTGGGAGGTTCCGAGAGGGATTCCCCAGTGCATCCTTGGGATACTGCCCAAATCAAATGTTGGGGAGCTCTAAAGTTACAGCTCAATGTGTAGTAGAGATCTGAAAGTCATTCCCCTTAAAGACTGCATGCAAAGGTGGGTTATGGGAACTTTCAAGATTGAGCTGGGTGGATTTTTCTTAGATAAGCATATTAAGGGCGAATATCAAATTGAGGAGCGATCAACATGATCTAATTGAATGATGGAGGAGCATGTGTGAGGATCTGAATGACCTTGTTCCGAATGTTCTTTGCTCCTTCAACATCAGCAGGTAAAAATCTCGGAATTCCTTATCTAATTTTGTCTTAATTCCTTATCTTGGAATGCTATCTCCACAAGGGTCATAGTGATTCCAGAAGAACCATATCCACTGCTGACTATGGAGAGGGAAGAAATATCACAACTTAAGATTCAAGTAAACAATAACATGGTTTTGTTGGCTGCATGATGATGGTGCTGGACACTACAGTTCAGCAGGCTCACAGGCTCCATTCTCTGGCATTAAAAAGTTAGCTGATCTAGGCCGGAACTACAATTATATAAGGCACTTCAATTGGAATGAGATCTTGTGATGCAGTGGGTAGCGTCCCTGTCTCTGAGCTTGAAGCTCGGGTTTGAGTCCCACCCTGAGACTCGATGCCCAAAGGAAAGTGCGTTCATAATGTTTAGAATCAGGTTGAGTATCAATCTATAAAATTCTTCCAACACACCAATGGCAGGCAGTAAGGGCAGGGACTCCTGCTCCACCATACTTGACGTAGGGGGACCCCCTCAAGCTATAGGTCTCTGACAACGGGCTCGCGATCTTTTCCAGGAAAAAACCCTTGATACGGAAACAACTTAAAGTCTACCTTGTGCACCACGAGGTGGGGGGAGTGAAACAACAATCACAATTGATGTCGGCCCCTCAATTAAAAAGAGAAAAATCAGCCAGCGCTTTTACTTCAGATTGTAATCCATTAGCCACTACTGGACCTCTTCTTGATTCCTGCATCCTTTTTTCCCCTGCTCAACTGGAGTCACGTTTTATTTTGCTGATACCCAGTTTTTCAGATGTAATTTTGAGGAACAATTTCCACTTTACGAAATGTAAGGCGGTGCAAGAAGTGAGATTTTCTTCTGAAGTCACATTGGCTCCTCAGTGTAACTCCAGTGAGGTGCAGGCGAAAAAGCATGGAAGTCAGTCCTTGCATTCTGAAATGTCAAGGATTTTCGACCAGAAATTATGTTGGGCATTCAGTACATCCAGCTGATATGGGTAGGTACATTTAAATTACTAAAACATGTCCTCCAACATATTTCCCAGTGTATGCTCCATAACACTGGCTGCTCAGAACATTCTGCGAGAACAATGGATTGCAGCACAAGGTCATAGTATGCGAACTTGGATACACAAGACAATGTTTCAAGTCAACACCCCTTAGTAACTGTTTTAAATAATTATTAACTAGAAATGGTTAATTCACAAAAACCATAACCATAACAAATGTAAAGCCAGGACATACATTTCAGTACAGCTCTAATGAAACATAAAGTTTGCAGCCGTAAATTCTCCCCCCTTCATTTAAATGAGCTGAACTATAGACTTGTCAAGTCTGTATTTAATTAATGGGTGAAGGGATGATCAATCTCGCTCTGTTACTCTTCACAAGAAATCTATTTTATAAGGTTCTTCAGCAACCTTGGACGCCAACCAGCTGGGCTACGTAACTTCAAACTGCCAAGTCCTACATCAGTAATAACAACCCGTCACCTCCTCAAGAAGGTGGGCTCCGAAACATGGAGAGGAAATGCATCAACAACCCATCCAAAATTTAGAAATAAGCCTGACCACAGTAAATCAACTTAGATGCAAGCTTGGGGTTTACACAAAATCAGTCTTGGGGTGTCGAACAAACCTTACATCACTCAGGAATATTATAGCTTAGAAATATACTGGAGTCCTTTAAGGATGTATTAGAATTGAAGAATGAAGAGGGCGGCACATGGCACAGTGGTTAGCACTGGGACTATGGCGCTGAGGACCCGGGTTCGATCCCGGCTCTGGGTCACTGTCCATGTGGAGTTTGCACATTCTCCCCATGTCTGCGTGGGTTTCACCCCCACAACCCAAAGATGTGCCGGCTAGGTGGATTGGCCACGCTAAATTGTCCCTTAGTTGGAAAAAAAATAATTTGGTACTCTAAATTTAGAAAACAAAAGAATTGAAGAATGATTGGAAAGAAACAAAAGAAAAAGAAACGAAAAGAACTTGGGTGGGATTCTCCGTTGCCCGACGTCGAAATCAGGAACGGTGATCGGGCGTAGAATAGCATGGCAGGCGGCGGTTGGCGTTGAATCAAAATGCTCCACCCCCTCCAATGAGCATCTCATTGTCGGGTCCATCCATGATGCTCCGCCTCTGATGGCCGAGTTCCCGATGGCGCAAACCACATGTGGCCTCAACAGTCTTGAACCCGGCGTGGTGGCTACGGAGAGAGAGAGAGAAGGCTTATAGACAGTGTCCAGCACCCCCATATGTTGCCGACAGTCGTGCCGCTGGCTGTGGGGCTTCTTCCAGGGCTACGGGGAGTAGTGGTGGGTGGCCGGGAGGTGGGCTGTGGGGTCAGGGTGGACGGGTACGCAGTCCAGCGCAATCGGTGCCATCTTTTCGGGCATGATCGGGGCGTGTATGGGGTGGTGTAGATTTACGCGTGGCTGCAGCTTGTCAGCCCTGCTTGTGTCCAGCACGGAACCTTAAATTCTCCCACCACTTTTTGTGCGTTCTGCGGGTGTTACGCAGCGCCGATGATAGCCCCTCACCGGTACCGGAATTAATATGGGTGTGGTGCCGATTTTTCCATTGTGGAACTTCATGGATCCTCCGTTGGTGTCAGCACTTAGCTGGAGGAACGGAGAATCCAGCCCCTTGCATTTCTACAGAGTACTTCACATCCTTGGGACATCTGAAAGGACTTTACAACCAATGAAGTACTCTTGAAGTGTCATCATGATTGTCATGTCGGGCAGCATGGTGGCGCTGTGGTTAGCACTGCTGCCTCACAGCGCTGAGGTCCCAGGTTCGATCCCGGCTCTGGGTACTGTCCATGTGGAGATTGCACATTCTCCCCGTGTTGGCGTGGATTTCGCCCCCACAACCCAAAGATGAGCAGGCGAGGTGAATTGGCAACGCTAAAATTGCCCTTTAATTGGAAAAATGAATTCTGCACTCCAAATTTATTCAAAAAAAATTATTGTCATGTCGGCAACACAGGAGACATTTTGTGCAAAGCAAGCTCCCACAAACAGCAATTTAACAATGAGCAGATATTGGTTGAGGAGGTAAATATGGTCATGGCCCTGGAGAAAACTCCTGTGCTATAGAGTTAGCCTGGAACTTGTGCTCAAGTGTCTGGAATAGGATTTGATCCCACAATGCCCTGACTTAAAACCAGAGTTCGATCACTGAGGTAAAGTCACAACTCTAAAGTTTGCTCATTAGTTTAAAGCAAAGCTTCTGAGATGAAATTGAAATCAGTGATCAGGGTCAGGATTCTCGTCTACCCGGCGGGGCTTGGAGTGATGGAGTGGCTTGAACCACTCCGGCGTCGGGCCGCCCCAAAGGTGCGGAAGTCTCACGCCAGAGTGGTTGGCGCTCCGCCAGCTGATGTGAAAGGCCTTTGGCGCCACGCCAGCCGGGGCCGAAGGGACTTCGCCGGCCGGCGGAAGTCCGCGCATGCGCCGGAGCATCAGCGGCTGCTGACGTCATCCCCGCGCATGCGCAGGGGAGGGGGTGACCATGGTGAAGGCTATGGCAAAGGCGGAAGGAAAAGAGTGCCCCCACGGCACAGGTCCGCCCGCCGATCGGTGGGCCCCGATCGCGGGCCAGGCCACCGTGGGGGCACCTCCCGGGGCCAGATTGCCCCGCGCCTTCCCCCCAGGACCCCGGAGCCCGCCCGCGCCGCCTGCTCCCGCCGGTAAGGTAGGTGGGAGAAGCATGACAGCGGCGGGACATTCGGGCCATTGCGGGCCGGAGAATCGCCGGGGGGGGGGGGGGGGGGGGGGGGGTGCACGCCGACCAGCGCGGAGCGATTCCTGCCCCCGGCGAATCTTCGGTGCCGGAGAATTCAGGACACGGCGGGGACGGGATTGACGCCGGCCCCCGGCGATTCTCCGACCCGGCGGGGGGGTCGGAGAATCCCTCCCCAGATATCATAGATCTAGAATTTACAGTGCAGGAAGCCATTCGGCCCATCGAGTCTGCACCAACCCTTGGAAAGAGCACCCTATTAAGTCCATGCCTCCACCCTACCCCCGTAACCCAATAACCTCACCTGACCTTTTGGACACTAAGGGACAATTTATCATGGCCAATCCATCTAACCTGCATATCTTTGGACTGTCTGAGGAACCTGGAGCACCCGGAGGAAATCCACGCAGACATGGGGAGAAATTCCCGAGGCCGGAATTGAACCTGGGAACCTGGAGCTGTGAGGCAGCGGTGCTAACCACTCTACCACCATGCTGCCCGGTATAAATAACGCGGACTAAGGTAGACTGATCATTGGTCTAATTTAATAATATGTAGACAGTATAGGTAATAAAACTTGAAAGCTACAGAAGGTGCATTCACACCATGACCAAATGAGTGATTATCAGCCTGTAAATTCTTCCATTAGCCTGATGATGGGTAGTAAGATTGGAAGAGTTTCTTGATCAGCTATACTGCAGGAGGCAAAGGCAAACCACAGCAGAACTTTGCCAAACATAACCATCGACCAATTCAATGGAACTTACGGTTGCCAACTCCCTCCTAAAGTGTAGTACATGAAGCTGCCCACTTGACTGGCACTCAATCCAACAACTTAAACATTCATTCTTCCCACCACTGATGTACAGTAGCAGAACTGTGTACAGTATACAAGATGCAGCGCAACAACTCACCAAGACTACTTCAGTAGCACATTAGAAACCCACGACCGCTACCATCTAGAAGGACAAGTGGGGGAGACACATGGGAACACCATCACCTGCAAGATCCCTGCAACTCACCCACCACCCTGATGTGAAACCATATCGCAGTTCCTTCACTATCACAGGAGCAGCACTCCAGGTGTGCCTACACCCTATGGCCCGCAGCCATTCAAGCAAGTCATCTCACCACCTTCTCAAGGGGAATTAGAGATGGGCAATAAATTCTGGTGTTGCCAACGATGGCCACATCCCATGAAAGAACAAAAAGTAATGTCAGGTTGGCTTGAACTAATTCAAAGATAATGGTCTGGGATTTGCTGAGAAAATCCCAGCGGGTTTAATACATATATCACGTTCGCATTCAAGTAACTCGGACATTTGTTCTGAAAAACTGATGTGCAATGAGTCACAAGCCACCACAAAGTCCAAGACATTATACTGGAAATGCTGGTATTCCAGCATTATCTTCCCATTCAATAAACGTAAGGAGTTAAAATATTAGTAGATTTGTGCTGTCAATGTATAAAATAAACCAAAATTATGCCACACCTAATTATCGCTGATCTGAAATTATGCAATTGTTCGATTCAGTGGAAACAAAATCTATATCCGCGTTTAGCAGGGTGTTTCTCCGCAGCAAAAGCATTGAGAAACATTGCTCTACTCAATGGCACCTTGCTGGGATGTTTGAGCCTCGGGGAGTTTCTCTTGAGTTATTCCCTGTTTTCGGCATCCCTCCCTGCCCAACCTCAGGGAGGCCCTCAGGGTCACTGCCTTAACCATTTCCACCTGGTAAGGCTCCCCCTGGGCCGATTCCTGGCAGTACCAACATGGCACATATGCACCCTGTCACTGTTCCCCTTGCACTGCCACCTGGGCACCCTGGCAGTGCCTGGGTGGCATTGCCAGGGTGCCCAGGTAGTACTGCCAAGGTGCCAGGATGGCAGTACCAATTTACCTGGGTGCCAGAAGGAATGCCAAGATGCCACCCTGCCCCGTCGATGAACACCTGGAGGTCTCTAATGGCCTGCGAGATCCCCCATTCCGACTGGTCCATGTCTGTGGATACCGATACTAAACGACGCCATTCAAGGTCTCCCACGCTCCGCAGTTAGGTCTCGGGCACTGGGAGAATCCCACAAATGCATATTTAAATGAGCCTAATGAACCATACCCAGTGAGGGTGAGATCCAGATCGCGATGTTTTGCAATATTTCGTTAAATCTCACAAGGCGTTTTGAACATTGCAATCTGGCTGGAGGGATTTCGTAGTATTTAATGACCTCATCCCTACACCAAGGGGTGCGATTCTCTGGAAAGATTTCCAAGTGTGGTAGCGAGTGGGAACTGCTGCAAGCTTCCGGTGCTCGGCCCAGTGAGACCGGCAACGCTATTCAACGTTAATTGGCCCACTTAAAAACGCCCCACGGGCTTCTCGCCGCAAATGGAGGCATGCTAGCTGATTCCGCGGGACCACATTCGCCAGACCCCCGCTAACAAAATCAAGCCTCACTTAAACAGCACTTACACAGCCAGACCCACTCAGCTTGCAGCCATGGTGCCAAGAAGATCGGCCCTAGATTCGGCGATGCAGACCTGGCGAGGCTGCTAGACGTGGTGGAGGCCCTGAGGAATGTCCTCTTCCCCCAAGGGTCCTGGAGGGTGAGCCACAGGGCAGCCAATGCCGCCTGGGATGAGGTGGCAGCGGCTGTCAGCTCTGGGAGCGTGACCAGCAGGACTGGCCTCCAGTGACGTAAGGTCATCGGCCTACAGGGGCAGCACGGGTCAGTTGACACAAAAGCCCCCCCCCCCCCACCTCATCTCCCAAGAACTTTCTGACCCCATGCAGACATCCACTCCCCCAACTCTCCATATGCCCCCCAACCCTCCCTTCACCCCCTCTCTTTTCAACCCCCCCACCAACCCTTGCTTCACACACCTCCTCCGGCCACTATTAACCACGTGTGTGGTTAAAAATGCCCGCTTTGTGTTTCCACAGGAGAAGCTCCCGCACAATCACTGGGAGAGGACCCAGACTGGGGGCTGGGTGCCGATTTTAAAATCCTCACCACCTTCGAGGAATGGGACCTGGAGGTGATCGGGGTGGCTGAGGACAGGGCGGTCACCAATGTGGAGGCTGGTGGATGCCGCAGAGGTGAGGAATCACCAGGCTCTACCTGTCAAACGTAAGTTGTTATTGCCTTACTGACTGACCCATCCCTCCCACTGACCACATGTCCATTCTCCAGCAGAACCTCCAGCCGACGGTGCCGGTCCATCCATGTGCCCCCTCTCCAGTCTCTCAGGAGACTACCTCAGAGGAGAGATCCGAGGAAGACACGATCAATGCGTCACAGCTGTCATCCCCGCCTTCCGCCAGCAGAGATACACTCATCTCGGTGGGAAATGTTAGTACTCAGGCTTCTGGGGCACAAGGTGGTGAGCACAACACAGCTGTTGATGTACATCAGGTGGAGCCAGGAACCCCCAGGCCAGACAGCAGTTGGAGGTCTGCTGGATCCCAGGGCCCAGCTGGATCCCAGCCTGATGCTGAGCCTGTGGAACAGAGTTACTTGGAGCTGATGGAGGTGATAGGGAGCGGCCGGAACATTCAGAGGGAGATGTCAGCAACACTCCAGCAGGTCCATTGCCGATTGGAGGAATCCCAGAGACAACTGGCGCAGGGAGATGTCATCGGTAATGAGTGACACCGATGCTCACCACTGCTAGGGTGGCAACCGCAGTGGCAAGCCTGGCACACGATGTCGGCACCATAAGTGAAGGTGTCCAAGACATTGTGCAGTCGGGGACGGCCATGGCTGAGGGTCTCGGCAGAATGTCAGACTCACTGGGGGATGTCACCCAGTACCAGGCTGGCCTTGATGAGATTCTGTGGAACATACCCCGCTCTCAGGTGGGAATGGCCGAGGTCCTGCAGAGCATGGCCCAATCGCTGAGCAGCAAAACTGAGGGTGGCAACACCTTGGTGCAGACATTGGGGACCTGCCAGGGTTGGCAGAGCCAGAGGATGCAGGGGTAGGCGGAGCTCGAACCAGCTGCCTCTCCATCCCATGGTGAACCCCGGGGCCCTGTGCGGGTGAAAGCGGTGCTGGGTGCCAGCCCTGACCCATCCTGTGGAGTGGGGATGATGGCCAGCAGCTGTCCAGAATTCCACCCCTCTGATGAGGCCGTATCTTGAGATCAGCACACGGGGCAAGGCGGCAGGGCTGTGCATGTGCCATTGATAAGTGTGCCGGGGCCCTCCAGTCCCAGAGCCTCCAGAGGACGCCCGCCAGGGGCATCGAAGGCCCCGTGACGAGGTAAGTAACTGGCTGCCCCCACCTCAGATGTACATCCTGGGAAGGTATTGTTACATTTCAATTTCTTCTTCAACAGCCAGGTCCTACAAGGCTCCTTGGATCTTTTGTACTCATGCAATTGTTGATGCCTCAATTCTACCTCATCCAAAGCTGTGGGGCCTTTTCTTTTCCTCTGTCTTTTCTTCAGATATCATGAACTGGATTTTCCATCTGAGGAAAGGAACGTGATCCAGTGCTGCCTCAGCATCACTGACACAAAGCAATTATTAACGGAAAAGGCTCTAATTGGCCTGGAGGCATGTCCACTACCCAATTAGTGACACTGGCCATGGCTTGGAAGCAGGGCCTCTAGACGGAGGGCTATTCCAAAAGGCAAACTGCAATCATGACTGGCTTGCTGTTGCGTGGAGGAACAGACCAGCAAGGCAGCAGAGGGCCAGTGCTGGGACAGCCTACATTCTTCTGAAGCCTCCCTTACCGCATTGAAGGATTTAATATCCAAGAGGAGAGCTGTGCTCCCCCTTCCTTTCAGAAGACATCCACCCATTCTGAGCAAGATGGCATGGATGGAGGTGGCCAGCAGTTGTCAGCAGTGAGGGAGCCAAGCAGACTGAGTGTCTGTTCTCAAATTGTTAGATCAAGTGGTCAATTGCAACAATGAGACGCCAGAAATCTGCAAAAGGAAAAGGAGAAGATAAGGAAGATTCAGTAAAGTGAGCATTGCTCATTTGGAGGCTGAAAATGAGAAATTAATAATGGAAAATATGGAAATGGCTGTGAACTGAGCAAATACTTTGCATCTGTCTTCATTAAGGAGAATGCAAATAACATCTCAGAAATAATTGTGAGCCAGAAGGTAAAAGGGAGGGAGGAACTTCAACAATTATAATCACTGAGAAAGAGTACCGAGAAAACCTAAAGCTGACAAATCCCCAGAACTCGATGGACTTCATCCTCGGGATTTAAAATAATTGGGTGCTGAGGTAGTAGATTCATTAGTTTTTATTTTCCCAAATTTCCAAGATTCTGGAAAGGTTCCAACAGGTTGGAAAATAGCTAATAACTCCTCTGTTCAAGAAAGGATGGTCACAGGAAGCAGAAAACTACAGGCAAATTAGCCTAACGTCCGTCAGAGGAAACATTTCTAGAATCCATCCAGAATAAGGGAAAATGCTGGGTAAACTCAGCAAGTCTGGCAGCAACTGTGGAGAGAAACAGAGTTCATGTTTCGAGTCCAAACGACCCTTCTACAGAATTGAAGAAAGGTAGAAATGAAATGGGTAGTTCATAGAACATAGAACAGTACAGCACAGAACAGGCCCTTCGGCCCTCAATGTTGTGCCGAGCCATGATCACCCTACTCAAACCCACGTATCCACCTATACCCGTAACCCAACAACCTTAACCTTAACCTTAACCCTTAACCTTACTTTTATTAGGACACTACGGGCAATTTAGCATGGCCAATCCACCTAACCCGCACATCTTTGGACTGTGGGAGGAAACCGGAGCACCCGGAGGAAACCCACGCACACAGGGGGAGGACGTGCAGACTCCACACAGACAGTGACCCAGCCGGGAATCGAACCTGGGACCCTGGAGCTGTGAAGCATTTATGCTAACCACCATGCTACCCTGCTGCCCCTTAGAAGTACAGGGTGTTGGTGAGATCACATCTCGAGTACTCTGTACAGTTTTGATTTCCTTCTAAAAGAAAAGACATGAATGCTTTTGAAGCAGTTCCCAGAGGTTCGCTCGACTGGTACCTAGTATGAGGTGGGGCTATGTTCTGAGGAAAGGTTAGACAGGCTGGACTTATATCCAATGAGGTTTAGCTCACACAGACACACACATGCACAAAGCTTGGTAAAGATAGGACATTTTTACAATTTATAATTAACCCAGTCTCTGATTTATGATTTCTAGTCTCCAACGTAATAATTTTTTGAATGGATTTGATGGTTTAAAGTTGAAGTCAGGGTCTATCAGGGTCTTGCGAAGTGAAGGGATCATAGCAGGATGCAAGGTTTCTTCTAACCAAATATCTAGGAGATTGGTTCTCAGCTGAACTTTAAGATTGGAACAGGTGAAGTACTTTGGCGACTTTGCAGCTAGTTTCAGAGCCTAGTTCTCAGATTGGCGGATGACTGATGATTCCGATGATCTGCTGTATCCTTGGGTAATAAGAGTATGGACCCTGAAACCAGTTTTAATCACTGGCCATGGGGTTAATACTTCTAAGGCCCATCAAGTCTAATTTGGATGCGAGAGGTCATCAAGATACAATGGGAAGTTGATAGGAACGAATTAACATAGGACTTAGGAGCAGGACGAGGCCATGCTGCCCTTTGAGTCTGCTCCTCCATTCAACAAAATCATGGATGATCTGGTTGTGACCTCAGCTCCACTTTCCAGGAAGTCACCCATAACCTTTTACTTCTTTGTCAAAAATCTGTCTAAATCTGCCTTGAATAACTTCACTGATAGTGGTCAAGGTAAGTGAATTTTTCCTTTTGTACAGTATGGAACATGGGGACAAACAGTCTGCAAACTCCAGGGGCTGGATTCTCCAATTGGCGATGCCAAAATCGCATTTGAAGATTGGCCGGAGAATCCGTTTTGACGGCGAAATCAACGGCGGCACAGTTTTTCGGATGCTCCCCCCCCCCCCCCAACGCGTCATCACTGAATATACCGCACACCGTTGAGACGGCCTCAGGATGTCACCTGGGGCCCTCTCCCGATGCTACCCTACCGATGGGCCGACCTCCCGACGGCGTGGGACACATGTGCTCACAGTTTTCGGAGACCTCGCATGACAGTCATCGCCGTGCGTATGCGCGACCCCGCACCAGGCAATGCTCTGTCCGCATTTTCAGGTAAAGCCGGGGCATTACATGGCACGGCTGCTAGCCCCCCACTGGGCGGAGCATCAGTCTTGGGGCGGTTCCGACTTTTTGGTCGTAAGACTAGACACAGGCTCTGGACATAGCCTCAAAATCGGAGAATCCAGCCCGACGTTCTTCAGGTACTGACCCATCCTTAAACAATGAGATATGTGAATTCCACCCTCACCCTCACTATGTCCCTATTTCATTCGATATTTGCCAGAGACCTGATACTGTATGTAGTCCAAATGTCAAAAGTCACAAGATTCACTGCAGCTATCTTAACAGCTTGTTTGTGTCCAATTTTTAAAGGTATTACTGAGGTCAAAGCCATTAAAGTGTAATGTGTAGGCTGCCCCAACATTTACAGTGTAAGTGGAACCAGTAGGGAGGGACTTCACTGAAACGCTTTGGAAATACACAGTAGCAGGCCCACAGGGCTCTGGACAGTAAAAAAAAAATGTTTTAAACAGCTTTTCATCTGCTGCTGTTTTGGGTAATGGAATCAATTACTCTCCTAATTATATGTCCAGAATAGGTTTGAAAATTGAAACTATTCTCCCAGGAATGTTGTAGATCAGAAACGCACGGGTATCCTTGGTAACCAACATTGCTGAGGGTATAATTTAGAAAATTGTATCACAACATATTTCCCTTATTTACGTAATTTAAAAAAAAAAAATTTGTTAGGCGTCGAAGGCAATTGAGTAAAACATATGAACAAAAGTAGAAGCTTGGGTAGGTCAATTGACCCTTCGACCCTAATCTATCTTTCAACAAGATCATGGCTAATTTTTTAATTCAATCTTTCTGCACCATCTATTCACATCTGTCTTGAATATAGTCACCAACTGTCCTCCCGCAGCCCTCTGGTGCAGAGAAGATTCACACCCCTCTGAGAGAGAAAAACTCTCCTTGTCTCAGTCCTAATTGGCTGCCTCCTATTCTGAGTCTGTGACCCTAGTTCTAGACTCCTCAGTCAGGAGCAAGATCCTTCCAGCATCTGTTAAGGCCCTAGAGAACTTTATATGGTTAAATGAGATTATCTCTCATTTTTCCAAACTGTAAGGAATATATACCTAGGGGTAGATTCTCCGATTTTGAGGCTATGTCCAGAGGAAGTGTTTCGTTTGACAATGAAAAAGTCGATGGCGCCCCCGCACCTATGCTCTGCCCGATGGGGGGCTAGCAGCCATGCCACGTAAACCCCTGGCTTTATGTGGCACACATGCACACAGAGGTGACCTGCAGCGGCTGTGCCATACAACATGGCACCGGTCGCGGGCGGACCCAGCCTGCCAGATTGTGCCCCCCCTAACTCCCCTCGCCACCCCCGGACTACTCCCACCAGTTCCCCCAGCCCCCGCCGAAGCCCCCCCGGCCAACGGAACGGCTCCCCCCCACCGACTGCGGCAGTGCTGGACACAGTCCTTAACCGCCACGCGAGATCCCCAAAAACTGTGAGCACAAGCGACCGACGCCATCGGGAAGTCGGGTCTTCAGGGGTGACGTCCTGAGGCCGAACCAACGGTGTGTGGCGTACTCAGCGATTTTGAGGGGGTGGAGCATCTGAAAAACGGTGCCCCTCCCCCCGATTTCAGCGTAAAATCAGATTCCCCAGCCAATTGCCGAACGCGATTTTGGTGTCGGCAATCGGAAAATCCAGCCCCTAATCTCTCACTCTCTTCTCATAAATCAATTCCCTTATTCTAGGAATTAGCCCGATAACCTCTCGCTACTGTTGAGTACCAAGTTTTTCCAGTCTCGTACCATTTAAAAAATATTCTCCTTTTCTATATTTCCTACCAAAGTAGACAACATCACATTTCTCCATATCGCATTCCATGCACCATGACAGGTCACTGACTTGACCTGTCTCTATTGCTCTTCAGCTTCTTCTCCTCAAGATTCACTTTTACATCTAGCTTTGCATTGTTAGAAAACACTAGATACATTACTCTATGCCCTGAGCTACGTGATTGATATGGATTGTAAGTAACTGAAGCCCAAGCACTGATCCTTGGCGTACCACAATAATCACAGTCTGCCAACCTGAAAATCACCAGTTTCTTGATGTTTTGTTGAAAATCAAAATTCACTACATTCTCTGTTTCCTGATCATCTACACTGTGTGGCGCTATCAATTGCACTCAAAGACGAGAGATATGTACAATTGAGGCTTTATTGCTGTGTGTTGCTATTCCTCCGGCTGCAACTGTAGACTAGGGTCTGAGTGACTCACACGCATATTTATACACAAGCTCCCTGTGGGCGGAGCTAGCCGGCAGGGGCTTACCGGAGTGTTGCTCGTTCTGGGTGAGTGTGCTTACCACTCGATTTGGCTCTGTTTCGTTACTTAGCTCTTGAGTCGCCGGGTATCGTTAAGATACTGCCACAAGTTTCAAGGTCAAGTTCAAAGCAATAAAACCATACACCAATTAGTAAGTTCAAACAACTGAGTTATTATAATACAATTATAATACCACCCATGCACACGCTAAGATATTAAACTATTCCTACCACTAAATAAACCAATACTTATCTCAAAGGGAACTGCCGGATCAGGGGACAAGTCCTCTTGCTCTGCTCTGGTCTGCAGACTTCAGGTTGGTACGGGTTAAAAGGGGTCAGGAGTGTCTATCTCTGGTAGCGATCGTTGTGAGACACTTACTTGCTGGCGGCTTCTGTCCCAAACCTGTCCTCTCTCTCGGTCCAAGGTCTTCTTTGGTAAAAGCTGGTCGAGATGCTGGTCCAGAGAGGAGGGCTGGTCAAGAAGAACAAACTAAGTGTGGGACCTGTCTTTATAGGTCCTAGGGCTCCGCGCCCTTTTGGGCGGTCTCTCTACCTGCTGGGAATCGATTGGGTCTCTTCCCAATCGATTTGTTTGAATCCCCCAATACTGAGGCTGTCTCTCGCTACTGAGCGGGCCTTCAGGTGATTTGTCTTCGAACCCCGCTGGTGCCGGGGTGTCTGGATTCCCATACAATGTTGCAATCACTTCTCTATTTGTGTCCTTTGGTCCCTGGGATCGTTCCATTGCTATGTTAACTATCCCGGAGATTGCCTCATTAGTATGCGGAATGTTCGTTTTGGTGCTGTCTGCTCTCTTAGCAGACAGAATACATATTGGCTTGGTGCAGGCCTGCTTGTGCTGCAAACATTGTCCATTTAACCTGCAAGCTTTGCGTTCCTCCATTTTGTATTGAAGGAATGGCCAACTTTGGTGGGCTACAGGAGGAACCTGTATTACAGCTACAGCCATACATCCCCCTACTGCAAGCATGCATATCTACAGTGGTTATCACCACACCCTGTTAGTTGCAACTTCAAAAAATTCCCTTTCATAATCCCTGTGGACACATCCCAATATTAGGATTCTCTAGGTACACTGTTACCGCACCCAAATAATAGATTCTAGCATTTTTCCTTCATACTAATCTCAAGTTAAGCGGCCTATGGTTCCCAATTTTATCTCCTCTCCTTCTTGAATAACGAGTTATATTTAATGATTTCCAATCCATGATGACCATTCTAAAATCTCAGGAACAAGCATCCTCTATCTCTGTAGGTACCGATTTAAAAAATTTTTAGTGTTCTTGGCAAGGCCACCTTGCAGCAACCCTACCCGATCCCCAACTGAAGGCAATTAAAGTGTTTGGAGAGCTTGTTAATGAGCTGATTGTTGATATTTCTCAGGGATGACGAGCTGCACGCGCTGTCTGAGGTGAAAGGAGATGGCAGCCAACCCCATTACCCCGGAAGCCATAATGCTTTCCAGAGTGTACCAGGAACCTGTGCATTGGTAAACCAATGTCCTTGGCATTGCACAGCTGATTGGCTGGTGAACAGTTAGCACTCAGGCATCGCAGGAGTTCATCACCTTCCTACCATCACATGGCAAAAGAGTCAGGATCAAAGCAGCCAAGGACATTGGCTACCAACTGACCAAAATGAAGGCATGATGTGGAGATGCGGCGTTAGACTGGGGTGGGCACAGTAAGAAAGTTGTACAACACCAGGTTAAAGTCCAACAGGTTTGTTTGGAATCATTAAACTTTCAGAGCGCAGCTCCTTCATCAGGTGACTCACCTGTAAGACTTCTTATTGTGCACAAAGAAGCAACAGCAGGCAATGGGCATGAATCTTTGATTTCTGGCCCAGGTGGCAATGAGTAGCAATGCCCTTCACAATGAGGGCAGAGCACTGGGAACACAGAGGACAGGGACAAGAGGCAGAAGGACACACACAGCATATCCTTGCCATAAGATCTATAAGCAAAGACAGAGCTACCTGGAGAGGGTAGTCCTGCATTTTCCAAGCAGATAGTCAGAGACATCTGTGCCCTTGTCCTCAGAAGACTTTGCATCTCACTGGACTAGAGCCCTGCAGTAACTATGTAAGCCTCCATGTCTAGAGCTTGTAATCTCTGGTTCCTTCCAAGGGTCAGCTGCAGGCCTCGGTGCATATCACAAACAGCTGCACACCTCTGCACCTTACAGGTCATTGATGCCCTATGTTTGAGAGCTAGGCAGTATATTCAATTCCAAACAGATGTGCCCTTACAGTGAGCAAGGGAAGTGTGTTTCACCACCATTGCTGGATTCCCCCAGGTGCAGGGCATCGTCAATTGCATCTGTCAAGGCACTGATCACTGGTCGGTGAGATCCAACAACAGGAAAGGTACTATTCCCTCAATGTTCACCTGGGATGCAACTACAATAAGAGCTTCCTCCATATACTTTGTCTATATATGATTTGTGGAACCCATCCTTCAGTCACCTGAGGAAGGAGCTGCGCTCCGAAAGCTAGTGACACCAAACAAACCTGTTGGACTTTAACTTGGTGTAAGACTTCTTACTGTGCTCACCCCAGTCCAACGCTGTCACCTCCACATCATTCCTCCATGTATGCACGTCACGTTCTTGCTGGCTGCTATGGTTCTTTCAATCCTCTGATAGTCCAGGTTGCCTCAGACTTCATTCAAATCCCTATTGTCCAGGGATGGATCTGAGGGAACGGGGTACTCACCCTTCTGTGAGAAAGACAGAGACACAGTTGTCAGTTGCCTTCTAGGACACCCATTGAGCAGGCCTTCAGGCTCCAATGATGTAGTTCAGGTGCCTGGACAGTCAGATGGCAGCCTCCAATACCCTCCTGCAGGGGTCCCGGTCATTGTGTCTGTCTGCTACACTCTCCATGACACTTCTCTGCTGTGAGCTGTATACTAACAGGATGGTGAGGCCCTGGTAACGAGGAGGAGCAGGAGGTGGAAGAAGAGGAAGATATGGAAGGGGCTGATGCAGAATACTGAAGATGCATCTAGTCACAGGATTTGCCCTCACCCCGGAGAAAACCTTAAAATCCTTCACCATCTAAAACTAATTTCCATGTCACACCAGCAATGAAAGGAGTCTCACACATGTGGCTTGTGTCATTAATTAGACAGTGATAATAAAGGGAAACAGAGCATTGAGAATGTGAGAAGATGCCCTCGTGACCCACTCCATGCTTTTTGTGAGGCAGTGGCCTTCACACTTGGCCACACCTATGCAGTGTTTGCATGGTGACAGCTTGCCCACTTGTCTTTGCCTGTGGTTGGGATGTACATGGTGGTTGTCCTCATCCTGGAGGCGCCTGCTGCTGCTGCACCTACATATTTGCAGGGACAGCCTCTATCACTTGGCCCTGCTGCAGAAATGCTTCCTCCCTAAGAAAGGCCAAGTTGGCAGAGGATGATGAAGGCGTCTCGTGGCAGGTGGCGCACTCACTCTCCTTCATGAAACCCCCAGGTCTTGATGGGCACACTGGATGGCTGGAGGGGATCATCAGCTGAGAGACAAATGACATCCAGTCCAACATCTCTGTGCTAGTAGAGCCACTGACCTCTCTAGTCTACACAGTATGGCTTGCACAGATCTTTGATGATAAGCCGACAGAGTGAACGAGTAGCAAAGCATATGGGATCTTGGGCTGGATAAAAATAGGTCCTGGGTAAAAAGGCAGGGGCTCATCACTCTAGTCCTTGCACATCTCTGCACATTAGCTCATGTATGTGTCTGTCACTAATTAGAGGCCAAAAGAATATCCTCTGTGACATTATTAGGTTGCAAACAAGAATACTAATTGTTATTATTTAATTTTATTAGAAGAAACTAACAACCAAGATTGTAGTTAACTAACATGTGACTTTATTCAGTATAGGATAGTAAAGGAAAAACTTAGAAGGAGGCACAGAATAGAAAAGATGTCAAATAAAGGGATTCTGGGAATTAGTATCAAGTTTTAAAATAACTTATTCATATAACTTATACACAAGGGACTGGATTCTCCATTTGCCAACGTCAAAATCGGGAAACACAATTGGAGCGGAGAATAGCTTTTGATGCCAAAATCACGGTACGCACCGGTTTGACCCCAAAACGGGTTTCTTCAGCACCCCAAATATGGCATAAACACGTCGCTCGCCGTACAGGCTAAAAGTCCAGTAGGCATATCATTAGCGGACCTGATACCCGATGCTCCGGGCCTCCGCGATTCACCTCCTCCGATGGGCCGATTTACCGACGGCGTCGTTCCCTTGTGGTTATTAAAATCGTGAACCTGACGTCCTGGCTGCTGAGCGAGATAGAGGAGGTAGGAAATGGCGTGGAGCGGCTGCCAGCCTGGACAAGGGCCATGCTAGCTGCAGTGAGGGGGCCCCTGCCAGGGCCGGGGGAGGAGAAGGTGAAGGGAGGGGGAACAGACCGTATGGGTGCTGGGGTGCCCCCCCCCCTCCCCCCCTCCCCGAGAGGACTGAGGAGGTGCCCAGGCACCGACTGCTATTACAGCAGCCATTTTGCTGACCACCCCCACCCACCCTGGCCCCTGGTTCTATAAAGTGACACCGGCCGTATGGGTGCGCCCACCCCCACCCCTCAGGACAGCCCCCCCCCCCCCCCTCCCTGCCCCCGAACACCCCACCCAACCGGCCGCCACCTACCGGGGGACCACCAAGGGCAACACCCACAGCAGCCCCCAGTGAGGGCAATGCCAGTCAACGGTATCCCTGGGAGCAGGGATGGGCACCGGGACCGAGGCACCAATGAGGCCGGGAGTGGGGGGTATGCATGGGCGGGGCCCGCAGTGTCAACTGGGGCCATCATGTAGCCCATGGTACCAGGATGGGCACGGGAGTATGCGCCATGCTAACATGTTGGCCTTTCACCCCCTGCAGAGAATGGCATTCAGACACTAACGCGCGATGCTGGCCGCTGTGGTGATGGCCGCAGCTCTGCCAAGATGCCCTGCGGCAGCGTGAGCGGAGGCCGCTCAGAGAGGAGGGGGATGCTGCAGCAGAGGAGTGGGCTGCAGAGGGGCAGGTGGTGGCCGCACAGGCTGGAGGGCCGGCCGCCCAATAGGATGAGGAGGAGGACGAGGTGCCATGGAAGCACCGGATGAGCCCCTGTGTGTACCGCAACTGCATGTCGTTCGAAGACCTGCCAGACCGGGCATGCAGATGGAGACTGCGGATGAGCAGAGGGACTGTGAGACACATCTGCCGGATGATGGCACAGCTAGCACACAGGGGTATGGGGCAGGACACCCACTGCCGGTGACTGTCAAGGTGACGGTCACCCTGAACTTCTATGCAATGGGGTCCTTTCAGTCACTGAGTGGGGACCTGTCTGGGATCTCGCAGACATCGGTGCACAGGTGCCTCCGTGCCGTTACAGAGGCCCCATGTGCACAGGTGGACCTGTACATCCTGTTCCATGTGGACCGCGCCCACAAAGATGCCCGGTTTGCCGGGTTCGATGCCATCGCTGGGATGCCCCAGGTCCAGGGGGAGATCGATGGCATGCAAGCCGCCCTACAGGCACAGGCGGATAACAGGCCGCTGTACACCAACAGAAAGTGGTTCCATTTCATGAACATCCAGCTGGTCTGCGATTAACAGATGCGCATCATGCACCTCTGCGCCTGATACCCGGGCAGTGTTGCACGACTCCTTCCTCTTGGCACACTCAGTGATCCCCAACATATTCGAGGGGCACCCACCCTCAGTTACAGGGTTGGCTGCTGGGCGACTGGTTACCTATTGCAGTCGTGGCTGATGACGCCTATCCGGAGGCCACTGACTGACGTGGAGACCCGTTACAATGACGCCCTTACAGAGACCAGGGGTGTGGTTGAGAAGTGCTTCGGGGTCCTGAAGATTCACTTCAGGCTGGACCGTTCTGGAGAGCCCTCAAGTACGGGGCAGGGAGGGTTGCCCGCATCGTGGTAATCTGCTGCGTCCTCCGCAATATAGCCCAGCAGAGGGGTGATGTTCTGCAGGAGGGGAATGAGGAGCAAGGGCAGGCTTCGTCCGATAAGGAGGATGTGGGGGAGGGGGACAATGAGCGGGCCATGGGGCCCGGGCAGGCATGGGAGGCCACATAACGCCATCACCAGGGCCAGTGCGCATGGAACGCTGTCATCGCGACACGTTTCTCCGACTAGGGGTGGGGACTTGGGGATTGCTGGCCAGAGGCATGACACCACCATTACAGACCCACGCCCCCTCACCTCCCACACCACCAAACCCCCTGCACGCACACTCCCGCCAAGACACTCCAAAGCACGACGAGCTGGGGGCACTGAGTTGGCAGTGACAGCGGGTCTGGAGGATGATGACAGCCCGCTCTGTGATGAGCTCCGGGGCTCCACATCGTTAGACAATGTCTGACTCATGCCGTAGCACCTTCACTTGGGTGATCCCTGCATGCGAGCTGGCCAGTCCCGTCAAATCCCTGAGGTGAGGGTCCTGGGGACGGCCAGGACAGGGGGTGAAGGAAGGGTGGGTAGCACGGTCCACCCACCCGCCCACTCCCCCCGGCCGGCACTGACCGGTCCACCCCCACACCCATCAGAAAGAGCACTGAGGCAGGATTTAACTGTGTTAACAGGTGTTTTTTGTGGAGGAATATGTACAGTCTGTGCCCTCGCCCCTATAACTGAACTGTGTCCTGCACCCGTGCCAATTTAACTGAAGTCTAGCTTTCTGGCCTTATGGGCCATAACACTATCCCGAGGTGGTTCGGTTCAGCAGAATTGGAGACAGCCTGCTGTGGCTCCTGCCCTGCGACAAGGGTCACCATTGCCGCATGTCCCCTGGGGCGACCCGGCCTAAATGGGCCCAGCCGCTACTCGGTCACCCCGGGTGGTGTGGTGCCACCCTGTTCTGCCCACTGCCCACCAGATGCACCCAGGGACAGGAGGGAGGGGGAGTCCGAGGTGCTGCGCTGTTCCAGCACCTCCCCTGCGACGGTTACCAGCATGGGTCTCCACTTCCTCTTCCCTCAGGGTGCCTGATGGACCCTGGGCTACTCCATGGAATGGGATGGCAAGCGGAGCCATCCCCTGAGCCCCCCCCCCCCCCCGCCTCGAGGTCGGTGGTTTCGAGGTAGAGTTGGACCTTCTGTTTGAAGATCTTCCAATGTGCTCCGAGGCTGCCGGCGATGTAGAGCTGCGGAGGAGGGCGGACGCTGTCCAGGTCACCGAATGGCTGTTTGCTGGTCAATGCTGATTATCTCTAGGTAGGTCCGTCAATATTCAGCATTACTACCTGGTACCATGATGTGTTGGGCTGGCTGGGTCGATGCAGACTGCACTTGATGCAGTGTAGCGAGAGACAGACTTCCAACACTTGATGAGATGCAACACGATTTTATTTAAAATCTAAACTATTTTACATGTTCAACTGTGGGTTGACACTATGCTGACTTGAATGGAGACCTGAGGCTAGCCTGACCAGACTTACTGACTACCACATGGTGTTTGCACTGGCTATGCTCACGGGCTCTGACTGTCTCTGAGGCTTGGTCCCGAGAGAGCGGGAAAACTGGTGCCCTCTGGCTTTATAGTGGTCGTGTCCTGTCTGCTGATTGGCTGCTCTGTTCTGTGTGCTTACTGGTCATCCTGTGTGTCAATCACTGCCTGTCTGCACTCCATTATATACAGAGATGTATATTATGACATGGGCCACCTCCTTCTGGGACTGGGCCACCCTGCCCGGTGTCTGCGCCACACCAGTGCCTTGGCAATGCCGCCATCGTTCCCAGCCATGGCCTGCTGTGACTGGGCCACGCTAAGGAGCGCCCCTGCAATGTCAAGGTGGCTCTGGCACATGGCTGCCTGTGAGAGGGCAGCCCTTTCTTGAGCCTCGGACCGCACCTGCACAGAATGCCCCAGGCCATCGACACACTGACCCATATCCGACACCATCGCCTCCATATCCTCCACCGCGGACGCCACCCGTTTCGTGTCGGCCTGGGTGGCATGCATGTCCGACAACACCCCCTGCTTCTGCACGCGGATGGAATCCTCAACCTACGCCTGCGGTGTTGGAAGCCGGTCGTCATCCCCTTCCGTAGTCCTCTGACTGCATCTGCACCGTGGCTGGGACTGAATGTTCCAGGAGCCCGGGACCCATCTGGACAGCAGCTGGTTCCTGGGTCCGTTCTGCCCTCTGACCGTCCGGCCCCTCGGCTGCTCCTACCTCCACCTGCTGTACCGGATGCGATGTGTGGTGCGCAACAGATGGTTTCCCAGGCGTCTCTTCAGTAAAGTGCCCAACCAAGGTGATAGTCTCTGGGATGGTGGAGGGTGTTGGAGACAGCAGTGACGGAAAGTAAGTGTCTCCTCCGACCTGAGCTCCAGGGTGTCCTGAGTCTCGGGTGGATGGCTGATGTTCGGGCTGTTCTCCCCGTCAGTGTTCAGCCGTCTGGGGGGAACTGGCTCTGGCACTAGCTGAGGGCCCCGGATGGACCGGCCCCATCTCCGACAGGTCCTGTAAGACACAAGACGCCATGTATGGTTAGACAGCGGGCCAAGGGGATGTGGGTGGGTTAGGGTGAAGTGGGTGAGGGGGTTGAGGGGGTGTGGAGGGATGAGGGGGGTGTGGAGGGTGAGGTGGTTGAGGGGTGTGAGTCGAGGGGGGTGGGTGGGGTGTCCACACATGTGTCATGGAGATCCGGAACTGAGCAGGGTCTCACCTCTGCATTGGCGACCGCTCTTTCCTCGAGGCCGCCGACTACGTCCAGTGCCCTCTGCTCGGAGCCGCAGGTCTGGCAGTCTCCCTCGGGTCTTCTCCCGCTCCCGGCAGTTGTGCGCGGCCGTCTCCTGGGGGGTGGGGGGGCAAACACAAACAATGACAGTGTTTGATGTTCTGACGCATGCAGCCCAGGGTTTGGGTAGATGGTGGCCTCAGTAGCCAGGGCACCCGGCCATGGTGGCTGGCTTGGGTGCTGGCATGTGGGGCAGGGTGGGTGTTCGGATATCCCCCGGGGGGGGGAGGGGACATGTTGCGGGTGTTTGTGTTGAGGGGGGGGGGGGGTGTTAGTGCCAGGGACACAGCGTTGCCTACTCACCCTGGCCGCTCTGGGGATGTTGTGCAGTTTTTTCCGGCGCTGTGTGCCAATCCAGGTGACATTGCCCATGGCGACGACCGCCTCTGCCACCTGCGCCCAGGAATGGCGAACGGTGGCGCCTGGCAGCCTTCCTTCGGGCCGGCGTACAGGGTCATTCACCTTTCCCCAGATCCAGGAGGGTGTCCAGCTCAGCGTCCCTGAACCGCGGCGGTGCTCTCCTTGCCGCCATCTTGTTGGCTGGGATGGTGTGTGTGTGTGGGGGGGGGGATGGATCGTTTAAGTGTAGCTGCAGCGTGTCAGCCTCATGTGCGGCAATCACGGACCCGCCGAATCCGGCGCCGTTTCACATGGAAAGAGTTGTGTTCCACATGGCGATGGTGCCAGCCCATTAAGAGTTGCTGAATTGGTGCAGCTATTGCACCAGTTTTCCTGTCGTAAAACACCACTGTTCCCATGCCAGTATCAGCAATTAGTCTTAGAAACTCAGAATCCAGCCAAGATCATGAAGGCTGTCTGTGCAAAGTACTTGTTTCTCTTAACCACAAAGGGAACAATGGCATGTAAAAGCATTGCGATACAAAGGATCTTACATACATAAATATGTAAAGTTGGCGTGGCAGGGTGGCACAGTAATTAGCACTGCTGTCTTCGAATCCCGGCGCTGGGTCACTGTCCGTGTGGAGTTTGCACGTTCTCCCCGTGTCTGTGTGGGTTTCACCCCCACAACTCAAAGATATGCAGGGTAGGTGGATTGGCCACGCTAAATTGCCCCTTAATTGGAAAAAATAATTGGGTACTCTAAATTTATATTAAAATAAAGCACTGCCGTCTCACGAGGCGTCGACGACCCAGGTTCGATCCCAGCCCTGGGATCTGTGTGGACTTTATACATTCTCACCGTGTCTGCATCGGTCTCACCCCACAACCCAAAGATGTGCAGGGTAGGTGGATTGGCCATATCTTTTTATTAAAACAGTAAAAAATATATACAAGGCCAAACGGTACAAACACCCATTTTGTGTTGGAGAAACAGGGTACCCTCCCCTCAGTACCAATGTACCGGGGGGGAGGGGGGGGGGGGGGGTGGATACTCTGATTATTAAAACAGTTCACAACACATTTCTACAAAACGAAAATGGTACAAGCAGTAAACTTTGCGCTGGAGAGACCAGATACCCTCGCCTCTGTACCAACAGAAGGGAAAGGAAGGGGGGTGGTGGGGAGAGAGGGGAAAAGGAGGGTAGTGGGGAGGGAGGGAGTTGGAGTGCTGGTGAAGGGGGGGCCCAAAAGGGCACTGCCTGAACTATCTACAGAGGGAGAAAAATAAAAGAACCTTCAATTATGATGTGCCAGATTCTGGGAGTTCCCCAGAGGGGGTGAGGGGCGACACAGTGTCAGGCACGAGTGAGCCCCGCACCCCGCTACAGACCGTCTCGTGCACCCTGTGCTCCCGACACTGGGCAGCTGACAGCCTTCGGACAGCCGCCCTCTGGGCCTTAATCCTCCACCACACTGAGTGCGGTGGGCAACACGGGCCCACGAACCAACTCAGGGGCTGCCTTGATCCCGCCACCTGGATCATCGACAGGCGGGATCTCCTCAGGCTCATTGCCCCTTAATTGGAAAATAAATCTGTAAAGATAGCAATGGCCACTGAAGTTACTCCTGATTGGCCAGGGAAAGTGTCCTGATACACAGGGCTGAAGACGATTGGCGTGAAAGAGAGGCTAACTGGCTAACAGCAGAATAAATAATGCCCTGAGTTTGCCTTCTTTGTGACAGGGAGAAAGACCATCCAGAGACAAGTTCAAAGCAAGTGAATGAGAGAGAGAGAAGAGAGGCTCGAAGATCAGAGGCCAAACCTATGAGAGAAACCATTTTTTTTATCTCTGCCATCTAGATCTTGACACAAGAGTCTATTCTGGATTAAACTGTAAATCTTGATAAACTTGGCCTGATTTTGGCTTAGTAAAGTTGATTCACAACAAAGCTTTGCTGTCAAGCCTCAAAGCTCTTCAAAGTTTCACACAGCCAACCGTGCTATAGGTGAACGCATTGTGAACGCTTTTTGAGAGAAGGATATCTCAGGTTTGTGAGTTTGGTCAGCATGAGTCTCCAGAGGGAAAACCTTTTGGGGGAGTGTGAAGACCTTGATGGACCCACCAGTGACTAAAGCCACTTATGATGTGGAGATGCCGGCGTTGGACTGGGGTGAGCACAGTAAGAATGCTTACAACACCAGGTTAAAGTCCAACAGGTTTGTTTCAAACACGAGCTTTCGGAGCACTGCTCCTTCCTCAGGTGAGCCTTTTCTTTCACTAAGGCCACTTAGAACATGGAACATAGAACATACAGTGCAGAAGGAGGCCAGGAGGCCATTCGACTCATCGAGTCTGCACTGACCCACTTAAGCCCTCACTTCTACCCTATCCCCGTAACCCAATAACCCCACCTAACCTTTTTGGTCACTAAGGGAAATTTAGCATGGCCAATCCACTTATCCTGCACGTCTTTAGACTGTGGGAGGAAACCAGAGCACTCAGAGGAAACCCACACAGACACAAGGAGAACATGCAGACTCCGCACAGACAGTGACCCAGCGGGGAAATCTAACCTGGGACCCTGGGACTCTGACGCTGTGAAGCCACAGTGCGAGCCACTTGTGCTACCATGCTGCCCACTTACATATGAATAAACAGGAACGGATAAAGAGTAGACAGTATGTTGTCTGAAAAAATGTTAAATGTATCTTTGAGCAGAAACTAGCGTTTATCCAGTAAGCCAGGAGTTAAGAAGTGGGAGGTTGAAAGCATCTGGTTTACAGCACTCAGTTCTGTGCTGAGAGGGATGATAAGATTATCAACCCGGAAAGATCAGGAAACAGAGTGACTGAACCAACCGGTCTGGGATTGAAAGCTGTGCAAAGACCGCTCAGTTGTTGCAGCAACATGTTTCGAACCTGAGGGCTGGTGCAGCTGTGTTTGAAGCTCAGGAAGTCACAAACCAGAAGGAAAATTAATGTTAAAAAAAACAACATAATAACCAAAACGAATTGTTGAGAGAGCAGTTACAAAAGCAAAAACAAACTTAGGAATTGAAATCACCCATTAGGTTTTCAGCCTCGGTGCCAAGAAAATGCTTTTTAAGATTGCACAGGAAGGAAATTGGCTCGGAGACGAAGTATGTTAAAGAGCCCAGAGTAATAGTTAAAATCATTATAAAAGGAGTAAGTGCCATTTATGCTTTAAAGGAACGATAACTGGATTTTATTTTCATTGTGTGATAATGTTGGAAGCTTCCACAAATCCATCTACACCTCCCGCTGCCGGGGGAAATCAGGCAGCATAATCAAAGATCCCTCCCACCCGGCCTACTCACTCTTCCAACTTCTCCCATTGGGCAGGAGATACAGAAGTCTGAGAACACGCACGAACAGACTCAAAAACAGCTTCTTCCCTGCTGTTGCCAGACTCCTAAAAGACCCTCTTATGGACTGACCTCATTAACACTACACCCCTGTAGGCTTCATCCGATGCCGGTGTTATGTAGTTACGTTGTGTGCCTTGTGTTGCTCTATTATGTATTTTCTTTTATTTCCTTTTCTTTTCATGTACTTAATGATGTGTTGAGCTGCTCGCAGTGACAACGTGGCAATAAACAAATCCAATCCAATCAATGTCTACCCTGATCTCACTCTCCTGTAGAACTGAAAGCCATTGTCTGACCGTTAATGAACATCTAAAGTATAATTTGTTTATTGTTCCATATATACATGTGTATATTTTTGTGGGAAATTTGAGTCATATTTTTGTTATGAACTAGGTGAAAGCTGTGTTCCTCAGGTTTGGGAACGGGTACATAATACAGATTTGGGCCCTTTAAATTCATGACCCATTACGGGAATCATTGTTTCAAAGTTGCACAAAAGTATGAATGGCATTGTCGAGTCTGTTTGTATTAATTAAAGATAAGGAGGGCAGAATTAGAAAAATATATTACAGGACATTTTAAATTAACATTGCTGGTTTGTGTGGTTTTTTATTTAAATTTATTTTTGCAATTGTAGAAAAGATAAAGGGTGTGATTTAATGGAAAAAGTTCTGTCATATCGGGCATGACTTCCTGGTGTTCCCCGATGGCCGACCTGGTGAGACCACAGCCCGTATTTAATGGCACTTAGCGCAGAAACTGATTCCCCATGGACTTCACGCCGGTATTGGCAGTCCTGCCAGATGATCATCCAGACTTGCGCTCGGTAGCTCCCTGCTAACAAGGGGGAGCTCCTTTCAAACACTCCCTCCAAACTCACTCCCAGTCAGCACACAAGCATGGTACCACGCAGACCTGTTCCATGCTTCAGGGGGTGTCGATCTGGCCAGGGCATTGTGGAAGTGAGATGGGGCACCCTATTCCCCCGAGGGAGTTGGACGAGAAGCAGCAGGGCAGCCAATGCCACCTGGGAAGCAGTGGCGACTGTCAATTCAGGCAGCATGACATGGAGGACCACCGCACAATGTCAAAAGAAGACCAACGACCTCCACCAGGCCGCAAGAATAAGTTAACACTGATATAAATTCTGACTACCACCCCCTGAACTCGGCCGCCGCCCAACAGGTCATTGACTGGCACCTCACACCCTCCCACAACCGATCACCGCCTTTGAAATGAAATGAAATGAAAATCGCTTATTGTCACGAGTAGGCTTCAATTAAGTTACTGTGAAAAGCCCCTAGTCGCCACATTCCGGCGCCTGTTCGGGGAGGCTGTTACAGGAATCGAACCGTGCTGCTGGCCTGCTTGGTCTGCTTTAAAAGCCAGTGATTTAGCTCAGTGAGCTAAACCAGCCCCCTTTGTGCCCCAACACACCCTTCCATCCACCAGCACCACCCTTCCGTGTCCAGGCGTGGTACCCACACATGCCACCTGCCATGGACCTCCCCTGATGCACCAAGCTCATGGCTCACAGTGCCTTCTCTCTGTCCACAGGAGAAGCGAGCCCATATAGGCAGAGAAGGACCAGGACAGGTGTTGGAGTTCCAGGCATCAGAGTTCTCACACACCCGCCCCCATGCCCTGGAGATCGCCGGGTTGGCCAAGGAGAGAGCAGTCACCGACAGCGAGGTTGGCCTGCACCGCAGAGGTGAGGATCCACCAGCCTGTTCACCCAGATGGCATGTTTCAAATGAGTTGTTCATGCCAGACAAAATGATCCTTCCCTCCCATTGACCACATGTCCCTTCTCCCGGAGGATCTCCATCTGATGGGGCCGGGCCATCCAAGGTCGCCCGTCCCCTGCCACACAAGAGAACACCTCGGAGGACAGCTTCGAGCCTACCACCATCGAGCATTCACAACTGTCATCCCCACCCATCACCAGCACAGAGACACACACCTCAGTGGACAACATTAGTGGACAGGCTTCTGGGGCACAGCCTGATGAGCACCACACAGATGCTGACGCACAATTGGGTGGAGGCAGGAATAGCCAAGGGAGTCAGCAGTCGGAGGTCTGCTGGATCCCAGGACACAGCTGGGTCCCAGTCAGCGCCGGCCCTAGGGTTGCTGGCGCCCCGGGCAAGCTGAACTTCGGCGCCCTTGGGGGGAGGGAGGGGGCGGGGCTGGGGGGGGCGGGGCTGGGGGGGAGGCTGGGGGGGGGGCGGGGGCTGGGGCGGGGGGCGGGGCCGGGCGGGGGGGCGGGGTGGGGGGGGCCGGGGGGGGGGGGGGGGGGGGGGGTGGGCCGGGGGCGGGCGGGGGGGGCGAGGCGGGGGCGAGGCGGGGGCCGGGGGGGGTGGGCGGGGCTGAGCGGGGGGGGGCGGGGCCGAGCGGGGGGGCGGACCGAGGGGGGGCGGGGGAGCGGACCGAGCGGGAGGGGGGGGTGGACCTGGAATAATGGAACAGGATAGTCGGGAAACAGGGTGGAGGGAGGGGGTGATGTGGGAAGGTTGGGTAAGGGGGGTGGAGGGAGAGGAAGGAGATAAATGGGTGGGAAGGAGAGGAACAAGGATGAAGGTGGTTAATGGGGAGGGGTCTAAACGGGAGGGGAGTTGGGGGAGGGGGAAAGCTGACATACGAAGCCACATCTCATGAGAAGCAGGCGGGAATGAGGGCCTCCCCCTGCTCCTTTGGGCATGCTGGACTCTTGCTGCCGCCTGTCCTCCATCCTCCTGCTGCTCCCATAGTTCCTTCCCAGGATCAGCTTCCAGCCCCTCCTGGTCCCATCCCTACTCATCACAAGGGCTGCTGCTGCAGAGTTGACCATACCATCTATCGTGTTATCTGTAAGGAATTGGAGATCAAGAGAGACTGACAAACAGGGCTTTGAGCCCGGGCCCTCAAATCCCCAAAGCCTTCCCACCCTTACATGTCCCTCCTTCTCTCAGAGTGCAATCCACCGAGCTAGTTGTGCTGAGAACCCTGCTCTGCACACTCACCCCCGGCCAAAGCATGGGCCCCTAGACCCAAGACCACTGTCAGGAACATGAGGGAGTCCTAGCTCAGGTATCCCCTGTGTGTGTGTGATCCACACACTCACCCTCTGGTCACGGGAATATCCCCAGTCCTTAAGCCCAGCACTCAGGTGTTTTCATTGTTGGCTGTTGCCGCTGTGGTGTTGACGCTCCCAAGGTTCAAGCAAAGTGTCCAGGCCTCACAGTTTGATCGGAAATTTAGGCAATAACACTCGTCTGAGATATGGCACGGGTATCCACGGGAATCCACTTGAGAATATTTTGTTTATTAAACGGTCAACAGTAACGAAGATTTGAAAATCAACGACTTAACATTCCATATCTCACACTAACCATTAAACAACAAGGAAACATCACCGTTCCATATTGGTACCAATACAAAGCTATATTAGCTCATTTTTGCAAAACACAAACACGTGGGGCTGGGTTCTCCCAAAATGGGACTATGTCCCCACGCCGGCGTAAGAACGCTGGAGTTTTACTCTGGAATTTCCTGCAAAAAAGATCAGCTAATTCAATGCCCTGCAGGGGGCTAGCAGGGACCCAGACTAATTCATGCAGCTTTAGGTGCGGATACGGACCCCCGCACTTCCAGTTTTGAGTCCGTACATGGGATTGACGGTGGCATCCAGCTGTCATGCCGAGTGCCATGGCGGACTCTGACCCCGGAAGCAGACTGAAAACTTAGACCTCCCCCCGATCGACCGCGCGCCCAAGGGTCTGACCGCGTGGATATTAGGCCGCCTATAAGGTGTCCGATCCCCCCGCACCCACCAGGGCAGCCGCGGACTGAGTCTGCAGCCGCCATGTGAGTGTGCCGACCGGCAGTAGCAGGTTAGTTTCACAGGCCGTCGGGAACTCGGCCGGTCAGGAGCGGAGGATCGCTGGGCTGGTGTCTGTCAATGGGCCCCCAGCCGCACGGAGAATCCCGCCCATCGCAGGTTCACCCCTCGCAGGTTCCTGTACTGAAACAAAAGATAAGGCTGAGAATGTGTTCTCAGGTCCAGACCTTTGTCATAGAAATGATCTGTCCATCAGTGGTTACTTGTTGCATATATTGGTCCCATTCGCCATCCAGCAGCCTCATCCAAGGTGTCCTCTGGGCTGGAGCTTGGCAGAGGTGTATGACAACCAAATATATAACAGGAGAGTGCACTCACATTGGCGTGGACTGATGGATGATCTGATGCAGGTTCTTCACGTGGGTGTTTGTTGCCGATTACACCATCGCCACAAACACAGTCAATGTCATCAGCTGCCAGTTCAATTGCATGATGCTCAAAATCTGTGAGCACCTTAAAGTCTGGCACGCCACCCTGTTTGGGACCTTTCACCTTTTCTGTGCAAGATCAAATTGTGCAATAATAAAGATTATTATTATTTTATTAAAACAAAGATCCCGTCCTGAATTAAGACAGATTTAGAGAGTGTGAGCAGGACACATACCAAGCCAGATGATAAGGATGCCTGGCATGTGTGGGTGGTGAGTGGTGCCATCGTTGGGTTGAGGACATGATCTGCAAGAGGAGATGACGATGTGTGCGAAAGAATGAGTGGTGATTGTCTCCTGAACTGGCAGTGAGTGAGATATCAGTGATTGTCTGATGAGCATGTGAGTGAATGAGCCGAGTGGTGAGATAGTTGGCTCATCCGGTCATTCATCCTCTTACTGCACTGGATAGCCAACCTCTTCTGCACAGCATTGGCACTGACGCCTGCCACCTCCTCCCAAGCTGTATTGAGAAGTATTGTTTGAGGGTAATTGTGAGCTATTTTCTGGTGTGATGTTAAAGACATTTTAATACTGTATTAGTAATAAAGTTTGTATTAATATTCCATATCCCTATTTCTTCATGCAATCACTCCTGGAGCAAACTGAATTCTTCTTTCCTCAGGTGGTAGGGCCTGAGAAGATCTGACTTGCCGTGGTGCTATCCACTGAGAACGATTCGTTTGACCTTCGCCGGGACCGTGTCACGTTGAGTCCAGTTCCTGATGTGAGTCGAGGAGATCCTAGCAAGGTTTCCAGAAAATCTAATGCCAAGCCGATCTATTGTGGCACAGGCGGCAGTGTCAGACTTTGGAGGAATACGAACCAACTCAAGGCATCAGCGTTGGAGATCTGTGGCCCCTGTCAATGTTGGAAATCATAGCTATAAGCTGCCAATAGCAGCTTTCCCCTGTGTATGTTGCCAATGTGCTACTTGGTCTAAGGGGTTGGACTCCTCCTCGAAGGTAATTTTTGGTTTGTTCATCCACTACCAAGGCCACACCCCTGTGTTGACCTCCATGCTCAATAGTCACCCGTTGATCATAAGGACTATTTCTATGAGAGCTGTCTTGCTTACTTTAACCATATTTAACCTGTAAATCTCGGATTCCTCTTCCTTGTGCACTGGAGTCGAGGTGTTGTTTTCTTTTCAAAACTGGGTGCGTCCTGGCTGGCATGTCAAGGTGTTTGACTGTTACCCTTCCTTGAAGCAAGCAAAATCTCTGCAATGGCACATCTCTTGGGGGTGGTCTCCCCTGCATCTGTAACACTCATCAAAATTCCTGGACAGACAGCCCACTTTTCCTCCTTGCCTCTGTCCACGATCCTACCTCCAGGATCTCTTTTCAGCCTGCTCTGTGCCTGGTGCTGGGGGTGCTCACTGAACAGCTATTCCACTCCAAAGCTGATTTACTTCATCTTCCTGCACACACTGTCGCTCAGAAGCACCCATCCTTCAGCATTGTCCTGATAGCCTACCGTTTCTACCTCAGATAGCTGAAGATCTCTACTGGTAAGGCAAGTGAAGGGGTAAGCATCTACTTGAAATGGAGTACGGGACCCATTTTCTGGACCAGCCATGGGCCTCCCAGTACAGGCACACACTCTGTATTCACTGTGCGGCCTGGAGCCTAAAACAAGCATTAACCAATTTCCACCTCAGGCAGAATCCAAGTTCTGCCCTCATTCTACTCCGCCATTCTAGCTACCTGTCTAATGCCAAGACAATCTATTGTGGCACAGGCGGCAGTGTCAGACTTTGGGGGAGTGAGAACCAACTCAAGGCATTGTACTCCATTTCAAGTAGATTTCCACTAGAAAAGATCCAGGAACTTTGAAGCATAAATACATGCTCTTTATAAATACTAAACACCTGGTTACGCAGGACCAGTTGAATGGAATCTGACCAACATTGCAGGGTGGTGTAGTGCCCAGCAGCAACATTAAGGTAACAAGAAAGCAGTTGTCTGAAATTTGTAGATCTGCCAAACTCCAGAACAAATTTGATGCATTCTTATTTTGGAGCACTCTTGGCCTACTTTTCAGCAAACTGACACCAAATGTGTCTCCATTCGTCGCTCTTCCAGGTTAGGCAACTGTCCTCTGTGCATTTGAACCAGAGAATAGTTGCAACACAGAAGAAAGCCATTCAGCCACTCATGTCCGTGCTAGCTCTCTGAACAATTTAGTGAACCCAAACCACCCCCCCTCCCCCCCACCACCAACCTTTCTCAACAGCCCTACAGCCTTTTCTCTTCAGATAATTATCCAATTCCCTTTTGAAGCGATGGAACATAGGAGTTAGGAGCAGAAGTAGGCAATTCAGCTCTTCAGGCTCTTCAATCAGATCATGGCTGATCTTTTCCTCATCTCAAATCCACCTTCCTGCCTGTTCCCCACATCCCTATAAACTGTATTTTATCAGAAATATATCTATCTTCTTCTTGAAATTATTTAATGATTCGGACTCCACCGCACTATGAGGCAACGAGTTTCACAAATTCACCACCCTCTATGAGAAGTAGTTCCTCCTCATCTCAGTTTTAAATCTATCATCTCTCAACCTATATCTGTGACCTCTCATTCTAGATTGCTTCACAAGGGGGAACATTGGTCTATGTTTACTTTACCAATTCCTTTAAGTACTTTATATACCTCAATCAGATCCCCTCTCATTGTTCTAAACTCCGGCGAGTATAAGTCCAAACTGATCAATCTCTCCTCATATGTCAACCCTTTAAACCACGGAATCAATCTGGTGAACCTCCTCTGAACTGCCTTCAATGTCACAACTTCCTTCCTCAAATAAGGAGATCAAAACTGGACACAGTAATCCAGATGTGGTCTCTACACAATTGCAACAACACTTCTCTACATTTATACTATGATCCAATCTGTCTCCATCACACTCTCAAGTGGTACATTCCAGATTCTAACCACTCGCTGCATTTACAAGTGTTTCCTTATGTTGCCATTGGTGTTTTTGCGAATCACCTTAAATTAGGGACTTCTGGTTCTCACCCATCTGCCAAAGGGATGTTTTTCCCTATCTACTTTGAGTAGGTACCTCATGATTTTTTTTTTCAATTAAGGGGCCATATGGGTAGAACTTAAAAACTAAAAAGGAACAATCACATTGCTGGGTGTGTTCTATAAGCCCCCTGACAGTCCAAGAGAAATAGAAGGGCAAATATGTGGGCAAATTTCAGAGAAGTGTAAAAATAATAGGGTAGTAATAGTGGGGGGTTTCAACTTCCCCAATATTAACTGGTGTAGCCATAGTGTGAAAGTTTTAAAGGGAGTAAAATTCTCAATAGCATCCAGGATAACTTTTTAAGCTAGTGTGTAGGAGAACCTACAAGAGAGGGGCAGGTCCTGGACTTACTTTTCAGTAACTAGCTGGGCAACTAGTTGAAGCATCAGTGGGGGAGCATAATTCTGTTAGGTTAAAGGTTGTTACGGAAAAGAACAAAGATGGAACTGAGATCAAAGTTCTAAACTGGGGGAAGGCCGATTTTAATAAGATTGGATATGATTTGGCCAGAATGGATGGGAGCAGACACTTTTGGGTAAATCTGTGACAGAGCAGTGGAACACATTGAAGAAGGAAATTGGGAGAGTACAGGGCCAACATGTTCCAATCAAGAAAAAGGTTGGGAACAACAAAACCAGTGATCCCTGGATATTAAGGGATAAGCAGCAATGGATCAGCAGAAAAAGGGAATCTTATGGGAGATATTGAGGGTTCAAAACAGCAGAAGTCCGAGAGGCATATAGAATGTACAAGAGGGAACTTAAAAAGGAAATCAGGAGAGCAAAAAGGGACATGAAAGGATACTGGCAGATAAAATAAAGGAAAGTCCTAAGTTGTTTTACAAGTACACTAAGGGAAAATGATAGGAGAAGAGTAGGGTCCATTCAGGACCACAGTGGTCATTTGTGTGTGGAGCCAGAGGGTGTGGGTAAGTTTCTAAATGAATATTTTGTGTTTGTGTTCACTCGTGAGTGTGACGATATGGGTATAGAAATCAGGAAGAAGGACTGTATTAAAGTGATTAACATAGACAGAGAGGAGGTTGTGAGTATTCTGGCAGGCTTCAAAAGTAGACAAATCTCCAGGGCCAGATGAAATGTATCCCAGGCTGCTGAGTGAGGTAAGGGGGAGGAAATAGCAGGGGCAATAATTTTCAATTCCTCTCTGGCCACAGGAGAGGTGCTGAAGGACTGGAGGGTAACCAATAGGGTGTCATTATTCAAGAAGGGAGAAAGGGAGAAACTAGAAAACTACAGTCAGTCTAACCTCAGTAGTGGAGAAACTATTGGAAGAAATTCTGAGAGACAGAATTAACCTGCATATGGAGAGGCAGGAACTATTCAAGAACAGTCAGCATGGTTTGTTCAGGGGATGTCATGTCTGACCAACTTGATTTACTTTTTCGGAGAGGTGACCAGGTTTGTAGATGAGGGCAATGCATTTCACATAGTCAACTTGGACTTCAGCAAGGCTTTTGATAAGGTCCCACATGGGAGACTGATAATGAAGGTCAGAGCCCATGGGATCCCAAGGAAATTTGGCAAATTGGGTCCAGAATTGGCTGAGTGGCAGGAAGCAGAGGGTGACGGTTGAGGGGTGTTTTTCTAACTGGAAGCCTGTGTCCAGTGGGGTCCCACAGGAATGGCCCTTGCTGTTTGTGGTTTATATAAATGATTTAGATATGAATGTAGGAGGGTAGATCAGTAAGTTTGCGGATGATACGAAAATTGGTGGGGTGATAAATTTGAGAAGGAGATCCTTCAGTTGCAGGAGAATATAGACAGGTTGGTCGGATGGACTGATCAGTAACAAACAGAATTCAATCTGGATAAGTGTGACGTGATGCGCTTGGGCAGGACAAACAAGGCAAGGGAATACATGATAAATGTCAGGACCCTGGGAAGCACCGAGGATCAGAGGGACCTTGGTGTCCATGTACATCCATCCCTTATGGTAGCAGAGCAGATAGAATACAGTGGTTAAGAAGGCATATGGTATAATTGCCTTTATTAGCCAAGGCATAGAGTTTAAGAGCAGGGAGGTTATGCTGGAAATGTATAAAATGTTGGTTAGGGTACAGATAGAGCATTGTGTGTAGTTAGGAAACCATATTATAGGAGGGATGTGAGTGCACTGGAAAAGATGCAAGGAGATTTACCAGGATGTTGCCTGGGCTGGAGAATGTTAGATATGAAGAAAGATTGGATAGATTTGGATTGCTTTCCTTGGATCATAAGAGCCTGGGCGGGGGAGTGGGGGGGGGGGGGGGGGGGGGGGGGGATCACATGATTGAGATGCATAAAATTATGAGGGGCATAGATAGAGTAGACAGGAAGAAACGTTTTGCCTTCATGGAAGGATCAATGACCAGGGGACATTGATTTAGGGTAAGGGCCAGGAGGTTTAGAGGGATGTGGGGAATTATTTTTTCCCAGAGGGTGTTGGGAGTTTGGAACCTGCTGCCTGAAAGGGTGATGGAGGCAGAGACCCTCATAACATTTAAGAAGTATTTAGATGTGCATTTACGATCCCAAGGCACACAAGGATATGGCCAAGTACTGAGAAATGAGATTAGAATAATTAGGCGGTTGTTTTTGACTAGCGCAGACTCAATGGGCTGAAGGGCCTTTTCCGTGCTGTAGGACGCTATGACTATGACTAAGTTCAGAAAAATTAACTTCGAAAATCTTTGAAGGGATGCTTCACCTTGTGCAGTAGTCTAGAACTAGGGGACATGGTTTAAAAATTAGGGGTCTCCCATTTAAGACTGAAATAGGATGTTTTTTTCTTCGAGGATTGTTAGTCTGTGGATTCCTCTTCCGCAAAGAGCATTGGGGGCTGGGGCATTAAATATATTATATATATTTAATATATTAGATAGATGTTTGATCGAAAAGGGAGCCAAGGGTTATGGGGGCAAACAGGAAAGTGAAGTTGAAGCCACAATCAGATTCCATGGTCATATCGAATTAAGAGCAGACTTGAAGGTCCAAATGACCTGCGCCTGTTCCGGAATCTTGTGATCTTGAGTTTATGTTGCAACATTGGCCATGCTATTCATTAGCTGCATTCATTAACGGGGGTTCAACATCATTAGTGTCTAGCCTTATTTAAAGAGGAGATGGTGGATAGTACTCCGATCATTCCAAATATTATGCTGTGGAAGAAAGCACACATCAACATTTTCAGTTCTGGAAAGAGAAAGTGTGTCCTGTGCCCTAATGGGGGCTGGAGGCTCCCCAGACATGCTAGATGGCAGTGGTGAAAGAAAGCAAGAGAGGTGTTGGGTGGGGTTACTGGGTTATGGGGTTAGGGTGGAGTTGCTGACCTTGGGTAGGGTGCTCTTTCCAAGAGCCGGTGCAGACTCGATGGGCTGAATGGCCTCCTTCTGCACTGTAAATTCTATGAGGTCCCTGGAAGAAGTGCAGTTTTTTTTTGTAAAATATTTTATTAAGGCATTTGTGGTTTTATAACAATAACAGTAAACAATATAGGAACAACTATAAACATAATGCAAAGACCCTCTACCAACCTCACAGGTCCTACCTTCCGAGAACAGTAATCTAGGCTAACAAGCCCCCCCCCCCCCCCCAACTGCCCCCCCCGCCCAACACTAACCCCCCCCCCCCCCACCCACCCCCTTTGCTGACAGTAAATTTTCTCTAAAGAAGTCGACAGCCACCTCCGGATGAACCCTAGCATTGACCCTCTTAGGGTGAACTGATTTTCTCAAGACTGAGGAAGCCAGCCATGTCATTGACCAAGGTCTCTGATTTCATGGGCTTTGAGTCCCTCCAAGCTAACAGGATCCGTCTCCGCGCTACCAAGCAGGCAAAGGCCAAGACGTCAGGCTCTCTCGCTCCTTGGACTCCCGGGTCCTCCGACACTCCGAAAATGGCCACCTCTGGACTTGATGCCACCCTCGTTTTTAAACACCATGGACATGACATCTGCAAACCCCTGCTTCGGACATGCCCAAAACACGTAGACATGGTTCGGTGGCCCTCCAGCACACCTGTCTTTTAGCACAAAAAACTTTCTCATCCGGGCCACCGTGATGTGTGCCCGGTGAACGACCTTAAATTGTATCAGGCTGAGCCTGGCGCAAGACGTGGACATTTTGCCCCTGCTTAATTGATCCGCCCAGAGACCTGCCTTTATCTCCCCCCCTAACTCATCCTCCCATTTGTGCTTTAGCTCCTCTGCCTGTGTTTCCTCTGATTCCATGAGTTCTTTATGTATATCTGAGACCTTCCCCTCTCCCACCCATGCTCTAGAAATTACCCTATCTTGTATCCCCCGTGGTGGTAGGAGCGGGAAGGTTGGAACCTGCCTTCGCAAGAAGTCTAAATCTGCAGATACCTAAACCCATTCCCTCCCGTCAACCCAAACTTCTCCTCTAACTCCCTCAAACTGGGGAAACTCCATCTATAAACAAATCTCCCATCCTCCCGATCCCTGCTCTCTGCCATTCCCGAAACCCTCCATCTAGTCTCCCTGGGCAAACCGATTGTTGCTACAGATTGGAGCCCAAACCGATGCTGCCTCACCCTCACATGTTTCCTTCACTGCCCCAGAGAAGTGTAGTTTTAAGAACTTGAATACAGCTGGATACAGTGTTGGAAGAAGTTTAATGACCTCACATGGGGCCTCACGGTAGCATGGTGGTTAGCATCAATGCTTCACAGCTCCAGGGTCCCAGGTTCGATTCCCGGCTGGGTCACTGTTTGTGTGGAGTCTGCACGTCCTCCCCGTGTGTGCGTGGGTTTCCTCCGGGTGCTCCGGTTTCCTCCCACAGTCCAAAGATGTGCGGGTTAGGTGGATTGGCCATGCTAAATTGCCCGTAGTGTAAGGTTAATGGGGGGATTGTTGGGTTACGGGTATACGGGTTACGTGGGTTTAAGTAGGGTGATCATTGCTCGGCACAACATCGAGGGCCGAAGGACCTGTTCTGTGCTGTACTGTTCTATGTTCTATGAGTATTCAAGGCTAGTCCCTGACATTTCAAAAAAGGAGACCATAAAATCAACAAGCTTGGGGTAGGGTCAAAAAATGCATGTATGGTTCACCGGCCCCCTCGAACACCCCTCACACCCGAAAAGAACCATCTCATCCACGCCCTGGTCAAGTTCGCCCAATACACCACCTGGAACTGGCATAGACAAAACAAAATTAGTCCTTCCACTTCCCCTTTACTTCCAACGACACCTGCTCCATCACCAACATCTGCCCATAAATGTCTGAGATCCTTCCTTCCCATACTTTGTCCAAGGGTAGGACCCCATCATAAACGAAGGCTCCAGCACCAGGGAAACGAAGGAAGCTCCTTACTTACAATATCTTGCACCTGCAAGTATCTAAATACATTCCAGAGCTGGAACCTCTCTAAAATCTCTTCTAGCCCAACAAACTTACGCTCAGAAACATGTCCCTCAATCTTTCCAACCCCTCCCTCTCCCATCGACGCCAACAGCAACAAAGATCCTAATTTAAAATGCTGTCTGAATTGATTCCAAATCCTCAAAGAGGCTATTACCACTGGGGTCGACAAGACTCTTACCGGAGAGAGCGAGGAAGGAGTCCTCAGACTTGATCCTATACAATAAGCCTCCTCCATTCGCCCCCATATAGAGTCTGGATCCTTAAACCCACCATGCCTTATCAATATTTGCCCCCCCCCCCCCAGTAATAACACATCAGATTAGGTAGTGTCAAACCACACACACCCCCTCCACTGACTGTCTGTACCTTTGTAAAAATGCCCTATGAATCTGCCCAAACAACAAAAGATGTTAACTTAATGACCTTACCAAAAAAAAAATCTGAGAAACAATGTGAGACATTGGAACAAAAACAAAAACATTGGAAGAATATTCATCTTCCCCGTCTGAACTCTTCCCGCCAAGGTCAAAGGAAGGGCATCCCACCCCTTCAAATCAGCCTTCACCCCATCCACCAGACCAACAACAACGGAGATAGTGGACACCCCTGCCTCATACCCCTGTTCAGTTGAAAGTACCTGATGAGACCATCAATTCACGCGACACGTGGTTAGAAGTGAACAGTGGTTTTAATCGTCTTACAATAGAGCCTGCCTGTGACAAGATGAACTCCAGATGAACTGGCAGGCAGGCTCTCAGCATCGACCTTTATACTTCCGGCTAGGGGAGGAGCCATGGGTGGAGCCCAGTAAAAGCTCCTCATCTCCCCCTATGAGTAGAGCCGTGCAACTACACGTGATCTACTACAAGTACAGGCTCAACACATGTTGTACAATACAGTGTGGATTATTAGTGTTTATAATTCACCACAGTATTCTGAACTCAGAACTCTGGTATGGACACTCGCAGTGGGGGCCCTACATAAAAGCCTCACACAAGATATAAATTTTGGCCGAAATCATCCCATACCCTCGAAAAGATACCCCCACTCAACCCAGCCAAACGCTTTTACTGCGTCCATTGAGATTATCACCTCTGACTCAGCCACCGAGGAGGGCGACAGTACTACATTCAAGAGTCACCTAATGTTGGCTGACAACTGCCAGGCCTCAACAAACCCTGTCTGCTCCTTCGAAATAACCGTCGGCATGCAGGGGTCTAAATGAGTTGTCAACACCTTAGCCAACAGCATAGCGTCAGCATTTAACAGAGAAATGGGTCGGTACGACCCAGGTCTGTGGGATCCTTGGGTGGAATTCTCCGGTCCCGTGGAAAATCGAGGAGGCCGCTCCTCTCACCTTATTCACCCCCACCCGGGGGGCTAGGAGCGGCACTCTGTTATTCTCGGCCGCCGGGCCTTGTCGCTGGCGTCAAGGTCCGGCGCGCCGAGAATGACGCAGCCGGCGCACCTAATGACGTCAGCCGCGCATGCACAGGTTGGCCGGCGCCAACACGCGTATGCGCGGTTACCGTCTTCCCCTCCGCCGCCCTGCAAGATGTGGCGGCTTGATCTTGCGGGGCGGCGAAGGGGAAAGAGTGCGTCCCCTTGAGACGTCGGCCCGACGATCGGTGGGCACCGATCGCGGGTCAGTCCCCTCCCGAGCACGGGCGTGGTGCTCACTCCCCTCTCCGCCTCCCACAAGCGTCAAACCAGCGTTTGCGCCATTTTCACGACGGCAGCGACCAGGTGTGGTTGCCGCCGTCGTGAACCGGTCGGGAACGTCAGGCCGCGCCGATTCTTCCGAGCGGGGGGGTGGGAGAATCGCTGGGGGCGCCAGGGGGGTGTGTCGTGAGTCGCCCGGCCCTCCCGCGATTCTCCCACCCGGCGTGGGGATTGTCTTTTTTCAAGATCAAGAAGTTCGCTGCCTGCACCGGTGTGGCCAGCAACATGCCCGGGGACAGGGAATCACTAAACATACCCAGTAGAAGTGGAACGAGTAAACCAGCAAACTATGCATAAAATTCAATAGGAATCCATCCGGATCGGGGCTTTACCTGTCTGCACCAACTGAATGCACTTTATGATCTCCACCTGTCCAATCGGCACCTCCAGCTCCGGCCTTCTTTTCTGTTTCACCTCCAGGAAGGTCAACCTATCCAAAAATTGTAACATTGTTGAATCCTCCTCTCGAGGCTCAGATTTATATAGCCCACAGTAAAAGGCCCCAAACATCTCATTGGCCTTCTCTGCAGCAGAAACCAACCAGCCACTCGGGAGGCAGTCTGCTGTCTCAGCTGGTGAGCTAACGGACAGCTACAGGGATGGTGCAGGCGGGAGGGATTCAGATTTCTGGATAACTGGGGCTCTTTCTGGGGAAGGTGGGACCTCTATAGACAGGATGGTCTACATCTGAACCTGAGGGGCACCAATATCCTGGGGGGGAGATTTGTTAGTGCTCTTTGGGGGGGTTTAAACTAATTCAGCAGGGGCATGGGAACCTGGATTGTAGTTTTGGGGTACAGGAGATTGAGAGTATAGAGGTCAGGAGCACAGATTTGACTTCGCAGGAGGGTGCCAGTGTTCAGGTAGGTGGTTTGAAGTGTGTCTACTTCAATGCCAGGAGTATACGAAATAAGGTAGGGGAACTGGCAGCATGGGTTGGTACCTGGGACTTCGATGTTGTGGCCATTTCAGAGACATGGATAGAGCAGGGACAGGAATGGTTGTTGCAGGTTCCGGGGTTTAGGTGTTTTAGTAAGCTCAGAGAAGGGGGCAAAAGAGGGGGAGGTGTGGCGCTGCTAGTCAAGGACAGTATTACGGTGGCGGAAAGGATGCTAGATGGGGACTCTTCTTCTGAGGTAGTATGGGCTGAGGTTAGAAACAGGAAAGGAGAGGTCACCCTGTTGGGAGTTTTCTATAGGCCACCTAATAGTTCTAGGGATGTAGAGGAAAGGATGGCGAAGATGATTCTGGAAAAGAGCGAAAGTAACAGGGTAGTTGTTATGGGAGACTTTAACTTTCCAAATATTGACTGGAAAAGATATAGTTCGAGTACATTAGATGGGTCATTCTTTGTACAATGTGTGCAGGAGGGTTTCCTGACACAATATGTTGACAGGCCAGCAAGAGGCGAGGCCACATTGGATTTGGTTTTGGGTAATGAACCAGGCCAGGTGTTAGATCTGGAGGTAGGTGAGCACTTTGGAAACAGTGACCACAATTCGGTGACCTTTACGTTAGTGATGGAAAGGGATAAGTATACCCCGCAGGGCAAGAGTTATAGCTGGGGGAAGGGCAATTTATGATGCCATTAGACATGACTTAGGATGTGTTGGTTGGAGAAGTAGGCTGCAAGGGTTGGGCACACTGGATATGTGGAGCTTGTTCAAGGAACAGCTATTGCATGTTCTTGATAAGTACGTACCAGTCAGGCAGGGAGGAAGGGGTCGAGCGAGGGAACCGTGGTTTACCAAAGAAGTGGAATCTCTTGTTAAGAGGAAGAAGGAGGCCTATGTGAAGATGAGGCGTGAAGTTTCAGTTGGGGCGCTTGATAGTTACAAGGAAGCGAGGAAGGATCTAAAGAGAGAGCTGAGACGAGCAAGGAGGGGACATGAGAAGTCTTTGGCAGGTAGGATCAAGGAAAACCCAAAAGCTTTCTATAGGTATGTCAGGAATAAAAGAATGACTAGGGTAAGAGTAGGGCCAGTCAAGGACAGTGGTGGGAAGTTGTGTGTGGAGGCTGAGGAGATAAGCGAGATACTAAATGAATACTTTTCGTCAGTATTCACTCAAGAAAAAGATAATATTGTGGAGGAGAATGCTGAGGCCCAGGCTATTAGAATAGATGGCATTGAGGTGCGTAGGGAAGAAGTGTTGGCAATTCTGGACAAGGTGAAAATAGATAAGTCCCCGGGGCCGGATGGGATTTATCCTAGGATTCTCTGGGAAGCCAGGGAAGAGATTGCTGAGCCTTTGGCTTTGATTTTTAGGTCATCATTGGCTACAGGAATAGTGCCAGAGGACTGGAGGATAGCAAATGTGGTCCCTTTGTTCAAGAAGGGGAGTAGAGATAACCCCGGTAACTATAGGCCGGTGAGCCTAACGTCTGTGGTGGGTAAAGTCTTGGAGAGGATTATAAAAGATACGATTTATAATCATCTAGATAGGAATAATATGATTAGGGACAGTCAGCATGGTTTTGTGAAGGGTAGGTCATGCCTCACAAACCTTATCGAGTTCTTTGAGAAGGTGACTGAACAGGTAGACGAGGGTAGAGCAGTTGATGTTGTGTATATGGATTTCAGTAAAGCGTTTGATAAGGTTCCCCACGGTCGGCTATTGCAGAAAATACGGAGGCTGGGGATTGAGGGTGATTTAGAGATGTGGATCAGAAATTGGCTAGTTGAAAGAAGACAGAGAGTGGTAGTTGATGGGAAATGTTCAGAATGGAGTTCAGTTACGAGTGGCGTACCACAAGGATCTGTTCTGGGGCCGTTGCTGTTTGTCATTTTTATAAATGACCTAGAGGAGGGCGCAGAAGGATGGGTGAGTAAATTTGCAGACGACACTAAAGTCGGTGGAGTTGTAGACAGTGCGGAAGGATGTTGCAGGTTACAGAGGGACATAGATAAGCTGCAGAGCTGGGCTGAGAGGTGGCAAATGGAGTTTAATGTGGAGAAGTGTGAGGTGATTCACTTTGGAAAGAATAACAGAAATGCGGAATATTTGGCTAATGGTAAAATTCTTGGCTGTGTGGATGAGCAGAGGGATCTCGGTGTCCATGTACATAGATCCCTGAAAGTTGCCACCCAGGTTGATAGGGTTGTGAAGAAGGCCTATGGTGTGTTGGCCATTATTGGTAGAGGGATTGAGTTCCGGAGCCATGAGGTCATGTTGCAGTTGTACAAAACTCTAGTACGGCCGCATTTGGAGTATTGCGTACAGTTCTGGTCGCCTCATTATAGGAAGGACGTGGAAGCTTTGGAACGGGTGCAGAGGAAATTTACCAGGATGTTGCCTGGTATGGAGGGAAAATCTTATGAGGAAAGGCTGATGGACTTGAGGTTGTTTTCGTTAGAGAGAAGAAGGTTAAGAGGTGACTTAATAGAGGCATACAAAATGATCAGAGGGTTAGATAGGGTGGACAGCGAGAGCCTTCTCCCGCGGATGGAGGTGGCTAGCACGAGGGGACATAGCCTTAAATTGAGGGGTAATAGATATAGGACAGAGGTCAGAGGTGGGTTTTTTACGCAAAGAGTGGTGAGGCCGTGGAATGCCCTACCTGCAACAGTAGTGAACACGCCAACATTGAGGGCATTTAAAAATTTATTGGATAAGCATATGGATGATAAGGGCATAGTGTAGGTTAGATGGCCTTTAGATTTTTTCCATGTCGGTGCAACTTCGAGGGCCGAAGGGCCTGTACTGCGCTGTATCGTTCTATGTTCTATGTTCTATGGTCTTCTCCCCACACTTGTAAAACAGTCCCCTTGAGCGACGATGGTGGCTCACCCCCTTCCCAGTTGACATCTCAAAATCCATCTGCAATTTCTTTCAGTCAAAAGCTCCAGCGTTGGGACAATCGAGTATTGGCGGTCCACCTCTATCAGTCTGTGTCTCTCCACCCTCCCAGATTTATCCCCTTGTGCCTTACAAGAAGTTATCTCCTCCCTAATGACTGCTTTCAATGCTTCCCAGAGCATGGAGGGTGAGACCGCCTCGTTCTTATTGAACTCCAATACTCCCCAATAGCGAAGGATACCCGCTTGCAAATTCCTCCAGTAACAGATTCACATAATGTGGGGCATGATCATATATTATGATCACTGAGTTCCCCCCCGCCCTCCCCCCACATGATTAACTGATACGAGCTGAGATCGGCAATAGAAGCCAGCATTTTTGTCATGAATTCTGAGTCATCCAGACCCAGTGCATACACGTTAACCAAAAGTACCAACGTGCCTTCCAACACCCCACTAACTAAGTGATATCTCCCGCCTGAAACAACCACAATGTTAACTGCAGAAAAAGCCACCTTTTTGTTGATCAACACCGCGTCCCCCCGTGTCCTAACATCAAAACCCGAGTGAAACACATGCCCCACGCATCCTTTCTGTAGTCTTGTTTGATCCCTAATTCTCAAATGGGGGGGGGGGTCCCCTGTAGAAAAACCATATCAGCCTTCAAACCTTTCAGGTGGACAAATCCCAGGATCATTTAACCAGTCCACTTAACCCCCTCACATTCCATGTAACCAACCAAACAGAGGGTCTTTGCTCCCCCACCCCAGGATCAGCTATATCCACCCTGTGAGGCAATCCAGTAAGGCCCCAACCTGTGCCAGTTCGAGGCCCACTCAAGATGGGCGCCATCACCCCCATCAAGCCAGTTCATGCACTGCCATCAAACTAGCTCACCCCCAACTCCTCCCCTACCCCCACCCCCCCCACTCAGCTCTCCCCCCCCAGATAAACAATCCACCAAGAATCAAACTCTACCCCCGCTACTTCCCCAGTAAACAAGCACAAAAACCAAAGCTCGTTACCTTCAGAAACAAAAAAAATCGCCCTCGTAGGTAACCAGCTGCAGCCATCTTCCCCACTCCTCTCCCGTTAACAAGCTAAACTATGAGCAGGGTGACCCCCACTAAGGGTAAAAATCAAAGTCTTTAACACAATGGATAAATAAACAGCCCCCAAACACATATCCAACTTTAATATCAAACATTATAGGAAGGAAACAGAGAACCACACCCAAACCCCTCCCTCAGACAGTTCCAACAATACAGTAAACAACCCCCAAATTCACCCAACTACACCCCCCACCAACAAACCCCATAACAATAACGCACCCTCTCCCACTTTAAAACCACTCAACACAAAAGTAGAAATACAGATGAACTTTATCTGTAAATATATATAAATAAATCCCGCCCATGAACTTCCGACTGAGTATTTCCAGCACTTTTGTTTCTGATTTCCAGCATTCACAGTACTTTCTTGTCGAAGAGGAAAATTTGTCTTTATCCACAATTTTTCCTCCTTGGGCATAACTCAGCTGGAATGCTGCTTCTTATGTATGCGCTGTTAGTATTTGCACAGTGGCCACTTTTCAAATGCCCAGTTTGATAATAGAAGAGAATTCAACTATTGCGAACATCATAGCTGAGATGTAGTCAAGTTCTCCTGCGATCAACTGCGATCTCCAACTTTGCATCAGTATTCACCAAAGAGAAGGAATTGGTGGATAATGAGTCTGGAGAAGGGTGTGTAGACAGCCTAGGTCACATTGAGATCCAAAAAGAATAGGGGCGCGATTCTCCGCTCCCATGCCGGGTGGGAGAATCGCGGGGAGGGCCGCTCTGGCAACCCCCGCGATTCTCTCCCCCCCCCCCCCCCAAATGGCATGTCGCGTTTTGCAACACGACGCTCGGAGAATCGCGGGTCGCGATTCTCCGGCCCAGATGGGCTGAGCGGCCTGCCGTTCCCGACCGGTTCACGCCGGCGGCAACCACACCTGGTCGCTGCCGGCGTGAACAGCGCGCCAAAGGTGAGTATGGGGCTTGTGGGGGGCGGAGAGGGGAGTCAGCACCACGACCGTGCTCAGGAGGGGACTGGCCTGCGATCGGTGCCCACCGATCGTCGGGCCGGCGTCTCAAAGGGACGCACTCTTTCCCCTCCGCCGCCCCGCAAGATCAAGCCGCCACGTCTTGCGGGGCAGCGGAGGGGAAGACGGCAACCGCGCATGCGCGGGTTTCAGCCGTCAGCCGTCGTGATGTCAGCCACGCATGCACAGGTTGGAGCCGGCCAACCTGCGCATGCGCGGCTGACGTCATTAGGCGCGCTGGCAGCGTCATTCTCGGCGCGCCGAGCCTTGACACCGGCGACAAGGCCCCGCGGCCAAGATTTACGGCACGGCCCTCCTAGCCCCCCGGGGAGGGGGGAGAATAGGGGGCAAGGAGCGGTCTCCGACGCCGTCGTGAACCTCTCTAGATTTCACGACGGCATCGGGCCTTGTGGAGAATTCCGCCCGAGGTGTTGGGCGTCTTGAAAAATATTAAGGTGTATAACTCCCCAGAGCCGGATGGGATCTACCCCAGAATACTGAAGGAGGCAAGAGAGGAAATTGCTGAGGCCTTGACAGAAATCTTTGGGTCCTCACTGTCTTCAGGTGATGTCCCAGAGGACTGGAGAATAGCCAATGTTGTTCCTTTGTTTTAGAAGGGGAGCAAGGATAATCCAGGGAACTATAGGCCGGTGAGTCTTGCGTCAGCTGTAGGGAAATTACTGGAGAGAATTCTTCGAGACAGGATCTACCCACATTTGGAAGCAAGTGGTCGTATTAGCGAGAGGTAGCACGGTTTTGTGAAGGGAAGGTCATGTCTCACTAACTTGATAGAGTTTCTTGAGAAGGTCACAAAGATGATTGATGCAGGTAGGGCAGTGGATGTTATCTATATGGGCTTCAGTCAGGCCTTTGACAAGGACCCTCACGGCAGACTGGTACAAAAGGTGAACATAGAACATAGAACAGTACAGCACAGAACAGGCCCTTCGGCCCTCGATGTTGTGCCGAGCAATGATCACCCTACTGAAACCCATGTATCCACCCTATACCCATAACCCAACAACCCCCCCCCCTCTTAACCTTACTTTTTAGGTCACTACGGGCAATTTAGCATGGCCAATCCACACATCTTTGGACTGTGGGAGGAAACCGGAGCACCCGGAGAAAACCCACGCACACACGGGGAGGACGTGCAGACTCCGCACAGACAGTGACCCAGCCGGGAATCGAACCTGGGACCCTGGAGCTGTGAAGCATTTATGCTAACCACTATGCCACCGTGCTGCCCCAAAAGAACGATACGTAGTCAACAGGATTCTAACCTGCGCGGGGAAACCCCAATGGATTTCTAGTCCATCGCCTTAACCACTCGGCCATGACTACATGTGCTAAATGTTTTATTTTTTTTATTTATTTTTTTAAAAAATTTAGATTACCCAATTTTTTTTTTTCTATTAAGGGGCAATTTAGCGTGGCCAGTCCACCTACTCTGCACATTTTTGGGTTGTGGGGGCGAAACCCACTAAGACGTGGGGAGAATGTGCAAACTCCACACGGGCAGTGACGCAGAGCCGGGATCGAACCTGGGACCTCAGCGCCGTGAGGCTGTTGTGCTAACCACTAGGCCACCATGCTGCCCTCACACAGGATCAGGGGTGAGCTGGCAAGATGGATACAGAACTGGCTAGGTCATAGAAGGCAGAGAGTAGCAATGGAAGGGTGCTTTTCTGATTGGAGGGCTGTGACTAGTGGTGTTCCGCAGGGATCAGTGCTGGGACCTTCACTGTTCGTAGGATACATCAATGATTTGGAGGAAAATGTAACTGGTCTTATTCGTAAGTTTGCGGACGACACAAAGGTTGGTGGAATTGCGGGTTGAGTGGTTTGTTCTCACTGGAAAGAAGAAGGTTGAGGGGCGACCTGATAGAGGTCTACAAGATTATGAGGGGCATAGACAAAGTGGATAGTCAGAGACTTTTTCCCAGGGTAGAAGGGTCAATTACTAGGGGGCATAGTTTTAAGGTGCCGAGGGGCAAGGTTTAGAGGAGATGTACGAGGTAAGTTTTTTACACAGAGGGTAGTGAGTGCCTGGAACACGCTCCCGGAGGTGGTGGTGGAAGCAGGGACGATAGTGACATTTAAGGGGCATCTTGACAAATACATGAATAGGATGGGAATAGAGGGATACGGAACCCGGAAGTGTAAAAGATTTTAGTTTAGATGGGAAGCATGGTCGGCGCAGGCTTGGAGGGCCGAAGGGCCTGTCCTGTGCTGTACCTTTCTTTGTTCTTTTGTTCTTTTAAGAATGACCAAGCAAGAAAGACCCGAGTCCTCAAACATTTCACTCCCCCTACCCAGCCAATCAGGTGGGAGAATCCCTGGGGGGGGGCAGCATGAATCCCGCCCCGCCGCTCCAACGCCGGCTGGCGTATTCTCCGGCCAGAGAAAAATCCCGCTGACAGGAATCACGGCGCACTCCTCGCAGAATCGCCAGAATCGGTGCGAAGCGATGGGCCCCGGGGCTGCCCCAAATCTCCAGCCCCGATGGACTGAAGTCCCACCGACATGACCGCAGGTCACGCCGGTGTAAATCAAACATGGTTTTTAACAGCGTCAACCAGTCGTGCTGGCTGACGCAACCCAGGGCCGGGGTTGCGTGCCGGTGATCATGGTTGGTGCCAGGGAAAGGAGTGCCGGGGTGGGGAGGGGAGTGCCGGGGGTGGAGAGGGGAGTGTCGGGGGAGGGGAGGGGAGTGTCGGGGGAGGGGAGGGGAGTGTTGGGGGAGGGGAGTGCCGGCGGTGGGGAGGGGAGTGCCGGGGATGGGGAGGGGAGTGCCGGGGATGGGGAGGGGAGTGACAGGGGATGGGGAGGGGAGTGACAGGGGTGGGGAGTGCCCACATTGGGGGGGGGGGGGGGGGGGGGAGGTTTCCCTGACCAGGTGCCAGCTGGCAACAGTCGTGACCATGCAGCCCATGGCACCTGGCTGCGGAGGGGGGTATGGGCAATGGTGAAATGTCATCTACACCCACTCCCTGCAGACCCTTTTGTTTGGGCATCACCGAGCGATGTTGGCCAGCGTAGCTGGACCTGCCCTTCTATATGTTGCCCTTTGGGGGCTGAAGCAGGGACGTGCCAGGGAGGTGGCGGAGGCGCCTGATGTTGCCCCCGTGTATACCGGCGCCGCTCATCGTACCGTGATCTCACGGACCGGGCATGCACGAGGAGACTCAGGATGAGCCAGGAAACCGTCGCCCATATCCGCCACCTGATGGCACACCTGGCACCACATGGGACTGGGGGTTGACACTCTCTCCCGGTGGCCGGAAAGATGATGGTGGGCCTGAACGTCTACGCTACAGGGTCGTTCCAGTCGCCAAGTGGGGACCTTTCCGGAATCTCTCAGACATCGGTACACCGGTGCATCGGTGCAGTGATGAATGCCCTGTACAACATCACAAACCGGTACATCCGGTTCCCTATGGACCACGCCCACCAGACTGCCCGAGCAGCGGGCTTCGCAGCCTTGGCTAGGATACCCATGGTACACGGGGGCGATCAATGGGATGCACGTCGCCATGCGGCCACCAGCGGATAACAGGGACATGTTCATGAACAGGAAGGGGTTCCACTCCATGAACATTCAGGTGGTCTGTGATCACCGGATGAAGATCCTGCACGTCTGCACCCGGTACCCGGGCTGTGTGCATGATGCGTTTATCCTGGCACAATCGTTCATCCCTGCCATGTTCGAGGGACACGCTCTCTCTCTCTCTCTCTCTCTCTCTCTCTCCCCCCCCCCCCCCCCCCCCCCCCCCCCCAGCTGAGGGACTGGTTGATGGGTGACAAGGGTTACCCATTGCGGTCGTGGCTGATGATGCCTATACAGAGGCCACGGAACGGCGTGGAGACCTGATACAATGAGGCCCATGCAGCAACCAATGGTGTGGTCGAAAGGTGCTTTGGGCTGCTGAAGTTGCACAAGGTGCCTGGACCGCTCTGGAGGGCCCTCCACTACCATTCGGAGAGGGTCCGCCGCATCGTTAGGGCGATGTGCTGGAGGAGGAGGAGGGGGAGGAGCATCACGATGAAGAGCAGGCTCCCCAGATGAGGAGCAATGTACAGGGCAGACGGGCTGGACAGGGACGGGAGGCTGCCAACCGTCACCAGCTGGGCCAGCAGGCACGGGACGGGCTGATAGCCTCACGGTTCACAGACTAGGGGATTCTGGGAATCATTGTGTCAGGGCACGGACAGCACAGTACGCCACCCCGCCCACAACCGCAACACCTGCATGCACACCACCCCTCCATTGCACATCCACCTGCGGCACAACGGCCAGGGCTCACTCGGACGCCAGTGGAAGCAGGTCTATTGCAGGCCATTTAGGATGTGACAACCCGCCCTGCAATGAGCGCCGGGCTCTACATCGTTAGACAATATCTGACTCATTTCCACAACCCTCCACCTGGACCATCCCTGCATCCAGCATGGACGCTGCAGCACACGGACCCGTCATCTGCCTGGGGCGGGATGGCGAGGGAGGGCCAGGGAGGGAGGGGGGCACACTCACCTGAGCTTGACGTCCTATCACCCCTCACACACACTGGCGCTCACCTCACACCCCACCCCCGCACGCATCGGACAGAGCACAGAGGCAGCTTCTGCAGGTATGAAAGTGATTTTAAAGTCAAACAGTTCATACATGTGTCCTAGCCCCATGACTAATCAGTGCCCTGCACCCGTGTCAACTTACTCAGTGTCTAATTGTTTGGCCTTACGGGCCCTATGGCTACATCTAGGTGGTTCCCCAGATGGTACAGCAGAACTGGTGGTGGACTCCTGCGATTCCTGCCCTGTGACTAGGGACCCCTTTGGCGGCCATTTCCTGGGGTGGCCTGGCCTGGATGGGCCAGGCTCTGGCTCGGGTGACTGGGATGAAATGCTGCCAGCCTGTTCTGCCCGTTGCCCATCAGATGCACCTGGGACGGAAGGAGGGTAGGGGGGAGCCCGAGTGTTGTGGGGACCTCCCCAACATGGGGACCTGGAACGGGCCTCAGCACCCCATCCTCCCTCGGGCTGCCCGATGGCCCCCGGACCTCTCCATGGGTCGGGTGTGTGAACGGATCCAGCACCCAATGCACTCCCGCACCTGGCACTGCCAGTCCTGGAGGCCCGCCCTAGTATCAACAAGGGTCTGCAAGTTTGCAGCCATGGAGCTCAGGAAGTTGGCCATCCCTGCCTGTGTCCGGGCGACGCCGGCCAGCACCTGGGCAATGGCGCTGATGCCCTCAGCGACGGCCTGCGCCATGGCCTGTTGAGACTGGGCCATGGCCTGTTGAGACTGGGCCATGGCCTGTTGAGACTGGGCCACGGTGTTGAGCACCACTGTGATCTTTAGCTGGCTCTGGCTCATGGCTTCCTGTGAGAGGGCAGCCATGTCCCGGGCCACGGATGCCCCAGGCCTTGCATACTGAGACCCATGTCTGACACCGTCGCACCCATTGCCTCCACCGCAGAGGCCACCCGTGCGGTTTCGGCCTGGGTGGCACGCATGACCGGCACTACACCCTGCTCCTGCACGCAGGTGGACTCCTCCAAACTTACGATAATTATTACTTGGAAGGAAATGGCCAGCAGACAGAGGAGAACACCACTACCTCTAAAATCCCCTCCCAGTCAAGTACAATCCTGACTTGCAAAAATATTATTGTCAAAGGATCCAAGTACTGGAACTCCCGAACGAAACTGATTTGTTGGTTTCTTCTGAAAAGTGACTCATCGCCACATTCATAAGGTCAATTTGGGTGAGCAATAAATACTTGCCATGCCAAACATCCACTTCTCATAACTTAAGTAAATATTTCATTCTGCCTTTGGTTTCCGATTCTTTCCTTTGATCCTTTTTTAAATATAGAGTGACATTGCAATTTTTGAATTCAAGGCGACATCTACGAATTGCAGAGGTGGATCAGCTGTAAAGAAAATAAATAATGTATGTTATCACTTCTTTCAGCAACATAGATGGGAACTGGAAAGAATCTTTTTTTTCAGAAGTGGATGTTCCTTTCAGCCCTGATTACAAAGTTAGCCCTTGGTTAAAATTTGTGTATGTTCGATGTCCTCAACAATTGATTGGAGACTAGGAGTGAATAAGACTTATTGTAATTATCAGAGCTTTGGTGAGACAACACCTGGAGAGCTGCATTCAAGTCTGATCTCCTTGCCAAATGAATTATATTGTTCCCTTCGAGGGAGTACAACAAAGATACAGCAGGCGCAAAAACCCAATAAAAGACATTTTTTAAAAAAGGTACAGCAGGCTGATTCCTGGGAAGAGGTAATTTCCCAAAGAGGAAAGGTAGAATACGCCAATGTTTTTCTAACTTTTTTGCTTGGGACCCATTTTAATCAACTGGCCATCCTTCCCAACTTCGCAACCCATGCTGGCCAACATTCGTGACTAACGCCAGCCAACCTTCACAAATCCACGCCAGCCGACCTTCGCAACCCACCATTCTCGCTTACCTTTAATACGACAGGTGAGCCTGCTTGGTCCTCTCAATCTCACTTGCTTTGTCAGTCAATGTTACATTTCTGATAAACATTGCAATTATTGTTTAATAAACTGCACCAATATATATAAATAAATAAATAGCCTTTTGTTGTCACAAGTAGGCTTACATTAACACTGCAATGAAGTTACTGTGAAAAGCCCCTAGTCACCACATTCCGGCACCTGTTCGGGTACACAGAGCTGGTACGGGAATTGAACCCGCGCTACTGGCTTGGTTCGGCATCACAAACCAGCTGTCTGGCCCACTGAGAAAGTGGGTAAAGGTGGCACAGTTTTGTTCTGAAGAAGTGATCACTAGACTTACTAAACTTGGAGTCAAAGAGTTCTTATTACAATCGGAGCGTAACATGTGACTAGGAGGGAGGGAGTCTATGGCTGGGAGGTAGGGAGTGAGTCTGCAGCTGGGAGGGAGTCTGTGGCTGAAAGGGAGGGAGGGAGTTTGTGGCTGGGAGGGTGGCTGTGACGAACGAGGTCCTAGACTATTGGAACACTTTTGGAATCAAGTGCTAAACTCCACACTGGTCCCTGCTAATCATCACACTGGTGACAGGTCATGTCATAAGAAGCCTGTTAGAAATGCAGCAGGTGTTCGCAAAACCCAAGGTGGAGATGCCAATGATTATTCATAGCTTTTTACGGAGTATGAAGGAGCCCATGCATGTCCTGAGTTCTGCACTACCTCCAACATGTGAGCACATGGCTTCATCCACAGAGATGTTGATGTTGCCATAAAGAGCCATGGCATATGATCAATCCATATGCGGTCTACTTGCAATCTGCTGCCCTAACCATACAACAGTGACAAGGTGAGAAGGGTTGAAGCACCTTGACCTCCCTCCAGACGTCCCTTCCCCTCAGAGAGATAGGGAGGCACCATTGCACAAGCAACTGGCAGAACAACATGTACCAGCTGCCCTGCACAGGGAGAATTAAACTGTCTGATGTGAAGTCAATGACCTGAAAAGATAGAGCAAGTTCTGAGATTATTGACTGCTTGACGGAGGCCTCTGGTGCAAAGTCTTCCTGGGTAACAGTCTTCAGTAGTGATTGTGTGTGTGAGACAAACATCCACTCCACTTGCTATTCTAGGTGATAGAGGATGCAGGTTCAGAGGTAGCTCCTGGTGGATGAGAGTCTGGCAGAAATTGGTAGACATCCCGTGCAGGCAAATGTGCTCTGACAATGGGAAAATGCCCATGTAGGTCCCTCAATTTTGAGAAAATTTTGTGTTTATGAGAAAACCCTGGAACGTGTCTCCATGGCATTGGCATCTGTTATAGGCTCATGCACATTCATATCCTCTTCCTGAGGCTCATCCTATTCATCCTCATCTGAAGAGGAGTGTTGTTCCTTCCTGTTGTCCTTATGTAAGAGTTCCTCATGATGCATGGCCGATGTACAGTGTACAATATACAACTATCCATGAAACACTGTGTGGTATTTAGATCCCCTCTGGACCAGTCAAGTCACAGAAGTGCATTTTCAACATGCCAATAGTCTGTTTGATGGTGGGCCTACTGAAAATGTGGGCTGTGTGTAAAGCTTTTCCACTGTGCTAAGGTGATTCCTTGTTAATGGCATCCACCAAGTACAGGCGAGACTCCCAGGCCACCCACAATCCAATAGCCAATCTGGGCTGGGGACTTGAAAAGCTCAGGAAGTTGTGATTTCTGTAAAATAGAGAAATCGCGAGAGCTTCCTGAAAAACAAAACAAGCCAGACCCAGGCATTCACCCCTTCCTAGGGCGCGAGAACGGCGCCGGAGTGCTGTGCGCTGCTCCGGGGCTGAAAGCCGGCCTGCCACGGCTGGCACGGGTCTGCGCATGTGCGCGCCACAGCCATTGCCACGCCGGCCCCCGGGCAATATGGCGGGGCTCTACAAGGACCCGGCACGGAGGAACATAGGCCCCACACGGAATGAGCCCGCCTGCTGATCGGTTGCCCCCGATCGCGGGCCTGGCCAGTGTGAAAGCCCCCCCCGGAGTCGGCTCCCCCCGCCCCACCACCAGGACGGCCGCCGCAGCCAGAATGCCAAGTTCCATCTGGGTAAGACCATACGCAAACAATGGCCGGTGGGATTCGTGAGGCACTCGGCACGTCGAGCGCGGAGACTCGCTGGGGGGGGAGGGGCTTCCAATGGCCCCCGACAGGCACCGCAGCGACCACGCCGGCGCCATTGGCCCCGATTCTGCGGCAGCCACCACGGTGTCAGAGCGGCATGGCGGGATTCGCAACCCCCCGCCCCCAGCGATTCTCTGACCCGGCGCGGGATCGGAGAATCCCGGCCATGGCCATTTGTTGTGTCTGTCCACAGTTGAATGTGGACACTGCCTTTTTAACCCTTTCCATTTATTCTTTCCCCTGCTGCCCCGTGAAAACTCTGGATTTGCCCGGCTACAGTCACATCTTCTCCTGTTCCTGAGGTTGGAGGGAGATTGGGTGCAAGAAAGCCATTGGTTTTCTCCCAAGAAAGATGTGCGAAAAAGGCAGAGAGTGTTGTGAGAACCTGTGTGTCCAGGGGTCTCATCCATACAGCTCCTGAGCAGTGAGATTTTCCACCCCCCACCCCCCGCATTATCCACACTCAAAAGTCCTCCCTCCTCACACTGGCCCCCTCACACTTGGACCTGCACACCTAGCAGCTAAAAGTGAGTTTTTGAAAATGGCCAGCTAGTGTGCAAGTGAGCCTCAATTTGAAAGGAGTGTCCCTACCCCATTCTCCTATCTCCTTTCACTCTGTTGCCGTCACAGTTCACTCTCCTAACATCACTATGCATGTTCCCTCTGTAACCCTTGAACCAACCTCCTTGCATCATCCTAGAACCAGTCATCATAGAAATGAGCATGACAACTCTCCCCCAAACCCCAGTGAACTCCCACCCCCATCGAGCACCCTCGTCTGTTCTTGGACCCTCCCTGCATCATCCTTAGATTTTCCGTCAGATCCAGTAACCTGCTGTACGAGATTTTTGAGTATCCCTCTCTCAGAGTGGGCTGTCCCCTGCCAATCAATTTCATCCCTGATACTGTGCATGTTCCCTCTGCCAGCCAGTACCCTGCGTTTGACTCAAAGGACAAATGCGTAGACAGTGCTGACCCTGCCCATTAGGCCCCTTGTGGTAGTCACCACTAATATATATACTGTACATATATGTGCTTTACGGTAAGACCCCTGTACGACAGGTATGGGGGTAGATCCCTGCCTGCTGGCTCCGCCCAGTAGGTGGAGTATAAATATGTGTGCTCCCCGTACAGCAGTCATTTCGTCAGCTGCTGTCGGAGGCCACACATTTCAGTGTAATAAAGCCTCGATTACATCATACTCTCGTCTTTGCGTAATTGATAGAGTATCACCCCTCATTTTATTTATCTACATTAGCTGCACCCATACCATCGCCACACTCAAGACACCACGCTCTTCCCACTAGACAATTCCATGTCCTGACCCCATCTTCTGTTCTCCCTTGCAACCTTATTCACTCCTCCATTCCCCAGCCTTAAGTCCCAAGCCTCTCATGTACCTTTTCTATTCCCAGCTTTCCCGACCGTCCATTAGAGCTGCCATTCTCTTGCTCCCCTCCCTTGTGCCCCAGAGTTCAACTGCTCACCTCAAGCACAACTGCATAAAGCCTACTGGTTCACATCACCTTTGGATGAATGTGAACTTGGTGTCATGATGTCCTCGTGTACTGTTGACTTAATCTTGAAGGGAGAGCTTAATTTTAATAAGTTTTAAGGACATGAATATTCATGAAATGTAGTACAAGTTGAAGCTCGCTAAGCGACGCCATGGGGACTACCTGCCACTGCACAATTTTTCATTCTGAACTGCCGGTCATGATTTCAACATCATGGCTCCTGCCTGTTTAACCCGACTTCCCCATCACCCATCCCGGCATCAAAGTCTACATTTGATTCGCCCCACAGAATCCACTGGTAGAGCAAAGTGAGTCAGGGTCTATGAATAACCTGTTCCAAGGGTAAATACAACATAGTCAGAGTATAAAACTCCCCCCTACGTTGCTGGAATAACATGCTTTAATCTCAATTTGAAAAGGGAATTCCCAATTAGAATTTTGAATATTCCAACCATTCTAACCATCCATCCAAATCACTAACATCTCCATGGTGTGTTTTTAAAACATATGGAGAAGCGCGTAGTTCCAAATTGTTTCGAATATTCAAGACTCATTATTAATATTTATTATTATGTCTACAGTTTTTTCTCTCCCTTAGTTGAAGATGCTTTATGGTGTTATTACCATTATGGGGTCTGCAAATTGTTAATGTTCTCAGCAGGATTTCCAGCCACTATAAGTAAGGAATCATTTTCAACAAGGCTTGGTAAATGTTGTGTTTTTGTGTATACATAGAAACAAGTGATTTATTTTGAAATTTTGAAATACATTATGCAGTTCAAATATTTAGAAAGTATGAGTTAATCAACCACATGCTGCTGTTTTTAAGCAGAAAATAGGAGAGTTAATGCTTGCTTATTTTTTCTTTTTTTAATTTTTTTCCAATTAAGGGGCAATTTAGCATGGACAATCCACCGAACGCGCACATCTTTGGGTTATGGGGGTGAGGTCCACGCAGACACGGGGAGAATGTGCAAACTCCACACGAAGTCCAAACTCGGTGCTGTGAAGCAGCATGGCTAACCACTGTGTCACAATGATGCCTTATTTCTTGCTTTATATGCATTTCTAAGAAAGCTTTTTATTTGTATGATGTGGAGATGCCGGCGTTGGACTGGGGTGAGCACAGTAAGAAGTCTTACAACACCAGGTTAAAGTCCAACAGGTTTGTTTCAAACACGAGCTTTCGGAGTGCAGCTGTACACATTGGTAAACCCCCCAATGCTTGTTCAAAATAAAACTTGAGATCGTAAAAACAAACACAAATCTGTCCCAACCATGAAGTGGAGTTGGTAGTCAAAGTCAAAGTTCAGGTTTGATACAGTCACAGATGTTGAGAGAAATTAATCAAACTAATGGAAATGAAAGGAGACTCCCAGATAGAAAGAGAAAGAAACCATGGCCGGGATTCTGCAATATGGCGGCTAAGTGTTGACGGCGGCGTAAACACCGGAGTGTTTCACGCCGGCGTTAACGCACCTCCTGGCCCAGCGGTTCCGTGGCCCGCAGGGGGCCAGCACGGCACCGGTGTGCTCCACGCAGCGCTGATACGCGGCCCTGCACTGCCGGCAGCACGGTAGCACAAGTGGATAGCACTGTGGCTTCATAGCGCCAGAGTCCCAGGTTTGATTCCCCGTTGGGTCACTGTCTGTGCGGAGTTTGCATGTTCTCCCCGTGTCTGTGTGGGTTTCCTCCGGGTGCTCCGGTTTCCTCCCACAGTCCATAGATGTGCAGGTTAGGTGGATTGGCCATGCTAAATTACCCTCAGTGCCCAAAAATGTTAGGAGGGGTTATTGGGTTGCAGGGATAGGGTGGAAGTGAGGGCTTAATGTGGGTCGGTGCAGACCCGATGGGTCAAATGGCCTCCTTCTGCACTGTATGTTCTATGTCTAAATAGATATTACCCCACGCGATCCAGTCTTCCCACACTATCCCAATGAAGCACTCACCGCCCCCCCCCCCCCCCCCCCCCACCCCCATGGATTGCTGCTGCTGACATTTTAATTTTCCCTGAGAAAGTCGATGGATGGCTGCTACCTCCGAGAGAACCCTAGCGTAGACCCTCTTAAGGCAAACTTTATTTTCTCGAGGCTGAGAAACCCAGCCATGTCAGTAACCCGAGTCTCTACACTCGGGAGCTTCGAGTCCCTCCACATTAATAAAATCCATCTCCGGGCTACTAGGGAGGCAAAGGCCAAGACGTCGGCCTCTTTCGCCCCCTGAACTCCCGGGTCTTCTGACACTCCAAAGATCGCTATCTCTGGACTCGGCACCACCCGTGTGTTAAGCACCTTGGACATTGCCCTCGCGAACCCTTCCCAGAACTCTCTAACTCTGGGCATGCCCAAAACATGTGGACAAGGTTTGAAGGGCTGCCCTTGCACCTCATACAACTGTCTTCTACCCCAAAAAACTTGCTCACTCTCGCTGCCGTCATGTGTGCCCGATGGGCCACCTTAAATTGAATTAGACTGAGCCTGGCACATGATGAGGAGGAATTAACCCTGCCCAGGACCTCTGCCCACAGACTCCTCACCTAGCTCCTCCTCCCACTTGCCCTTGAGCTCCTCCACCGGGGTTTCCTCCGCCTCCTGTAGTTCCTGGTAGATATCCGGCACCCTCCCCTCCCCCACCCAGTGCCGGAGACCACCCTGTCCTGTATCCTCAGTGGCAGCAGCGTCGGAAAGGCCACTACCTGTTTTTTCAGGAAGGCTCGCACTTGCAGATATTTAAAGGCGTTTCCTGGCGGCAGATTAAATTTGTCCTCTAGCGGCTTCAAACTGGGAAAGCTTCCGCCTATGAACAGATTCTATCCTTCTGATACCTGCCCTCTGCCAGCTTTGGAACCCACCATCCATCCTACCCGGGACAAACCTGTGGTTTGAGACCGATGCTCCCTCCACCGTCTTGTACCTCCTCCACTGTCCCCAGATCCGCAGTGTCACCACCACGACCGGACTTGTTTAGTAACGGGTCGGCGAGAACAGCAAAGGAGCCGTTATCAAAGCTCCCAGACTAGTACCTTTACATGACGCCGCTTCCAGCTGCTCCCAGCTCCTCCCCCCCCCCCCCCCCCCCCCCCGACCCCCCATCGCCCACTTCCTAATCATAGCTATATTGGCCACCCAGTAGTAGTTGCGAAGGTTCGGCAGCGCCAACCCAACCCCCACCAACTGCGCTCCAACAGCAATCTCCTTACTCGCGGGGTCTTATTCGCCCACACAAAGCCCATAATGAACCTACTCACCCGCTTAAAAAAGGCTTTAGGGATGGAGATGGCTAGGCACTGAAAGACAAACAAAAATCTGGGGAGGACAGTCATTTTCACGGTCTGTACCCTCCCTGCCAGTGTCAGCGGGAGCATGTCCCACCTTTTAAAGTCCCCTTCCATTTGGTCCACCAACCGGGTCAGGTTGAGCCTGTGCAGGGCATCCCATTTCCTGCCCACCTGTATACCCAGGTAACAAAAACTTTTGTAGCATGAGCATTTTGTTGTACCACCCTCTCTGCTTCCTCTGTTGCGGAGGTGCAAATAATGTTTTCTCAATAATGGCTACATGTCGTGGCCCTGTTGCACATGTCGTGCGGCCTCCCGTGCCTGATGGGCCCCTTGCCTGCCCATCCTTGCCCTCCCCGGCATCCTCCTTGTTGGACAAGACCTGGCATTCCTCCTCCTCAACCAGCACAGAGCCCCTCTGCTGTGCGATATTGAACATGTCAAGAATCGTCGAGTGTGTCAGGAAGAAGACGTTGTTCACACTGCTCGGGTATCAGGCGCAGACGTGCATGATGGCATCTGATGGTCACATAGCAGTTGCACGTTCATCAAGTGGAACCCCATTCAGTTGGTGTAGAGCGACCTGTCATCTGCAGGTGCTCGTAGGGGGGCAAGCATCTCTTGGACCTGGGACATCCTGGTGACGGCGGCGAACCCCGCTGCACGGGCATCCTGGGAGGCTCAGAGTACGGAGGGGGGGGGGGGGGGGCACGAACTATGGCCACATGTTTTGGACCTGCCCAAAGCTGGAGGGATTCTGGCGGGGGTTCGCTGATGTGATGTCGGAGGTACTGAGGGTGAAGGTGGTCCCGAGTCCAGAATTGGCAGTGTTTGGAGTGGCGAAAGACCCAGGAGTCCAAGGGACGAGAGCGCCACGTCCTGGCCTTTGCCTCTCTGATAGCCCGGAGACGGATCCTGTTGGGGTGGAGGGACACGGAGCCGCCAAAACAGGGAGTGGGTGAGCGATCTCGCAGATTTCCTTCGGCAGCAGAAAATTAAATTTGCCTTTAGGGGCTCAGTGGAAAGGTTTGGCGGAGATGGAAACCATTCATTGATTTCTTCCAGGACAGCTAAGTCAGTAGGGAATGGGAGGGGTTTAGGGGATAATAAGAAAAGGTGGAGGCAGAGAGGGTGGGGGGGCATGGTAGGGAGGGCGGGTTGCAGTTATTAGTTACTGATTTAGTTATGATGTGATCTCCTGTTTGTTATCTTTTTGATCTTGGTTGTGGTTATGTTTGATATTTATTCATATATGTCTCAATAAAAATATTTAAAAAAAAAAGAAAAATCAGTTTCTCAGGATTTCCTAATTTGGTTTGGTAATGCACAAGATTACCTCCATCCCCCAGTTTACCATTCCAGGGTACCATTGTGGGATCCAAAATTTGATTGTGCTCCATCTCTCGCTGTCTCCCCAGCTCAGTTCCACGACTTTACTTCTAACTGCCTGCAACTACAGAAGAAGTTAGGAAACTGTGCAGTAGCCGGCAGAAGGCATGGGCCACATAAAGCAAATCAAACTCCAGAAATTACAGGCACAGTGCATGCATGCTTGACATCACAATTCCCAGCAGAGAGCTTGTCGTGTGATGTTGGAATCTCCCAATGAACACAGTGAGAGTTAACAGTGAATAAAACCAGCATGAAAAACTATCACAAGAAAGTAAATCACCCTTAAGCTAGTATAAATTACACAACACATTCAATTGTTGTCGGGGATTTATTTTTGATTTGTAGGTCACCTCACAGCATCACCAAACCCCCCAACCCCTCTGGTCTCTCTTGTCCTACCAACCAGTTTCAGTTTGCATCAATGGCATACGCTTCTTGGACCGGGACACAAATCAAACTGACACTTACCATTAAGGTCAGACATTGCATACATCAAGAACAAACCAGGCCAGGGTGTCATTAATGTGACCAAATGATAAATATGCAAGTTGTACCTCATACACAAAATGTGGTTATTTATGCCTCTGTTAACTTCTTAAGTTTAGCCAACTATTCCTTTGTTTACAATCAATTCACCTTTGAGATGAAATCCTTGCCGACTGGTTCCTGGGTCACCATAGCTGTGGCCAAAAACAATGGGTTGTGTGAGTTAACAATCTGGCTGGGGGAATTTTGGTATCATGGGCAAAAGCTACAAGGAAGAAATGAAAAAGTATGACGAGAAAACAGAAATTTCCAAAAGCTGAAAATGAAAGAAAGGGTTGGAAAAACCCCAGAAACTCCATCAGCGTCTGGAATGAGGTGGGACAGGATAATACTTCAGATTTTAACGATTAGAAAAAATGTGGATGAACTGAGGAAATGTTGGCGCCCAAAATGAGGCATCTCATTTTCTTTGGAGATGCTGATCAATCTGCTGACTATTTCCAGTATTGTCACGGGTTGATACTGAAGAAGATCATGGAATTTACTCAGTTCAATGAAAGGTATAGACCATAGGCAGAGATTTACTGCTTCACCAGGATACAAGAATGATTTCAACTGGGTGGGAGTTCTACCTGTCCACTCGATCATACCTGTCAGAGTGATTTGCTGTGCAAATTAAATTTACACAATATTGTCAGACTTCCAAATCTCTTGCCCTGGGCAAATTCAATCATTTTCGATTTCCAAGGAACATCTTCAAGCTTGCACATTGTTTTTGTCCGTTGCTTGGTGCTACACACCATTACTTTGCAATATTACATTTGAGTTTCAGGTGAAAAATAACTGCAGCAACGTATGTGAAAATTCACTGAGGTCACTTTTCAAACGCTTTCCCTCAACCTTTTGGGAATGGTGTGTGGATGGGGCTGCAAACTCCAGCCGTGCACATTAACATAGATAGAACAGTACAGCACAGAACAGGCCCTTCGGCCCTCGATGTTGTGCCGAGCCATGATCACCCTTCTCAAACCCACGTATCCACTCTATACCCGTAACCCAACAACCCCCCCTTAACCTTACTTTTTAGGACACTACGGGCAATTTAGCATGGCCAATCCACCTAACCCGCACATCTTTGGACTGTGGGAGGAAACCGGAGCACCCGGAGGAAACCCACACACACACGGGGAGGACGTGCAGACTCCACACAGACAGTGACCCAGCCGGGAATTGAACCTGGGACCCTGGAGCTGTGAAGCATTTATGCTAACCACCATGCTACCGTGCTCCCATTCTGGGAGATGTGGGAAGAATTGCATCAAAGAATCCATAAGACCATAAGAGGAAGAAGCTGAATTAGGCCATTTAGCCCATCGAGTCTGCCCCATCATTCAACCAAGGCTGATAGGTTTCTCATCCCCATTCTCCTGCCGTTTCATCGAAACCCCTGATCCCCTTATTAATCAAGAACCTATCTATTTCTGCCTTAAAGACACCCAGTGACTTGGCCTCTACAGCCTTCTGCAGAAATGAGTTCCACAAAATCACCACCATCTAGCTGAAGAAATTCCTCCTCATCTCAGTTTTAAAGGATCGTCCCTTCAATCTAAGGCCGTGCCCTTGGGTTCTAGTCTCTCCTACTAGAGGAAACATTTTCTCCATGTCCATTCTATCTAGGTCTCTCAGAACACTGTACGTTTCAATACGATCCCCCTTCATCCTTCTAAACTTCTTCGAGTACAGACCCAGAGTCCTCAACCGCTCCTCATTCTGGGGATCATGCTTGTGAATCTCCTCTGTCTGTACCATTTTCGAACTGAGCACATTCTTCCTTAGATACGGGGCCCAAAACTGCTCAAAATGCTCCAAATGAGGCCTGACCAGATCCTTATACAATGTCAGCAATACATCCCTGGGTCTTGTATTCTAATACTCTTCAAATGAATACTAACATTGTATTTGCCTTCCTAACTGTCGACTAAACCGGCACGTTAACGTTAAGAGAATCCTGAACTAGAACTCTTAAGTCCCTTTGTGCTTCAGATTTCCAAAGATTTACCCCATTTAGAAAATAGTCTATGCCTCTATTCTTCCTACCAAAGTGCAGAAGCTCACACTTTTCTACATTGTATTCCATCTGCCATTTCTTTGCCCACTCTCTTAGCCTGTCCAGGTCCTTCTGCAGCCTCCCTATTTCCTCAACATTATCTGTCCCTCCATGTATTTTTGTATATTCTGCAAACTTAGCAACAGTGCCTTCAGTTCTTTCTTCCAGATTGTTAATGTATATTGTGAAAAGTTGTAGTCCCAGCACAGACCCCTGAGGTACACCACTAGTCACCAGCTGGCAGCCTGAAAAAAAACCCTTGATCCCCACTCTCTGCCTTCTGCCAATCAGCCAATCCTCTTTCCATGCCAGTACCTTACCTCGAACACCATGTGGTGTTATCTTATTTATCAGCTTCCTATATGGCACTTTGTCAAAAGCTTTCTGGAAATCTAAGCTGGTTCTCATTTGTTTAACTTCCTCATTACTTCTTCAAAGAATTCAAACAGATTTGTCAGGCATTTGATAAAGCTGTGCTGACTCAGTCCTATTTTACCATGCAATTTCAAGTACTCTGCAATTTCATCCTTAATAATGGACTCGAAAATCTTACCAACGACCAAAGTCAGGCTCACCAGCCCATAATTTCCCATCTTCTGCCTCCCTCCCTTCTTAAACAAGGGTTTTACATTAGCCATTTTCCAGTCCTCTGGGCCCCTTCCTGCCACCAATGATTCCTGAAAGATCACCACCAATACCTTCACAATGTCCTCAGCTATGTCCTTCAGAACTCTGGGGTGTAGTCCATCCGGTCAGGGTGACTTATCCACCTTCAGACCTTTCAGCTTTCCCGCACCTTCTCCTTTGTGCTGGCCACTACGCCCAGCTCTGCCCCCTGACTCTCTTGAATTTCTGGTCTAGGAACATAAGAATTAGGAGCAGAAGTAGGCAATTCAGCCCTTTGCGCCTGCTCCGCCATTCAATCAGATCATGGCTGATCTCTTCCTGGTCTCAAATCCACCTGTTCCCCATATCCCTTTAACCCGTTTTAAAAATCCTAAATATATCTACCTCCTTCTTGAAACCATTTAATGACTCAATTTCTACCGCAGTATGGGGCAGCGAGTTCCACAAATTCACCACCCTCTGGGAGTAGTTCCTCCTCATTTCACTTCTAAATCTACTGTCTCTCCACCTATATCAGTGACCTGGCATTCCAGATTGCCATACAAGGGGCAACATTTGGTCTACATTTACTTTATCTATCAATCCCTTTTAGTATTTTATATACCTCAATCAGATTTCATTTCATCCTTCTAAACTCCAGTGAGTATAAGCCCAAACTGTTCAATCTCTCTTCACACATCAACCCTTTCATCCCTGGAATCAATCTGGTGAACCTCCTCTTAACTGCCTCCAATGCCACTACATCTTTCCTCAAATAAGGAGACCAAAACTGGACACAATACTCCAGATGTGGTCTCACCAACATCCTATACAATTGTAACACTTCTCTACTTTTATATTCCAGTCCTTTTGCAATAAACCTAATATTCCATTTCCCTTTTTTATTACATGCTGTACCTACATACTGACTTTCTGTGCTTCATCAACAAAGACACCAGGATCCCTCTGTCCAGATGCATTTTTAATCTGCCTTCCATTTGGATACTAATTTGCCTTTCTATTTCTTTGGCCAAAATGGATAACCTCACAATTATCTTCATTAAACTCCATCTGCCAAATGTTGGCCCAATCTCCTAGCCTATCTATATCCATCTGTAAAATGTTTATCTCCTCTTCACTGCCTGCTTTCCCACCTATTTTAGTGTCATGCGCAAATTTTGCTATGTTACACTCTATCCCTGCTTGCAGATCATTTACATAAACAGTTGAGGTCCGAGGACTAACCCCTGCAGCACCCCGCTAGTTACATTTCGCCAGCCACAGAAGGACCCATTTAAACCAACCTTCTGCTGTCTGTCAGTCAGTTAATCCTCAATCCAATCTTGTACTCTACCCCCAATCCCATGTGATCGCACCATCTGTATCAGTCTTATATGCGGCACCTTGTCAAATGTCTTCTGGAAGTCTAGATACACCACATCCACAGCTTCCCCATTATCCACCTTGCTGGTTCTGTCCTCAAAGAACTCAAGCAAGTTGCCAAGCCATACTTAACCTTCATAAAACCATACTGACAATGATGGATTGAGCTTTGTCTTTCCAAATGTTCAGTCTTCTCCTTAATGATTGGTTTCAGCAACCTCCCCACCACAGAGATCAAGCTAACCGGTCTCTTGTTTCCTACTTTTTCTTACTCTCCATTTTTGAATTGGGGCGTCACATTAGAACGTTTCCAATCCACTGGGACCGTTCCAAAATGAAGGGGATTCTAAAATATCATAACCAATACATCCACTATCTCTGCTGCTACTTTCCTGAATAACCTAGGGAGCAGGCCATCAGGTCCTGGAGACGTATCTGCCTTTAATCCCATCAGTTTATTCAATACTGTCTCCCTAATGATGCTTATTGCATCAAGTTCCTCTGCCTTAACTGTCATTTTTGGAAACTTTTTATTATCATCTACTGTGAAGACAAAGGCAAAATATTGGTTCAGTACATCTGCCATCTCACCAGTATCATCCTCTGAAGGGCCAACATTAACTTTAGCTATTCTCTTCATCTTTTTATACTTATAGAAGCTTTTGGTATCAGTGTGTATATTTTCTGCTCGTTTCCTTTCGTAGTTCAACTTAGCTCTTGCGATTTTATTTTTAGTAGCCTTTTGCTGAACCTTAAAGTTCTCCCAATCCGCCAGTTTACCACTAGCTTTTGCAGTATGGTATGGTCTAGTTTTTGCCTTCATGTCTTCCTTGTGTAGCCATGGAACGTTTTTCTCCTTTTTACAATTCATCTTCCTCTCAGGAATGTACTTTAATTGAGAGGTGTTTAATATCTCCCTGAACATCCACCATTTAGTTACTCAAATGTCCTCAACTGTCCTACCTTCAATTATCTGTGCCCAGTCTACTTGGGCCAACTCTTTCCTCAGGCCTGTATAATTACCTCTGCCCAAACGCTAAAACTCTAGAATGGCACTCTGTCTTCTCTCACTCAATCTGAATTTGAAATTCTAGCATGCTGTGATCACTCCTTCCAAGAACATCCTTAACGACAAAAATATTTATTAACCCTCATCGTTACATAATACTATATCTAAAATAGCCTGCTCCCTAGTTGGCTCCATAACATTGCTCGAAGAAACAATCCCTCATATACTCTATGAAATCTCCCTCGAGGCTACCCTTGCCAATTTGATTAATCCAGTCAATATTCATATTAAAACCACCCATAATTACCGTTGTGCCCTTCTCACAAGCGCTTATTATTTCTTGCTTTATACGATGCCCCACTTTAGAAGTATTGCTCAGGAGCCATTGGTGTCTTCCACCGTGAAGACTGAGGCCAATTTCACTGTGAGCGACAAGCTTGTTTACCTTGTTTCATATACTGCACGTATTTAGGTACAAAACCCTCAGTTCTATGTTGCTGCCTTTCTTCTCATAGTTGGTCCCTTATCTGTTATGCCTGAAGTTAGATTTCTGCCACTTTCTATATTCTCTGTTCTATTATTTGCTCTGGAAACTTTACTAACCTCTCCTGAGTCTCTGGCCCCTATAACTAGTTTAATGTTCTCATCATTAACCTGCACTCCTAACTTCTCCTTTAACTTTGATTTTCTAATTTTCCATACAACTGAAACCTGCCCCCCACTATTTAGTTCAAAGCTCTATCTCGAGCCCCAGTTATGGAATTCATCAGGACTCTGGTCCAAGCTCATGAAGCTGTGATGGGAAATCTGTGGCAACAGCGGATTCAAGCTCCGGGGTATCCTGGGTCTCAGGCATATGGGTCCCCTTCATGTTGCTGTCATCATCCCTGCACGGCACACATGGGATATTCTGGTTGTGGCTGGGGGCGGGGCACGCCAGAAGGACCCTCCCCCATTACCAGAAGCTGCTGCAAGATACAAGACGCATTAGACCACGGGCCGGGGGAGTTTTGTGGGGGTGGTGTGAGAGCATTGTGGTGTAGTGTGAGGTTGGTGTGGAGGTAAGGGTGTTGTGGGGGTGAGGGTGGTGTTGGGGGGGAGTTGACAAAAGTGTCGTGGGGAACTACAACTAAGTGGGGTCTCACTTCCTCGCCCAAGGCCGATCTCCACCCCAGTGACTGCCCTTTCCTTGGGCCCGCTGAGCGCGTCCAGGGCCCACTGCTCTGCCATGGTGAGGGACTGCAGGTCCATGGTCCCCACACTGAGCTCATGAGCAGCCTTCTCCTGGTGGGGGAACAGAAAAAAACAGTGTCAGACAGTCCAAGGCCTGGGGTGGGTAGCTGGTGGCTTCAGTGAACAGGGCACCCGGCCATGACGGCTGGTATGGGTGCCGGCATGTGGTGCAATGTGGGGGTTCTACCGCCCTCCTTGTGGGGAGGTGGGGTGTGGGGGGGAGCGGGGGGTTAGTGCCAGGGGCACAATGCTGCCGGCTCACCCTGGCCGCCTTGAGGCGGTGGTACTTTTTTACAGCACTGCATGCCGGTCCAGGTGGTGTTGTTCGTGGCACTGACAGCTTCTGCACCTGTGCCCAGGCATGGCGAACGGCGGCATCTGGCAGCATCCCTCTGGACCGCGGTACAGGTTGGCGCGTCTCTCCTCCATGGCATTCAGGAGGGCCTCAAGTTCAGCATCCGTAAATCTGGGGGATACTCTCCTTGTTGCCATCATGTTGGCTGGATGGTGTGTGTGGGGAGTGAACTGTGTATATGCGGCTGCAGATTGTCAGCCTCCTGAGTGCCAATTGCGGACCCAGCGAGCCCGGCACCATCTCTCACTGGAATCAATCGTGTTCCATGTGGCACAAGTGCTAGCCCCTTAACTATCACTGAATCTGTACAAGTGCGGCGCCAGTTTTGCTGTTGTGAATGTCCACGAATTCTGCCCCAGCGTCAACATTTAGTCTTAGGAATGAAGAATCCTGCCGTAAGTAAATCAGCTGCAGTGTGAAATCACGAAAGCACCCCGGGCTCGGTTCAAACCCATGACGGCACTATCCACACTCTGTGCCGACAACAATTCCTCCCAGCAATCTTCAGCAACGTTGTTGGGGGTGAAGGGCAGGGTGGGGTGGATTGGAGCGTTGAATACAGCCTGGAGGGTGAGGGTGGGAGTCAATACTGTTAGTAGGGTGAAGCAAGGGGTGAACACTGACAGAATGGTAAGTACTATCGGGTGTGTGAGGGAGGGTGGGGGGGGGGGGGTGAGCACTGTTGAGGATGAGGGTTAACACTGTCAAGTGAGGGGAGGTTGTGAAAATGTGAGGTTGACGGCTCCATTGAAAACAGTGCAAGTCAGTGAACTGTAGACAGACAAGAAGGGACGTGTCTTCAGTTAATGATGGCAGCTGGGGATGTGACCTGACTGGAACTACACCTGACACCTGACGTCCAGAATCTCTGCATCACTGCTGGAGCTGCAATTGGAAGGAGGAAAGGTTCCGCTGTGTGATAGGAAATGGGCAGACTAAATGGCAGTCAGCGTAGGGCACGCCCTCTCTGACATGAACCAGAAAATCAGGAACAAAGCATTCACAGCATCATTCATTGTCACTGCAGGAAATACCTGCCAAACAAACTGATCTGCAATTTAATCCTGCTGGAAGCCACTCCTGCTCCTCCAGGTACGGGATGGGGGTAGCAGGCGGGGATCAGGGAGCTAAAATCTACTCAGTAGCAACCTGTGTTTATTTAGTGCCTTTAAAGCACTCAAAGGTCCCATAAGGTACTTCCAAAGAACATTTGGCATCAAGTAATTTAAGGAGCTATTACTATATATAACAAAATGCTTGTTGAAGTAAAGGGCGTTGCGTCACCCTGGGCAAGTGCACAGTCAATTCCAGCCCCACTCGTCCCAGAGTCACAACACAAGTGAATTAACCAATAATTCTTATAAAAAATCCAGAAAGCTTTGGTCCTTGGCTGCCCAATAATTACAGTCACCGGGTTTGTAACACACTTACTGTTTATTTATGACCAAGATAATGATGCAATAAACAGTAAATGCAATTGAATTACAACAAACTAACCTATTACCCCCTTTCACTGCACCACCCTCTTCCCACACATGCAAGGCAGACAAACACAGAGAGGAGGAGAGAGGGGCAGAGAGTTGGTTCTCACAGTGGCCTTTTAGTGAGAATTAGCTGAATATTTTTAGAGAGAGATATCCGGGGCGGGATTCTCCGACCCCCCGCCGGACCAGATAATCGCCGGGGGGTGGTGTGAATCCTGCCGGCTGCCAAATTCTCCGGCGCCGGGGTTTTGGTGGGGCGGGAATCCTGCCGCACCAGTCGCCACCCGGCGATTCTCTGGCCCGCGATGGGCCTAGCGGCCGCCTGTTTTAGGCCGGTCCCGCCGGTGTAAATTCGACCAGGTATTTACCGGAGGGACCTGGCTGTGCGGGCTGCCTCCGGGGTCCTCGGGGGGGGGGGGGGTGGGCGCGGGGGTCTGACCCCGGGGGTTGCCCCCACGGTGGCCTGGCACGCGATTGGGGCCCACTGATCCGCAGGCGGGCCTGTGCCATGGGGGCACTCTTTCCCTCCACACCGGCTGCTGTGGACCTCCCCCATGGCCGGTGCAGAGATGAACCCCTCTGCACCTGCGCTGGGATAACGCCAGCACACACTGGCGCTCCCTTGCATGCGCCAACTCATGCCAGCTGGCAGAGGCCCTTTGGCACCAGTTGGCATGGTGCCAAGCCCTTTGACGCTGGCTGGTGCTGAGCCAACCCCGCTGGTGCCAGCCTAGCCACTGAAGATGGTGAGGATTCTGCATCTTCCAGATGGCCTGACGCGGGAGTGGTTCACACCGTGCCTCGGCGCCGGGACCGCCCGCCCCACCGGGTAGGGGAGAATCCCGCCCAAGATTCTGAACCTTTCCTGCCCAGCCTCTAACGGTTCTCCTGTAAACTGGTTCATTCAAGCTTTTTGCCAGGTCAGAAACACAGTCATTCTGGAGAAAAAGGAGTGGAAAGAGAGTGGGTCTTCCTTCTCAGCCACCAAAATGAAACTAAAAGCTCCTTTGGTCTCTGAAACATTTCAGTGGGATGAAACCCAATCACCAACTGTTACCAGGTACAGCACAGCCTTTTGGGCCAATTCACTAGCCACCAGCCACATCAATCAAACCGAATGATCACTGAACCAATCTCTAATCACCGGTCCAAAATAGCTCAGCCTTCTGGATCCTGCTGTTTGAATTAAAGGTTAACATCATGGCCTCCTTGTGCTTGAATTAAATTTGCAGGCTGCCTTAAAAACATGTCCATAAATCATCCATGGATCAAAAATGTAACGGCAAAAACAAAAGAAAGGGGAAAACAAGGGAACAGGCAGGGAATAAACAAGAAGGAACAGGAAGGACTCTTACAAAGGTTGGGAATTTCTGACCCCAACACCAGTGGGTACTGTGAAGGATGGGATTAGAAGATTTGAAAATGAAAATCGCTTATTGTCACAAGTAGGCTTCAAATGAAGTTACTGTGAAAAGTCCCTAGTCGTCACATTCCGGCGCCTGTTCGGGAAGGCTGGTATGGGAATCGAACCGTGCTGCTGGCCTGCCTTGATCTGCTTTCAAAGCCAGCGATTTAGCCCTGTGCTAAACAGCCCCTATTTGGAGACATTTAGAATTTTTGTCTTATCTGTCGTTCATAGATAAGTCAGTTGAATGAATGGAAGTAAAGTTTTTACTTCTTAAAACAATTTTGGTACATTCACACAAAATTAACTGGAAAATGCTTTCTCCGTGTCTCCAAAGTGTCCCATGACTTCTGTCCCACATTCAAACTCCCTATGTCACGTCTGGTCTCAGATATATATATATATATATTGTTTCAATCTTATCTTGTTGAATGTACCTTCATATTAGAAATATCTGCTCCTTGTATTGATGTGGTTGTGGAAAATCATCTCGGGTTCAAGTATGACACCAAAGTTCCAAGTCCTGCCTGGCGCAGCCTCAGCAATTTGTCAGGGAGCGGGAAGGAGTCAGCAGCAAGAACACATAGTTTGTGGAAGGGACTGAAGGCAGGGAGCGGGATTGTCTGGCTCCCCTTAGCGTGTTTTCTGCTGGCGGAGGCAGTTCACCATTGGCTGGCGGTGGGATCTTCCAGTCCTGCCAATGTCTACAATGGTAGTACAATGGCTTGTGTGACTTACTGTAGTGGTATGATTAGCATAGCTGCCTGCCATTGGTGCAGAACACCGGCTTACCATTGGCCCTGGTCGGTCATGCGCCTCTCGACCGGTTGGTTGAGACCAGTCATGTGACGGCTCCCTGATTGGTCGAGAGGCTGAGTTAACCCCGCCTCCAGGGTGCGGTATAAATACCCAGTACTCCCGGCAGTCGTCCTTATACTGTAATCGACCGCAGGGCTAACATCTAGCTGATTAAAGCCATACTTTTGTCCAGCAACTCGTCTCGCATTCAATTGATGGTACATCAATTTAATCAGCTAGAAATTTGAAGATAGAGCTTCGGATCAAGCCCGAATGCCTCCGCATCAGCCCGCAAACTCAGAACGTATCGGAAATCTTCAAGCATTGGCTGGCGTGTTTCGATGGCTACCTGGCGATTGCAAGCAGCACCCCCACCATGGCACAGAAGCTTCATATTCTCCATTCCAGCGTGGGCATGGCGGCCTACGCGATGATAGGGGAAGAAAAAGAGTACGACACGGCCATGGATAAGCTGAAAGGACAGTTTCTTAAGCCGGTAAACCGAGTGTTAGCCCGACATCTGCTGGCTACCAGACAACAGTTCCCCGGTGAGTCCTTAGACGATTTTTACCAGGCCCTCGCTGTCCTGGGGAGGAATTGCGCCTGCCTCCAAGTTTCAGCCACTGAGCACATGGAACTTTTGATCAGAGATGCTTACGTGGCTGGGATGCAGTCCGTCGCAATCCGCCAGCGGCTGCTGGAAAAAGACGACCTCAGCCTAACTGAGGCACGGACTCTCTCCACCTCCCTGGAGGTCGCCGACTTAAACGCCCGCGCCTCTGTCCCCAGCCGCGCTGCAGCGCCCTGGGCCTCCTGGCACGCTTCCCCACCGCCATCCGCCGCTCCCGACCCCCCTCAGACCTGCGCGCGGGACGCCTCGACAAGTCCGCGGGGCCCCGCTGCTATTTCTGTGGGTTCGCCAAACATCCTCGCCTGCGCTGCCCAGCCCGCTCCGCCCTTTGTAAGAGCTGCGGGAAGAAGGGACATTTTTCGGCGGTCTGCCAGGCCAAATCGGTCACTGCTGTGCCACGCAGCGACCGGAGATCTCCTCCTCCGGGCCCTACCAGCGCACCGCGTCAATCTCTCCCCCCCCCGCCCCCGGGCCCCTGCGCCCGGCCTGCGCGCCTCTCTGCCCCCGCTCTCAGCCGCTCCGATCGGCCCGACGGCACCGCTAACCCCGCACCCAGCAACCACGAGGGTCCCGTGGGCGCAGCCATCTTGGGCCCCGGACGCCACGTGCGGGTCCTGGGCGCTGCCATCTTGGGGCCCCGACTCCACGTGCGGGTCCTGGGCGCCGCCATCTTGGGGCCCCGACTCCACGTGCGGGTCCTGGGCGCCGCCATCTTGGGGCCCCGACTCCACGCACGGATCCTGGGCACCGCCATCCTGGACTGGCAGCAGCTACTCGGCCGACGACGACTACGACGATGGATCTTCTCCACGGCTCGCGGCCATTCAGCTCGACCAGTCACGACCACGCACGCTCGCCAAGACGACGACGCTAATCCACCTCAACGGGCACAAGACGGGCTGCCTGCAGGACTCCGGGAGCACGGAAAGCTTCGTACACCCTGACACAATAAGACGCTGCGCGCTCCTTGTCCACCCTGTAAAACACAAAATCGGGTTAGCCTCAGGTTCGCGCTCCATCCGCATCACCGGGTGCTGCATCGCGGACCTCACAGTCCAAGGGAAGGTTTTTTAAAATTATAAACTCCTTGTCCTCCCCGACCTTTGCGCACCGGCACTCCTAGGACTGGACTTACAGTGCAACCTGCAGAGCTTGACCTTCCAATTCGGCAGCCCTATACCCCCCTTCACTGTCTGCAGCCTCGCGTCCCTCAAAGTGGACCCCCCCTCCTTGTTTGCTAATCACACCCCCGATTGCAAACCCGTCGTGACCCGGAGCAGACGGTACAGCGCCCAGGACCGGACCATCATCAGGTCGGAGGTCCAGAGGTTGCTGAAGGAAGGGGTCATCGAGGCCAGCAACAGTCCCTGGCGAGCCCAAGTGCTGGTGGTCCGGACTGGGGAGAAAAACCGGATGGTCATCGACTACAGCCAGACCATCAACCAGTTTACGCAACTGGACGCGCATCTGCTCCCCCGTATTTCCGCCATGGTAAACGATTTCGCGAAATACTAAGTCTTCTCCACTGTGGACCTCAAGTCCGCTTATCACCAGCATCCCATCCGCGCGAGTGACCGCAAGTACACCGCGTTCGAGGCTGATGGGCGCCTCTACCACTTCCTCAGGGTTCCATTCGGTGTCACAAATGGGGTCTCGGTCTTCCAACGGGAGATGGACCGAATGGTCGACAATTACGGATTACGGGCTACCTTCCCGTACCTCGATAATGTCACCATCTGCGGCCACGACCAGCAGGACCATGACATCAACCTCCGAAAATTCCTCCAAACTGCAAAACTCCTTAACCTAACTTACAATAAGGATAAGTGCGTGTTTAGCACCGACCGTCTAGCCATCCTCGGCTACGTAGTGCGTAACGGAGTGATAGGCCCCGACCCCGAACGCATGCGCCCCCTGATGGAACTCCCTCTCCCCAATACCCCCAAATCCCTTAAACGCTGCCTGGGTTTCTTCGCTTACTACGCCCAATGGGTTCCCAATTACAAGGCCCGTCCCCTCATTCAGTCAACGACCTTCCCGCCGTCGTCAGAGGCCTGCCAGGTTTAGCCGCATCAAAGCGGACATCGCAAAGGCCACGATGCGCGCCATCGACGAGTCCCTCCCCTTCCAGGTCGAGAGCGACGCATCGGAAGTAGCTCTGGCGGCCACCCTGAACCAAGCGGGCAGACCCGTGGCCTTCTTCTCCAGAACCCTCCAGGCTTCCGAACTCCGCCACTCCTCAGTGGAAAAGCCCAGGCCATAGTCGAAGCCGTGCGGCATTGGAGGCACTATTTGGCCGGCAGGAAGTTTACCCTCCTCACAGACCAACGGTCAGTGGCCTTCATGTTTGATAATGCACAAAGGGGCAAGATTAAAAATGACAAGATCTTACGGTGGCGGATCGAGTTGTCCACGTACAACTACGATATCTTGTATCATCCTGGGAAGCTCAATGAGCCTCCTGATGCCCTGTCCCGCGGTACCTGCGCCAGCGCGCAGATAGACCGCCTCCGCTCCCTCCACGCGGACCTCTGCCATCCAGGGGTGACCCATTTCTATCATTTCATAAAGAGCCACAACCTGCCTTTCTCCATCGAGTAAGTCAGGACAGTAACCCGTGACGGCCACATCTGCGCAAACCGCACTTCTACCGCCCCGGGTGCGCGCATCTGATCAAAGCATCCCACCCCTTCGAACGTCTCAGCATTGACTTCAAGGGGCCCCTTCCCTCTAGCAACCGCAACATTTACTTCCAGACGGTAATCGATGAATACTCCCGCTTCCCCTTCGCCATTCCCTACCCCGACATGACCACATCGACCGTCATTAAGGCCCTCCTCTCCATCTTCTCCCTGTTCGGCTACCCCGCATACATACATAGTGATCGGGGGTCCTCTTTATGAGCGACGAGCTGCGTCAATTCCTGCTCAGCAGGGGCATTGCCTCTAGCAGGACGACCAGCTATAACCCTCGGGGTAACGGGCAGGTCGAGCGGGAGAATGGTACCATCTGGAAGACCATACTACTGGCCCTCCGGTTCAGAGATCTCCCTATTTCCCGATGGCAAGAGGTTATCCCCGATGCCCTACATTCTATCCGCTCACTCCTCTGTAACACAACAAATCAGACACCTCATGAACGTCTTCTTGTTTTCCCCAGGAAGTCGTCCTCCGGATCCCCTCTCCCGACGTGGATGGCCGCCCCCGGACCCATCTTGCTCCGGAAGCATGTGCGGGTGCACAAGACCGACCCGTTGGTGGAACAAGTCCAGTTACTCCATGCTAACCCGCAGTATGCGTACGTGGAGCACCCCGACGGTCGGCAGGACACGGTCTCCCTCCGGGACCTAGCACCCGCCGGCGTGCGGCCCTCCCCTCCTTCACCACAGACCCCCTCCCTGTTCTTTTTCCCCCAGCGCCCCACCGAGGCCACCCCTCCCCCATCCATGGCGTCTCCACCACCAGCCCAGGTTATGGAGACAGTTCAAGGACCATCGCTCCCGGAGTCCAGGACATCAGCTGAACCACCACCATCGGCTGAACCAGCGTCACCAACTCCACTGCGGCGGTCTGCCAGGACGTCATGGGCAACGAAAAGGCTGATCGAGTCCATTTAACTTTCAACACCACCATGGACCTTGTATGGACACTATGTACTGTTGTTAAATGTCTGGGCCAGTGGGAAGCCAAGGATACATTTTTTTTTCCTTCTCTCCTTACTACTCATACCACCAGTTCTCCCCCCCCCCCCAGCTCTCGTTGACACCCCCCTCCCCCCGGCTTCTTTCTCCGCAAGGGGTGAATGTGGTGGTATGATTAGCATAGCTGCCTGCCATTGGTGCAGAACACCGGCTTACCATTGGCCCTGGTCGGTCATGTGCCTCTCGACCGGTTGGTTGAGACCAGTCATGTGACGGCTCCCCAATTGGTCGAGAGGCTAAGTTAACCCCACCTCCAGGGTGGGGTATAAATACCCAGTACTCCCGGCGGTCGTCCTTATACTGTAATCGACCGCAGGGCTAACATCTAGCTGATTAAAGCCATACTTTTGTCCAGCACTCATCTCGCGTTCAATTGATGGTACATCACTCACCCGTCCCGCTGCCTGGCAGCCTGACGGAGGGGAGGGTGTCGCCTTTGGCGGGACCGGAAGATCGTGCTGCCGGGAATGGCTCCAAAGTCCTACCCGCTGACTTCAGTCTTCCCTGTCCATGGAGGGAGTTTCTGCTCGAGCAACACTGGATGTCAGACAAGCAGTCTCACAAGTTTGAATTATCCGAGTGGTCAAGAGAGTAGGTAGTGAGGAGCTGGGTGAAACCAGTGAACACATGGATACTGCCACTGCGCCTTTGGATGATGTTGCCAAGGGGAAGCTTGTAGATGAGGAATAGGAAGTGGCCAAGGAGAGACCCTGGGGGGCACACCAGGTTTAATGATGCATGAGCAATAAGAGAAGCCATTGCAGGCAATACTATGGCTACGATTAGGTAGATGAGGATACAATTGCGTTAGTGTGATCCCATGCAGCTTCAAAAACCATTGAGGAGGATGTTGCGCTCAACCATATCAAAGGCTGCAGCCGAATCAGGAAGGAGGAAAAGGATTAGTTGGCCTTTGTCACTGTCATATGGGCTGTGGGCCCTGACAACATTCCGGCAATAATACTGAAGACTTGTGCTCCAGAACATGGTGCATTCCTAACCAAGCTGTTCCAGTACAGCCACAACACGGGCATCTACCCAGCAAATGTGGAAAATTGCTGAAGTATGTCCTATGAACAAAAAGCAGGACAAATCCGGGGTGGCAAAATGGCTCAGTGTTTAACACTGTTGCCCCACGCGCCGAAGACCCGGTTTGATCCTGGCCCTGGATCACTGTCCGTACGAAGTTTGCACACCCTCCCCGTGTCTGCGTGGGTCTCACTACCACAACACAAAGATGTGCAGGTTAGGTGGATTGGCCACATTAAACTGCCCCTTAATCGGAAAAAAAAATAATTGGGTACTTTAAGTTTATATATTTTTTGAAAAGCAGGACAAATCCAACCCAGCCAATTACCACCCCATCAGTCTACATTCAATCATCAGTAATCTGATGGTAGGGTTCACCAACAGCTCGATCAAGAGGCATTTGCTTAGCAATAACCTGCTCATTAATGCTCATTTTGTGACCCATCAGAATCACTCAGCTCCTGATCTCATTACAGCCTTGGTTCAAAGATGGACAGGAGAGCTGAGCTCAAGACGTGCGGTGTGAGTGACTACCTTTGACACCAAGGCCTCATTTGACTGTTCATGACATCAAGGAGCCCCAGCAAAATTTGAGTGGGAATTGTGGAAAACTCTCTACTAGTTGGAGTCATACCTAACACAATGGAAGATGGTTGTGATTGTTGGAGGGCTCAGTTGCAGGACATCCCTGCACTAAGTCACAGGGAAGTGTCCTAGGCCCAACAATGTTGTGCTGCTTCATCAGTGACCTTGCTTCCATCATAAGGTCAGACTTGCGGATGTTAGTCGATGATTACACAATGTTCAGCATCATTTGGTGCTCCTCAGATAATGAAGCAGTCCATGTCCAAATGCAGCAATATCTAGGCTTTGGCTGACATGTGGCAGATAACATTCATGCAGCACAAATGCAGGCAATGACCATCTCCAACAAGAGAGAATCTAACCATCATCCTTTGACATTCAATGGCATTACCATCACTGAATCCCCCACTATTAACATCCTGGGGCTGCCATTGACCGGAAATGGAGCTGGACTAGCCATATAACTACTCTGGCTATAAGAGTAGGCCAGAGGCTATGAATCTTGTGGCGAGTTACTCACCTGACTCCCCGAAGCCTGTCCACCATCTACAAGGCATAAGTCAGGGGTGTGGTGGAATACGCTCCACTTACCTGGATGAGTGTAATTCCATACAGCACCCAAGAAGCTTGACACCATCCAGGAAAAAGCAACCTGCTGAATTGGCACCCTTTCCACAAAACAATAATTCCATTCCCCACCAATGAACAGTGCAACAGTGTGTACCATCTACAAGATGCACTGAAGGAACTCATCAAGGCTCCTTAGACAGCACCTTCCAAACCAATGAGCATGACCATCTAGGAGAACAGGGCAACAGACACAAGGGAACACCACCACCTGGAAGTTCCATTCCAAGTCAGTCATTATTCTGACTTGAAAATATACTGGGTCAAAATCCTGGAACTCCCTCCCTAACAGCACAGTGGGTATACCTACATAGACTGCAGTGGTTCAAGAAGGCAGATCTTTACCACCTTCTTAAGGGCCAATAGGAATGGGCAATAAATGCTGGCCAAGGCATCAAAGCTTATATCCCAAGAATAGAAAAAATATAAGACCTGAATTGTGACTTGATAAGAACTCATTTTGGTAGTATGGCAGGGATTGATGGAAAATAAACATGGAGTTACAGGAAGAATGAGCATGGATTTGGGAGGTGGCAATATATTCCAGAATTTTGGGGAGGGAGGGAAGTTAAAGATGGGTCAGTAATTTGCAGAAATGGTGAAGCCAAGGTTTGTTTCCTTAAGCAGAGGGTGGTAATAGTTGATTTGAAGGAAAGTGGAGTAGTACCCGTAGAAACTGTTAACATCAGCCAAGTTGGAGGCGAGGAAAGAAATCTATACAGTCAGCAAAGTAGCTCACGGAGGTAGAAAGTGAGTCTCATGTCATGTTGAGCTTGGAGATCTCATGAGAGAAGAGAGCAGAGGAATTATAAAAGGATGAGATTGCAGGGTCAGGGCATGGGCGAAACTTGAATGAAAGCACGGTAGCACAGTGGTTAGCACTGTTGCTTCACAGCGCCGGGGACCTAGGTTTGAATCCTGGCTTGGGTTAATATCTGTGCGAAGTCTACACGTTATCCCTGTGTCTGTGCGGGTTTCCTCCGAGTGCTCCGGTTCCCTCCCGCAAGTCCTGAATGACGTGCTGTTAGGTGAATTGAACATTCTGAATTCTCCTTCAGTGTACCCAAACAGGCGCTGGAGTGTGGCGACTAGGTTTTCACAGTAACTTCATTGCAGTGTTAATGTAAGCCTACTTGTGACACTAATAAAGATTATTATTATGAAATACCAGAAAGGTAAAAAGGGATTTCATCAGCATCAGGACTGAGATGGGACAAGTTAGTACTTTGAGATTTAACTATTTATCAGACCAAGGTTGCAAACAGTCTGATTCAGCTTCAGGGAGTTTACAAGAAAAGTGATGGTGTTGGTGACAAGGGCACAATTTATAGCAGGGAAAATTAGGTGGAATCTTACCATATTTTGGCAGTTGGTTCCAGTGAGAAAACCAGTCAAATCCATAAGACATGGGATCAGAATTAGGCCACTCAGCCCATCGAGTCTGCTCCGCCATTCAATCATGGCTGATATTTTTCTCATGCCCATTCTCCTGCCTTCTCCCCATAACCCCTGATCCCCTTATTGATAAAAAAAACCTATCTATCTCTGCTGCCTTAAAGACACTCAGTGAATTGGCCTCCACAGCATTCTGCGGCAAAGAGTTCCACAGATTCACTACCCTCTGGCTGAAGAAATTCCTCCTCATCTCTGTTTTAAAGGATCGTCCCTTTCATCTGAGATGGTGTCCTCTGCTTCTAGTTTTTCCTACAAGTGGAAACATCCTCTCCACGTCCACTCTATCCAGGCCTCGCAGTATCCTGTAAGTGTCCATAAGGCCATAAGACCATAGTCCCACTGCCAAATCACATGGAATATTGAGCTAATGGTCCTTCCGTCCTTTGATGCCTTAACAGAATTCTTCAATGACTGTATCAACCTCTCCACCAATCTGTTTGTGGGAGGATGATAAGGCACAGATTTTATATGTGGTATGTCATTGTTTCGAAGATAGTCCACAAATTCCTGTGATATGAACTGAGTCCAGTTATCACTAATGCATTGTTCCAGATTGCCAACGGGGCAAATACTTTGTCCAGTCGTTCAATTGTCTTTTCAGTAATCGTCGACTTTGTTGTCATTATTTTGGGCCATTTGGCATGTGCGTCCACGAGGACAAGAAACATGTCCCTTTCAATTGGTCCCGCAAAATCGATATGCACTCTTTGTCCATCACCGGATCTGACTTTGTATGTCTTTACACTTGAGATGCAGTAATAGGTACACTATTCACCTGGGAAAAGTACATATAGTTCTGCTGTGATTAGTTTCGCATTAGTAAATGTGACGGAGCATCAGCATTCGCATGTTGCTCCAATCGTCTGTATTTAATCTCTTAATTATGTGCTGATAAGATGAGGAACCATCTCTGCAAATGACTTGTAGCTAGAGATGGTATTCCTTTGTATTGACCAAAAATCCAGAATCATAAACTGAAAGGAAGAGAACATCAAATTGACTGATAAAAATTCCTGACAGTCCCCTATCCCTCAGCCCTCTTCACTTCTGGGGCACCTACCTACGTGCTTCCCCCTCAGTGAATGCCTCTCCACTATGTCTCACTCCCCCATTTCACACAGTACCCACTTCCCCACAGTTGTTCCTTTCAACTCCACTGAGACGAAGCTAATCGACCCAAGAGAGTCTCAGTGGTACTTATCACCCCCCCCCCCCCCCCCCCCAACCAATCATTAGGTGATGGGGCAGTTGAGTGTATGCATTGGACCAGAGTTTACTCCTCATGGGGGACATTACGATGCCCCCCGTCATGACCATGAACGGGGTGAATGATGAGAGATTTCACCATCACACCTTGCATTAGTGTAAACTGTCTCATGCAGATTTTAGTATGAGCATTGGGGCCACTGTTTCCAACTCTTTTGGTGCAAATCCATTAACCAAGGAAACGGAATTAAGCAAACTGAGGGACAATCATGGATTCAGAAAAGGGCTCCAATCATTGACATATTCATGTATAACTGTGGTGACTTAATTGGCACATTTGGCTTGTCAAGGAAGGGTCAGTAAGTTGATGAGGCAACTGGCTTTCTCTTGCGGCAGGCCCCTTCCGCCCCCCTCCCCCCGAATTGAAGTTGAAGTTATCTGGTTCCTCTCCAGTGCCTCCTCTGCAATTACACTCACCTCAGATATTCCCTTCAGAGGTCACTGAGTTATAAAGATTTTGTAAATTTATTGTAAAGCTATTGTAAATGTTGTGGACGGCGCGGTGGAACAGAGGTTAGCACTGCTGCTTCACAGCTCCAGGGACTCGGGTTTGATTCTAACCTCGGGTGACTGTGTGGAGTTTGCACATTCTCCGTGTCTGCATGGGTTTCCTCCGGGTGCTCCGGTTTCCTTGCACAGTCCAAAGACGTGCAGTTTTGGTGGATTGGCCATGATAAATTGCCCCTTAGTGTCCAAAACAAGTGTGGATTAGGTGGGGTTCCAGGATAAGGTGGGGTGCTCTTTAAGAGGGTCAGTGCACACTTGATGGGCTGAATGGCCTCCTTCTACCTCCTTCTGCACTGTAGCAGATCTATGGCTCATTCATACGTTTGTTATCCCTTTCACTTCCTTGTTTTTTAGCGCCTGTTATCTTTGTTGGGCTACAGATTCCTAACCGCTGCATTGCCCTCTGCCCCCTATCATTCCCTCTTCTCAGCCACTAACTTGTAAAGCCTTCCTGCCCCACTGCCTTCCATCATGCTCCTTATTTCCCCCATCTTCAACCCCATGCATTACCTACCTTCGCCATTACTCCCCATATGTTCACCCTTCCCCACAGCCCCCATACCCAACCCCTTCCAAAGCCTTCCTTCCCCATGTGCACACCCTTCCCCACCAGACCACTCCCCCACCAAATCACTTCCCAGATTCATATGCTGGCTTCCGAATGCTGAGCCTTGCCTGAGTAGTGCTGCACAATGCTGTCCTTCTGGACAATGGTGGCACCCAACAGGAGCCCCCAGGTTGCAATACTGTTCCTTGTCTGAAAGCTGAGTATCGATGCACAGTGGTATCCTTGTCACAATGGAGGCGAGCACCGGGAGGAGGGCAGCCCTTTAGCCCCAGCAGTGGTGTTCCGCTGGCATCACAACAAAACCAGCACATGAATATGACAGGTAGGCTTCTTGTGTGGCCCACACCTTGCCGTCCCGAGCAAAGTGAGGTCCAACGTGTGCTCACCAACCCCCCCCCCATATTCAAACAAGATGCAGACCAGTGCGATTTCCCGCTGGCAAAGGAGAGGTGGCACATGATTCCGGTGAGCAACAGATTTAATGAGCATTCATGTGATGGGAATGAATGCAAATAGTGTTCACAACACTAGTCAGCAGGATACCCGACCTATCATTAACCCTCTATTGGGAGAAGTGCAAACTATTTTTACGCCAATGGGTTTCCGACCTTTTGCCTGCCACGAGATTCTCTACCTCCACATGGTGGGAAAGAGGAGAAAATTTTACCCATTAACTCTGTGTCTTCACAGATGTTGCCTGGCCTGCTAAGTATTTCGGTGCTTTTTGTTTCCATTTCAGATTTACAGGTCTGAAATTGACCCAAAAGGGAAAAGGGTCTTAGACGGTGGAAAGCAGCTACGGCACAATTTTGCTTTTGAGTTAATGTATGGGCAGAAACCGTAGTCGGGAAAGCACCAAAAATATATGTGCGCATTCCTGCCGCCTTGCTTCACCCAGAATATTTAACATAACTTAATTGCCAGGAAATAGAAATGTGGCATCACAACAAATTATGTCACAGTGCAATATTTTATTTTCAAGTATTCTTCAAAGACAAGAAAGGATGACATAGTCTAAATGCTGTGAATGTTTTCTTCCTCTCATGCGAAATTAGCAAGAATTAATGGAGTTCTCTCCCACACAAACTAAACTAGAACATGATTCATAATCAACATTATCTTGAACAATTTCTGTATCAGGCCTTTCATCTACAATCATCTTATCACAGCCCTGTTGCCTACATTCTTCAGCATAATTTTAAAGCAAACAGCATTTCAAATTTGACATCGCAGGTTTCGATAAAACACTGCCTTGAAGCAGCAAGATGCTTGTACTATGAATGGTTTCGACACATTTTTGATGGCAATTAAGAAACTCCTAATTTGGCAATAATGTAATATCACAATTAGACCTTGTCCGAAGGGCTACAACTATGATTTTGCAAGTTCTAGTTAAATGTAAGTTTAACTAGCCACTGGAACTGCTGAATTCACCATAGTGGTTGACGTTTAAACATGCCTTTCCAACTGTGCGATTCTGCAATCTAGAGAGAAAGAAAAAGGTCACTGAAATATCTCAATCAGAAATAATAACAAAATTGGACACTGCAAACATGTCGATTTGTATATCTATATCTTCAAGATTTAAAAAAAAATAATAGAAACCAAAATTACCCCCCCCGACCTCCAACTATGCGATCGCAGACATCTCCCAGCAAGCATTGATATCTGCTCCTTGCTATGTTCAGATGCCAGCCTCCCCTCTCCCCACAAAGCACTAATTTATTTCTCCTTCTCATTCCTCCTCTCATCCAACTTCCTCCCAAGGCCCCTTTCTCTGGCCTTCCTCCTCACCACAGTTGTTTCTTTCTTCTCACGTCCTGGTTGCCAGTTTTCTCCCCTTCTGATTGCCCTTCTTTCCCCCTCCAAACCTGATCACACGTCAAAGACCGGAAATGTTTAATTCTGTCTCTTTCATAGATCTTGACCAACCAGGTATTTCCAACATTTTCTGCTTTAATTATTTATTATGTTGTAAGTATTCGTTGTGGACAATGTGCATTTTTTATTGGGTCGTTTCCTCCTGCTCACACACTTTGTGTGGGATTCTCTGTCCCACCAGACACATTTTCTGGTGTGGCATGCTTCCACCAGCAGCGGGATCCTCCGTCCTATCAGCCAGCCAATGGGGTTTCCCATTGTGGCCACCTCCACACTGTTGGGAAATCCGCGGGTGTGAGTGCTCTGTGACATTATACAAATGTACAGCATGTGAAGAGGTAATGTTATGTTAAGCCTAGCCACTAGAGGGAACTAAAGGACAGCACTATATATTGCACTGGCTCGAAGGCTTCTGGGGGAGAGTAGATTAGAGCTGAAGAAGACAAGATTAGAAGTGTATTGCAGAGCTAGTTAAGATATTATAGTCATAGTTAGTAGATAAAGATAGTGTTAGTGAGTGTAGTTTAATCCTTTTATATATATGTTTACTATTTGGAACAAGTGTCAAACTTTAATTTAGTAGTGTAAATAAAATTAATTTAATTCTTAAACGGAGCTTCGAGTGATCACTATGTCTTCCGTCCTGGAAACCCCTCACGAAGATCAGCACAGGTTGTACACCCACAGTCATGAATCAGGTGGCCAATGAATTGCTACTGTCATCTGTCAAACTGTCATCTGCTACTGTCAAACCCTCTGGTTTGACATGGTGACACCAATCCTGAGGGAACAGCAAACTGGCACAGAATAAACACATCGTGACCTGCTGCCAGGATTCCAGTATTCACTTCATGATGTGCTGAGTGTGGGTCACCCAATAGCTGCATATTCAAGGAGTGGAGCCCTTTGTAGTTTGAGTACAGCTTTGCAATTAGATGCTGTGCCCACAGAGCCATGTGCCTGTAGTTATTGGCACATTGCACCATTGGGGAGCCTGTTATCCTGGTAAAGCCAGATGCATGCTGCATCTGATTCTCTCTGGTCAGAGGGAAGACAATAGTCCCCTCTCCTGGCATAGAGAGCATCAATTTCCTCCTTTAGAGAGCAATCGATGGTCAACTGGGAGACGTTAGAGATGGTGCCTGTTCCATCTGTAAAGACCTTGATATATAGAAATTCATTGCGAGAGTTACCTTTCAAGCCACTGGCGTACTGCTCTTGTCATGCTCTGAGTTTGCAGGCCTGTCTGCAAGAGACAACGGATTTCATCAGGATCTCCATTGGAAACCTGCAATAATGCACAGTGTATGTTCAATCCCAGTAACGGCTGTTTTGTTTCACGGACACTCTGCCCCTTTGTCTTGTCCAAAGCTTGAGGAGTGGGGCCCCTTAAGCTATGAGTTGCCAAAATTATCTCTCCAATGGAGATAAATGATTGTGGTCCTTCGGGACAATGGTTGGATGATGGTGATGACCAGAGGTAGATAAGGCCTCCTTCTGAGAGTCGTACTCTCATCCTCACTCTATGTCCTTCTTGGCTGCCTGTAAGGAATTAGTATACATATTGTATTATATGTATTTGTTGCAGTAATGATTTTAAAAGCCTTGATTAGGGTGTGTATGTAAATCCTGTTTTAAAAGACAGACAGACTTTGTGGCTGCTGAAAATATAATTAAGATGTCGTAAAAGTGAGTTCATTGTACTTTCAAAGCATTTTTTATGTTTACAAAGAGAGGTCAAATGGGATGATGCTATGATTACTGGGGATTCCCTGGGAATAGATAATTAGATACATTGGCTGAAATCTCCACCTTGCAGCTCTTCAGACCATGGTCGGGTGGAGAATCGGGCATCTGGCCATAATCGAATTCTGCGCTGGTGCTGATTTGAGCTCCATGCTCCAGTCCCTCACTTGCGGCAATAATGAGGTTTGTGCCCTGTGCCAGCAGCATCATGTTAAACTGGCACTTGTATGCATTTAAATGTGATTAGCACATTTGACCTACTATGCACCAGGTCTCCGTGATGCTCCACCCCCTTAGACAGAGGTTTCTCAGCCGCGATTTACTACAGGTATTTACAAACGGAGACTGGGCACTATGGCTGAGAGAAGGTAAGCAAAGAGTGAGCTCCATAGGCACCACCGTCATCTATCATTGCCAGTTTTGGAGACCTATTCTCGTCTCAACCAGTGTCTTTATGCCCTCAACCATGGAGCAGAAACGGGGCCAGTCCCTCAGCGAGTGAGTCATGTCCCTCACTGCTTCGCTCATGTCCCTCTGTGACTAGCCCAGGTCAGTCAGCACCCGACCAGTGCTCTTGACGCCCTCAGCCATGACCCTTTGTGACTGGGCCAAGTTCTGGAGTGCCACAGCAATGTCCATGTGGGCCCAGTACTTGGCTGCCTGTGACTGGGCTCCCCTGTCCTGTGCCTTAGCCAATGACCACACAGTGTGCCCTCAACCTTGGAAGTCTTGACCCATAGCTGTGACTTTTTGACCAAGGGCCTCCTCCACGGGTGCCACCCGTTCAGCATTGGCCTGGGTACCACGCATTGTCAGCACGACCTCCTGCATCTGAAGGCGGTTGGACTCCTGCAGCTACACTTGCAGGTACTGGAAAGTTGCTGACACCCACTCCTGTAGATCCTGGCTCAGCTTCCGTATCTCCACCAGAAGGATACAGACAGAATAAGGGCAAAAGCTATTTTCTTTTGTTAGGGCATCATGATCGGCACAGGCTTGGAGGGCCGGAGGGCCTGTTACTGTAGTGTACTTTTTGTTTTTTGTAAATAATGCCCCCAACGGGAATGTGAACCACATGCAATTCAAATCCGACATCAACACTTATAGTTGCTCAGAGAATCTCACCCATTGTGTTTAAACTTAAGTAAGTAAATCATGGGATTTGAGTGAAATAACGATGCTGTAAGCAATGGGAGGAGCCAGGTCTGTAGCAGCAAGTTTTCGTTAGGTTTCTGGAAGCTGTGTGCTGAACAACAGTTTTTGCAGAAAATTGTCAGATTCAGCATTAATCTGACAGACAGGGTTCTGCAGGCTATTTACTGAATGGATCTCTCTCTCTCTCTCTTCAAGCAGTCTTTCAAAGAATTTTCCATCCAGAGAACAACAAGTAATCTTGGGCGGGATTCTGCCGTAATCGGCAGGCGGGCAACTCCAGCGGGAAGGAGTGGCGTGAACAACTCCGGCACGTGCCGCTCCTTCAGGGGCGAGGCCGGCCGCGGAGTGGTTTGCGTCTTGCCGGCTGGCAGGGAAGTGGTTAGGCGCCACACCAACCGGTGCTGAAGGGCCTCCGCCGGCCAACGCGAGTTGGTGCATGCGCGGGTGCACCAGCGTGTGCTGGTGTCATCCCCGTGAATGCGCAGAGGTCTTTGTTTCCACACCGGCCATGGCAGACCGCTAAGGCCGCCGGTGCGGAAGAATAGAGTGCCCCCACGGCACAGGCCCGCCCACGGATTGGTGGGCCCCCGATCGCGGGCCAGGCCACCGTGGGGCACCTCCTGGGGCCAGATCCCCCCGCGCCTCCCCGAGACCGCCCGCGCAGCCAGGTCCCGCCGGTAAGGACCTACTCTAATTTACGCCGATGGGACCAGCAAAAAAACGGGTGGCCAATCGGCCCATCGCGGGCCGGAGAATCGCCCGGGGGGGGCGCTGCCAGAGGCCGCCGACCGGCGCGATTCCCGCCCCCGCCAAATCTCCGGCACCGGAGAATTCGGGAGCCTGGCCCGCAGTCCGTGCCCACGCCGATTCTCCGACCCGGCGGGGAGGTCGGAGAATCCCGCCTCTTGTGTTTGCTATCTTTAATCAAAAGTGTTTTTGAGGGCAGCACGGTGGCAGAGTGGTTAGCACTGCTGCCTCACGGTGCAGAGGACCCGGGTTCAATCCCAGCCCCAGGTCACTGTCCGTATGGAGTTTGCACATTCTCCTGTGTCTGCAAGTGTCTCACCCCCACAACCCAAAAAGATGTGCAGGATAGGTCGATTGGCCACACTAAATTGTCCCTTAATTGGAAAAAAGAAGAATTGGATACTCTAAATTTAAATAAATAGAAGTGTTTTTTGACCTATGGTGGGTTTTGCTTCATTGGAGTTAGAAGCTAAATTGTTTCCTTTTATTATATTGTTCAGCATTGTTTAACTGGTAATTGGAAGCTATATTTCTGTGATACTGTGTTAATAAGGTTTGTTTTAATATACCACATCCTTATTTGTGTGTGGAATCACTCCTGGAGTGAAGTATCCTTTCTGCACAGTTTGACAAATTTTTAAAGATGTATTGGGGTTCCTGTCTGGTATCCTGGCAAATGTTGGGATCTGGTCTGGAGTCACAACACTGCCTAGGCTTTTTCCTCTGGAATGTCCCATCCTAGAAGCTTCTGCCCCTATTTCCTCCTTAAAACCTACCTCTCTGGCGAAGCTTTTGGTCATTTGTCCCAATATCTCCTCATGTAGCTCAGTGTTAAAATTTGGTTTATTGTACCCCAATGGCCACATGGTATGTTTTACTATGCTATAGGTATTATATAAATAAAAGTTATTGTTTTTGCTGCTGATGCTCCAGGTTACTTGGTGTCAATCATGATGAATAATTTCCTCGAGATTTTCCCGGAGGTCAAGATGACCAAAATGCTGTGACTTATTTTCAAACTACTTGTGTTTTGTGGGTAAGTAAGCTGGTTAGTTACTTCACAAACATGCAATCAATCCATTATCAAGCCCTCATTATTTAATGTGCACTGTATGTTGAAAATAGGATCTAAATCAACTGTTTACTTTTTGTTAATTCCTTTCTCTTCTGCTGGGCTTTATCCTTAAGAGTGCACTAAAATCAACAGAAAATTCCAAACTAGTTTTTTCTTGCAATTTCTAATATGGATGCAAAATTCATTGGATGAATGAAATATCAGAATCTCTTATTTTGTGTAAGTTAATGAGTCAAAATCAAGATAGCAGGCGACTTCCATCCTACTTCGAAAACTTCAAATATGAATGAAATGAAATGAAAATCGCTTATTGTCACGAGTAGGCTTCAATGAAGTTACTGTGAGAAGCCCCTAGTCGCCACATTCCGGCACCTGTCCGGGGAGGCTGTTACGGGATTCGAACCGTGCTGCTGGCCTGCCGTGGTCTGCTTTCAAAGACAGCGATTTAGCCCAGTGTGCTAAACAGTGAGGTTAAAGAATCTAAACTTGTCAATCAGGAGCCATCTGTAAAAATGATGCTTTCACACATCTCAAACATTTAAATATGTACAAAACTGGAAAATGTATCCATCATGGTCTCATTTCATTGTTAACTTGACTCCTGCTATAACCCATGATCTGACTGAACCCTCCCATCAAAGTGGGCCTGGCTCAACTCTTCTCTGGAAGTTAATGTCATAACTTAACTTCAGGCGATCAGGCTGGGTTTATATGGCTGCTAATTCTATGGATATTAATAAAAGGGAGATGAAATTCCAAGGGTTTGATTTAATAATAATCTTTATTAGTGTCACAAGTAGGCTTACATTAAACTATTTGGTGCAATGAAGTTACTGTGACAATTCCCTAGTCGCCACACTGCGGCACCTGTTCAGGTACACTGAAGGAGAATTCAAAATGTCCAGTTCACCCAACAAGCACGGCTTTCGGGACTTGTGGGAGGAAACCAGAGCGCCCAGAGAAAACCCACGCAGACACAGGGAGAACGTGCAGACTCCGCACAGACAATGACCCAAGCCGGGAATCAAACCCGGGTCTCTGGCGCTGTGAAGCAGCAGTGCCAATCACTGTGCTACCATGATCAGTTGAATGAAAGCACTCAAATTAATAAAATTGTTAAGCAAATGGTCAAAGTAATTCCTTTCTGCAACATAACCATTTTCACTTAACAAGATCATATGTGATAATTTTACATCAGCAATTTATGTACAATTTATAATAATGTCCATTAGCACTGACAGTTCATTCCAGTTGTTAGACGTTAACTTCAAGAATAAATCCATTTAATATTGGTGGATCTGTCCTTTATAGAACCGATCCCATTTTTCAATGCATTTGGTTTTCGATCTTCTGTTTCAACATTTTCAACAGGAATGTTTGCTGTTTTGTTCCTTCTGGAGCAATGTGATCAAGCTCTATCTCTTTCTTTGCTCCTATCATCTCAGGGTGGATTTTTGTTTTTGGGTGATAATCTAGCAGAGTGAATCACATGTCGGCCACAGGACCTCCTCAATTATTATTTGTGAGCTAATGTTGGGAGATAAGATTATGGAAGTGGTACCAATTGATCTAAGAATATGACTGCTTGGTCAGAAATGCCCGAAGACACTCCAGCAGCTGGATTATTGCACAAGTTATGTTAAAACCACGTAAGCAGCAGTAAACCACTGCGCATTGTGAGGGTAGTTATGAGCAGAAACCCTGCTGAGCAGATCATCTGTCTATTGTAAAACCCAGGCAAAGGTCTCCAATTAATTGGTTCATTACAGGTACATGTCTTGTTCCACCCTGCCAAGTTACCTCAAATCTCTTAATTTGAAAATTAGCCCTTGAATCTATTTGGTTCAACTGAATTGAACAGAGGGATGGGACGGCGCTTTTAACCCAAACACTGTTGACCTCTTAGAAATACCGCAGAACAGTCAAAGAAACCAAGTTGTTGTGTTCGGTGTTCATTGTCGAGCAAAGAAACCACAGAACTGCTGGTGACTTGTCCAAACCAGGATTTTACCATGGTAAGATAATGATCAGATACAGAGCAAGTTACATAGATACATAGAAGATAGGAGCAGGAGGAGGCCTTTTGGTCCTTCGAGCCTGCTACGCCATTCATCACGATCATGGCTGATCATCCAACTCAATAGCCTAATCCTGCTTTCTCCCCATAGCCTTTGATCTCATTCTCCCCAAGTGCTATATCCAGCCGCCTCTTGAATATATTCAAAGTTTTAGCTTCAACTACTTCCTGTGATAATAAATTCCAGAGGCTCACCACTCTTTATGTGAAGAAATGTCTTTTTATCTCTGTCCGAAATGGTTTACCCTGAATTCTCAGGCTGTGACCCCTGGTTCTGGACACATCCATCATTGGTAACATCTTGCTTGCATCTACCCTGTCTAGTCCTGTTAGAATTTTACAAGCCTCTATGAGATCCCCCCTTATTCTTCTGAACTCCAACGAGAACAATCCCAACCTAGTCAATCTCTCCTCATATGACAGTCCCGCCATCCCTGGAATCAGTATGGTAAACCTTTGCTGCACTCCCTCGAGAGCAAAAACATCCTTCCTCAGAGAAGGAGACCAGAACTGCACACAATACTCCAAGTGTGGTCTCACCAAGGCCCTGTACAATTGCAGCAACGCATCCCTGCTTCCATACTCGAAACCTCTTGCAATGAAGGCCAACCTACCATTAGCCTTCTTTACAGCCTGCTGCACCTGCATGCTTACCTTCAGCGAATGGTGCACAAGGACACCCAGGTCCCGCTGCACACTCTCCTCTCCCAATTTACAACCATTCAGGTAGTAATCTGCCTTCCTGTTTTTGCTTCCAAAATGAATAACCTCACACTTATCCAAATTATACTGCATCTGCCATTGGTTTGCCCACTCGCCCAACCTGTCCAGGTCTTTCTGTAGGATCCCTGCATCGTCGTCACAATTTACCCTCCCACCTAATTTGGTATCATCTGCAAATTTTGAGATGCTACATTTTGTTCCCTCATCCAAATCATTAATATATATTGTGAATAGCTGGGGTCCCAGCGCCAAACCCTGTGGTACCCCACTGGTTACTGCCTACTAAAAAGGACCTATTAATCCCTACCCTTTATTTCCTCTCCGCCAACCAGTTTTCTATCCACCTCAATACATTTTCCCCAATCCCATGTGCTTTAATTTTGCACAATAATCTCTTACGAGGGACTTTGTCAAACACCTTCTGAAAGTCCAAATATGCCACATCGATTTTCCCTTCATAAATCCATGCTGACTCTGACTGATCCTGTCACTGCTTTCTAAATGTTCTGCTATAAAGTCCTTGATAATGGATTCAAGCATTTTCCCCATGACCGATGTTAAGGCTTACTGGTCTATAATTCACTGTTTTCTCTCTACCTCCCTTTTTGAATATCGGAGTGACGTGAGCTACCCTCCAATCTGCAGGGACAGTTCCAGAGTCTATAGAATCCCGGAAGATGACCACCAATACATCCACTATTTCCAGAGACACCTCCTTAAGCACTCTGGGATGCAGATTCTCAGGTCCTGGGGATCCACCTTCAATCCCATCAGTTTCCCCAGCACCATTTCTGTACTAATGTTGGTCTCACTCAGTTCTTCCCTCTCACTAAACCTTTTATTCTCTAACATTTCTGGGATCTGATTTATGTCCTCATTTGTGAAGACAGAACCAAAGGACTCTTCCGGTCCTTGGTTGTAATGAGATCGATGAAGAACTGATTGTCCAGAGGAATCTCATCAACCACATTTACTGATCTTATATGACCCATTGTAGGACGTGCAAAACAGTGTTTTGCAAAATGCCCAACACGGCCGCAGCTGGAACATACTTTTCCAAAGGCCAGACATTGCCGTGGGCCATGTCGATTGTCACTTTGGGCTTAAGATGGCAGCTCCTGTCGGCTGCTTAAAATAGCCACCCGCACTGAGATCACATTTCTTCATGACATGCGTCACAGCACTAATGGTGCTGGCGTCTTCCTCAATGTTGGCGCCAAAATCTTTTGAGCTGAGTGCGCTGTTTTGCTGTGTAGACATCTCACTCGCATGACACGTCTTAATATGGCTTTCTGATTGATCTTCTTTCTGGGTACGCATACTAAATGTGGCACGTTCACATGCTTCATTTTTTTTTAGAGCGCAATTCCGATCAAAATACTTCAGCGCCTCATCGCAGCTCCTGCTTTCCTCTTCGCTGCCCTAGGCAAAGGTACTATATAATTCTGTTGCTTGAGGACCTGCAGCCATGAGCAGCAATGCAGTAAGCCTGTTGTCAGGCTGTGCCTGCAGGCCAAGGGCTACAATATAGAATCCGAATTACTGCTTAAAAGCACGGTAATTTTTTTCTACGTTACCCGCAAAGTGAAGCTGTTGGAGTCCCTTTATACTGTCCATCTGTATCTCCATCCTTCGATTGCACCAAATTGACAATCGTCAGTTCACCAGGTCTGTTCTTCCGCCAAAATTTAGCTTTGTCACTGCCGTTGTTACCTTCAAATCTTCAGCACTCTGGTACCATGTTGTGTTGGTCTTCATTGTCTCGAAAGGAATCCACAGAACTGCTGATGACTTGTCCAAACCAGGCTCTTTATTAAAGCACATGTGGTAAAGTAACGATCAGATACAGAGCAAGTTATCATGGAGTTCCTTTATAGTCCCGTGGAACTACCCCTATGTACGACTGTTCTCATGTACGTCTTACAACCTTCTCCCGATCACCTGATCTGCCCTGACTTATATCTGAGTGCCATGTCACATGACCACTGTATCGAGACTGCATGGTGGATCTGTACCGCCAGCTGCTGGTTGGAGGTCACACATCTTTAACCCTCGACTTCTCAAAAGAGTGTTACAGGCACCAGATTTAAAAGTATGTGTGGGAGTGGGTTTCCTCTGGGTGCTCCAGATTTACACAGAACATACAGTGCTGAAGGAGGCCATTCGGCCATCAAGTCTGCACCGACCCACTTAAGCCCTCACTCCCACCCTATCCCGGTAACCCAATAAACCTTCCTAACTTTTTTGATTACTAAGGGCAATTTGTCATGGCTAATTCACCTAACCTGCACATCTTTGGACTGTGGGAGGAAACCGGGGCACCCGGAGGAATCCCACGCATACACGGGGAGAACGTGCAGACTCCGCACAGACAGTGACCCAGCGGGTAATCGAACCTGGGCACCCTGGCGCTATGAAGCCACAGTGCTATCCACTTGTGCTATCGTGCTGCCCCAGTTTCCTCCCACAGTCTAAAGATGTGCAGGTTAGGTGGATTGGCCATGATAAATTGCCCTTAGTGTCTAAAAAAGGTTAGGTGGGGTTACTGGGTTACAGGAATAGGGTGGAGGCGTGGGCTTAAGTGTGGTACATTTTCCAAGGACCGGTGCAGACTCGATGGGCTGAATGGCCTCCTTCTGCACTATCAATTCTATGATATGGTTACAGACTTTAACACATGCATGCTAATATTCCACCAATTCTTTCCTGCTGCTTCCTATTCTGCACCATCTTTCTCAACCTTTAACAGCCAGGTGGTGAAGGAACGAGAGTGGTGTTCTGTCCTTACTCACTTACAAGCTTTTATTTACAGAGAGACACATTGCTGATTGTACACCTCCAAGAAATCAACATTCTCCCCCATCCCTCACGTACAAGCACAAGTTTACCCCCCCCAATCAATAACTCTCTGAATACTATTAACAACTACTTAAAATACAATAAACAATCTTTACCTGCAAGGAAGAGATAATTGTGTGATGTACCATCAATTACCACGAGACGAGAATGGTGGAACAATCGAGCCTTTATTGAACGAGATGTTGTGCCTCCTGTAGCTGGAACGAGAATGGCTGCAGCGCAGGAGAGCACCCACTTTATACGCCGCCGGCTGGGCGGAGCCAGCAGGCAGGGATTTACAATCGTACCTCTAATATATGGGTAGTGCTGTAATACATATAATATACCACTAGTGGTGTTCACCACATTCACCCCCTGTTAAAAAAAAGTCCAGCGGGGGTGGTGGAAACATTACAAATTAAGTCTGTTGGGGGCCTTGACCCTCCTCCGTGATCACCTCAGTCCTGGTGGTGATGTGGGCGCCGACTTGGTCACCTGTGTTGCACGTTTTACTTGAGTGTAATTCGCGTTTATTGGAGTGTATTAACACGCCTCCGTTTAAAGGCCGTGTGCTTAACACTGCTAGGCTCTATATGTGTATTTTCAGCTCGGGAGTCGCCAGGTGTCGTGTAAACACCTCACAAATATTCCAAGGTCAGGTTCAAAGTAATAAAACTATACACCGATTAGTAAGTTCCAAACGATTAGTATTTATTATTACAAATATAATAAATACGCATGCACACGCTAAGGGACTAAGCTACAACTAAACTAAGCGATCAGAATACTTAACTAAACAGGAACAGGCAAGGTCAGGGAGCGAGGCCTTCGTTTCGATCTTGGTCTGTAACCTTCAGAGAGTGTGCTGGTCGCTGGGGGTCTAGTGGGGCTGGTTCGCGTAGCGAGCGTCGTATTGTCACTTATGGTTCGGCGGCTGGTGCTCAACGGCTGGAGTCAGGATACAAGTCGAAGTTCTGGGTCGAAGTCAAAGCCGGAGCACAAAAACAGACCGGACCATGTGTGGGGGTCTATCTTTTATAGGGCCCCCAATGTCCGTGCCTTTTTGGGGCGGGCTTTTACCTTCAGGTATCGATTGGATCAGCTCCCAATCGATATCTTTCGAATCCCCCAATGTGAGGGTCTCTCCTCGATGGAGGGGGCGGTCTCTATGGTCTTTTGTGGTGGATACCTTTGGTGCCGCTCTGTCTGGACATCCACTTAAAGTATCTATTCAAACCCAAATGTTGCCATTGTGTGTGCCCAGATCTGGATTGCCTCATTAATATGCAAAGCGTTTTGCTATTAACACCTTTGGTTGAGATCTTCCACCTGGCCAGAAACTAGTTTTGCTGCGTGCAAAATGCTAATCAGTCTTTGCAGACTGCTTGTCTTGGCTAAACTGCTTTTTCCCTGCAGTCTTAGCAGTTCTCCACCTTGTTAGCCCAGTGTCCATCTTAGGTGGCTACACCTGTGACTCCGGAAGTGTGTTGTCCTTATCTTCGTCACCCATCGGTGGAACCAATGGGAGGACGGATCCTCCTGGGGCGGGGGCTGCGGTGAGGTTCGCAGGGGGGGGTGAGTGGCGCAGGGGTGAATGAGGCAACCGGCGGGCGGGCGGTGTCATATTGGTGGTCGTGGGTGGGGACCCAGCGTGTGCCAGGTCCCGGAGGAAGACTGTGTCTTGGCGCCCGTCGGCGTGTGCCACGTAGGCATACTGCGGGTTTGCGTGTAGGAGGTGGACGTTTTTGACCAAGGGGTCCGATTTATGGCTCAGCACATGCTTCTGGAGGAGGACGGGTCCAGGAACTGTCAGCCATTTTGGGAGCGAGACCCGGAGGTGGACTTCCTGACGAAGGCAAACACAGTTCATGAGGGGTCTTGTTAGTTGCGGTGCAGAGGAGCAATCGGATGGAGTGGAGCGCGTCGAGGAGAACCTCCTGCCAGTTGGAGACCGGGAGATTTTTAGATCGCAGGGCCAGTAGGACGGCCTTCCAGACTGTCCTGTTCTCCCTCTCCATCTGCCCGTTTCCCCGGGGGTTGTAACTGGTCGTCCTGCTCGAGGCGATGCCCTTGCTAAGCAGGAACTGACGCAGCTCATCGCTCACGAAAGAGGATCCCGGATCGCTGTGGATATAGGTGGGGAAACCGAACAGAGTGAAGATGCCGTGCAGGACTTTGATTACCATGGCAACAGTCATATCAGGGCATGGGATGGCGAAAGGGCACTGGGAGTACTCGTCAATCATGTTCAGGAAGTACGCGTTGCGGTCGGTGGAGGGGAAAGGCCCTTTGAAGTCCACGCTGAGGCGTTCAAAGGGGCGGCAGAAGTGCAGCTTGCACTCTGCGCAGACCTGGCAGTCTCTGGTGACGGTCCTGACCTCCTCCATAGAGTAGGGCAGGTTGCGGGCCTTGACAAAATGGAAGAACCGGGTGACCCCTGGGTAGCAGAGGTCATAGTGGAGAGCCCGAGTCAGTCCACTTCTACGCTGGCACATGTACCGCGGGATAGGCATCAGGAGGCTCGTTGAGCTTCCCCGGGAGATACAAGATCTCATAATTATACATGGAGAGCTCGATCCTCCACCTCAAGATCTTGTCATTTTTGATCTTGCCCCGCTGTGTGTTATTAAACATAAAGGCAACCCACGGTTGGTCAGTGAGGAGAGTGAATCTCCTGTTAGCCAGGTAATGCCTCCAATGTCGCACAGCTTCCACAATGGCTTGGGCCTCCTTTTCGACAGAGGAGTGCTGAATTTTGGAGACATGGAGGGTGCGGGAAAAGAAGGCCACGGGCCTGCCCGCCTGGTTGAGGGTGGTGGCCAGAGCTACGTCCGATGCGTCGCTCTCCACCTGAAAAGGGAGGGACTCGTCGGCCGCGTGCATCATGGCCTTGCCAATGTCCGCCTTGATGCGGTTGAAGGCCTGGCGGGCCTCAGCCGTAAGGGGAAGAACTATGTACTGAATGAGTGGGTGGGCCATGTCCGCATAATTAGGGACCCACTGGGCGTAATAGGAGAAAAGTCCCAAGCATCATTTCAGGGTTTGGGGGCAGTGGGGAAGGGGAAGTTCCATGAGGGGGCGCATGCAGTCGGGGTCGGGCCCTAGGACTCCATTTTCCACGGCATAGGCAAGGATGGCTAAGCGGTTGGTGCGGAACACGCACTTCACCTTATTGTCGGTGAGGTTCAGGAGCTTGGCGGTCTGGAGGAATTTATGGAGGTTTGCGTCGTGGCCCTGCTAATCGTGGCCACAGATGGTGACATTATCTAGGTACGGGAAGGTGGCCCGCGCGTCTGTACCGGTCAACCATTCGGTCCATCTCTCGCTGGAAGACCGAGACCCCATTAGTGACGCCGAAGGGAACCCTAAGGAAGTGATAGAGGCGGCCATCTGCTTCGAACGCAGTGTATTGCTGGTTCTCCGCGTGGATGGGGAGCTGGTGGAAGGCGGACTTCAAGTCCACTGTAGAAAAGACTTGATACTGCGTAATCTGATTAACCATGTCAGATATGCGCGGGAGGGGGTACGCGTCGAGCTGCGTGTACCGATTGATCGTCTGACTGTAGTCGCTGACCATCCTGTGCTTCTCCCCAGTCTTCAGAACCACCACTTGAGCTCAGCAGGGGCTGTTACTGGCCTCAATGACCCCCTCCCGCAGAAGCCGTTGGATCTCCGACCTGATGAAGGTCCTGTCCTGGGCACCATCTGCTCCTAGTGGCGACGGGTTTGCAGTCCGGAGTGAGGTTCACAAACAGGGAGGGTAGATCGACCTTAAGGGTCGTGAGGCCGCAGATGGTAAGAGGGGGGGTAGGGGTCTGTCAAATTTCAAAGTCAGGCTTTGGAGGTGGCACGGAAAATCCAGGCTGAGCAACAGGGCAGCGCAGAGGTGGGGGAGGATGTAGAGCCTGAAGTTGCTGAACTCTACGCCCTGACCGGTGAGGGTCGCGACACAGTATCCCCGGATTTCAACAGAATGGGATCCGGAGGCCAGGGAGATTTTCTGGGTGACGGAGTGTACCAGGAGGGAGCAGCGCCTTACCGTAGTGGGGTGGATGGAACTCTCTGTGCTCCCGGAGTCAAAGAGGCAATTCGTCACATGCCCATTGATCTTCACCGTCGTCGTGGCGGTCGCGAGGCTGTGGGGCCAAGACTGATCCAGGATGATAGAGGCGAGCTGCGGAAGGTGCTGGGAAGTCCCAGGCTGGTCAGCGGTGGCGGAGGTAGTGGTCAGTGGTGAACAGTCAGACGAGCAGAGGTCTATGGTGGGTTCCAAAATGGTGCCGAAAATGGCAGCGCCCATGGGGCGCACATGGCGGGCGGCATCAAAGATGGCGGCACCCACGGGCCGCACGTGGCTTGCGGTGGGGAAAATGGCGGCCCCCCTGGGTCGCACGTGGGGGGTGTAGAATTGCCGGGCCTGGAAACGGCGGCGACCGACCAGGCCTGGCAAACAGAAACAAAGTGTCCTTTCTTCCCACACCCGTTGCAGGTCGCGCTCTGCGCCGGGCAGCGATGCCTGGGGTGTTTGTTTTGTCCGCAAAATTAGCACTTGGGCCCCCCAGAGTTGGCTGGCTGCCGTGCCGCGCAGGCTTGCGGTGAGCTGGAGTCGGCAGCTGGTGGGGCCCACAATGCCCACGACGGTGCCGCGTGGTCGGGGGCGTAGGACTGCATGTTACGGGAGGCCACTTCTAATGAATTAGCGAGTTGCCTCGTCCCCGCAAGATCGAACGTACCCCCTTCCAGTAGCCGCTGGCGGATGTATGCTTCATGCCCATGACGTAAGCGTCTCCAGTTAAAAGTTCGGTGTGCTGGACTGCCGAAACTGCCTGGCAGTCACAGTTCCTACCTAAGATCTGCAGGGCCCGCAAGAAATCGTCCTAAGTCTCCCCGGGGAGTTGCTGTCTCGTGGCCAGGAGGTGCCTGGCGTACACTTGATTCACCGGTTTAACGTAATATCCTTTTAGGAGCGCCATCGCTTTTGAGTAGGTGGGCTCATCACGGATGAGGGGGAAATTTTCAGGGCTCACTTGTGAGTAGAGTACTTGGAGCTTCTCTGTGTCCGAGGGTTCTTCAGCGGCTGCTCTGAGGTAGCCTTCGAAGCACCCAGCCAGTGATCGAAGGTGGACGTGGCATTGGCTGCTTGAGGGCTCAGCTGCAAGCAATCAGGCTTGATGAGGAGATCCATCTTTTAAAATTCCTCTTTTAAAATCTTGTTCAATAAATTGATGTACCGTCAATTACCGCAAGACGAGAATGGTGGAACAATCGAGGCTTTATTGGGAACCAGAATGGCTGCAGCGCAGGAGAGCACACACATTTATACGCCACCTGCTGGGAGGAGCCAGCAGACAGGGATTTACCATTGTACCTCTAATATATGGGCAGTGCCGTAATCCATATAATATACCATTAGTGGTGTTCACCACATTGTGTCAATTGTCCACTCCATATTTGGGTTATGACTTGTGACTCCAAGAGTGTTAAGTAATATGAGAAGGAAATGCATCCAAATTTTACAATTAAGTTCTGATTGATAGAGATTGTAAATTGGTGGTTTATGGAGATGTAAAGAATGGAGCAGTGTATGAGCCTAGTGGAACAGTCAGTAGAATATGCCGTTTGAAGATTTACTCACTCACCTTGAGAACTCATGTTGGATTAGTAACTTCTTACACTGCTTCCAGGCTCTTGGTGTCATACACTAGGCATCAACCTTGGCAACTACTTGTTCCAACTGCCCCTCGTCATCTGTCTGAAGGGTTTACTGACCCCTGCATGTACAGAGCATCTTTCCTTTTCGCCACTTTTTTTTATTCGGTCACGTGATACGAGTGTTGCTGGCTCGGACAGCATTTATTGCCCATCCCTAATTGCTCTTGAGGTGTCATAAACTGCCTTATTGAAATATGCTGCAGTCCATGTGGTGTAGGAATACCCACAGTGCTGTTAAGGAGGGAGTTCCAGGATTTCACCCAGTGACAGTGAAGGAATAGCAATATATTTCCAAGTCAGGATGGTGAGCGGTTTAGAGGGGTTCCAAGTGGTGGTATTCTCAGGTACCCGCTGCCCTTGTCCTTCCAGGTAGTAGCGGTTCTGGGTTTGGAATGTGTTGTGGCGAATAGCCTTGGTGAGTTCCTGCAGTGCATCTCATAGGATTAGCCATATAAATACTGTGACGACAAGAGCAGGTCAGAGGCTAGAAATCCTGTGGCGTGTTCCTGCAGTGCATCTCGTAGATAGTACACACGGCTGCCAATGTTCATCGGTGGTGGAGGGTTTGAATGTTTGTAGAAGCGGTTTGCTTTGTCCTGGATGATGGCAAGCTTCTTGAGTGTTGTTGGAGCTGAGCTCATCCATGTCAGTGGTGTATATGCCATCACACTCCTGGGGCGGCATTCTCCCCTACCCGGCGTGACGGAGGGTCCCGGAGTAGGGGAGTGGCGCCAACCACTCAGGGGTCGGGCCTCCCCAAAGGTGGGGAATTCTCCCCACCTTTGGGGGCCAGCCCCGCGCCAGAGCGGTTGGCACCAGAAAACTGGCGCAAAAAATCGGCGCCCCCGGCAGCGGGGCTGGCCGAAAGGCTTTCGCCGGTCGGCACATGCGCCGGCAGTAACGTCAGCGGCAGCTGGCTGCTGACATCACTGCCGGCGCATGCGCGATGTGGGGTTCTCTTCCGCTTCCGCCATGGCGGAGGCCGTGGCGGTCACGGAGGAAAATAGTGCACCCAGGGCACTGGCCCGGAGTCTGAGCGGGGGGCCCCGATCGCGGGCCAGGCCACTGTGGGGGCACCCCCCCGGGGTTCGATCGCCCCCCGCCCCCCCCCCCCAGGACCCGCTCAGGCCGCTGATCCCGACGTTCCAGAGGTGGTTCAAACCTCGGCGGCGGGAGAGGCCTCCCAGCGGCGGGACTTCGGCCCATCCGGGCCGGAGAATCACCGCAGGGGCCTCGCCGATTGGAGTGGTGAGATTCCCGCCGCCGCCACTTCCCGGGTGGCGGAGAATCTCTGCCACGGCGGGGGCGGGATTTTCGGCGGCCCCAGGCGATTCTCCGACCCTGCTGGGGGTCGGAGAATTTCGCCCCTGATTTGTGCCTTGAAGATGATGGACAGGCTTTGGAGAGCCAGAGGATCAGCTACTCGCCACAGGATTTCTAGCCTCTGACCTGCTCTTGTCGCCACAGTATTTATATGGCTGATCCTATTCAGTATCTGGTCAATGGAAACTCCCACCAAGGTCTTCCATCAAGACATTCAGTTCGTTACTTGAAAGTTTTAGTTTTTGCTCTTTCGTATGTTCAGCCATCGTTCAAAGTATCACAGCCTAGATTGAGTTTTGAAGAAACTCCCACCACTTCTTGCAGCCACAATGCACCTCTCCTTTAAGTTGTGCTGACAACTCATCATATTAGGTCTCTTATTGATGTACATAAACAATGAACAGCAAGCAGCAATCACCTAAAACAGCAGGTTGCTCTAATTTTACTGCCTCCAACAGACTGAAGGGATATGATTTACCATCACCTCCACGTCCATTTTAGAGATTAGCCAATTTCTCCCCCAATAAGTCTATCTGTCTCAACTGCCTTGAACATGCAGCTTGTGGGTGATCACTTACTTCCATTCTTTGATTTAAAAATCGCAGTTTCTGATTCAGCAGTTCTATTTCCTAAAAGAAAAAGCAAACAGCAGGACAAATAAATGTTTTAGGGTCTTCCAGCATTTTATTATTAACTAGATTTCATACATATTTGTGAGATCATAGGAACTTAAGACCTAGGAAGCAGGAGTAGAGCATTCAGCTCCTCTCGCCTGCTCAGCCATCCCATAAAATCATGGCTGATCTGGTTACAGTTCAACTCAACTTTGCAGAATGCTCCCCATAACTCTCTACTCCCTCGTCCACCAAAAATATGTCTAACTCCACCTTCAATACATTCAGTGACCCAGCTGCCACTGCTCTCTGTGGAAGAGACTAGCTACCTTTTGAGAGAAAGGGTAAACGTAAAAAGAGTTGTTTCTGCTACAACATACTTGCAGATATATTCTACCCTGAGATTATTTTGTTAGTTTGAAAACTCCCAGGAGGGAGGACGTTTCATTCCAGGGCCCATCCAAAGCTGGTAAAGCCAATTAATCCTTTGATGTTTTAAATTTCTCTCAGTTGAGGTTTTAAGCTAACAATAAGTTTGACTGGGCACGTTGACATTGCAGGGGATTAAAGATAGTAGAATCATTAACAATTGGGCAGTGCAAATTCAGTTCCTTACACATGGCCATCTTTGTTGAACATTGATAAACCATTTATTTTCAATACCTCAATGATTTTGTTTAAACATCAGCTGTATCATTTTGTACCTGATCTAATATTAGACTTTTCCTGCAATGACTTTTCTTATCAAGTTGAGGAATATTTGTATTGGAGAATGCATGCTTCCCATTTCCGACATTCGAGTGAACAACAAATACTGCCAAGTCAGCTGTAATTAAGGCTAATATAATTAAAAGCAAAGCTTTGCTTTTAACATAAAGTTGCTTTGGTTCCACACAGAATAACATGGTGGTTGCATCCAACTTTGTCCTTTCTGATGTTCTGGTTTGAGGGTCCATTTTGACTGACAATTCACGGTATTTAGCTTTCTATCGCTGACCATGTTCTTAGTTTTATTCTAAGATTCAGTTTTGTACTGGCTTTTTGATCCAACATGGAGGTCGTAGATAGTTATTGCACACTTTTACATGACTTTTACTTTACATAAGTTGGGTACTAACTCCAAATGCAAGGGTGATCCAGAACACGAATGACACAATATAGATCAGCTTGAGAATGAGAATGGTTATTATTGAATAAAAGTCATGTTACAAAAGTATGTAAAAGTATGTCGGTCCCAGCAAGAAAACCAGAGAGAATGCTGACAGCAGGAAAACTGGCTGCATATTCATTCACCCTCTCTGATAATTATTTTCCCACAGGAAAACTTAATCTCTGCAATCAGTGCTGGTGTAGCTCACTCAGCGAAATCACTGGCTTTTAAAGCAGGCCAGCAGCACGGTTCGATTCCTGTACCAGCCTCCCCGGACACGTGGCGACTAGGGGCTTTTCACAGTAACTTCATTGAAGCCTACTTGTGACAATAAGCGATTTTCATTTCATTTCATTTTTCATTTCATTTCCTTTTAAAAGCCTCCCCAGCACTTGTTCCAAGTCCAGACAGGGGATGGCTGCCAGGAAGACAACACCACGATTCACGGAGGGAGCCCTCACCAAACCTCTGGATGGTGTGGAACAGAGGTGTGACATCCTAATAAGAATGATAATCGCTTATTGTCACAAGTCGGCTTCAATGAAGTTATTGTGAAAAGCCCTGAGTGACCCTGAGTGGCCGGTACAGAAACAGGTACAGGCCGGTACAGATCCTCTACCCGCGATCTCGCAGGCATTCATCAAGCAAGGTCACCAACCCTGGCTGGGAAGCAGTGGCCGTGATGGAAGTAAAAGCTTGCTCCATAAGAGGATTAGTGACTTCTTCATGCAGCCTGTCTCCTCATGTCTCCCGTTCCACCTCTTCACACACCCATCACAACTCCACAGTGAGCGCTCCCCCAGCCACCATATGTATTCCAGCACTTGTCATGGCCCCCACCCCCACCACTCCCCATGGTCCCCCCAGTAGATAACCTGTTCCTCCCATCCCGATTCCTATTCACCTCCCAAGCATGCCAGCCTTCATCAGAATCTGACCTGGCTGGACTCCAGTCAACACTTTCCTGATGTGACTCATTGCAGGATAAACTCAAACATAACCAGTGTGAACAGGCACAGCCTTGCCAGAGTCATGCCCCAAGCTGAGAACCCTTTGAGGAAAGAACTTGTAAAGCCTCATATGGACAGATTGTATTCAGGTGAGGCCACAGGGACTCTGATGTTGCAGATCCCTGGACTTCCTGTTGGGTTATAACACCACCATCCCCCCGTCCCTCCCAAGTCTGAAACATTGTCCATGTTGATGAAACGGGGAAATTCTTTGCAGGCTGATTATCTGAATATCTGGCACCTGGCGTTGTGGACCCGGAGGGGTATAACAGGCCAGGAAGTGACATTCCTAGTTGATCGCCTGGTAGGTTCTACAGCCTGTTGCGCGTCGGTCGCCCCTTGGCCTGCATCAATGTCCATCGGCAAAAACACCATGTCGGACTTCTGGTCGGACTGGTCGAGCTCTCATATTTCTGAGTTTACCGGGCACAACCACCTCACTGGGTACCACTGGCAACTGCTCCAGAGGGAGGGATACCACCGGTCTCGTAATCCGTGGTCAGTCCTCAGGTACTTGTTCCACCCGGCTCCAGAGATGGTCCATGTCTCGATTTGAGTCCTTCACCAACACCATATACGAGAACAGCCGGGTGTGTTTTAGAACTGTTCCCGGAATCCATAATGCCCCGTCAGTTCTGGTCGTAATTGGAGCCGCCAGCAGTGAATTCTCTCACGGGCCTGGCTTGCTGCGCTCCGGTCCATTTCTGCTGGTCATAGACCTTATCCCCGATGTCTAGTGAAACGAGGCTTAACCGCATGCGCAAGTGACAACGCATCAAGAGCTCCGCTGGTGTCACCCCGGTAGTTGCGTGTGGCGTAGTCCTATAATGGAATAAAAGTGGGCAAGGCAGGTTTTTGGCGAGCATGGGGTCTATTTCCTCATCCTCAGTTTGAAAGTCTGGACGGCACGTTCTGCCAACCCATTCGTGGACATGCCACCCTCCATTTTGCTGCATAAAATCCACAAATTCTGAACAAGTGAAGGTGGTGCCGTTGTCCAACACTAAGACGTCTGGGAGCCAAAGGTCTGCGGGAGTCATTCGATGGTGGCACGCAACGTGGTCAACATCATTCTGTGTACATCCAACCATTTAGTGCGTGCTTCTGCTATCAGTAAGCACATTGCTCCCTGGAAGGGGCCCACAAACTCCACATGGAGGCAGGACCATGGCTGGCCCGGCCATTCCCATAGGTGAAGTGAAGCTGCCGGTGGGATGTTCTGGTGGTCCTGGTAATGGGTACACTGTTTTGCCAAGTTCCCGAGCGCCATGTCGATGCCAGGCCACCGCACGTAGCTCCAGGCCAACATCTTCATTTTGGAGACACCTGGGTGCCCGCTGTGGAGGTTCTGCAAAATGGTCCCCTGACGGCATTCGGGTAGACCACCCGTGCACCCCACAAGAGGATGCCGTCCACTATGTTGAGTTTTGCCACCTCAGGACCTCCTGGAGGAAATGGTGCTGAACCCTGTACAGCATGGTGTGGCAGACCTTGGGCAGCAGTGGGTCCATCTGTGTCCAAGTTTTTACTTAGGCCGCTGTTACCGGCGGCGAGTTCATAAAATGCATGGTCACAACAACCTCGTCCGATGCCGCTGCAATGGGCAGTGGGAGGCAATTAAAAGCGTCAGCGTGGGGAATCTTCATTCCTGCGTTATGCTCCAAAACATACTCGTATGCCAGCCCAACGCTGAATGCGGGCGGACGTCACCGGAGGAATTGCCTTGTCCTCTTTCAATAACCCCAAAAGCGGTTTATGGTTGGTATTGGCTATGAATGCATGGCCATAGATGTATTGATGGTATCGTCGAGCTCCAAACACCAATGCCAAACCTTCATTTTCTATTTGGGCATAATTTCATACTTCCGCCGCCAACATGTGTAACGCGAATGCAATGGGCCGCTGGGTACCATCATCCATCCTCTGTGCCAAAATGGCCCAATCCCGTAGGGATCACATGGGCAACAAGGGCTTCACCGGGTCGAAGTGTATCAGCAGGTGGGAAGACAACAGTCGCCATTTACTTTGTCAAACGCCCCCTGCTGCCGCGGGTCCCAAATCCACCACTGGCCTTCTTTAACAAGTGCAGCTGGACCAAAACCGCCGCCACATTCGGGATGAAATTCCCGTAATAGTTGACCAGGCCCATAAATGAATGGAGCTCCGTCTACCAGGTGTAGTCCGTGCCTGTCAACTCTGTAGCCCAAATAGACCACTTCAGTTGCATGGAATACACACTTTCCGCGCCGCAGCAGATCCCAGCTGTCTCAAACCGGCACAGCCCATCCTCCAGGTTTTTTAGATGGTCTTGGTCAGAGGGACTGGTGATTAGCACATCGTCCAGGTAAATGCCGCTTGTCACAACCCTCAGAGGATATTTTCCATCACTCTCTGGAATATGGCACATGCCGATGAGATCCCGAATGGCAGCCTGGTATATTTGTACAACCCCATTTGCAGCACGGTAACACAAGTGGGTAGCACTGTGGCTTCACAGCGCCAGGGTCCCAGGTTCGATTCCACGCTCAGTCACTGTCTGTGCAGAGTCTGCACGTTCTCCCCGTGTCTGCGTGGGTTTCCTCCGGGTGCTCCGGTTTCCTCCCACAGTCCAAAGATGTGCAGGTTAGGTGGATTGGCCATGCTAAATTGCCCTGAGTGTCCAAAAGGGTTAGGAGGAGTTATTGGGTTACGGGGATAGGGTGGAAGTGAGGGCTTAGTGGGTCGGTGCAGACTCGATGAGCCAAATGGCCTCCTTCTGTGTGTTCTATGTTCTATGTTCTTTGTGCTTTCAGGAGGATGGATCCAAAACTAACTAGAAATATGCATGGCTCATGTCGAGCTTTACATAGAACATACAGTGCTGAAGGAGGCCATTTGGCCCAACGAGTCTGCACCGAGCTTGGTAAAAGTCTGTCCGCCACTGAGCCTCGCATAGACATCTTCGATCTTCAGCACCGGGTAGCCCGGTTGACCGGCATTTTGTAATCCCCACAAAGACGGACGGACCCGTCGAGCTTCAAAACCGGTACAACTGGTGCGGCCCAATCCGCAAATTGCACCGGGCGGATGATTCCCAGCTTTCCAAGCCAACCAGTTCGGCCTCTACCTTCAGACTCAAAGCGTAAGGAATGGGTCGGGCCCGAAATTAGTGCGCTTGGGGCTCCGGATCCACTGATATTCTGTGGAAGTGCTCCCAGAATGTGCACGGAAAACGAGCCAACACCGCGTCTGGTCCATCGGGGTGCATTGGGCATACTTGCTGCCAGTCCAGACGAAGGCATTTCAGCCAGTCGCACCCCAGCAAACTTGGGCCAGAGCCTTTCACCACCACTAATGGTAGTTTCACCCACTGGGATCCGTATTCCCAGGTACATCTGAGGTGGCCGCGATCTCCAACGGTTCCCCTGTATACGTCACTAGCCGGGCATTGGTAACCTTCAACACATGAGGCGCATGTCCCAAAGCGAATCTTATTTTACATGTCGCAGCTGATCACAGAGACTGTGACAAGTTCTATCGTAATTGGGAAACCGTTGATCTGGACTGCGACCCAGATATGCGCCACCCGTGGCGATGGCGTGCAGTAAAGGTGGTAGGCTACCTCCGGTTCATCTATGAAATGTGTCCGCATTCTGGGGCGGTCGTCGGTGCAGCGATAGTCAGTGGGCGAAGTGCCCTGTTGGCATCTGTCCCGCTGCCTCCCTCTGGCATCTGTGCTCTCATTCCACGTCAGGAAACGTGGTGCATAGCGTCCATTGGCAGGTAATTGGTGCCATCGGTCCTGGTCCCCTAGAGTGTGCCCTCAGCATGAGGAGTCTGAAATTTCCACCAGGGAGGAAGGCGCCACACCTTGCCGGGCATCCGACGTTCAGGTCGGCCGTCATTCGGAGCTCCTGGACAACGTGATCGTAGTTGCTTTTTTTTGATCCAAGTCAGTCTCACTCAATAAACGTTCTTGGGTCGCCTCATCTCTGATTCCGCAAACCAACCGATCTCAGAGCATCTCTGATAATCTCCGAACTCACAAAATCTGGTGAGTTTGCGCAACGGGCTCAGGAATTCCTTTATAAGTTCGTCCTGGCATTGAGAAGCCGTATGGAAACGGAAATATTGAATGATAAGAGGCGGTTTCGGGTCGAAATGGTCGCCGATCAGCGTAACAAACTCTAAGAACTGCCGGTTCTCAGGCGAGTCATGAAAGTTAAACTTTTGATAATGCTGTACGTCTCAGAACCATCTTTGAGGGGCTGGGCAGAGCTTAGAGAGATAAAATAATCCTGTTCGAACAGGTGGGCAGCAAATGTATTTGGAACACGATTGGGTGAGATCATGAAAAGCTGCCACAGATACAGGCTTTCTGAAGGAAGTTCACTAACAGCAAGAATATGTTCTGTAAATGCAAGTATCACTTTTGCCTGCCTCTGTAAGTGGAGTTGAGAGCTGTAAGTTCATTTTACAAAAGTGCTGTTTAATGGGAAATAATGTTTTAGGATTAAATTATACCTGTCAGCTGTTCTTGTTAGGTTTGAAGTTTAAAAGTTTAAATACTGTTTTTCTTTTGTTCCAATAACATTTTGTTTGTAAAAATAATCAAGCCCTATTTCTCATGCAATCTCTCCTGGAGTGAATGGATCTTTCCGTACAGTCATCAAAAACATTGCAGTTCTGGTCCAGTATCTTAGCCACTGTTGGCATTAAGTGCATAACAATATCATTTTTAAGAATCTTGGTTTGCAAGGCAGCTATGTTTTTGGGAGCCAGAGGTACAATTAAAGTCTCATAAAAGCTTGGACTAATGGATTTTTGTTTGGATTAAGGAAGTTCTCTGTGGAGTAATGAATTAGATTCATTGGGTGGGGTTCTCCATCCTGTCGCACCTGTTTTCTGCTGCAGCGCACCCCCAACGACAGCGAGATCCTCCGTCCCGCCAGCCGGGCAATGGGGTTTCCCACTGTGGGTATCCCCACGCCATTGGCAAATCTGCGGGCGTGAGTGCGCTGCCGGCGAAGCAGAGGATCCCTCCGACGGAGAATCCAGCCCATTGTGTTTCAGCTTGATAAGATGATGTAGCTAATGGGAGGAGCCAGAGTACCAGGCATTTTGCAGGAAAGCAGGCATTTCTGTTGGGTTCCTGGAAGTCAAACCATAAAGTCTGTTGCTGAAAACTTCCTGCATTGTTCTGACTGGATTCAAGTCTATCTCTTAAAACAGTCTCAAAGAATATGGCTTAAGCAAGTATGCCGGGTCTGCCAACTGTATTTAAAAGCCATGATGTGGAGATGTCGGCATTGGACTGGGGTGGGCACAGTAAGTGGAATCTGCGCTCCGAAAGCTAGTGATTCGAAACAAATCTGTTGGACTTTCACCTGGTGTTGTAAGACTTCCTCCTGTATTTAAAAGTGAATTGAAAGCTGAGAAGATTTTGTTGTTTGAGTGGTAATAAAGATAGGAGTTAAGGGTTATTGTATGACCAAATTGATTAGCATTCTTTAAGGGGCAATTGTAAGCTATTTTGTTATGTGATGTTAAAGCTATTTAATACTGTGTTAGTAATAAAGTTTGCATTAATGTACCATATCCCTATTTCTTTGTGAAATAATTCCTGAAGTGAGGTACCTTTTCCTCACAGTTTTACAAAATTAAATAAAATATTGGGGTTTTGTCCAGTGTCCTAGCCCCTGTTGGGGTCTGTTCCAGGATCGTAATACGGCATATTTTGCATCCACATCACCTTTTTCACTGATGGCTAACATGGGCTGAAAATCGTCCCCTTCATTTATCTCTGACTCTTCTTCTATGAGGGTTCAAAATAGCACAAACTATCCCCTGTATAATCAATTATGCAACATACAATATAATAATGCAAAAAGCACAAAGAAGAACAAAGAACGCATGTAGCTTTCTGTTGTTTGTTTACGGGGTGTAGGCTTTGCTAACATTTATTGCCTATCCCTCATTGCTATTCAGCAGTTACCTTCTGGACCCCCTGCAGCCTGTGTGAGGTAGGTACACCCACATTGCTGTCAGGTAGAGAGTTCCAGAATGTCCACTCTGTGACAATGAATGAACAGTGATACATCTCCAAGTCAGGATGGTGCGTGACTGGGAGGGGAACTTGGACATGGTTATGGAAATATATTTGTGGTATCATCAGCAATTACAGTGTCCATGTTACTGGTCTTAACAGGACAAATAGATGGGCTTTGCTATTTCCTTCTTTGATAACTGCATCAAAGGCCTTTGTGATTATCAGTGAACATTAAGCAGTGAACAATTGCTACAGGCTTTTCTGCAACACATGCTGGATCAAAAAGGCCATGCAAACTATTCCAAGGGCTGCATAAAGATATGCCATGCTTCATGAAGTACTCAAGTTGCAGTTGTAAATTTTTGCACAGGTAGTCCACGATATTGGTCACGTGTTTAACTTAACAGGGATTTTAGTTTAGAGTCAAATTGCTTGACCCCTCTTGGCTATGTTGAATGTATTTAACTCCTTGAGAGCTGATTTCACACATTCCAATGTTACTGGGTGGAATTTTATGCGGACAAGATTTTACAGTTCCACCAAAGTCAATGGATATTTGAATGGTTCGCCATATTTAACAGCCTCACTCCAGCCACGACAGGGCTGTCAAATTCCACCCATTGTTTTCTTGCTACTTCTTTATATAATTACGCTGTGTTAACGTCTAGCATTGTGCAGTTCACCAAATAACCTTATTCATTGTTCAGTTTTGAAGAAGAGCCAAGAAACGTTGTCTAAAATGGCCATCTTCCAACAAAACTGGGTAACCTACTATGGCCGACTAGGATCTTCATGTCAGATTGAAATGGTAAAAAGTAATTTCTAAATTAAGCTTTGAATGTTAGAATATTGTTCGATCATTTTTTTAAATCCAAACTCCTCCACAGATTATTCTTCACTCCAAAATTCATCTTTGCATTAAATTTCATCTGTCTTGAACCTCAATTCACCAGTCATTTTACATCCTGCTAAAGATAACACTGCTGTTCTGCTCATTGTTTCATATATTTTCCAACTTTGTATCATCTTCAAACTTTGAAATCATGCATACTATATCTAAGCCTAGATCATTAACATCTACCACAAAGATCAGTGGCCCTAATACCAAAGCCAGGGGAACACCCCTCATCAGAATGAGAAATAAAACTTTGGGCAAGATTTTCACTCCAGAGGTCAGGACTATTCCGTGGTCCCGAACTTCACCCCCCCCCCCCCCCCCCCCCCCAGGGGGAGAAACAGTTACTCATTCTGATTTTCACATAAGCGCCCTCTTAATCTCTAATTGGCCTGGAGATAGGCCTGCCCTCTAATTAATGAGGCTCACAAAGCTACAGAACAAGCTAGAGGCCTTCCACCTTCAAAAAAGCAGCAAGTGGCAATGGAGGGTAAGTGAAAGAAAGATAGAGAGAGTGTGACCTCTCTACATTTAAAAAATAGCTTTTGCAACCAGCCACCACTGTGGGGAAGGTGGAATAGTGGAGGAGGGTGGCGTGGTGCTTTATGAGATACCCTGTAGCTGCTCCTCCACCTAGGTGGGCAGGGGGAGGATCTCCAGTCCTGCCTGGAGTGTTAGCCACAACCCCCCTCCAACCTAGACCAATGCCACAGAACCATTAACTGACTCCCAACACCTGCAGGAACATGAAGGCCAACTGGAAAATCCCAGTCGGGATTTCATGTGAAAGTTCCAAAAACTCCAGAAATCGGTCGTGGTTGCTGAGTCAATTGGAATTTTGAAGATTGAGGTATTTTTAGTTAAGGATATAGGTGTGGAACAATGGTAAGTAAATGGAGTTGAGTTCCAGGTCAGCATGATCTGCCTAAATGACAGGTCCAGCACGAGGGACTGACTCACCTACTCTTGTTCTTTGTTTCATGGAAATGAAAGAAGTAAATGAGTCAACTCCTTTATTCAGTGGACAGAGGTTATATTAATCCCATTAGTCAAGTTCACTAGTTGATTGCAGAGAATGTCTACCTCATTTAGTTTGTCTTGCCGTCTCATTTTTACTTCAGGTGCCAGTTCCTCTATTCTCTCAATCTGAAAACAAATCACCAAAAGGACACCAATGTAATTACTGGCACTTGAATACTGATGGGAACTGAACAATAACAATTACTTCCAGGATACCCTTACGCTTGTCAATGCACAGATTTATATAAACACTGTTGATGTTGTGCATATTGTGTAACAATTAAGTCAACGTTATTACATGTTCGAATCATTTTAATTATCTATGAAAATATTCAATCATTGCAAAACCGTTTGTACATGTATCTTTGGCTTAATTCAAAGAATAATCACACTTATGTGCAATCTCATAATATTTCTCAAAAAATCTCAAAGTACTTCACATGATGTAAATTACTTTAAGTGACATTACTAATAGGTCTTTGAGCAATGAGATGGTTTGTTGATATCTATCACAACGGTTGAGGCTCTCACTTGAATCAGGAGGCTGGGGATGTCCAGACTCTTGAGCACAAAATCTAGGTTGGCATTGCAGAGCAGTACTGAGGGTGTGCTGCATTGACAGAGCTATCATCTTCTGGGTGAGGCGTGCCTGCCTTCTCAGATGGGTATAAAAAAAGAGATTTGTGACACAGTCCCCACTGGTTCAGGAGCTGCTCCGCCTTCAGCAAAATGCCAGTAGTCCCACTAAATGGCCTTCAATGGGTCTCCATTTATGCAAATTGGCTGCCAACGTCATTTTAACAGGCAGCCTCTGGGAAGCTTCCCCGCCAGCAGAAGACCATCAGGGAACCATCCCGATGTGGCCCCCTACTATTCAATCCACCAGCAGAGGTCAGTCAAATTCTGCCCAATAACTGAGTTCAACAGCAAAACATCTGATAAATATCCCTCTCAGACACAAACTCCAACAACTCTAAAAAACACAAAAAAAACTCACCTCTAGGACGGAAATCTCTGAATTTTCATGGTAATGGCTTAAATTGTATAAAATGCTGCAAACAATATTTCTGTATTGTCTTTTCATGACTTCTGCCTGATACAAAAATGACAAGCAAGAAAAGACCAGCTGGTCCATAAAGCCCTGACCCACACTCATGATAGCAAGAGAATCATGACTAAACTCGGTGAATCCACCATCACTCCCCATCCACCTACCCCCAACCCCCACACACTTGCAATCACATAATCCCAAGGGAGATGGGAAAATAACAAGAAAAACCCAAGTCCAATAGACGGAAAGAAATCTTGAAAATTCCTCTTGGAATTCCTCAGATGATTGAAACCAGTCCAGGAGAGCAAACGTTACCTGTTAAACCTTCACACCATCACTGCAATGCAATCCCTGATGCAGTCAAGAACCAGTCCAACCATCTCCCTCTTGAAGGCATGCAGAGAGCCACCACTCTTGCACACTGTGCTCTGGGAAAGAAAAGCCGCATAATGTCCAGCCCATTCCCACGCTTGTGTAATTTGATCTTCTTTCCCTGGTTCATCCTGATCGGTCAAACTGAAATAATCTACCAATAGGTACAGTATGCAAGTCTTTCATTATTATTTTATAAACCAATAGCAGATCACTTGGAGCCTACGCTGCTCGATCGACCGAGCTCTTTAAGTTGCATGTGTGAAAGTACGGTTCTTTAAACTAGCTTCATTCTTTTAGCGTTCGTCTGAACCTTTTCCAAGGCACATATATCATGTGAGGGGACCAAAACTGGGCACAGGGCTCAAGGTCCATTCCAACCAATGATCTTTATCATTGCAGAATAGTGTGCACTCAATTCTGTATTAATGCAGCTCAATTTCTTGTTAGCTTTACCTATGGTTTCTCTCCATTTGCTGTTAACCCTCAGTGATTTGTGCATGACACATCATTTTTAGTGTTATTTTTGTTTGTCAAAATGCAGTAATGCATGCTGAGTATTGTGATTCCACAACCTCCAAAAGACGTATCTTTTACCAATGCAAAATTTATCAACAGGAGCAGAAATTCCTCAGAGCCAACAGTCGAGCACAGATGTCCAACTCTGTAGCTGAAGAAGGATTTCAAGAGAAATTTTCGATCAGAGACTTTTGGAAAACCATCCATACGCCATGGGCGCGATTCTCCGCTCCCCACGCGGCGTGGGAGAATCGCGGGAGGGCCCGCCGTCGAAATTCACGCCCCCCCTCACGATTCTCACCCCCCCCCCCCCCCCCCCCCTCGGCTTGGAAGAATTGCTGCTCGCCGTTTTTGACGGCGAACGGCGATTCTCCGACCCGGATGGGCCGAGCGGCCTGCCGTTCGTGGCCATTTCACGACGGCGGCAAACACACCTGGTCGCTGCCTGTAGGTGGAACTAGAAGTGAGAAGCCCGTTTGGGGCTTGTAGGTGGCCTAGAAAGGAAAGAGCACCACGACTGTGCTCGGGAGGGGGCAGGCCGGCGATCGGTGCCCACCGATCGTCGGGCCGGCATCCAAATCGGACGCACTATTTCCCCTCCACCGCCCCGCAAGATCAAGCCACCACGTCTTGCAGGGCGGCTGAGGGGAAAGTCGGCCACCACGCATGCAAGGGATCGTGCCGTCAGCGTCATGACGTCAGCCGCGCATGCGCGGGTTGGAGCCAGCCAACCTGCGCATGCACGGCTGACGTCATGAGGCACGCCGGCCGCGTCATTCTCGGATAGACGTCCCTGTGGCTGAGATTTACGGAGAGCCGCTCCTAGCCCCACCGGGAGGGGAGAATAGGGGGCAAGGAGCGGCCTCCGAGGCCGTCGTGAAACTCGGCCGAGTTCACGACGGCTATCCCGATTTTTCCCGGGAGCGGAGAATTCCGCCCCATGACTATTTATAAAGTCAAGGCTGCATCTGATTTTTGAACAGCCAGCTCAACTTATCCTGTCACCTTGAATTATTTCAGGGTGCTAACCCCGAGAGCCAGACTTTCACCATGGAGATGGACAACTCGAATTGGGAAATACCTTGGTTTGCAAAGGCTGTCTCTTTTAAAGGGGAGCCCACCCACCATTGTTGTCCCGGGAAGGCAGGGGCAAGATCGGGTTGGGACTGCTGCCCCCAGAGGCTGTTTGGAAGCGGTCACTGAAGTGGCAAGTGCCAAGGTGGGCTGGTTAGAAGACTTCAGTTCTCCGAAACTTCGGCCCAGTTGGATAAAAGGCTGTTAGGCCTTGTGGCACTCACCCCACGTCATTCCACCTTCATGACTCTCACACCCCATGCCACCTCTATGCCCCCATCATACACCCAGGACATCACCATTGCCACCTACCTACTAACCACTGTGGGCAGACCTCAGGAGCCATATCATAGAATCATACAATTTTTAGTGCAGAAGGAGACCATTTGGCCCATTTGGAAGAACAGGCCATTTGGAAGAGCACCCTACTTCTTTTTTTTAAAAATAATTTTTATTCAAATTTTCACAAAATATCAACAACAAAAAGAAAAAAATGACAAAGAACAGAAAGAACAACCCCCCCCCCCCCCCCCCAGTGCATACACAAAGGAAGAGATAAATGAACACCCGTCATTCGCACAAAACAACCGCCCGTCCCTTCAACAGAAAGGACAGAACCCCTCTCCCTCCGTATATACACAAAAGAAGAAACAAATAGCGCCCGTCATTAGCACAGAACAACTATGCACATCCCTTCAGTACAAAACAATGAAACCCCCACCCCGGTTTGCTGCTGCTGCTGGCCTTCTCCTATCGTTCTGCCAGGAAATCCAGAAATGGCTGCCACCTCCTGAAAAACCCATGCACCGACCCCCTTAGGGCAAATTTCACCATCTCTAATTTAATAAACCCCGCCATATAGTTGACCCAGGCCTCCACGCTTGGGGGCCTCGCATCCTTCCACTGAAGAAGATTCCTCCGCCGGGCTACTAGGGACGCAAAGACCAGAATGCCGGCCTCTTTCGCCTCCTGCACTCCCGGCTCCACAGGCACCCCAAATATTGCGAGCCCCCAGCCCGGATTGACCCTGGATCCTACCACCCTCGACAGCGTCCTTGCTACGCCCTCCCAAAATTACCCCAGCGCTGGGCATGCCCAGAACATATGGGCATGATTTGCTGGCCTCCCTGAGCACCTAATACACCTGTCCTCACTCCCAAAGAACCGGCTCATCTTTGTCCCGGTCATGTGAGCCCGATGCAGCACCTTAAACTGTATGAGGCCAAGCCTCGCACAAGAAGAGGAGTTCACCCTCCCCAGGGCGTCGTCCACATCCCCTCCTCTATCTCCTCACCCAGCTCCTTCTCCCATTTACCCTTCAGCTCCTCGACCGAGGCCTCGTCCATCTCCTGCATCACTTGATACGCTGCCGAGATCCTCCCCTCTCCAACCCACACCCCCGAGAGCACCCTGTCCTGGATCCCACGCGGCAGCAGCAGAGGGAACCCCGCCACCAGCCGCCTGACAAACGCCCTTACTTGCATGTACCGAAAGGCGTTCCCCGGGGGAACCCAAACTTCCCTTCCAGCTCACTCAGGCTCACGAACTTCCCATCTATAACAGGTCCCCCAACCTCCTGACACCTGCCCTGTGCCAACTCAGGAACCCGCCATCAATTCTCCCAGGAACAAACCGGTAGTTCCCCCATATCGGGGACCCCATCGAGGCCCCCACCTCCCCCCTGTGCCGCCTCCACTGCCCCCAAATTTTGAGGGTAGGCACCACCACCGGGCTCGTGGTATACCTCGTTGGAGGGAGCGGCAGCGGCGCTGTTACCAGCACCTCCAGGCGTGTGCCCACACAGGACGCCTTCTCCATCCTCTTCTATGCCGCCCCCTGCCCCTCCATCACCCACTTATGCACCATTGCTGCGTTGGCAGCCCAATAGTACCCACAGAGGCTGGGCAGCGCCAGCCCCCCCCCCCCTGCCCCGCTCCAAGAACACCCTTCTCACCCTCGGGGTCCCATGTGCCCAAACGAACCCCGTAATGCTCCTGTTAACCCGCCTGAAAAAGGCCTTCGGGATAAGGATGGGGAGGCACTGGAACAGGAACAGAAATCTCGGGAGCACCGTCATCTTGACTGACTGCACCCTGCTTGCCAGAGACAGCGGCAGCATGTCCCACCTCTTAAACTCCTCCTCCATTTGCTCCACCAGCCTCGTGAGGTTAAGCTGATGCAAGGCCCCCCAGCTCTTGGCCACCTGAACCCCCAAGTACCTGAAGCTCCTTTCCGCCCTTTTCAGTGGGAGCCTACCAATCCCCCCCTCCTGGTCCCCCGGATGTACCACAAACAGCTCGCTCTTCCCAAAGTTGAGTTTATACCCTGAGAAATCCCCAAATTCCTGAAGAATCCCCATTACCTCCGGCATTCCCCCCACCGGGTCCGCCACATACAACAATAGGTCATCCGCATAGAGCGACACTCGGTGCTCCTCCCCACCCCGGACCAGCCCCCTCCAATCCCCCGACTCCCTCAGCACCATAGCCAGGGGTTCAATTGCCAGCGCAAAAGCAGGGGGGACAAGGAACACCCCTGCCTCCTCCCTCAGTATAGCCGAAAATACTCCGACCTCCTCCTATTCAAAGAACATAGAACATAGAACAGTACAGCACAGAACAGGCCCTTCGGCCCTCGATGTTGTGCCGAGCAATGATCACCCTACTCAAACCCACGTATCCACCCTATACCCGTAACCCAATCCCCCCCCCCCCCCCCTTCCCCTTCCTCCCCCCCTTAACCTTACTTTTAGGACACTACGGGCAATTTAGCATGGCCAATCCACCTAACCCGCACATCTTTGGACTGTGGGAGGAAACCGGAGCACCCGGAGGAAACCCACGCACACACGGGGAGGACGTGCAGACTCCGCACAGACAGTGACCCAGCCGGGAACCGAACCTGGGACCCTGGAGCTGTGAAGCATTTATGCTAACCACCATGCTACCGTGCTGCCCCCACACTCGCCATCGGGGCCTCATATAACAGCCCCACCCAACTGACAAACCCCTCCCCAAACCTGAACCTTTCCAGCACTCCCACAAGTACCCCCACTCAACCCTATCAAAGGCCTTCTCCGCGTCCAGTGCCACCACTATCTCCGCCTCCCCTTCTATCGCAGGCATCATTATAACATTCAAGAGCCTCCGTATGTTAGTGTTCAGCTGCCTCCCCCTCACAAACCCCGTTTGATCCTCGTGGATAACCTGCGGCACACAGTCCTCTATCCTCGTGGCTAAGATCTTTGCCAACAGCTTGGCGTCCACATTCAAGAGTGAGATCGGCCTGTATGACCCACACTGCAGGGGATCCTTGTCCCACTTAAGAATCAAGGAGATCAGCGCCCGAGACATGATCGGGGGCAAAGCCCCCCTTCCCTTGCCTCGTTAAAGGTCCTAACCAACAGGGGGCCCAACAGGTCGGCATACATCTTGTAAAATTCAACCGGGAACCCATCCGGCCCTGGCGACTTCCCCGACTGCATGTTCCCTATCCCTTTAACCAGCTCCTCAAGCTCAACTGGCGCCCCCCGACCCTCCACCTGTCCCTCCTCCACCCTCGGGAATCTCAGCCGGTCCAAAAAGCGCCCCATCCCCCCCCCCTCCTCCGCCGGAGGTTCGGACCGATACAGTTTCTCATAAAAGTCCCTGAAGACCCCATTAATGTCTACCCCCCTTCGCACCACATTTCCTCCCCGATCCTTAACTCCACCAATCTCCCTTGTCGCATCCCGCTTACGGAGCTGGTGTGCCAGCATCCTACTCACCTTCTCCCCATATTCATACACCGCACCCTGAGCCTTTCTCCATTGAGCCTCCGCCTTTCTGGTGGTCAACAAGTCGAACTCAGCCTGGAGACTACGCCGCTCCCTCAGCAATCCCTCCTCCGGGGCCTCTGCGTATCTCCTGTTCACCCTCACCATCTCCCCCACCAATCTCTCCCTCTCTCTCCGCTCCCTTCTCTCCCTGTGGGCTCGAATGGAGATCAACTCCCCCCGAACCACCGCCTTCAGTGCCTCCCAGACCGTCCCCACTCGGACCACCCCATTGTCGTTGACCTCCAGATACCTCTCGATACATCCTCGAACCCACCCCCCCCACCTCCTCGTCCGCCAGCAGCCCCACCTCCAAGCGCCAAAGCGGGCATTGGTCTCTCTCCTCCCCCAGCTCGAGGTCCACCCAGTGCGGGGCATGGTCAGAAATGGCTATCGCCGAATACTCAGCATCTTCCACCCTCGCAATCCCTACTCATAACGGAAAAAATCAATCCGAGAATAGGCCTTATGCACATGGGAGAAGTATGAAAATTCCCTGGCCCTCGGCCTCGCAAACCTCCATGGATCTACCCCTCCCATCTGGTTCATAAACCGCCGCAGGACTCCTACCTGTCCTGGAACTGGATCGATCCAGTGACGGATCCAGCACCGTGTTGAAATCCCCCTCCCCCCCCCATTATCAGGCCCCCCGCCTCCAAATCTGGAATCCGGCCCAACATGCGCCGCATGAAACCCACATCGTCCCAATTCGGGGCGTATACATTGACCAGCACCACCCGCTCCCCCTGCAGCTTGCCGCTCACCATCACATACCTCCCGCCACTGTCTGCCACCACACTCAACACCTTAAATGACACCCTCTTCCCCACCAGGATCGCCACCCCCCGATTTTTTGCATCCAGCCCCGAATGAAACACTTGGCCTACCCATCCCTTCCTCAACCTAACCTGATCCGCCACCTTCAGGCGCATATCCTGAAGCATGGCCACATCCGCCTTCAGCCCCTTCAGGTGCGCAAACACACGGGCCCGTTTGACCGGCCCATTCAGTCCCCTTACATTCCAGGTGATCAGCCGGATCAGGGGGCCACCTACCCCGCTCCCCCGTCGACTAGCCATCACCCGTCCGTAATCCGCCACGTGCCTGCGCCCCCCACTCAGCCCGTTCCCCACAGCAACAGACCCCCTCTACACGCTCCAGCTCCTTCTCAGCCATTCCAGCAGCAACCCGGTACCCCCACCCTCTCCCCCCACCCCCCCCAACAACCTCCCCCCCCCCCCAAGCAAGGGCCCCCCCTAGCTGCGTAACCCCTTCCATTGTACTTCCGTAAGTCAGCCGACTCGTGCTGACCCCGGCTGCTCCCACCACCCCAATGACCCTCCCCAGTGCCACACAACCATCCCTCCAGTACCGGCCCCACCCCCTGCTCCTCCAGTGCGGGAGAAAAGCCCGCACATCCATCCCAAGCCCCTGACCCAAAACGCGGGAAAAGACAGACACATGACCCAACAGGACCGCGAACCCCACCCAAACTCTCAACCAGTGAGAAAAAAAAAATTCAAACATGACAAAACACCCAAGTAAACAGATAACAGTCCCAAAGAGCAAAAAAGCAGAACAGCAAAAAACATCATCCAATAGATGAGTCTGATAAAGCAAAAGGATACCAAGGAGGACAGGCTGTGTACAATGTTCCCCAGCCCCCAGTCCTCAGTTCAAGTCCAGCTTCTCTGCCTGGGCGAAAGTCCAGGCCTCCGGGGAGTCAAAATAGAGCTGGCGGTCTTTATAAGTGACCCACAGGCATGCCGGCTGTAACAGGCCAAACTTGACCCCCTTCTTGTGCAGCACTGCCTTCGCCCGGTTAAACCCAGCCCTTCTCTTCGCCACCTCCGCACTCCAGTCCTGGTAGATCCTGATCACCGTATTCCCCCACTTGCTACTCCTCTCCTTCTTCGCCCATCTCAGCACACACTCACGGTCGACAAAGCGGTGAAAACGGACCAGCACCGCCCGAGGCGGCTCGCTTGGCCTGAGCTTCCGCAGCAGCACCCGATGGGCACCCTTCAGCTCCAAGGGTCCCTGGAACGACCTCGCACCCATTAGCGTGTTCAGCATCATAGCCACATAGGCCCCCAAATCCGAACCTTCCAGCCCCTCTGGGAGGCCCAGAATCCGCAGGTTCTTCTGACGGGCCCGGTTCTCCATCTCCTCCATCCTCGCTGACCACTTCTTACGGAGCGCCTCGTGTGACTCCACCTTCACCGCCAGGCCCAGGAGTTCGTCCTCGCTCTCCGAGGCCTTTTGTCGAAGCTCTCGGATCTCCGCACCCTGAGCCGACTGGGTCACCATGAGCTTGTCCAGGGAGGCCTTAAACGGCTCCAGAATCTCTGTCTTCAGCTCCTTGAAGGAGCGCTGAAGCAGCTCCTGCTGCTCTCGCACCCACTGCTGCCATGCTGCTGCTTCCCCGTCCGCCGCCATCTTGCGTTTCCTGCCTCGCACCTTTCTCTGCTCCAAAGCCGATTTTTTAACCGCTCCACTCCTACTCCAGGCCATCCCGCTCCCCCGTCGACTAGCCATCACCCTTCCGTAATCCGCCACGTGCCTGCGCCCCCCACTCAGCCCGTTCCCCACAGCAACAGACCCCCTCTACACGCTCCAGCTCCTTCTCAGCCCATTCCAGCAGCAACCCGGTACCCCCACCCTCTCCCCCCACCCCCCCCAACAACCTCCCCCCCCCCCCCCAAGCAAGGGCCCCCCCTAGCTGCGTAACCCCTTCCATTGTACTTCCGTAAGTCAGCCGACTCGTGCTGACCCCGGCTGCTCCCACCACCCCAATGACCCTCCCCAGTGCCACACAACCATCCCTCCAGTACCGGCCCCACCCCCTGCTCCTCCAGTGCGGGAGAAAAGCCCGCACATCCATCCCAAGCCCCTGACCCAAAACGCGGGAAAAGACAGACACATGACCCAACAGGACCGCGAACCCCACCCAAACTCTCAACCAGTGAGAAAAAAAAAAATTCAAACATGACAAAACACCCAAGTAAACAGATAACAGTCCCAAAGAGCAAAAAAGCAGAACAGCAAAAAACATCATCCAATAGATGAGTCCGATAAAGCAAAAGGATACCAAGGAGGACAGAGCCTCCGGGCTGTGTACAATGTTCCCCAGCCCCCAGTCCTCAGTTCAAGTCCAGCTTCTCTGCCTGAGCGAAAGTCCAGGCCTCCTCCGGGGAGTCAAAATAGAGCTGGCGGTCTTTATAAGTGACCCACAGGCATGCCGGCTGTAACAGGCCAAACTTGACACCCTTCTTGTGCAGCACTGCCTTCGCCCGGTTAAACCCAGCCCTTCTCTTCGCCACCTCCGCACTCCAGTCCTGGTAGATCCTGATCTCCGTATTCCCCCACTTGCTACTCCTCTCCTTCTTCGCCCATCTCAGCACACACTCACGGTCGACAAAGCGGTGAAAACGGACCAGCACCGCCCGAGGCGGCTCGCTTGGCCTGAGCTTCCGCAGCAGCACCCGATGGGCACCCTCCAGCTCCAAGGGTCCCTGGAACGACCTCACACCCATTAGCGTGTTCAGCATCATAGCCACATAGGCCCCCAAATCCGAACCTTCCAGCCCCTCTGGGAGGCCCAGAATCCGCAGGTTCTTCTGACGGGCCCAGTTCTCCATCTCCTCCATCCTCGCTGACCACTTCTTATGGAGCGCCTCGTGTGACTCCACCTTCACCGCCAGGCCCAGGGGTTCGTCCTCGCTCTCCGAGGTCTTTTGTCGAAACTCTCGGATCTCCGCACCCTGAGCCGTCTGGGTCGCCATGAGCTTGTCCAGGGAGGCCTTAAACGGTTCCAGAATCTCTGTCTTCAGCTCCTTGAAGGAGCGCTGAAGCAGCTCCTGCTGCTCTCGCACCCACTGCTGCCATGCTGCTGCTTCCCCGTCCGCCGCCATCTTGCGTTTCCTGCCTCGCACCTTTCTCTGCTCCAAAGCCGATTTTTTAACCGCTCCACTCCTAGTCCAGGCCATCCACCGGTGGAGAATCTTAGAAAAAGTGTTCCCACCTGGGGCAAAGTCCAAACAGCACTGCTACGGGCCCTTAAAAGAACCCAAAAGACCAAAAATAGCAGGAGCCACCGAACGTGCGGCTTAGCTCTGCATCACCGCAACCGGAAGTCGCAAGAGCACCCTACTTCAACCCACACCTCCACCCTATCCACGTAACCCCACCTAACCTTTTTTGGACACTAAGGGTAATTTTAGCATGGCCAATCCACCTAACTTTCACATCTTTGGACTGTGGGAGGAAACCAGAGCACCCGGAGGAAACCCATGCAGACACGAGGAAAACGTGCAGAGTCCTCACAGACAGTGACCCAGCAGGGAATTGAACCTGGGACCCTGGACCTGTGAAGGAACAGTGGTAAGCACTGTGCTACCATACCACCCATTGCAGATGAAAAAGAAAACTATCAGTAATCTAAGAGAGTTCTTATTCACCCAGACATTTTACTGAAAAAAACTGTTATTCATGAAACCCATTTAAAAAATTAAAATCATCACAAGTGGTCAATCTGTTGTAAGAGCAAAAACACGAAACTCACTAAACACATCAAAAAATTGAACCCTTTAGTAGCCTCGTAAAACTGTCAATCAAAATGTGAACTCAGCTCCCATTGGAGAAAAGTGAATTTGGATTTTTGAAACTCAGCCAAGTATCAATAATGGGTTCTGTTGTCATAACAGTCTTTCAGAAATATCAAAAATGAAATAATTTCAAACTGCAGGAACAGATGGCTAACATTCTTTCTAAGCTACCCCGGATGGTCTGTCAATCAGTATATCTGATTTGATTTGATTTATTGTCACAAGTACCGAAGTACAGTGAAAAATATTTTTTCTGCGGCTGATGAAATGTACACAGTACGTACATAGTAGACAAAGAGAATAATCAACAAAGAACATTGACAAATGGTACATCGACAATGATCGGTTACAGTGCGGAACAAGGGGCCAAACAGAGCAAATACATGAGCAACAGCAGCATAGGGAGTCATGAATAGTGCCCTTACAAGGAACAGGTCAGTCCGAGGGGGAGTCGTTGAGGAGTCTTGTAGCTGTGGGGAAGAAGCTGTTCCTATGTCTGGATGTGCGGGTCTTCAGAATTCTGTACCGTCTGCCTGATGGAAGGGTCTGGAAGAAGGCAATGCATGGGTGGGAGGGGGCTCTGATAATGCAGTCTGCCTCCTGATGCAGCGGGAGGGTACACAGAACCAATGTGAGGGTGGCAAGCATGTGTGATGCGTTGGGCTGAGTTCAACACACTCTGCAGTTTCTTGCGATCTTGGACCGAGCAGTTGCCATACCAGGCTGTGATGCCGCCGGATAGGATGCTTTCTATTGCACATCTGTAGACGTTTGTGAGAGTCGATGCAGAAATGCCAAATTTCTTTAGCTTCCATAGGAAGTAGAGACGTTGTTGGACTTTCTTGACTGTTGCATCAACGTGAGTGGACCAGGACAGACTGTTGGCAAAGGTGACCCCCCCCCCCCCCCCCCCCCCCAGGAACTTAAAGCTATCGACCATCTCTACTTTGGAGCCAATAATGCAGATGGGACTGTGTGTTATGCTATGCTTCCTGAAGTCGATGATCAGTTCCTTGATCTTTCCGACATTTAGAGAGAGGTTGTTTTCGGTACACCATGCAACCAAGTGATTTATCTCCCTCCTGTAGTCTGATTCGTCGTTGTTTGAGATACGGCCCACCATAGTCGTATCATCCGCAAACTTATAGATTGAGTTGGAGTTAAATCTTGCCACACAGTCATGTGTGTATAGAGAGTGCAGTAGAGGACTGAGAACACATCCTTGCGGGGCCCCGGTGTTGAGGACTAATGTGGAGGAGCTCAGCAGTGGACGTCTTTTTTACTCCCAACAGAAAGCAGCTGCCTGTTTTTTGTTTTCAATATTAAGGGTTGGGTATTTAAATAACTTCAGTTCATAACATTTAAATAGACCTACCCTGCCTTTAAGAGCATTTACGTTTACTCCGTATTTTTGTGTCTCCCACACTGCAAGTTAAGGCATTCCTGTCGTAAAAATGGTATCTTTTTAACTCAGTTAATTTCAAATGTCCTACTGAGTTCAAGTTTTCCACCTGTGTGATTCACACGATAGCCCTGCTGACAAAAATGAGGGGCGGGTTCTCTCATGGACCGAGCAGTTGCCATACCAGGCTGTGATGCAGCCGGATAGGGTGCTCTCTGTCGCACATCTGCAGAAGTTTGTTAGAGTCGATGCAGAAATGCCAAATTTCTTTAGCTTCCATACGCTGCCCCGACGCCGGCACGTGATTCTCCGCAAAGCGGAGAATTGGCACTATTGGCACTGGCATGGTTGGCGCGGCGCTGGTCACGGGCCACTTTACACAGCTGGCCTGCTGGCGCCGTCCACACCTGCTCTCAGCGAACGGGACCTCGGCGTGGAAGGGTCGGGGGGGTGGGGGAGGAGGGAGGGGGGGGGGGGGGGGGGGTGGATGCCCGACCCCGAGGGGGGGGTCCTCCGATGTGGCCCTCAATCGGCGTCCACTGATTCACGCTGGGATCAGCAGCTGGAGCGGCGTGAACTGCTCCAGTGCCGTGCTGGTCCACCGTAGGGGCCAGAATTAGTCGTGGGGTCGGCCCATTCACGTCGTCGGAAAACATGACAGCTTTTACGACGGCATAGACACGGCCACGGGATTAGGGAATCCCGTCTAGGATTGCTGCCATTTTAAAGGCCGCTGCTATTGGTTCTCCACTACAAAAACTTGGCACCTAATCTTTTTTCTTATGATCCCAGTTGAGGATATAACTGTACAGGACGATCCCAGAATGGAACCCTGGCTCAAAAGATAATAACTTTTATGTTTTTTTTTAAATGGAGGAACAGTCATAGGACTGCTAATTAGTTTTTAACAACAAGGAAAAAACATTTATTAAACAAGCAAGTTTGATTATAATACAATACTCCTTTACTGAACCTGAGCATCACAAAGGTTTTCAAAAATAATGAACCAAATGTCCAATGACACTCAACTGATCCTCCATGGATTTATTTTTAAATTCCCTCTCCCCCATGACTGTCACATGAGTGTTTCCAAACTCCACTCCTAACAGTCATGCTTTCAAATATTCTTTCAAACAATGCTTTCCATCAGCTATTTTCATTACGAATCTATTCGAGATTTTCCAACCATCATAGCAAACGAAGCTTTTGCTCCACTTTTAACATGGAATCCAGCACCAAATTTTCCAGCTCTCCTTTCAGTCTTCCTATACCTTGAATTGCAACATGCACTGAAAGTTCTACACAAACTCAGATATTCAGTCCCCAACAGAATATTATCGCTTTGAACACTGGAATTAAAGACACCAAACCATACAATTGTTTCAGACATGTGGCTAGTCTGCACCAACCTTATCAGCTATTCTCTTCCTAGGTCTGCCTTTGACTTTCATGAAAAGTATCCTGTTCTCAATGCAGTTCCTATTTTGTTCTTTTAATCTCAGTCTTCGTGGAAACTTTGATTCATTTCTCTAGTTTCCTTAACTGGCTGTTTTTTAAGTTTCGACACTTATTTTCTTAACCGTTACTCCATGGTATGGCTTTTCTTCTAGCAAAGATGAGAGAGATGTTCCCTCTCTAGCTTAATTTAGGTATTCCTCTTTGCACACAACCACTAAATTAAACCAAATCAAATCCATACCTTGGGCGGGATTCTCCGCAGACCGTCGTAACGCCGATTTCCGGCGAGAAAAATCGGTGTACATGACTCCGGCGTCGGGGCCTTCTTTTAGGCCGCTATTCTCCGTTCCCGGAGGGGCCAGCAGCTGACTGACGCGATACGCGTCAGTTTCACCAGCTGCGGAAGTGGTGAGACCCGGCGTTTTTTGGAGGAGGAGGAGGAGAGAGACAGACCCGGCATTTCGGGGGGGGGGGGGGGGGTTCCGGCATTTGGGGGGGGGGGTTCCGGCATTTGGGGGGGGGGGGTTCCGGCATTTGGGGGGGGGGGTCCGGCATTTGGGGGGGGAGGGGGTTCCGGCATTTGGGGGGGGGGTTGCGGCATCGGGGGGGAGTTGCGGCATCGGGGGGGGTTGCGGCATCGGGGGGGGGGGTTGCGGCATCGGGGGGGGTTGCGGCATCGGGGGGGGTTGCGGCATCGGGGGGGGTTGCGGCATCGGGGGGGGTTGCGGCATCGGGAGGGGTTGCGGCATCGGGGGGGGGGTTTGGGGGCAGCGGCGTGCAGAGAGGGGGGGCGACCGATGCCCGGGGCCAACGCACCGTCGTCCCCCCCTCTGAACGCCGCTGCCCCCTACCCCAACCACCCCCCCTCACCACCCCTACTTCCCTCCCCACCACCCCTACCTCCCTCCCCACCACCCCTACCTCCCTCCCCACCACCCCTACCCCCTCCAACGCCGCCCCCCATCTCTCGCAACGCCGCAACCCCCCACCCTCAACGCCGGGTCCCCCCCCCTCAACGCCGGTACCCACACCCCGTCCCCCTCCCTCTGAAGGCCGGTACCCACACACCCCCCCCTCTCTCCTCCTCCCCCTTCCTTCCTCCTCCCCCCTCCTTCCTCCTCCCCCTTCCTTCCTCCTCCCCCCTTCCTTCCTCCTCCCCCCTTCCTTCCTCCTCCCCCCTTCTTCCTCCTCCCCCCCTTCCTTCCTCCTCCCCCCTCCTTCCTCCTCCCCCCTTCCTTCCTCCGTCCCCCCTCCTTCCTCCTCGCCCCCTTCCTTCCTCCGTTAGTGGGGGGGGTGCGGCGTTAGTGGGGGGTGGGGGGTGGGGGGGTGCGGCGTTGGAGGGGGGTAGGGGTGGTGAAGGGGGTAGGGGTGGTGAGGGGAGGGGGTTGGGGTAGGGGCAGCTGCGTGCAGAGGGGGGGCGACGGTGCGTTGGCCCCGGGCATCCGTCGCCCCCCTCCTCTGCACGCCGCTGCCCCTACCCTAACCCCCCTCACCACCCCTACCCCCTTCACCACCCCTACCCCCCTCCAACGCCGCACCCCCCCACCCCCCCCCCACTAACGGAGGAAGGAAGGGGGGAGGAAGGAAGGGGGGGGGACGGAGGAAGGAAGGGGGGAGGAGGAAGGAAGGGGGGGAGGAGGAGAGAGGGGGGGGGATGTGGGTACCGGCCTTCAGAGGGAGGGGGACGGGGTGTGGGTACCGGCGTTGAGGGGGGGGGGACCCGGCGTTAAGCGGGGGTGGTTGCGGCGTTGCGAGAGATGGGGGGCGGCGTTGGAGGGGGGTAGGGGTGGTGGGGTGGGGGGTAGGGGTGGTGGGGAGGGGGGTAGGGGCGTTGGAGGGAGGTAGGGGTGGTGAGGGGGGGTGGTTGGGGTAGGGGGCAGCGGCGTACAGAGGGGGGGGGCGACGGTGCGTTGGCCCAGGGCATCCGTAGCCCCCCCTCTCTGCACGCCGCTGCCCCCAAACCCCCCCCGATGCCGCAACCCCCCCCCCGATACCCCCCCCCGTGCCGCAACCCCCCGGATGCCGCAACCCACCCCCCCGATGCCGCAAACCCACCCCCCGATGCCGCAACCCCCCCCCGATGCCGCACCCCCCCCCCGATGCCCCCCCCATGCCCCCCCCCGATGCCGCAACCCCCCGGATGCCGCAACCCACCCCCCCGATGCCGCAACCCACCCCCCCGATGCCGCAACCCACCCCCCGATGCCGCAACACACCCCCCCGATGCCGCAACCCACCCCCCAATGCCGCAACCCCCCGGATGCCGCAACCCACCCCCCCCGATGCCGCAACCCACCCCCCCGATGCCGCAACCCAACCCCCCGATGCCGCAACCCCCCCCCCCCCCCCCCCCCCGATGCCGCAACCCACCCCCTGACACTGAACGGCGTCAACCATCATCAATGGTTGACGCTGTTTTAAAGCAACTGTGATTTTCGCCGACGTGACCGGGACTTCGGCCCATCCGGGCCGGAGATTTGTGGAATCTAAAAAAAAAATGAAATCCCACCGGCGCCAGCTGTTTTCAGAGGCTGCCGGCGGGATTTGCACAGCGCCGGTTTTTGGCCGGTCAGAGATTTTAAAACCCTGCGGGAGCGGGAATAACGCCGCTGCCCGCCGATTCTCCGACCCTGCGTGGGGTCGGAGAATCCCGCCCCTTATTTCTAATATTTAACAATACAGATATAAATTCCTTAAAACCTGGCACTTTGCATCCAAAACCCCATTTCTAATACCAACTACGCCCCTGTAATGGTATTGCATTGGAAGCAGGAGGGCATAATAAAAGTGCAATAAGTTTAAATGTAGTGTGTTTACTTATTTCTCCTCTCCCAAGTAGTTCTCCCTTCTCCTGTATACCCACCCTTTCCTTCCTCTTCACTGCTTCAAATTCCCACTTCCTCCCCTTGCTCCGGACCCAATAAACAACTCACAGATACATTGGTTGAAAGAAAATAACATTCATTTCCTTGTGACTGAATGGTGAAAGTGGCAGCAATTCTACAGTAGTGAAGTCCAAAAGGACAGCAATATTAACTAAGCTCATTCAAACATTGGGCTCTGGTTCTATACAGCTTGGATCTGTTGGAAAGCAGATCCAATATCTAACAATGAAACCAACAGAGCTCTGCTTCACAATTTTCTGTAATGGGAACCAAGTCTGTTCAAGCCAGTAGAAACACAATTTTCCAATTTGAACATTAATTGTGGAAGCACGATTGTCCTCAGGGTATTTGTCACAAAGACTAAGGCCAATGGCTGTGCAATGGTTGGCACTGCTGCCTCATAGCACCACAGAACCAAGTTCAATTCCAGCCTTGGGTGACTGTCCATGTGGGTTTGCTCCGGGTGCTCTGGTTTCTTCTCACAGTCCAAAGATGTGCAGGTTAAGTGGGGCTACAGGGTTAGGGTGGGGGTGTAGGTGTAGGTTGTGTGCTCTTTTGGAGTTGTTGCATGTTTGATGGGCTGAATAACCTCCTTCTGTACTGTATCGATTCTATGGGAAAGTTCATGACCTCCAATGCAGGTGTCTCTGCATTGAGTTGACATATGTTCAATGGTAAAAATATCCAACACCAAATATCCAGCATGTTGGATATGCTTCTCTTGGACGTCACCATCTGCAGCATTGCAGCCCTGGTATTTTTGTGTATCATGAGACTAGTGCCAGGAGCACAAGAGAGCTGTGTGACCTCTTTGTCTCCACTGGGTTGTGTGGATGCAAAATATTTACATAGAAACTTGCTTCGAGCAATTTCTGTTCAAAGGTCCATTGATATTTTTCCAAAGAAGTGTCAATCTTGCTGTTTGCATTACTTCAAAGTCAGTCAGTTAGACTAATTAACTCTTCTCATATTATCGATTCAACTAATTTGGCCCCAAGTGCAGGCAGTGTGTGGTCCCATCATTTATGTTAACCAAGGAATCAATTTTGAAAGCCTCTGAAGCCATATCAAGGTGTAATTTGAACTTGAGACTTTTAACTAATCTTAGCTGAGCTAAATTGGAAATGGACAGATTGCTTATTTCTGTACTGCCTCTAATTTACTGTTCGGTCCTTTGTGGCAAAATGTTCTACTTCTAGTTTTCTAGCCTAATAAAACCACCCAAAATAGATTGAACAATAATTCATCTCATTGCTGTTTGTGGGGCATTACTGTTGTATACAAAGTCACACCTATTTTTATCGACACAGCAACAGACACTGCCCTGAAAATCATTTGCTTTGGGTGAAGTATTTCTGCTGTTCGTAGGATACATTGCAAAGCATTCTGGACTACAATTATTTATTCTTGTAAAATATGCAACTGATTGACTTTCATTTGATGTAAACAGCCACATGGACAGATGATAAAATGGATCTTTGAAGAGAAATTGCCTGAATAAAGTTTCTGTCTGAACACTATGTGAAACATCAGTGTAGAGAAAAGTAGGCAGCCACAAAAATTGACAACATTGTGCTGGTAGCACCGGTGTGTTTCCTGCTGTCTTTGCTCATTTTCACCGGAGCCCACACCATCTTGCTGAGGTAATTTGGAGCATACACTGGAAGCATGTAGTCAACAAATCACACATCATTTCATGCCTAATGCTGATTTAACATCAGGATCACCAATTTGAACATTCCCACTTTAGCTAATGGCCTCTCTTAAACAACTGAACATACATTCAGCAAAGAAAGACACCTCTCCCCTTCCATCCAATAAGATCGTGGGCGATTTGATTGTCACCTCAAATCCACATTCCTGCCTACCTTTGATGGCCTTGTTAATCAAGAATCTATCCAGCTCTGCCTTAAGATTATTCAACGACTCTGCTTCCACTTCCTTTTAAAGAGTTCCAGAGACTCACGACCCTCTGAGAGAAAAAGTTTTTCCTAATCTCCATTTTAAATGAGTGACCCCTTATTTTTAAACAGTGACCCCCAGTTCTAGATTCTTCGACAAGAGGAAACATCCTCTCCACATCCACCTTGTAAAGACTCCTCAGGTCTTAAAGGTTTCAATCAAGTCGCATCTTACTCTTCTAAACTCTAATAAATACAAACCTAACCTCTCCAACCTTTCTTCATAAGACAACTCATTCATTTCTGGTATTAGTATGGTGAACCTTCTTTTGACTGCTTCTAACGCATTTTCATCATTCCTTAAATAAGGAGATCAATACTGTACACAATACTCCAGATGTGCTCTCACCAGTGCCCTGTACAACTGAAGATTAACCTCCCTACTTTTGTAATCAATTCCCCTCACAATAAACAATAACATTCTATTAGCTTTGCTAATTATTTGCTGTATCTTGTATACTAATCTTTTGTGATTCATTCACAAGGACACCCAGATCCCTCTACACCTCGGAGCTCTGCAATCTCTCCCCATTTAGATAATAAGTTTATTTTTTATTCTTCCTGCCAAAATGGATAATTTCACATTTCCACACATTATACTCCATTTGCCATATTTTTGCCCACTCACTTATCCTATCTCTGTACTTTTGTAGCTTCCCTACGTCCTTTTCACAATTTTCTTTTCAACCCATCTTTGTATCAGCAAATTTAGGAACTATACCTTCAGTCCTGGTGCACCTAAATCAATGCCATAATCTGACTCTTGCCTGTCTGCTGAGTGCTCCTTCACCACATCAACTGCATGCAGTGTGGTCCTGTTGGGGTACCTTGAGAGTTCATCCCCAGTCTCGCCCACGCTTAGAAATGTTTTCAAGTGGTGGGAAGAACTCACCGGTGAGACCAGCTCCTTAGACATTGGAGCTCAATTTTGAAAGGGTGCCCTGATCTCTAAATAAGCTTGAGGGCCCCCACACTCCCCACCCACAGACAAGACAATGCCGTTCCCCCACAGATATGGGCATTAACCCCCCCACCAAGTGTGCACACCCTGCAATGTCGTGACTGAGGGCCCCCTCGTTTCAAACTCCCCTCCTTTCAGGACCCCCCCTTCACCCACAACTTTTTTGAAGCTCCTTCATAAACCCCTTCACCCCCCCCCCCCCCTCCACCCTTTACATCCCCCCCTTTCATGGGCTTGGCTACCCTCAGTCCAGAACCCTAGGCCGTGCCAACCTGCCACCGAAGAAGTTCCCCTGGTGTCCTGGGAGTGCCAACCTGGCCAGGCACCAGGTGCCAGAGCCTTGCCCTGTCCCCGACCACCCGGGGGGATTCAATTGCCTTTGAGACTCCCAGAGTGGCCATCACACTTGTCGAGACCAGTAGTGATCGGCGCCCATTTAAGGCCTGGCCAATGCGTCCGGTGACTTCCGGGTACCAGGAGAATACGGCTTTGTAAGTGAGCCAAATGACTCATTTAAAAGATTATCTGGATCACACCCAGCGAGACCCAGGTCATGCCTCGCGGCTTGGGTTGGGTGACTTGCATAGAATCATGGAAGCATAGAATTTACAGTGCAGAAGGAGGCCATTTAGCCCGTTGAATCTGTACCAGCTCCCAGAAAGAGTACCCCACCCAAGCCCACAACTCCACACTATCCCACAACCCAGTAACCTCACCTATCCTTTTTGGACACTAAAGGCAATTTATCAATGCCAATCCACCTAACCTGCACATCTTTGGACTGTGGGAGGAAACCGGAGCACCCGGAGGAAACACATGCAGACACGGGAAGAACGTGCAGACTCTGCACAGACAGTGACCCAAGTCGGGGATCGAATCTGGTACCCTGGAGCTGTGAAGCAACAGAGTTACCATGCACGTGGTTTTGTGCCTGGTGCGAAGCCCGATTTGGGCCTCACCCGCGATGCACCCAACACACCGAGATCAGCGACAGGGTCAATGCAGTGGGAGAATTGCGCCCTATATGTTCAGCTGTGTAAGATTAAGAGAACACCAACTGGGGAGTTCATGCTGACTGACTTCATGAACTAATTGCTCTGCCCACATTCACTGGCCATACACTGTGTTCACATTAACGCCTCAACAAATGGCTTCTGGCACAATTGGCTCCAAAAGTGTGCCCAAGCTGCACAAGTGCCAATGTTGAGGTCTCAGGGCACTCATAATGCCCAAAGAATGGGTGTGAATGATTCTGATCTCATTCTCTGATTAAAATGGTGAAATTCTGTTATTAATCCTTGTAAACAATTGTTTGAAATCACCAGTTCTCAACACTTATCTAATGTTTTGTGAAAACGCATACCAATACAAGTTACATTGCAATTAAGAATTTCTCCAAAAGTAATTTTTTTTCAACATTGGTGTTCTGATTTAGGAATGTTCGGTTAATATTTTGTATTACAGTGCATGCATAGAACATTCTTCATACCCTCTTCATGATGCTTTGCAGTCTGTTCTTCAAACCTTTATTGATAACTGTCATGACATCAGTGCGAGTTTTGGGGACAACTGAAAATAGAAAAACAAACTGATAGAGTTCATATAATGTTGCATAATTAATCGTTTCTTTTTCAGTACTGAGAAAATGGGCACGTGACTGACTTCCGTGACTCCAACATTAGTGTTCCTGGCCCCATCACATAGACACTTGTTTCAACTTTGCGACTTCTGTTCACAGGTCTCAACTCAGTTTGCAGCAATTTCAGGTTCAGAATCAGGTCGAAGCACTTCTCAGCACTGATCACACCATGTTAAAATTATCATGTTGCCGTTATTAAATTCTAGTGTGCACGCAAGTGTATTAAAAATAACCTAATTCCCACATGCTAATGATGTTGAGAGCTAAGTTAATTGCCAGCATGACTATGTTGATGCACATGCCTACTCCAATGAGTAGGTTACAGGTGGCCAAAAAGCATTCAAAATTGTAGTAATCTAGGAGTAACGAAGATGAAGGTTTAAACACTTTTATTCAAAATTTAGAAATAAAGCTGCATCTGCAGCACACAACACAAGTGTCCCAGTCCAGAACTAACAGAACACTCGGTCCAGTCTGGGATGGCAATTAAAGGGCTCAGTGATCAATCCCAGCTGGGCAGGCACCCGCCTGTTACCATGGGAACTTGTACTCCACGGGCCCCATGGGGAGATCGGTGAGTGATTCCCCGTGGTCCACGTGAGGGTTATCATAGAAATAAAGTACAATCATCATTCTCTCAAAGTCAGCAAGTTGGAGCTGGTTTCCCACTTTCACATTTTCTCTGTCTATTAGCTTTGACAGAGTCATCGAACTCGAAACGTTCACTCTTTTCTCTCCCTACAGATGCTGCCAGCCCTGCTGAGATTTTCCAGCATTTTCTCTTTTGCTTCAGATTCCAGCATCCGCAGTAATTTGCTTTTATTAAGTTGGAGCTGGTTTCATTTTTCGTCCACATGATACCAACTCAACCATTCTTGTGAGCTAAAACACCCCTTCGAGAGCTTGACAAATGTTGTGCAGCTGGGAGAGGGTACAGAGAGTGGGAAGAACAAGGCCATTAAACGTGAGGATGAGAGTTTTCAAAAGCAAATGCATGAGGTGTAATATCAGATTCAGTCTGTGTCTTCAATGCCATCAGGAGAGTGCATCCTTCTCACTAACTCGTGGCAAACACAGTGGGAATTGGCTACTCTAAAAAATTTTTTTAAAGTCCTGTTTCAGGCACATAGAACCTGCAGAGCCGGGAAAGACCCTGATATTTTACACTATTTTGCCATGTTTTTTGGTCTCGGCGGGGACTTTGGACTCGGCAGTCCAAAGATGTGCGGGTTAGGTGGATTGGCCATGCTAAATTGCCCGTAGTGTCCTAATAAAAGTAAGGTTAAGGGGGGGTTGTTGGGTTACGGGTATAGGGTGGATACGTGGGTTTGAGTAGGGTGATCATGGCTCGGCACAACATTGAGGGCCGAAGGGCCTGTTCTGTGCTGTACTGTTCTATGTTCTATGAATGCCTCATTGAGACCGTACCTACATCATTCCAGTACTGACGAGCTCAGCTCGCCAGTTCAGGATGACAACTGGCGGATCAGGGCGCCATTTTTAAATGCAGGCCTGACCTTTCGACCCCCCTCAGCGACTCTACAGCCTCCAGACCCCCCCACTGCATCCAAATTACTTCTTCCAGGGCCCTCAGGCCACACCGCCGCCCTTCATTTCACCTGTTATTGGCAAGGCATCCTAGGCCTGACCCTTAGCACGAGCAACTTGGCACCAAAGCACCTTGGAGCTGCCAGTCTGGCACCCTGGCAGTGCCCCTGCCAGCCTGCCAGTGTCACACAAGCATTCTGGAAGTGCCAAGGCAGCAGGAGTGCCAGGGTGCCACCCAGGGGCCTCCAATAGCCTGGGAGACCCACCCAGTGTCATTATGTCTGGTCCATGTTTGTGTAGACCAATGCTGAACGGTGACCTGGCGAGGTCTCCCCGGTGTGGCTGTTAGGTCCCCGGTGGCAGGAGAATGTGGCGCAGACATATTTAAATGAGCCATTGGATCATGTCCATTGAGGGCAAGATCCAGATCACGACATTCCACTGAGTCATAGTAGGCGTTTCAAGCATCGCGAATCTCCAATGGCCTGGTCGCATCACCAAGTCGTGCCCGGTAAGGCCGGTAAATCGCACCGCAGATTTCTAAGCAGTGGCAACACTCATGAGAGACAGAAACAGTGCTATGTGATGCTTCGCTGCTGGTATGCAAAAGTTATTGACCGATTAAAAAACCCTGAGGTACAGCTAGGCCAGTAATGCTCCTGCCATTTAGTTATATTTTGTTGTTTTTTAAAAAATATTTCTATTAGGGTTTTTTTTACACAAAGCAAAGCTGAATAAGAACAAAGAAACATCGGTTACTACTCACTATATACATCCTCTACAATTTGCATTTCTCAGTAAGTGCCGAGTTTTCTCCGTGCTCCTGACTTTCCCCTACTCTCCCAATCCCCATCCCCTTCCTGGCGTGCCTTCTGTGCTCGTTGGGTCTTCCAACCTGGTCCTGTTGGGGTGGCATGGTGCTACATGTGCTGTTTTGTGTTGAGTATAGTTGAGTTCTGTGCTTCTTTGTTCCCTCCCTCCTTCGCCCCCTCCCGCCCTCTCTTCCCTCTTTCCTCTCCCTTCCCCTTTGTTTTCCCCGATTGTGTCTGTGGTTCTTCTGTGGATCCCCTCTTCCTCTGGTCTATTGGCTGTTGACTACAGACAGGTCTTGGAACAGATTGGTGAATGGCTCCCACGTTTTGTGGAAGCCCTCTTCCAACCACAGATGGCGACTTTAATTTTCTCCACATGGAGAAATTTCGATAGGGCGGACAGTCAGTCTGCAGCTTTGGGTGGAGCGGACGATTAGGGAGGCAAAGCCAAGAGTGTTGGCCTCCTCCCAATAAAGAGTTCTGGCTGCTCTGATATCGTGAAGACTGCCACTCTCGGGCATGCCTCACGGTAGCATAGTGGTTAGCACTGTGGCTTCACAGTGCCAAGATCCCAGGTTCGATTCCCAGCTGGGTCACTGTCTGTGCGGAGTCTGCACATTTTCCCCCTGTCTACGTGGGTTTCCTCCGGGTGCTCTGGTTTCCTCCCACTAATCCCGAAAGATGTGTTATTAGGTAATTTGAACATTCTGAACTCTCCCTCTGTGTACTCGAACAGGCGCCGGAATGTGGCAACTAGGGGCTTTTCACAGTAACTTCATTGCAATGTGACCCTACTTGTGACAATAAAGATTATCCTCATCCCCACAACCTTGGACATTGCCTCGAAGAAAGTTGTCCAGAACCCGACAAGTCTGGGACAGGCCCAGAACATGTAGGCTGGTTGGCCGGGCCTGCTTGGCATGTTCACATTTATCCTCCATGCCAGGAAGAACCTGCTCATTCAGGTTCTGATTAAGTGAGCCCAGTGTACCACTTTCAGTTGCATTAGGCACAGCTTTGCACAAGTGGAGGCGGAGTTGACCCTGTGCAGTGCTTCTCTCCAGAGTCTCCACCCTATTTCAAACCCAAGGTCCTCCTCCCATTTTTCCCTTGTCCAGTGATGAGTATGCCCTTCCCAGTAGTCGCCCAAATAGGTCCACCCGGATTCCTCTCGCTAGAATGTTCGCGTCCAATAGGTCCTCTAAAAGCATTTGTTCCTGTGGTCGTGGATATACCTTTGTTTCCCTACGTCAGAAGGTTTCGATTTGCTTTATCTGAATTGCATAATTTGTTTCCCCCAGTCAGTTAGAACCACTCTGTCAGTTTCTCTAGTGCACCCACTCTGTTGTGTGTGTAGAAGTCCCCAACTGTCAACGTCACCCCGTCCTGTCTCCACCTTTTGAAGGTGGCGTACATTTTGGCTGGCGCGAACCTGTGGTTGTTCCAGATGGGGGCCTGAATGGATATCTCGGTTAGACTGTAGTGTTGTCGAAGCTGGTTCCACGAATGGAGTGTGGCTATCACCTCTGGGTTCATTGAGTGTCTAGCCGGTGGGAATGGGAGGGTTGTCGTGGCCAGGGCCCAGAGGGACATCCCCGTGCAAGAGTCCGCCTCCATTCTTACCCATTCAGCCTCTGACTCCTTTATCCATCCCTTTACTCTTTGCTGCTGTTGCTGCCTAGTGGTAATATTGCAGATTTAGGAGGGCTAGGCCTCCCCATGCTTTTCATTCTTTGCAGAACATGTTTGGGGATCCTTGGGTTCTTCCCCCCACCCCCCCCCACACCCCCCCCCCCCACCCCACCACCCCCCACCCCCACCCCACCACCCCCCACCCCACCACCCCACCACCCCCACCCCACCACCCCCCCACCCCCACCCCACCCCACCACCCCCCCCCCACCCCCACCCCCCCACCCCACCCCCCCACCCATCCCCCCACCCCCCCCCACCCCCCACCCCACCCCCACCCCCCCCCCCACCCCCCACCCCACCCCCACCCCCCCCCACCCCCACCCCACCCCCCACAGCATCTGGCCTTGTCTCCTTGTTTGTACAGGGTCCACCATGTCTGGTGGAGTTGGTGCACTCTTTCCTCGTGGAGAGTAGGTCAAAGTCCATTTGTAGCTTCCTCTCTGTCCACCCGGAGCTCTACAGTCAGGGCCTCAGAGGATTGCTGGTCTACCTCCAGTATTGAGTCGATCAGCTGTCGCCCAGCCGCCCTCTCTTCCCTGAATCTTTGGGCAGGATTCTCCGGCTGTGCCCGCCCAGCGACTGGAAATTCCTGCCCGAGATCAATGGACCTTTAAACGGTCCGCGTCCCATCTGTGGCGACCTTGCTGAGGGCACGGCGGAAGAATCCAGCCCTTTGTGTTTCGTAAGCTATAATTTGTAAGCAGCATGATAGCACAGTGTTTAGCACTTTTGCTTCACAGCACCAGGGTGCCGGATTCGATTCCCAGCTTGGGTCACTGTCTGTGCAAAATCTGCACATTCTCCCCGTGTCTGCGTGGGTTTCCTCCGGGTGCTCCGGTTTCCTCCCACAAGTCCCGAAAGACATGCTTGTTTATGAACTGAACATTCTAAATTCTCCCTCCGTGTACCTGAACAGGCGCCGGACTGTGAAAACTAGGGAATTTTCACAGTAACTTCATTGCAGTGTTAATGTGAGCCTACTTGTGACAATAATAAAGAATATTATTTCCCCCAATCACACTTTCCAGTGCCTCCTAGAACATGGAGGGTGAAACGTCCCCTCTGGTTATTAGTAATATACTTGTCTATGGTCAGTGATATTTTCTCGCAGAAAGCCTTATTGGCCAGGAGGGCCATGTCCAACCTTCATGGGGGGGGGGCGTTGGGCACAGCCCATCTCCAACCTCACATTCATGTAATGTGGAGTGTGGTCAGAGATCATGATCGTAGAGTATTCTGCCCTTACTATTCCTGGAAGCACCGATTTCCTCACTACAAAGAAGTCAATCAGGGTGTATATGTTACGTACCTGGGGGGAAAAGGAGAACTCCTTCTTCCCTAGGTGGGTGAACCACCATGGGTCCATTGCTCCCATCTGCTGCATAAATATGCCAAGTTATTTTGCCATGTTAGAGTCTCCCTGTTTTGGGATTCGACCTCAACTGCCAGTGGGTCCTGTACGCAATTAAAGTCCCCCCCCCCCCCCCCCCCCCCCCCCCATGATAAGTCAATATGTGTCAACATCAGGAATGTTCACCATGGTCCTCTTTATAAACTCCGTGCCATCTCAGTTGGGCGCGTACAAGTTCACCAGGACCACTGGTGCCCCGGTCTAGGACAGTGCTGACCATGACGCACCATCCCCTGCGTCCGTAACCATCCTTGTTGCAGTAAACATCATCCTCTTATTTTGTTGTATGGCCATCCTCCTGGCCCTTGTCCCATAGCGGAATGGTAGGTCTGTCTCACCCAGCCTTTCCTTCCCTGCAGTCGGTCCTTCTCCCTTAGGTGTGTCTCTTGAAGGAAGACTGTCAGTTTTCATACTTTTCAGGTGGGCAAATACTCTGGATCTTATAACTGGGCTGTTGTGTCCCCCAAAGTTTCAGGTGATTATCCTGATGGGGAGAGTTTTGCCCCCTCCGTCCTGCAGGATCAACCATATTTCTGGATGTGCCCCTGCACTCCGGGTTTCTCTTTGTTTGGGGACTATCCAAAATGTCCGCGGTCACCACTCTCACATGAGACCGGGCCCTGTGCGCTGGGGTTTCCCTTTGTTCAGGGACCCTCCAAAGTGGTAGCTTATGGTGCCTTTGTGTTCCAAATCGCCACATATAGCCTGTTGTAGCTACCCTTGTCCCATGTTTCCTCTATGGTTCTTACGCCCTTCTATTACTGCCACCCCCTCCTTGCTCTCCTGCCCCCGTTTACTTCCCTGATTGTCCCCCCATTGGTGTTGTGTAAACCCCCCCCCCCAATGCCTCTGGTGCTCTCTCCCTTGCGAGAGGCACACTCGGCCCCCCTCTTGCTTGTACCTCCTGGTGCTAGCTTTTTTGCTTGTGTGGTGGCCTATTTGTCTATGACCTCTTGGGGTCGCCTGTGTGTCTACCCTTCACCCGCTATCTGTTCTCCCCTCCTGCCATCTTCCTCACCATCTCTTGTGCTCCACTGCCTTCGCCCCTTCCTTCTTACATTTCTGTTCTGTCTTCAAAACGATCAATACAGTCCCGCGCAAAGTGTCCCTCATGTCGGTTGAAGTCCTTTCAGGTGATCCACTTCGTAGCTGTCTCTGCGGCTGTTTTACCAGCCTGTTCTCCAGGACAAATCTGTCTGTGTCCACAGGGGCTGTGATGAAAAGTTCCCTGCCCTGGAATGTGACCCAGGCTTTAGCCAGGTAGCATCCCAATTTTTACTTGGTTTTTATACAGGGCCGCCTTCGCCCTGTTGAACTCTGCCCAGTGCTCGGCCAAGTCTGCCCCAATGTCCTGGTAAATCCTGATCTGGTATCCTTCCCATTTGCACTTGTCTACCTGCCCCAGCGCAAGATTCTTTCCCGGACTTGGTAACCAGGGTATTTTGGCGATTATCGCCTTTGATTGCTCTCCGGACTTGGGTTCTAGCCGGGGTGAACAGTGATCTCTGTCTATTTCTGGCGGGTTGGGGAAGCTGTCCCTTCCCACCAGATTTCCCAGCATCTGGGCCACACAGTCTGTGGGGGGTCTCTGCCTTCAATCCCTTCCGGCAGGCCCACGATTCTTCGGTTTTGGCGTGGTGGCCAATTCTCCTGGTCCTCTATTTTCCCCTTCAGTTTCTCTTGATTTCTCCCATTGCGCATCTCCTTACAGCCTCTGGAGTTACAATTGCGCAGTATCCTTTCTTGCAGTATTATTAGCTAGGGTGAGGGGATACTTTTTTCCCTGTTTTAACAAGTTATTTTGGGTAGAGGCGCCCTGTTTTCGGGTACGTAGGAGGATGTGCGACTTCTCAGCACATCCCCGTCACCACAGCCAATTCGGTTATATTGCATAAGACTGTGACAGATTTGTTGCTTCTGCAAGGAGAGCTCATGTCTTAATGATTAAAATAAATAAAAATATGTCATGGGTACATGATTAGAAATAAATTGCAATCACCATTACGTCAAACAAACTATCAAAAGAGTAAAGTTCACTGATAATTCAACAGTATCAGTAGGTAGTTTATATTTAGTAAAATACATACCATGCTGGAACAACTTTGTTACTTCTAGAATATACGGTCTGCAAAATGGAAATGTAATTCAAGTTAAATGAAGAATCTTAATGACACAAGAGCCATTACTAAGCACGAACCGAACACTGAGTTATTGGTGGCATCATCTGATGTGTTGGGTAAGCTGGGTCTATATGGACTGCGTTTGATGCAGTGTAGCGAGAGACAGGCTTCCAACACTTCAAAAGATGCAACACGATTTTATTGAACAACTAAGGCCGAGGTGGGGGGGCGGGGCCAAGGCGGAGGCGGGGGGGGGGCGAGGCGGAGGCGGGGGGGGGCGAGGCCGAGGCGGGGGGGCGGGTCCAAGGGGGGCGGGGCCGAGGCCGAGGCGGGGGGGGCGAGGCCGAGGCGGGGGGGGCGGGCCCGAGGCGGGGGGGGCGGGCCCGAGGCGGGGGGGCGGGCCCGAGGCGGGGGGGGGCAGGCCGGAGGGCGAACGGAGGGGGGGGGCGGACGGAGGGGGGCGGAGGGGGCCGCCCTGGGGGAGAGCGGCCACCGCGCATGTGCTGGTTGGCACCGGCCCAACTGCGCATGCGCGGGACCCGAGTCTCTGGCGCCCCCTAGCACATGGCGCCCCGGGCGACTGCCCGAGTTGCCGGTGCCTTGGGCCGGCCCTGATTCCAGGGCTCCAGTGGCGACCTGTGTGATATTTCGCAGGCCATAACCCACGGGTGCATCTGACAGGTCACGGATGCCCTCTATGCCCGAGCGGAAAACTACATCATCTTTGACATGGACCAAGCCCAACAAGATGCCCAGGCAGCAGGTTTTCTGCCATCGCCGGGGTGCCCCAGGTCCAGGGGGTTATAGATGCTACGCATGTCGCCCTGCATCCAACTGAGGGTGCCCGATGTTAACTGAAAGGGGTTCCACTCCCTCAAATACAGCTAGTGTGCAACCAAGAGATTAAGTTAATGCACGTGAGTGCACGCTTCCCAGGGAGCGTCCACGACAGTTACATCCTGGGCAGTTGGTCATCTCCGGCCTCTTTGAAGAGCATCCCAGGATGGGTGGCTGACTCTTGGGGAATGAGGGATAGCCGCTGAGGACCTGGCCAATGACGCCAGTACGGAGGTCGGAGACCGAAGCGGAGACCAGGTACAACAAGGTCCTTGTAGACACCCGAGCTGTCATTGTGCGGTGCATCAGACTCCTCAAGATGCCTCGCCCGATGCCTGACTGCTCCGGGGGTCACCCACTTTGTGGTGGTCTGCTGTGCCCTCCACAACCTCGTACTGCAGCGGGTCGACAAGCTGAAGGTTGGTGATGAGGAACATGTCGCCACCTCCGAGGAGGAGGGGGATGGGGACGAGGCTAATGAAGATGAGCCAGACCAGCAGGGGCTGGAGGACAAAGCTGGGGAGGAAGCAGAGGACCAGACAGAGGTTGCAGGACAGGCGGCAGCGACGAGGATCCGACAAGCCCAGAGGGCCAGGGAGGCCCTCATACTCGCCTGATTCACTTAGGACCTGGTCCATCACCCCTCACTCCCATTTCCCACCCTCCCAGGATATGTGTCACATCACTCTGGGATGGCGGACTGTGTTGGCACTGTCAGCAGGTCACTGGCGAGGGCAGGGGGGGGTGATGATAACTCACAGAGAGCTGAGCATCAGTGTTCCTCAATCTATGCCATAGTCTGACCCCTGCCTGTCTGCTGAATGCTCGCTCACACCCAGCACCTGCACACGGTGTACCCAGGAGAGGGGGGGTGGCTGCCAGAGAGATGGGCTACGGGTTCGGAGGTTGGCCCACAGTGCGGAAGGAAGTGATAGAGTGCACAAAAGTGTTTATTGCATTTGACAATTCCCCACTCTCTCAAAGGTGCCGGAAATCAAGAGAGCTAATGGCCACCATCCCCACTCCATAGGACGGGTCCAGGTTGGCGCCCAGCACCCCCTCCTCCCACTCAGTGTCCATAGGTCCCTGGCGTTCACCTCGGGGCGGAGGGTCAGCTGATTCGAGTCCCGGCTGCCCCTGCGTCATCTGGCTCTGCCAGCCCTGGCAGATCCCCATGGTCCGCACAATGGTGTTGATGTCCTCGGCAATGCCCACCTGTGACTGGGACAAGCTCCGCAGCACCTCAGCCATGCCCATCTGAGGACGGGACATGTCCCCCAGAATCCCATCAAGGCCAGCCTGGTACTTGGTCACATCCCCCAGCGAGTCGGAAATTCTGCCGAGACCCTCAGCCATGGCCATCACCGACTGCGCGACGCATTGGACACCTTCATTCATGGTGCCAAGGTCGTGCACCAGGCTCTCCACTGCAGTCGCCATCCTAGCAATGTTGGCCTCGGTGCCACACACTGCCGGCAACATCTACAGTGCCTGTAGCTTCTGGGACTCCTCCAAGCGGCTATGAATCTGTTGGAGTGACACTGACATCTCCCCCTGAATGTCCCGACCGCACCCTAACGTCTCCATCAGCTCTGGGATGACCTATTCCACAGGCTCAGAATCAGGCTGGGGTCCAGCTGGGTCCTGGGATCTGGCAGACCTCTAACTGCTGTCTCACCTGGGGGTTCCTGCCTCCACCTGATGTGCACCAGAAGCAGCCTGTCCATTAACATTTCCCATCAAGGGGCATGTATCTATGCTGGTGGAGGTGGGGATGTCAGCTGTGATGTGACTGTTACGGTGGCATCCTTGGAGCTCTCCTCCGAGGTGGTCTCATGGGAGACTGAAGAGAGTGCCACCCGGGATGGGCCGGCGCCATCGGCTGGAGGACCTGCGGAAGGATGGACATGTGGTCAGTGGGAGGGCTGGGTCAGTCAGTAAGGCAATAACAACACACATTTGACAGATCCTCCGGGGGGAGCCCGGTGGTTCCTCACCTCTGCGGCGTCTGTCAGCCTCTGTGTGGGTGACCGCCCTGTCCTCGGCCACATCGGTCACCTCCAGGGCACCCTCCTCGAAGGTGGTGAGGATTCTTACTTTTGGCACACCTCCGCCTGTCTGAGCCTTCTCCCGGCAATTGTTGGAGAACTTTTCCCGAGGAGACACAAAGAGGGCATCATTAGCTACACTAAGTGGACCAATTAACGTTAATTAGTGTTGCCGGTCTTGCTGAGCCGAGTGCCGACAAGCTCGTGGCAGTTCCCGCTCACTACAACACTAGAAATCTTTCCGGAGAATTGTGCCCATGATCCTCATTTTTTAGAATTTGTATTTCAGTTTAAGAGATATAGGAGTAAAACTTTGATTCTCCATGCAAACAGCCATGATCGTGAAGCACAATTAGCCTGTGCCCATGCAGTCAGATGGGTGACACACAAATTTCATGTTGCATAATAATAATTACATTTGCTTGAATGTGCTACTGAGTGCCTGCATACGTCCGCAGGGATGGGTTTGTGTGAGACTAATTGCACTTAAAGCTAGCCGACATGCTTCAGCATGAAGTACTGACACAGGAGTTAGTGAGCATAAAATACCTTGAAAAATAGCAATCTGATGAGGGCTTCGAAGGTGTATTGTCTGAGGCCAATGTTTGAGCTTCCATTATACCCCAAGTAGAATCCTCCCAAAGTCTGACCACTGCAGTGGAAACTCAAACTGAGGGCATGAAATCTCAGCTTGCTGCAGGCTGAGACTGCTGTCATCATAGCTGCTGATATTTGTGCTCAAGGAGCTTTCAGGGACTTACAACAGTTCAGCATTCTGTGCTCTACTCGAGTACGTGGCAGACTATTGAGGCCTCACCCCAGGAGAGAGCAGCAGCTCAGCGAAGCATTAACCTCTCTCAGGACGATATTTGTCCTGCCACCATACCACGTTCTCAGAACCCTTGGTCTTGCCTTTCAGCCAGCGAGCGTGCCCATCTGCTGCCACTGATATTGAAATGGTGCAGTCCGAAGTCAGGCTTTCTCGGCCCCAATTGCTGAAGGCCATGCTCAATGGCAGTCCATCTGCAATCTCCACCATTGAAAGTCAGCTGCTTCCAACAGCCGTGCTGCAGCCACTGAAGTAGCGCTGGTGAGGAGCTCCTTCCTACCATCTACAACTGAATGCATGTTCAGCTGTGGGAGATTAAGACACAACATTAATGACTGTGTTGGCATCAAATCAGTCATTGCTCATTGACTGATGTTACAAGTTGCCTTCTCTGTATCCTTCTAGTGAACACTGTCCATGCGACTGACTTTCTCAAAATTGCCTCTGCCACAGAAAGTGCTGCAAGTGTCCACAGGCAGTGTTGACACTATTTTGGTCCAAATACAACATCCTTCGTAGCCACAGATTTTGCACTTGTCTCCCTGATAATGACACTGAGTCCACCTGAAATCTCTCCAACTTCTTTGGTGAGCTGCACTTTAACATTGAAATGTGGGTAGTTTGTTTGTCATTGAGTAAAGGGTTCCAGCCATCAAAATGGTTTGAACCGCTCGCTCCCTTACTTCATCAGACAAACAACTGATCGTCCTGCCTATCAGTCGCCAATTCAGCAGCAGGTAAAGTTAACCCCAAACAGAGGAGCAGAAATAAAGCTGAAGGAGATGTGACAATAAGAATAAATGTGAGAGGAATATAGAAACAAAGAAAGAGGTTTAAACGAATGGAAGACACAGAAAGATTAATACAAACAATCAACTATATTATACAAATCACTTCCGGTGGAGGCCATGGAGTGAGTGGTGGCATATTTGGCAACTCCCTCTCATGGTGGTCTTTTTGTGGCCTTTACACCGGTTTATCATAGGAATCTTGTAGGAAAAAGGTACAGGAGTGAGAGCAGAAGAGAGTGACCCCTAGTTTATGGAGCTACGGCCAGAAGTGCCGGGGGAAAAGCAAAACAGTTGGTTGAGGGAGTATGGTGCGGACAACGCACACGGAGATGGTGGACAGGCAGGGTCCGGCCCTGCCAGCTCAGTGGTCGCTGGACCTGTTGGTGAGAAGTTCACCCAACAGCGGAAGCAAAGTGTGGAGGACATGGCTCGGACGGTGGACTTGACCAAGGCGGTAGTTGACCGCGTGGAGCATAATTGGCAGCCCAAGGACAGGCGATCCAGAGGTTGGAGGAGCAGGCAGGCGAACAGGAGGAACAGTCCATCTCAATGGCAGCAGAGATTGGGATGCTGCATGACCAGCAGAAGCGACTGCTGGAGAAAGTGGAGGACCTGGAGAACCGTTCTCTGAGGCAGAATATCCGAATCGTGGGTCTGCCGGAGGGAATCGAAGAATCGAATGCAGGTGCATATGTTGGGAAAATGTGGGAGATGCTGCTTGGGGAAGGTGCGTTTGACCGGCCGTTGGAGGTAGATCGGGCCCACAGAGCACTGATGGGCAACCCCCAGGGGGGTGTGCCGCCGAGGCCTAAGGTGGTACGATTGCATCCGTTCCTGGACAAGGAACGCATCATGAGGTGGGCCAGGCAGACGAGGCAATGCACTTGGGAAGACGTCGAGACTCAGGTGTACCAAGACCTGTGAGCAGAGCTCGCGAAGAGGGGTTTCAGTTTTAATAGAGTCAAGTCGGCCCTGTATAAGGACCTAAAGTTCAGACTTCTGTACCCAGCTCGCCTATGGGTGACCTATGGGGGCCGGGAGTTGTACTTTGGCTCGTCGGAGGAGGCAACGGACTTTATGAAGGAGAATGGACTGGCAGGAGAAGGAGGACCTTGAACTTCGATTGAGGAGAACTGAACTATGTTGTGAAAAGCTTTAGGTTTATATTGTTTGGATTTCTTTCGTTTTTCTCCGTTCTTCGATTCTGTCTGGGGTTAGGTCAGTTTGCAGCGCTTGCTAAGGGATGAGGGATGGGTCTCTGTGTTCGGACCTTGGGAGGGATTGTATGTATATTTTTACTTCTTGCCTTTGTTTTGACTGTTTGCACTAAGTGCGGAGGGGGAAATCAGTTGGGGGGGGGGGGGGGGGGTAGGATGCTAGGCGCCATGGGCGGAGGCTGCCATACTATCTGGGTGGGCAAGTTCATGGCAGCAAAGTGGGGGGTGAGCTGAAGATAAAATAAATAAATAAATAATCTTTATTGTCACAAGTAGGCTTACATTGACACTGCAATGAAGTTACTGTGAAAAGCCCCTAGTCGCCACATTCCAGCACCTGTTTGAGTACACAGAGGGAGAATTCAGAATTCTCAGCTGGTGCAGGAATTGAACCCGCGCTGCTGGCTTTGTTCTGCATTACAAACCAGATGTCTAGCCCACTGAGCTAAACCAGCCAATGTGGGGGGGGGGGGGGAATTATACTGCTGACGGGGAGGTGACTTTCAAAGTGGAGGAGGAGGAGGGTTGATGACGGTAGTTGCCCGAGGGCTGGCCAGGGGAGGTGCAAAGCATGGCCACAGACTGGCATAGGAGAGGTTATGCTTGATTGGCAGGGAGGGGGCAGCGTGCCCCCTGACCAGGATGGTCACATGGAACGTTCAGGGACTGAATGGGCTAGTCAAAAGGGCCCGTTTATTCGCGCACTTGAGGCAACTGAAGGCGGACATGGCTATGTTGCAGGGGGCACATGTGAAGGTGGGGACCAGATTAAGTTAAGTAAGGGATGGGTTGGACAGCTGTTTCATTCGGGGTTAGACTTTAAATCGAGGGGGTGGTAAGGATTTTCATTCCACTCCCATGTGCATAAGGTGTATACCCGGATAGACCTCATTGTGATGGAGAAAACACTGCTGGCTGAGGTGGTAGATGCTGAACATTCAGTAATAGTGGTGTCAGACCACATCCCACACTGGGTGGACTTGCAGGTTAGCAATGGAAAGGCCCAGCGCCCGCAATGGAGGTTGGATGTGGGGCTGTTAGCGGAGGAGGAAGTACGTGAGTGGGTGAAAGAGGCCATCCATGGATATATAGGGATCGATGACACGGGTGAGGTTTCAGAGGGAGTATTGTGGGAGGCATTGAAAGCAGTTATCAGGGGGGAATTCATTTCAATTCGGGCACATAAAGAGAAGACTGAGCGGGCAGAGTTGGACAGGCTGGTAGGCGAACGTTTACAGGTGGACAGGAGGTATGTGGAGTCTCTGGATGACGGGCTTCTGAAGGAGTGTCAGAGACTGCAGTTGGAATTTGGGCTCCTGTCCACAGGTAAGGCGGAGGGACAGCTGAGGAGGGTGAAGGGGGCGGTGTATGAATATGGGGAAAAAGGCAGCAGGATGCTGGCGCACCAGCTGAGGAAACAGGAGGCAATGAGAGAGATTGGGAAAGTGAGAGAGACAGATGAAGGTGGTTTTGGATCCGGCAGGTATAAATGATGTATTTCGGAAGTTTTACAGTAAATTGTAAATTGTATAAATCGGAACCCCCAGCCGGCGAGGAGGGTATGAAGCGATTTTTGGGAGGGCTGGAGTTCGAGAGGATAGATGAAGAGTTGGTGGAGGATTTGTGAGCCCCAATTGGGCTTGGGGAGGTTTTAGACGGGTTGGGGGCGATGCAATCGGGTAAAGCCCCAGGACCAGACCGATACCCGGTTGAGTTTTAGAAACAGTTTTCTGGGCTGCTGGGGCCGCTCCTGGTGAAGGCTTTTAATGAGTCAAAGGAGTTAGGAGTGCTCCCCCCAACGTTATCGCAGGCACGATTACCCTTATTTTGAAGAGGGATAAGGATCCGGAGAGGTCGAGGCGGTGGTAGCCATGGATGCAGAAAAGTCCTTTGATCGAGTGGAGTGGAAGTACTTGTGGGATGATCTGGGAAGGTTTGGGTTTGGGCAGGGATTTGTGGATTGGGTCCAGTTGCTATATCAGGCACCGGTGGCGAATGTAAGGACAAACTGGGTTTGATCAGAATATTTTAATCTGTGCCGGGGGATGAGACAGGGGTATCCATTCTCCCCACTACTGTTTGCCCTGGACATAGAGCCTTTGGCAATGGCGCTGAGAACATCAAACATTTGTCGGGGGCTAGTGAAAGGGGCAATGGAACATGGGGTCTCTCTCTGTGCAGATGATGTGCTCCTTTATATAATGGGTCTGTTGGGGGGAATTGCAAGAATTATGGGAATACTGGAGCAGTTTGGCCGGTTCTCAGGTTACAAATGTAAGTGCCGAATAAGGGCAGGGAATCTAATGCCTGGGTAGTTAGGGTTTAGGGCTGGGGGAAGTTGGGTGTGTTATTGTGGCGGTTTTGCGTATGTTGGATCTCTCTGTTGTTTAAAATGTTAAAGTTATAAATGCCTCAATTAAATATTTTCAAAACGAAAAACTATATTATACAATATCTAGCGTGTTACTGGGCTGTAAACAAAAAATAGTTCAGCAGCACAGTTAAACAGCTGTCCAAATTTCGATGGCGCCCTAACAATTGGCAAAGGAGGGCAGAGGTAAGATCTCAGGCGCGATTCTCCGCAAATGTGGCGAATCGTAAAGGCTGCCGTGAAACTGGCCGTGTTTCACGGCAGCCTCCGCGCCCCCTCCCGATTCTCCCCCCCCCGGGCGGGGCTAGCAGCGGGGCCCCGTGAAGCATGGCATCGCGGACTTAGCGACCGTCGCCAAGTCCGCGCGCCAAGCGTCACGCCGGCTGACGCGCACGATGACGTCAGCCGCGCATGCGCAGGGCCGTCATCTCCCTCGGCCGCCCCGCGGACTGTGTTTGCTGCCGTAAAAACAGTCGTAAAGGCTCATCGGCCTGGGGAGAATCGCTGTTCGCCATAAAAAACGGCGAGCAGCGATTCGTGTCGTGGGGCGGCCGTGGGGGGGGGGGGGGGGGGGGGGGTGGGGGGGGAATAGCGGGAGGGCGTGAAAAATGTTGGGGACGCCCTCCCGCTATTCTCCGGCCCGTCGTGGGCAGCGGAGAATCGCGCCCCTCATCTTATAGTTCCCTGCATGACGAGCTTGTTAGGTGAATTGAATATTCTGAATTCTCCTTCTGTGTACCCGAACAGCAGCCGAAGTATGGCGACGAGGGGATTTTCACAGTAACTTCATTGCAGTGTTAATGTAAGCCTACTTGTGACAATAATAAAGCTTATTATAAAAAAGATTTTTCAAAATGGATGTATGCTTTTTTTACTGCAGTTCCCTGAATGATTTACTCTGATATTTCCTAGTCATACAGCAAAATTATACCTAATAACTCCGCCTTATTGTGTTATAAAGTGCATTAAAAGATAGATCATATTCATCATGAAGTACATTTTCTGTGAATAATAATTATCCATGGCACAATAATTAAAATAGAAGTATTACATTTCAAAAAGATTTGCAAATGCTAATTCACAGGCCAGTATTTTCCAGACCCACCTGCCCCGGGTAGGTTTGTAAGATCCAGGCCCTTGTCTAGATCTGAATCACCCATGTGGATATATGATATTTTTATTTCAGTTATTACATTTCATAATTGATTAAAACATTAGTGACAGTAGTGTGTTAATCTAATAGTCTTATATAAGGGAATTACGGTTTCAATGACCATTTGACTTCAGGGAGCAAATAATGGATTAGCTATTTATCACTTGTTTGTCGGGGAGTTCAATATCTTTCTTGCTGATGTCAAATGACCTTTAATTTGATGACAGTAATATCGCAATAAAGGATTGGGCAATTAATGTTAATGGAAAGATTGTTGTTATTTTGGAGTATCAACCTTTAATGAAGTAGAGTTTGGGCATTATCACTGATCCAGGTACAAATTGCATTGAAAATTGCAGCCATTTGAGAAGTATTCTTTTGAAAGTGTCCTCTCCCTCATTATGGCAAAGCACAAAATCTATCAGAAACCAATGAAATCAGGTGACATTTTAATAGATCATTTTTTTTAAATGTTCCTGGACATAATTAAGAGTGGTAATGGTGCAGTGAAAAATGACAAAATCATTGTTTTTAATCAGAATGCCAATCATTAGCTGTGAGTAACACAATTTTAAATGATCTAAATTAAATTTTGAAAAATAGTCGGAACTACTTGCTATCGGTATATTGCATTTTTTTGGATCATTTAAAAGAATATCCAAAAAGTTATCAAAACAAAGGGCAGACGGTGGCACAGTGGTTAGCACTGCTGCCTCACAGCGCCAGAGACCCGGGTTCGATTCTGGCCTTGGATGATTGTCTGTGTGGAGTTTTCACTTTCTCTCTGCATCTGCGTGGTTTTCCTCCGGGTGCTCTGGTTTCCTCCCACAATCCAAAGATGTGCAGGTTAGGCAGATTGGCCATGCTAAATTGTCTCTTAGTGTCCAAAGGTTAGGTGAAGTTGCGGGCCTAGGTAGGATGCTCTTTCAGAGGATTGGTGCAGACTCAAATGGCTGAATGGCCTCCTTCTGCACTGTAGGGATTCCATGATTCTAATTTAATTAGTATCCTTGTACTCTGAAGAAACAGCTTAATTTTTAGACCCCCTTGAAGGCCAACAAATGAACGCAGTTAATGGAAATTCCCAATCATGATTGATTCTTTCCAGGGTTGAGGCCATTTTTAGGGGCAGGGACAACTCCTAATGAAATGCTTATTGAACTAATGCAAAAGACAGCAGAAACTCGGTTTACTCTTTAAATAGTTCCAATTTAAAACTCCAAGATCTTCTGTAAACTAATCTGGGATAAATTGCATCAAGAAAACCAGCATAACCTACAGGGGAGACGCCAACAGTGCCTTGCTTTGGTGACTTTACTGAAGCTTTATGTTTCTTTCCCCAAATATTCCAATTACTTTGATTTATTCCTTACAGGATACAAGGTTTTAATGTTATAGACTAAAATATTTTGTCCCATCCCGCCGGCTGAATCTTCCAGTCATGCCAGTGAAGAGCCCATGCGACATGTTCCCTGGTGGCAGAGGGTGCAGGGCACACAAAACCCCATAGACGCGACATGAGTGGAAGATCTCGCCACTGGCCAAGGGTGAGCCACCTAAGCCATTGAGAAATATGCGGAGGGGCCAAAGGCTTCCAAAGGTTCCTGTAGTCACTCTGCACACATATTTTTCTGGGAGTTTCTTTTCCTGTTTAAATGACCTGAGGAGAACTGGACCATACTGTATGCTTTAACTAATTAGAAGACAGAACAGTAGATGTATTTTTAAATCCTGTATACAATATGAGAATAGTTGATAGTGTCTCATGTAAACTTGATACGTAAAACAGGCATGAGGCATGAATCAGCAAGTTGTAGAGCAGTTAATTTAACGCTAGTAAAAGAGAGACGTCATTATCTTACCCTTACCAAGTTACGTATAATTAAATTAACTTATTTTGATGTAGAATCAAGTATCTTGAGAAGATCTTAACACATAATTGGTCTTAGAGACAAAATATGGATAGCATTTTAATTAAGAATCATTAGTTCTGATGACAGGTCATCGACCTGAACGGTTAATTCAATTTCTCTTCTTACAGGAGCTCACAGACCTGTTAAGTATTTCCAGCATTTTTTATTTTTAATACACAAATCTTTTTCTATTTATACTTGTGTCAATCAAAACCAATCTATTTTGTATGTACACCAACGGGCAATTTACATTTCATCACATTAAAATCTATTTACCTTTTGTCTATTTACTCATCCACTTAATTTGTCCAGATACTTGAATTTTAACAATCTGCCCTACACCAGAACAGTAATTCCTCACTTAATATTGTAATTGTGTTCCTAAAATTACAGCTTCAAATGAAAGCGTTAAGTGAATCGTATTTTCCTATGACCACCAATTAAAAACTGTAGTTAGCTTCTGTAGGACCGTTATCATCAGAAAACAATTAAACCATTGTACCCTATAAATTGAAATACGGTGAATTCCTAAATTTCAATATTCCCTCACATTCACCGCCTCTCCCACTCGCCGATTCTCCCACTCACCACCCCTTCTGCCCCCCAACTCTCACACTCGCTGACCCCTCTCACTTGTCAACCCCTCCCACACTCTAAACCTTCTGCTCACTGACCCCTTCGCTCGCTGTGAACAAGGGCTCAGGAGAGAAGCAGCGAGAAAGAGAAGGGCGAGAGGAGCTCCAAGTGGGAGAGTCTGGACAGAGGCGGCAAGAGAGAGAGGCGGTGAGTGGAAGAGGGGGGTAACAGGAGACTTGGAGAGAAAAGTAGCGAATCAGAGAGAGGCAGTAGGAAGGCCGATGAATAGGAGGGACAAGGAAGAAAGCAGTTAGCAGGAGAATGGCCCCAAACAGGAGGGGCAGTAAGCACAAAGGTGGGGGTGTCAGAGGGTCAGCACGCGAGTGGGAGCAGGCAGGGAGGCAAGTGGTAGAGACCACTCCGAATGGTGAGGATCAGGGGCGGATTTCTCCCCTACCCGGCGGGGCGGGGGGGGTCCCGGCGTAGCGGAGTGGCGGCAACCACTCCGGCGTCGGCGTGGTGCCAACCGCACCTTTGGGGGCTAGGCCCGCGCCAGAGCGGTTGGCACCACGCCGACTGGCGCCAAAACCGGCACCAACGGCTTTTGACGCCTGCTGCCCGGCGCCCAGGCTGGCCGAAAGGCCTTCGCCGGTTCGTGCATGCGCCGGTGGTGACGCCGCTGACGTCACCACCGGCACATGCGCGCTGGGGGATTCTCTTCCGCCTCCGCCATGGTGTAGGCCATCAAGAGAAAGAGTACCCCAACGGCACTGGCCCGCCCGCCGATCGGTGGGCCCCGATTGCGGGCCTGGCCACCGTGGGGGGACCCCCTGGGGTCCGATCGCCCCGCGCCCCCCAGGACCCCCGGGGCCCGCTCGCACCGCCGATCCCGCCGCCACCAGAGGTGGTTCAAACCTCGGCGAAGGGAGAGGCCTCCCAGCGGCGGGATTTCGGCCCATCTCGGGCCGGAGAATCGCCGCAGGGGGCTCGCCGCTCGACGTGGCGCGATTCCCGCCCCCGCCAATTCCCGGGTGGCGGAGAATTTCTGCCACGGCGGGGGCGGGATTTTCGGCGGCCCCCGGGCGATTCTTCGACCCTGCGTGGGGTCGGAGAATTTCGCCCCAGATCACCCAATGCCAGAACCACCTCAGAGCAAAACAACACTAAAACGGAAATCCCACTGTTAAGTATGCACACAAGCATCATTATATCTGCGATGCTAAAGTGAAACAACTTAAAATGGAGCAACTTCAAATTTATTGGAATCTTTTAAGTTTTAAGCAATAGTATAGATTATTGAATATTCTATGGAATGTGTTATGATCCCTGGCCAGACCAAAGTTGTTGGTGAGATCCAGTTAGGGGCCAATAACATTTTGTTCAAAGTATTCAAAGTTTGAGATCCAAGACACTTGCTCAGTGAAGAAAACCACTAGATACTACAATTGTTGAACAAACGAAAATAAACTTTACTACACAAAGTTAGAAAGATAAAACAATTTACAACAACAATCTTATACTCTAACATTCGGGGTACCAGTGACTTAACAAGCCAAATGTGGTCAATCACACCACACTACACAATGGGCGCGATTCTCCGCTCCCACGCCGGGTGGGAGAATCGCGGGAGGGCCGGGTGACTCACGACACGCCCCCCTGGCACCCCCCTGCGATTCCCCCACTCCCCCTCCCCCCCGCTCGGATGAATCGCCACTTGCCGTTATTCACGGCGACCGGCGATTCTCCGGCCCGGATGGGCCGAGCGGCCTGACGCTCCCGACCAGTTCACGACGGCGGCAACTACACCTGGTCACTGCCGTTTGTGAACATGGGCGCCAAATGCTCGTTTGTGGCTTGTGGGGGACGGAGAGGGGAGTGAGCACCACGGCCATGCTCGGGAGGGGACTGGCCCGCGATCGGTGCCCACCGATCGTCGGGCCGGCGTCTCCAAGCGACGCACTCTTTCCCCTCGCCACCCTGCAAGATCAAGCCACCACATCTTGCAGGGCAGCGGAGGGGAAGACGGCAACCGCGCATGCGCGGGTTGGAGCCGTCAGCCGTCGTGACGTCAGCCGCGCATGCGCGGGTTGGAGCCGGCTAACCAGCGCATGCGCGGCTGACGTCACTTAGGCACCGCCGTCGCGTCATTCTCGGCGCGCCGCCTTGACACAAGCGTCAAGGCCCGGCGGCCAAGAGTTACGGAGCGCCACTCCTAGGCCCCCAGGTGGGGGTGAATAAGGTGTGAGGAGCGGCCTCCGAGGCCGTCGTGAGACTCGGCCGAGTTCACGACGGCCTTCCCGATTCCGCGCGGGAGCGGAGAATTCCGCCCAATAAATCCCGAATGTGACCCAAACGGATTCCATGGATTTCACAATAATCCACCCAGTCATCTGTAACATTGTGAATTAACAAGGTTAAACATCCTGACTTCGAAATATATAACCAATCTTTGACTATTACTGGGTCAAAATCCTGGAACTCTCTCCCTGACAGCACTGTGGATGTACCTTCGCCACATGGACTACAGTGGTTCAAGAAGGCAGGTCGCTACCATCTTCTCAAGGGCAATTGGGGATGGACAATAAATGCTAGCCAGCGACGGCCACATCTCAAGGTCAAATAAAATAGAGATATGTAGAAGTATACCGTCTGCTCCATTTACCAGATGAACGGCAAAATTATGAAGTGGATTTCAGGCAAAAAAAAGGGAAGATGTTTCATGCAGGAAAAGGTAGGATTGAAACAGATTTCAATTAAGTAACTGGGAAGAAGAAACAATTCCAAGGTGAGGACGTCTCCAATACTACATATTGGAAAAACCAACAGGTGAATTATCAATTGCAATTTACTTTAGACTTACAATTGTTTGCTGTTTACATTCAATTCACCATTCATTGGAACCAAAGAACCTCGACTGTCTCGAAGCTGGAAAACAAAATGTTTGACAACAGGTTTCACACCGAATAAGTAGAATGTCTTATATTTTGGAATCAGCAATGCAGCGAGGTGGGAGAGGAAGGGGGGTGGAGGGGGGTGTGAATTAATGATAAGCCAAAATTTGATCAGTCCCCCTACAGCCCTACAGAGAAAGGAAATATAAAAATGTTTTCTGAAGTGACTACTTGTGGATTTATTTGAGAAGGTAAATTAATCAGCTAATGATGGAAATCCAGTCAATATAATCCACTTGGTTTTTCAAAATTTGTAGAGAAGGATAAACCCCATTGGAAAATTTGCTAAATAGATGCGGTGCAGGAAGAGGGAGAGTTAGCTGGACACTTCATTTCAGGATGCAGTCAGTAAAACTTTCGAATTGGTCAATGCTCAGGGAAAGGATGGTGTGACTGCAAGTCAGGAAGGTATCCCATCATTTGGTAACAGAGGAATCTCAGTTTGAGCAACATGTATTGATGAGACAGTGGTATAGTGGCATTGTCACTGAACAAGTGACCGAGGGTAATGCTCTGGACACCTGGGTTCGAATCCCCCAATGGCAGATTGTGGAATTTGAAGTCAATAAAAATCTGGGGCTGGATTCTCCCCTACCCGATGGGGTGGAGTCCTGGCGGGATGGAGTGGCGTGAACCACTCAGGCGTCGGGCCGCCCCAAAGGTGCGGATTTCTCAGCACATTTAGGGGCTAAGCCCTCACCTTGAAGGGCTAGGCCCGCGCCGGAGTGCTTCCCGTCCCGCCGGCTGGCGGGAAGGCCTTTGGCGCCACGTCAGCCGGGGCCGAAGGGATTTCGCTGGCCCGCGGAAGTTCGCGCATGCGCGGGAGCGTCAGCGGCTGCTGACGTCATCCCCACACATGCAGGGGAGGGGATCACTTCCGCGTCGGCCATCGCGTAGTCTATGGCCGACGCGGAAGGAAAAGAGTGCCCCCACAGCACAGGCCCACCCGTGGATCGGTCGGCCCTGATCGCTGGCCAGGCCACCATGGAGGCACCCCCCGGGGCCAGATCACCCCGCGCCCACCCCCCCCCCCCCCCCCCCCCCCACCCCCAGGACCCTGTAGCCCGCCCGGGCCGTCAGTCCCACCAGTAAGGGAGGTGTTTTGATTCACTCCGGCGGGACCGGCATTACAGCAGCGGGACTTCAGCCCATCGCGGGCCGGAGAATCGCCGGGACGGTGGGGAGTCTGCCGACTGGGGCGGCATGATTCCCGCCCCCGCCGAACCTCCGGTGCCGGAAACTTCAGGAGACGGCAGGGGCAGGATTCACGCTGACCCCCAACGATTCTCCGACCCGGCGGGGGGGGTCGGAGAATCCAGCCCCTGGAATTAATAGTAAAAAATCCATTTGGTTCACGAATGTCCTCAAGGAAAGAAAATCTGCCTTTCCACAGTTTCCACAGTAATGTGATTGACTCTCAAATGCCTTCACAAATGGGGGTAACTAGGGATGGGCAATTGGGCAATAAATGGGCCAGTGACACCCACAGACCGTGCATGAATTTAAAAAAAGCATATTTTCCATTTACAATAAATCTTATAACCAAAACCATGGGCAGGGGGTTTGTGGGGGTCGGAGAATCGCCCGGAGCTGGCGTCAATCCCGCCCCCACCGTGGCCCGAATTCTCCGCCACCTGGGAATCGGCGGGGGCGGAATCGCGCTGCGCCGGTCGGCGGGCCCCCCGCGGCGATTCTCCGGCCCGCGATGGGCCGAAGTCCCGCCGCTGACAGGCCGTTCCCGCCAACGGGAATCAAAACACATCTGGTGCCGGCGGGATTGGTGGCGCTGGCGGGCGCCGTGGTCCTGGGGGAGCGCAGGTCGATCTGGCCCTGGGGGGTGCCCCCACGTGGCCTGGCCTGCAATCAGGGCCCACCGATCGGCGGGCGGGCCTGCGCCATGGGGGCACTCTTTTTCTTCCGCCCCGCCATGGCCTTCAGCATGGCGGGGGCGGAAGAGTACCCCCTCCGCTGCGCATGCGCTGGTATGACGTCAGTATCGGCGCATGCGTGGACTTCCACCGGCCGGCGAAGGGCTTTCGGCCCCGCCTGGTGGGGCGCTAAAGGCCGTTCGCGCCAGCCAGCGGAGTGGGAGCCTCTCCGGCGCGGGCCTAGCCTCTAAAGGTGCGGAGAATTCCACACCTTTGGGGAGGCCCTACACCGGAGTGGTTATCGCCACTCCACAACGCCCCCCCCCCCCCCCCCCCCGCCCCGCCGGGTAGGGGAGAGTCCCGGCCCATATTACCCACAGCAGATGTTGCAGAAAACCAACATAACAAAAACTCAATCAACCGGACACCTCATCCTCAAAGGAAGAGAAGAAAAACAAATCCCGAACCGCAACCCCCTTCCCCCACCACACTTTCGCTGGGAATTGACAGTGACTAATTCCTTAAAGTAGGTAATGAATGGCTGCCATTTCCGATAGAACCCCTCAAGCGATCCCCTCATGGTCGACTTAACATTCTCCAGGTACAAGAATTCCATTATGTTACCCATCCATACCAAGTTGCTGGGCGGAGTAGAAGACTTCCATACAAGCAGAACTTGTCTCCGAGCTATCAATGAGGCGAAGCCAAGGACGTCAACCTTCACCCCCGGCGAGTCCGATTCCCCAAAAAAGGCCACCAGAAGACAAAGCTCCAGATCAATATTTAGAATCGCTGATGTGGTGCTAAAGAAGAAGACCCAGAAGCTTACCAGTTTGGGACAAGACCAGAACATGTGTGTGCAGTTGGCCGGCCCACCAGAACACCCATATCACCTGTCCTCTACCTCCGAAAAGAAGCCACTCATTTAAGCTTTGGTCAGGAGCGCCCAATGCACTACCCTCAGCTGGAACAGACCAAGCCACGCACATTAAGACATGGAGTTCACCCTACGAAGGGCCTCACTCCACACTTCATCATCCACAATAGGTCCCAACTCTCTCTCCCATATCGCCTTCACCTCATCCACAGTGTCCGAATCCTCCGACAAAATCCGCCCATAAATGCCGGATGTGCTACCTTCCTCTGATTCTTCTTGAGAAAGGATCCTCTCCATCAGAGATGTCCGCAGGTCCACGGGAGATGTCGGAAAGGCCCCTCGTACAAAATTCCTTATCTGGAGGTACTTGAACGAGTTCGACCCCAAAAGTTCAAACTTCGCCGACAATTCCTCCAAACTGGCAAACCATTCCTCCACAAACACATCATGAATCTCTCAAGCCCCTTCCCTCCACACACCCTAAATGTGGCATCCAGTCTCAACGGCTCAAACAGATTTGGTGCCATCAGAGGCCATCCTCGATACAAATCCAAGCTTAAAGTGCTGCCTGAATTGTCTCCATATCCTTAAAGTGGACATGACAACAGGGTTCGAGGGATAGCTTGCCAGAGAGAATGGAAGGGAGGCCATCACCAATGAACCAAGACTAGATCCTCAACACGGCCTCGCTTCCATCTGTCCCCATATGGAATCTGGGTCACTGCACCACCCCAGCACCATCTCTGCATTGGCCGCCCAATAATAAAAAAGCAAATTCAACAATGCTAAAGCCCAACACTTCACCCCCCCCCCCCCCCCCCCCCCGAGCCTTTGAAGAATTGTACTCTACCCCCCAAAGACAGGAGAAGTTACCCCACTTTTGGAAATCGGACTTAACCTTACTCACCAGACTTGCGTAATTCAATTTATGGAGCAGGGCCCAATTGTGGGCCACCTGGATACACAGATACGTGAATCTAGAGTTGGCTAGGCGAAAAGGGAGCACACCCAAGTTGGTTCCCTTCCCTAGGGGATTAAGAAGAAAGTACTCACTCTTTTCCAGATACATTTTGTATCCTAAAAAAAAAACAAAGCTCCTCAGTAGCTCTATTATTTCACAAATATTGGGGACTGGGTCCATAACATAAAGCAGCTAATCATCAGCATATTGGGACGCCCTATGTTCCACCTCTCCCCTCTTTATCTCTTCCACTCACCCAATGCTCTCAAAGTTATAGCTAAGGGTTTAATCGCTAACGCAAATAGGGTGGAGGACATCGGGCACCACTGTCTTGTCCTCATATTCAATTGAAAGTATCCCATGCTCAAGGCGTCGGTACGAACACTAGCCAAGAGGGCTGAAAACAATAACCATGAAAGCAACTTTGGCCCTACCCCGAACCTCTCCAGGACTTCAAAAAGATATCTCCACTCCACCCTATCAAGTGCCTTCTTGGATCCAAAGACACAATAACCTCCGCTTGGGCCCAATGGACCGGGAGAGAACAACATTCAACAGCCCTCGAATATTGGCTGACAATTACCGGCAATTGTCCTCTGCAATCACCTCAGGAAGACAAGACTCCAGCCTTATCACCAATATCTTAGCCAGTAACTTAGCGCCCACATTTAACAGCAAAATAGGCCGGTATGGTCAACATTCCATGAGGTCCTTATCTTTCTTCAACCGAAAGGAAATAGAAGCCTGTGAGTGTGTTGTAAACAGAGATCCCTGAGACAAAGAATCATTAAACATATCTATCGACTGATCCGCAAACCTCTTGTAGAATTCCACAGGAAACCCATCAGGCCTAGGAGCTTTACCCGTTTGCATCTGCCCAATACCTTTCAAAATCTCCTCAGGGCCTAACAGGGCTTCCAACACCTCCCGCCTCTCAGCCCGCACCACTGAAAACGCCAACCCAGCTACAAATGTCAACATGTCCACCACCTCCCACCCCCGCTCCTACTAACCTCTGCCATCTACCCTTACTTCCCTATCCATGTGCATCTTATATGGCATGATCTCTCCTCTAATAACTTCTTTTAAGGCTTCCCAAAGAATGGAGGGCGAGACTGACTCATTGCTAATGGCCTTAGACATGAGCGCACAGAACCTCATATCCGCCAATAACACATCTAAACCTACGATAGGCGTTCAGCGGGGTACAACTCCAAAACCAAATTCACCAGATGCGGGGCATGATCCGAGATGACAATGACTGAATGCTCAACCGAGAGAAGAGACCTACCCACCAGAAAAAGCCAATCCCGGAATAAATCTTGCGGACTGGAGGAAAGGACGAGAATTCTTTACCCGCTGGGTGCACAAACCGACACAGATCTGCCACCCACCCCCTGGCCCCCCCCCCGCAAATGAGTCTTCTGCAACAACACCACATCAGCCCTCAGATTTTTTAGGTGAGAGAAGACTCTCAAACATTTTAGTGGGCCCCCCTTACGCTCCAGGTGACAAACCAAACAGGGACCTCCCACCCCATCACCACCCCTCCTCATCCCTGAGTCAGCCATTTTCACCGTGAATGATTAACAAGCACCTGCCCAGAGGATGTAGGCCCAAGGCCCACCCAAGATGACTGCCAAACCCATCCATAAAGTGAAAGAAAGAAAACCCCATAGTCACCGTCAGAAAACTAACCCTCCCTCCCATTCCTCTCCCCTGAACCAGACCCCGCCCAAATGTACATGTTGGTTACATACCAAAGAACAATACCCTCTCCTAACCAACCCCAACAAAATAGAACATAGAACATAGAACATTACAGCGCAGTACAGGCCCTTCGGCCCTCGATGTTGCGCCATCCTGTGAAACCCCTCTAAAGTCCCTCTACACTATTCCCTTATCGTCCATATGCCTATCCAATGACCATTTGAATGCGTTTAGTGTTGGCGAGTCCACTACTGTTGCAAGCAGGACATTCCACGCCCTTACTACTCTCTGAGTAAAGAACCTACCTCTGACATCTGTCCTGTATCTATCTCCCCTCAATTTAAAGCTATGTCCCCTCGTGCTGGACATCACCATCCGAGGAAAAAGGCTCTCGATGTCCCCCCTATCTAATCCTCTGATCATCTTGTATGCCTCAATTAAGTCCCCTCTTAACTTTCTTCTCTCTAACGAAAACAGCCTCAAGTCCTTCAGCCTTTCCTCATATGATCTTCCCTCCATACCAGGCAACATTCTTGTAAATCTCCTCTGTACCCTTTCCAATGATTCCACATCCTTCCTATAATGTGGCGACCAGAACTGCACACGATACTCCAAATGCGGCCGCACCAGAGTTCTGTACAACTGCAACATGACCTCATGGCTCCGAAACTCAATTCCTCTACCAATAAAAGCTAACACACCGTACGCCTTCTTAACAAACCTCTCAACCTGGGTGGCAACTTTCAGGGATCTATGGACATGGACACCGAGATCTCTCTGCTCGTCCACACTACCAAGAATCTTACCATTAGCCCAGTACTCTGCCTTTCTGTTATTCCTTCCAAAATGAATCACCTCACACTTTTCTGCATTAAACTCCATTTGCCACCTGTCAGCCCAGCTCTGCAGCTTATCTCTGTCCCTCTGTAACTTGTAACATCCTTCTGCACTGTCCACAACTACACCGACTTTAGTGTCATCTGCAAATTTACTCACCCATCCTTCTACACCCTCCTCCAGGTCATTTATAAAAATGACAAACAGCAACGGCCCCAAAACAGATCCTTGTGGCACACCACTAGTAACTGGACACCAGTCAGAGCATTTCCCATCAACCACCACTCTTTGTCTTCTATCAACTAGCCAATTTCTGATCCAAACTGCTAAATCACCCTGAATCGCATGCCTCTGTATTTTCTGCAATAGCCTACCGTGGGAACCTTATCAAACGCTTTACTAAAATCCATATACACCACATCAACTGCTTTAACCCTCATCCACCTGTTTGGTCACCTTCTCGAAGAACTCAATGAGGTTTTTGAGGCACGACCTACCCTTCACAAACCATGTTGACTATCTCTAATCAATTATTCCTTTCCAGGTGATTATACATCCTATCTCTTATAAACCTTTCCAAGACTTTTCCCACAACAGAAGTAAGGCTCACTGGCCTATAGTTACCGGGGTTATCTCTACTCCCCTTCCTGTACAAGGGGACAACATTTGCTATCCTCCAGTCCTCTGGCACTATTCCTGTAGACAAAGATGACTTAAAGATCAAAGCCAAAGGCTCAGCAATCTCCTCCCTAGCTTCCCAGAGAATCCTAGGATAAATCCCATCCGGCCCAGGGGACTTATCTATTTTCACACTTTCCAGAATCGCTAACACCTCCTCCTTATGAACCTCAAGCCCTTCTAGTCTAGTAGCCTGTATCTCAGTATTCTCCTCGACAACTTTGTTTTTTTCCTGTGTGAATACTGACGAAAAAATACTCATTTAGCACCTCTCCTATCTCCTCGGACTCTACGCACAACTTCCCACTACTGTCCTTGACTGGCCCTACTCTTACCTTAGTCATTCTTTTATTCCTGACATACCTATAGAAAGCTTTAGGGTTATCCTTGATCCTACCTGCCAAAGACTACTCATGTCCTCGCTTGGCTCTTCTTAGCTCTCTCTTTAGAGCCTTCCTAACCTAGCCTTCAAGCGACCCAACTGAACCATCACATCACATCTTCACATAAGCCTCCTTCTTCCTCTTGACAAGTGATTCAACTGCTTTAGTAACACATGGTTCCCTCACTCGACCACTTCCTCCCTGCCTAACAGGTACATACTTATCAAGGACACGCAGTAGCTGTTCCTTGAACATGCTCCACATTTCTATTGTGTCCATCCCCTGCAGTTTTCCTCTCCAGGCGATGCATCCTAAGTCTTGCCTCATCGCATCATAATTGCCTTTTCCCCCAGCAATAACTCTTGCCCTGCGGTTTATACCTATCCCTTTCCATCGCTAAAGTAAACGTAATCGAATTGTGGTCACTATCACCAAAATGCTCACCTACCTCCAAAGCTAACACCTGTCCTGGTTCATTACCCAGTACCAAATCCAATATGGCCTTGCCTCTTGTTGGCCTATCTACATACTGCATCAGGAAACCCTCCTGCACACATTGGACAAAAAACGGATCCATCTAAAGTACTCGAACTATAGTGTTTCCAGTCAATATTTGGAAAGTTAAAGTCACCCATAACAACTACCCTGTTATTTTTCGCTCCTAGGGGACTCGATCGTAAGGGGAATAGACAGGCGGTTCTGTGGACGCAATCGAGACTCCAGGATGGTATGTTGCCTCCCTGGTGCAAGGGTCAAGGATGTCTCGGAGCGGCTGCAGGACATTCTGGGGGGGGGAGGGTGAACAGCCAGCTGTTGTGGTGCACATAGGCACCAACGATATAGGTAAAAAACGGGATGCGGTCCTACAAGCGAAATTCAGGGAGTTAGGAGTTAAACTAAAAAGTAGGACCTCAAAGGTAGTAATCTCAGGATTGCTACCAGTGCCACGAGCTAGTCAGAGTAGGAATGTCAGGATAGATAGGATGAATGCGTGGCTCAAGAGATGGTGCAAGAGGGAGGGATTCAAATTCCTGGGGCATTGGGACCGGTTCTGGGGGAGGTGGGACCAGTACAAACCGGACGGTCTGCACCTGGGCAGCACTGGAACCGATGTCCTAGGGGGGGTGTTTTCTAGAGCTGTTGGGGAGGGTTTAAACTAATGTGGCAGGGGGATGGGAACCGATGCAGGAAGTTGGAAGGTAGTAAAACAGGGACAGAAGCAAAAGGAAGTAAGGGGAGAAAGTGCAAGGCAGAGAAGACATAGTCAAAAATCTAAAAGGGCGACAGTACAAGGTACAGTGACTGAGGGGAGCTCAGTGAATAGGCCAGTAATAACAAAAGGAATAAAACTGAGATGTTAAGATTCAAAACAGAGGTTAAAAAACCAACATAAGTGTACTTTACCTGAATGCTCGTAGTATTCGGAATAAAGTAAATGAGTTGATGGCACAAATCATCGTAAATGACTATGATTTAGTGCCATTACTGAAACATGGTTAAAGGATGGTCACGACTGGGAGTTAAATATCCGAGGGTATCGAACTATTCGGAAGGACAGAGTGGATGGTAAGGGAGGTGGTGTTGCTCTGTTATTTAAGGATGACATCCGGAGCAATAGTAAGGATGACATCGGTGCTATGGAGGATAAGGTTGAATCCATTTGGGTGGAAATCAGGAATTGTAAGGCGAAAAAGTCACTGATAGGAGTAGTCTATCGGCCACCAATAGTAACGTTATGGTGGGGCAGGCAATAAACAAAGAAATAACTGATGCATGTAGAAATGGTACAGCAGTTATCATGGGGGATTTTAATCTACATGTCGATTGGTTTAACCAGGTCGGTCAAGGCAACCTTGAGGAGGAGTTTATAGAATGTATCCGCGATAGTTTCCTAGAACAGTATGTAATGGAACCTACGAGGGAACAAGCAGTCCTAGATCTTGTCCTGTGTAATGAGACAGGATTGATTCATGATCTCATAGTTAGGGATCCGCCTCGGAAGGAGCGATCACAATATGGTGGAATTTAAAATACAGATGGAGGGGTGAGAAAGTAAAATCAAATACTAGTGTTTTGTGTTTAAACAAAGGAGATTACAAGGGGATGAGAGAAGAACTAGCTAAGGTAGACTGGGAGCTAAGACTTTATGGTGGAACAGTTGAGGAACAGTGGAGAACCTTCCAAGCGATTTTTCACAGTGCTCAGCAAAGGTTTATACCAACAAAAGGGAAGGACGGTAGAAAGAGGGAAAATCGGCCGTGGATATCTAAGGAAATAAGGGAGAGTATCAAATTGAAGGAAAAAGCATATAAAGTGGCAAAGATTGCTGGAGATTAGAGGACTGGGAAATCTTTAGGGGGCAACAGAAAGCTACTAAAAAAGCTATAAAGAAGAGTAAGATAGAGTATGAGAGTAAACTTGCTCAGAATATAAAAACAGACAGTAAAAGTTTTACAAATATATAAAACTAAAAAGAGTGGCTAAGGTAAAATATTGGTCCTTTAGAGGCATGAGAAGGGAGTTTTAATAATTGGAAAATGAGGAAATGGCTGAGGAACTGAACAGGTTTTTGGGTCGTCTTCACAGTGGAAGACACAAATACATGCAGCGACTGATAGAAATGAGGCTATGACAGGTGAGGACCTTGAGAGGATTGTTATCACTAAGGAGGTAGTGATGGCAAGCTAAATGGGCTAAAGGTAGACAAGTCTCCTGGCCCTGATGGAATGCATCCCAGAGTGCTAAAAGAGATGGCTAGGGAAATTGCAGATGCACTAGTGATAATTTACCGAAATTCACTAGACTCTGGGGTGGTCCCGGTGGATTGGAAAATTAAGCAAACGTGACACCACTTTTAAAAAAGGAGGTAGGCAGAAAGCAGGAAATTATAGGCCAGTGAGCTTAACTTCGGTAGTAGGGAAGATGCTGGAATCTATCATCAAGGAAGAAATAGCGAGGCATCTGGATAGAAATTGTCCCATTGGGCAGACGCAGCATGGGTTCATAAAGGGCAGGTCATGCCTTACTAATTTAGTGGAATTTTTTGAGGACATTACCGGTGCAGTAGATAACAGGGAGCCGATGGATGTGGTATATCTGGATTTCCAGAAAGCCTTTGACAAGGTGCCACACAAAAGGTTGCTGCATAAGATAAAGATGCATGGCATTAAGGGTAAAGTAGTAGCATGGATAGAGGATTGGTTAATTGATAGAAAGCAAAGAGTGGGGATTAATGGGTGTTTCTCTGGTTGGCAATCAGTAGCTAGTGGTATCCCTCAGGGATCCGTGTTGGGCCCACAATTGTTCACAATTTACATAGATGATTTGGAGTTGGGGACCAAGGGCAATGTGTCCAAGTTTGCAGATGATATTAAGATGAGTGGTAAAGCGAAAAGTGCAGAGGATACTGGAAGTCTGCAGAGGATTGGATAGGTTAAGTGAATGGCTAGGGTCTGGCAGATGGAATACAATGTTGACAAATGTGAGGTTATCCATTTTGGTAGGAATACAGCAAACGGGATTATATATTTAAACAATAAAATATTAAAGCATGCCGCTGTGCAGAGAGACTTGGGTGTGCTAGTGCATGAGTCACAGAAGGTTGGTTTACAGGTGCAACAGGTGATTAAGAAGGCAAATGGAATTTTGTCCTTCATTGCTAGAGGGATGGAGTTTAAGACTAGGGAGGTTATGTTGCAATTGTATAAGGTGTTAGTGAGGCCACACCTGGAGTATTGTGTTCAGTTTTGGTCTCCTTACTTGAGAAAGGACGCACTGGCACTGGAGGGTGTGCAGAGGAGATTCACTAGGTTAATCCCAGAGCTGAAGGGGTTGGATTATGAGGAGAGGTTGAGTAGACTGGGACTGTACTCGTTGGAATTTAGAAAGATGAGGGGGGATCTTATAGAACATTTAAATTATGAAGGGAATAGATAGGATAGATGCGGGCAGGTTGTTTCCACTGGCGGGTGAAAGCAGAACTAGGGGACATAGCCTCAAAATAAGGGGAAGTAGATTTAGGACTGAGTTTAGGAGGAACTTCTTCACCCAAAGGGTTGTGAATCTATGGAATTTCTTGCCCAGTGAAGCAGTTGAGGATTCCTTCATCACATGTTTTTAAGGTAAAGTTAGATAGTTTTTTGAAGAATAAAGGGATTAAGGGTTATGGTGTTCGGGCCGGAAAGTGAAGCTGAGTCCACAAAAGATCAGCCATGATCTCATTGAATGGCGGAGCAGGCTCGAGGGGCCAGATGGCCTACTCCTGCTCCTAGTTCTTATGTTCTTATGTTCTTATGTTCTATCCAGAATCATCTTTGCAATCCTTTCCTCTACATCTCTGGAACTTTTGGAGGCCTATAGAAAAGCCCTAACAGGGTGACCTCTCCTTTCCTGTTTCTTAACTCAGCCCATAGTACCTCAGTATTCGAGTCCTCATCAAATGTCCTCTCAGCCACCGTAATACTGTCCCTGACTAACAATGCTACCCCTCCTCCTCTCTTACCACCTTCCCTGAACTTACTGAAATATCTAAACCCCGGCACCTGCAACAACCATTCCTCGCCCTGCTCTATCCATGTCTCCGAAATTGCCACAACATCGAAGTCCCAGGTACTAACCCATGCCGCAAGCTCACCCACCTTATTTTGGATGCTCCTGGCATTGAAGTAGACGCACTTTAGACCACCTTCCTTCCTGCCGGTACACTCCTGCAACTTTGAAACCTTACTCATGACCTCACTACTCTCAGCTTCTTGTGTACTGGAGCTACAATTCAGGTTCCCAATCCCCTGCCTAACTAGTTTAAACCCTCCCGGTTCTCAGGTATATGCAGGTGCGGGATTTCATGTAAAAGGTTTTTCCAACTTTTCCAGTGGTTTGAGGGGGTGGAGGATATTTGTAAGCGGTGTGGGAGGGGCCCAGTCAATTACGTACCTACGTTTAGGTCCTGCCTGAAGTTGGAGACATTTTGGAGGTCGTTCTTCAGCACCATGTTGACGATCTTGCATTTGGGTTTAGAGCCCAGTCCCCTGGGGGCCATATTCGGGGTGTCTGACTTGCAGATGGGAGCAGGGGAAAATGTTTTAACCTTTGCCTTGTTGATTGCTCGCAGGTGGGCCTTGATGGGGTGGAGGTCATCTCTCCGCTTTGTGCCTCGGTGTGGCGATGGATTTAATGGAGTTCTTGTATCCTGAAAAGGTGAAATTTGCTTTGAGGGAGGTGGGTGAGGGTTCCAGAAGAGCTGGGGCTTGTTTATATTACATTTCATGGAGCTGGTTACCGTCGACTGCTTGGGAGGAGGGATGGGGGTGGATTAGGGTGTTGGGGGTGGCGAGTTTGGGATTTTGTGTTGATTTTACTTTGTAATGTTAGGTGTTTTAAATGTTAAAAGCTTGAATAAAAATACTGTTCAAAAAATGTAATCAAGAAGGCGAATGGAATACCATCCTTATGGAAAACACTTAAAACTCTCAAATCACCTACTTGCACACCTAATTAATGCATCCAGAATTCAACTCTCGTATCTCGCTGCCTCCAGCTCCTTCTTTAGAATTTAGAACAGTACAGCACAGAACAGGCCCTTCAACCCTCGATGTTGTGCCAAGCAATGACCACCCTACTCAAACCCACGTATCCACCCTATACCCGTAACCCAACAACTCCCCCTTAACCTTACTTTTTAGGACACTACGGGCAATTTAGCATGGCCAATCCACCTAACCCCGCACATCTTTGGACTGTGGGAGGAAACCGGAGCACCCGAGGAAACCACGCACACACGGGGAGGACGTGCAGACTCCGCACAGACAGTGACCCAGCCGGGAATCGAACCTGGGACCCTGGAGCTGTGAAGCATTGATGCTAACCACTATGCTACCATGCTGCCCTCTCTTGTGCCTTTACCTCTCTTTGCCTCCCTCTTTTGGACCTTCTTCATAAAATGCCAGGCAGCCCGTCCTCCCTCAATGTACCAAATCCCCTCATTTACCGAATCCCATTTACCGATTCAACACTTGGGGCGAAATTCTCCGACCCCACGCAGGGTCGGAGAATCGGCCGGCAGCGGCGTTATTCCCGCTCCCGCAGGGTTTTTAATTCTCTGACCGGCCAAAAACCGGTCATCGGGGGGGGTTGCGGCATCGGGGGGGGGGGGGGGGGGGGGGGGGTTTGCGGCATCCGGGTGGGGGGGGGGTTGCGGCATTGGGGGGGGGTTGCGTGCATCGGGGGGGGGTTTGCGGCGGGTCGTGGGTGTTGCTGCAGTCGGGGGGGGGGTTGCGGCGTCGTGTGGGGGGGGGGGGGGTTTGCGGGCAGTCGGGGGGGGTGGTTTGGGGGGCAGCGGCGTGCAGAGAGGGGGGGCGACGGATGCCCGGGGCCAACGCACCGTCGCCCCCCCCCTCTGTACACCGCTGCCCCCTACCCCAACCACCACCCCCTCACCACCCCTACCTCCCTCCAACGCCCCTACCCCCCTCCCCACCACCCCTACCCCCCTCCCCACCAGCCCTACCCCCCTCCCCACCACCCCTACCCCCCCTCCCCACCGCCCCTACCCCCCTCCCCACCACCCCTACCCCCTCCCCACCACCCCTACCCCCCTCCAACGCCGCCCCCCCATCTCTCGCAACGCCGCAACCCCCCACCCTCAACGCCGCAACCCCCCCCTCACGTCGCAACCCCCCACCCTCAATGCCGGTACCCACACCCCGTCCCCCTCCCTCTGAAGGCCGGTACCCACACCCCGTCCCCCACCCTCTGAAGGCCGGTACCCACCCCCCCCTCCCTCTGAAGGCCGGTACCCACACCCCCCCTCTCCTCCTCCCCCCCTTCCTTCCTCCTCCCCTCCTTCCTTCCTCCTCCCCTCTTCCTTCCTCCTCCCCCCTTCCTTCCTTCCCCCCCCCTCCTTCCTCCTCCCCCCCTTCCTTCCTCCTCCCCCCCTTCCTTCCTCTGTTAGTGGGGGGGGGGGGGTGCGGCGTTGGAGGGGGGTAGGGGTGGTGAAGGGGGTAGGGGTGGTGAGGGGAGGGGGTTGGGGTAGGGGCAGCTGCGTGCAGAGGGGGGGCGACGGTGTGTTGGCCCCGGGCATCCGTCGCCCCCCTCCTCTGCACGCCGCTGCCCCTACCCCAACCCCCCCCTCACCACCCCTACCCCCCTCCAACGCCGCCCCCCCCTCCAACGCCGCCCCCCCCTCTCACTCAATGCCGCAAACCCCCAACGCCGGGTCTGTCTCTCTCCTCCTCCCCCCCCCCCCCAAATGCCGGGTCTGTCTCTCTCCTCCTCCCCCCCCCCCCAAATGCCGGGTCTGTCTCTCTCCTCCTCCCCCGCCCCCCAAATGCCGGTCTGTCTCTCTCTCTCTCCCCCCCCCCCCCCCCAAATGCCGGTCTGTTTCTCTCTCTCTCTCCCCCCCCCCCCAAATGCCGGTCTCTCTCCCCCCCCCCCCCCCCCCCCCCCAAATGCCGGTCTGTCTCTCTCTCTCTCTCCTCCCCCCCCCCCCCAAATGCCGGTCTGTCTCTCTCTCTCCCCCCCCCCCCCCCCCAAATGCCGGTCTGTCTCTCTCTCTCCCCCCCCCCCCCAAATGCCGGTCTGTCTCTCTCTCTCTCTCTCTCCTCCCCCCCCCCCCCAAATGCCGGTCTGTCTCTCTCCTCCTCCCTCCCTCCCCCCCCCCAAAAATGCCGGGTCTGTCTCTCTCCTCCTCCAGCCCCCCCCCCCCCCCCCCCCCCCCCCCCCCCCCCCCCCCCAAAACGCCGGGTCTCACCACTTCCGCAGCTGGTGAAACTGACGCGTATCGCGTCAGTCAGCTGCTGGCCCCTCCGGGAACGGAGAATCGCCGCCTAAAAGAAGGCCCCCACGCCGGAGTCATCTACACCAATTTTGCTCGCCGGAAATCGGCGTTACGACGGTCTGCAGAGAATTTCGCCCTTGGTCTTGGTGCAGTCCATGTCCAGCTGCCATTTTTGTGTGCCTTACTGCCTGGGATGAGGGGATTAACCTGTGAGAAGAGATTGAGCACACAAGGCCTATCCTTCCTGGAGTTTAAAAGAATGAGAAGTGATCAAAACATTTATTAAGGGGCTTGACAGTGTAGACGCTGGGGAAAAAATTCCCCTCGCAGGGGAATCGATATACTCATAATGAAGGGCAAGCCACTTAGAACTGAGATGAGGGGAAATTTCATCACTCAAAGGGTTGCCAATCTTTGGAATTCTCTCCCTTATAGAGCTCTGGACACAGGTTTTGATCATGTTCAAGATGAAAGTCGATACATTTTTTGGTGTATTAAGGAAATTGAGGTACATGGGAATGGTGCAGAAAGTTGGAGCTGAGGTAAGAGATCAGTTCAAAGTCAGCAGGTTCAAAGGACGGAATGGTCTACTGCATTTCTATATCTTATGTTCTTAAATTCTTATATAATCACTGCACTGAATCATCAAACATCTGGAGTACATCAGTTTTAGATTACTTCATGAGACCTACACTTAAGAAAGAGAGGAAATTAGTCAGCTTGCCTGAATAAATGCCCAGTTCAGGATATTATGTGATGCTGCGCGACTTGGAGACTGTAGCCATCTAAGATGGACACCTGCAAAGGACCATGGGAACTATGGCCAAACCAGGACTCAGACAGATACACAGTCTATGTGTATCTAAAACACAGGTAACCAGACCTGACCGAAACCCCCGCTCGTTTACATTTTAATGGCCCATTTTCCCAGGACAATAGAACTCCAATCAAGCAACCGATACAGCCAGATTGATTGGCGCCACTCCCTTGCTCAGAAAGCACAACTGCCAAGGTCAATGACCACTAAGGACCCGCCCAGCTACCAAGGCACCCGGCCCTTTATTGGCCGAAATCGAAGAGAGTGATCAGAGCCCCCATCGAACTATTGGGTCGAAGGTTAACGACCGCCCCAAAATGCACAAAATCCCAGGGGGGTAAAAGAGAGCGCAGCAATATGTTCTGTCTCTCTTGGATCTGGCCTGTGCCACCCAATTGCAGCAGGAACAGCCAGCTAAGTTCAAGACCAACGGTCGCTACCTGACGGATGAACCCAGCAGAGACAGAGCCACTTTCTTCGAACCAGCCAAGTGAAATCCAGATAAAGGCCTTTAGCCATTTACACAGTGCCGGTCACCCTGAAGTTAAGTATAGGTTATTGTAGCTGATAAGTGTAGTTTAACTCGTAGCAGATATTGTGTTTGCATGTTGAGATAACTCTTGTGTATGGAAATAAACCATATTTTGAACTAACTAACTGATTGTGTGGTCATTTGATATAAGGGAAAGGCTTGTAGTTCACCGAGATAAATAAATAGAGCAACAAGACCATTTAGAAGTGATATTACTCGGCAGGGTCGAATAGAATGCAGATATTGCAAAGGGTCAAATTCAGCCTGAGACTGTTGCCAAGGGAGTCAGTGGTAAGGGAGCAGAGATTATGGCAGGGATCGGAGGAGACAATGCCTTGAGCCCTCCTGGTGTTTAATTGCAGGAAATTATGGCTGACCCAGCACAAAGTCAGACAAGCATATTTACAACACTGAGTCAATGGAACGGTTGAGAGTGATGGTGGTAAAGACAGAGCTGGGTTTTCTCAGCATGTATAGGAAGCCTGACATTTGTGCTGCTGAAAAGTAGCTTAAAGGTAAGAAATAGTAGGGAGGAGAAGGAGTGGCAGCGGTTAAGGCAGATGCTCGGGGAATTCCACAGGTAACATTGCAGGAACGGAAAGGGAATCTGTTGCATGCAGTGTGGCTGAGATTTGGATCAGTCAGAGTCTACCCAGGCAAGGATAGTCCCACTCTGAAGGGCTACAGAGCAGATGAAGAAGTATAATGTGGACAATGGAAAAGACTGCAGAGAGATTGAGAAAGTTGAGGAGGGATCGTGCACCGCAGTCAGAGACATTGTGACATTGATTAGGTACTATAGCAGCGGTCCATTCTAAAGATTCAAAAATGGAGTTGCAGCAAGGATGGGCACAGTCTTGGGAGGTGCCAACTTGTTGAAAGGCTTTTGAAAGAAAAAGGTGATTGGAGACAGGGAGGTAGCTTAATTGGCAGAAGGATAGAAGGTGGATTTTTTTGGAGTAGAGGTTGATTAGGTCAAAACTTGAAAGGAAGCAGGGGCTGCATCTATGAAGAAGGAATTATTTACAATATAAGTTAGCATGAGGACCAGGAAGTGAAGTTGGATGGTCAGTAGTTTTGTGGGAATAGGGCTGAGAGAGCAGAATTGCTTCAAGGTGAGAACAATGGAACACAATGATATTGTGTTTTACTGAATGCTGCATTGAATTGTTCAGGCAAAGAGATGGTGGCACTAATTCACCATCCAGACTGCCTGTTTTTTGAAGATTTTTCCATTTAAACCTTGTTACTCTTGATTTTAAAGTATATTAAACAATCAACAAAAATTCTTATTTTTGTCACATACAAAATTCAGAAAACAATTGCACATTCAAGCACAAAATTAGAAAGTTTTATTTGCTGTTCATAGTATCAGAAATTGTCCATATTTATTTTGTAAAGTTTTAAAGATCAGCATTACCTTCAAAACAAGAGTTGTATCTTTTATCCCAAAGGAGTTCAAGAGAACCTGTTATTTAAAAGCAGAAACGGATACAATTGGTAATTTCAGCTCAAAGTAAATGTTCATACGTTCTCAAATACACCGAGGAGTAAACATGATAGCCCCCAAAATCGACTGCAGGGATTGGGCTGTAAGATTATTCCCCACCCATTCAATGTTTGCAGGCAGGACCAACTTTATGCTATCTGCTCATTAAATGAGTGCAGCGTGTGCCACTGAGTACCAGCAAGGGCCCAAAATTGTGTGAAGCTTCAACAGGTAAAGCTAACATCCACTACATAAAACCATGTGCACCTCTTACATGGGAGCTATTGAGCCTGGAGCAGCTCCTGGAAGTCATCCTACAACTGATTCCATTCTGAGAGAAGTATGGCACAGCATGGTGGAAAGTGGATTCCACAGTTTTTAGAAGATGCACTGGAAGACTTGGTGGAAGAGGGAGTAAAGAGGAGAGATGTCCTCTATCTTTAGTCAGAGGGAAAGCGGTGCAAGGAGGCAGTGGGATCAGCCAGGATGAGAGTGGCTGTGAAGGTCAATGCTAGGAGTCAAGCCCCAAGGACCTGGATACTGTGCTGCAGGGGATTCAGTGATGCCACATGAGTGGCCAAAGTCAGTGAATGTATCTGTGAATGCTATACCCTTCGAACTGCACCCTTAGCCTCTATCACTACTCAATGTAAACAGTCACATCACTCATCATTAACAATCTCGATCAACCAGGACTAATACCTGATAGTCATGTACTTCAGCACACTCTCACACCCACTTCTCACAAGTTACACAGACTTATTAACCATTCAACCATGACAGCCACATCAGCTAAACGTATTGCATGACACTCACTGACACATCCCTCTCTTTTGCAGGAGCAGACACCAGAAACAGCAGAAACAAACCAGTGGGTCTGCATATTCTGCCCCCCAAGGAGGTAACACTGCTGCCCATTTTTGGAAAGGCCATTGCTGAGACCATGGCCTGCAGAGACATTGAAACCAGAGAGAAGGCGCTGTCAGCGCACCTAATGTTTCTCCTCACATCCCTTCATTAGACACTGGACGGGATTTTCTGGGCTTTCCCTCCAGCAGGACCTTCTGGTCCTCCTTATGTTCCCACACTCTCAGCACAGACAGCGAAGAAGTGCAAGCTGGTCTGGAAAAAGGAAAGGCCGAAAGAAAATGATGATTAGGACACAGCATCGTCACTTGATTTCACACTCATAGCCATGAGCTTAGACACTGGTGCTGCACGTTATCCAGAGGGCTTGGTCCGGGAGGAGGAGCGAGGACCGCTTTGGAGGAGGAAGTAGACACCACGTCTTTGTGAACAAGGCTGTGCTTGATTCAGATTAAGGTGATGTTTAGAGCGCACCTGACCACAGCTAGAATGAGTTGCTTCTTTGCAGGGTTTGAAGACAGGTGCCAGCACTGTGTGATGGGGCCAGCTAACCACACGCACATGTTTTGGTCCTGTCCCAAACTTCTGGGATCTCCTTTTTCAATACCATGTTGGCAATCCTGAACATCGAGTTGGAATTCTGTCCCTTAGTAGCTATATTTGGGGTATTGGACTAGCCAGAACTGTGGACAGGTGCAGGGACAGATGTCTTCATCTTCACCTCGCTGATTGCTCCGAGGTGAGTCCTGCTGGTGATGGTGGTTGGCAACTTCACCCTGTGCCTCGGTTGGCTAGGTGACCCAATGGAGTTTCTACATCTAGAGAAGGTTAAATACACCGTGAGGGGGCCAATTGAAGGGTTCAACTGGAGATGGTGACCATTTATCATCTACTTCAAGGAGTTAGTCACTATTAGCTGCCGGGAGTTGTGGAACAGGGAGACCCCCATGAGTGCCATCCCGTCTGATCCCTGTTTATGGAGACCAGTGCTGAACAGTGAACCGAGGCGAAGGAGATGGATCATACGCCTCGCGTACCTCGGGAATCTGCACATTAAAGTGAGTCTAGCTGTCTCGCTTTATATGTAGATTTCCTAAAAAAGTGATCTGGCCCACAATGGGCGGGATTTACATCACAGCGTTAGATCTCGTGAGGTATTGTGCACTGGGTAGATACCAGGAGCGGAGTGTCCGGGCTTCTATCGGCTATATTGTGCTGCGTGAGCTGCTTTTCAGACACAAGGTGGCCATAAAATCGCATCTGTGACTCAATCGCAGAAGTGTTGAACATTTGTTTTACAAGTTTGTCACTGTCATTTATAATTTAAAATTTATTTGTCAATATTCCCAATTCAGTGTTGCCATATTGGACTGGATTTAAAGCTGCGTGCTGTGACAGGAAACATGGCGGCCAGGCTCACTTCATCACAATAGAGACCCTGCATCAGCCTCCTGCATGGCAAAACCTCTCCTGATTCAGTCGGAAGGTGCAAAGAGCTGACTTGGGATTTGCAGTCAACAGCAGTGGGATGGCAGTTAGGCTCCTTAATGAGACAATTAGTGAGCCAAAAGAAAGGGTAAATTTTGAACAGGCTCGAGGGACGAAATGGCCTACTCCTGTTTCTGTCTTCCTATGTTCCTAAACAGACTAATCATGAGGACATCCGAAACACACAATTCCCACAATGAATGGACTGACAATATAATAAATATTATTTTCCTGCATTAATTTCTTTGCTCCTTTTCTCCCAGTGAGTGGGACAATTAGGACTATGAACATTGGAAGCTACAGATCTTACTTCCCCCACCGAGCATACTGTTGACCATTGTCTCCAACTGCCCACCAAGGCTTTTGGATTGTCTCCTACCAAACCTTTCAACACCCTCCTCTCACCCTTTCAAGAACAAGAACAAAGAAAATTACAGCACAGGAACAGGCCCTTCGGCCCTCCCAGCCTGAGCCAATCCAGATCCTTTATCTAAACCTGTCTCCTATTTTCCAAGGTCTACTTCCCTCTGTTGCCGCCCGTTCATATATCTGTCCAGATGCATCTTAAATGACGCTATTGTGCCCGCCTCTACCACCTCCGCTGGCAACGCGTTCCAGGCACCCACCACCCTCTGCGTAAAAAACTTTCCGCGCACATCTCCCTTAAACTTTCCCCCTCTCACTTTGAAATCGTGACCCCTTGTAATTGACACCCCCATTCTTGGAAAAAGCTTGTTGCTATCCACCCTGTCCATACCTCTCATAATTTTGTAGACCTCAATCAGGTCCGCCCTCAACCTCCGTCTTTCCAACGAAAACAATCCTAATCTATAAACCTTTCTTCATAGCTAGTACCCTCCATACCAGGCAACATCCTGGTGAGCCTCCTCTGCACCCTCTCTAAAGCATCCACATCCTTCTGGTAACGTGGCGACCAGAACTGCACACAGTATTCCAAATGTGGCCTAACCAAAGTCCTATACAACTGTAACATGACCTGCCGACTCTTGTACTCAATACCCCGTCCGATGAAGGCAAGCATGCTGTATGCCTTCTTGACCTCTTTATCAAAGTGCGTTGCCACCTTCAGGGTACAATGGACCTGAACTCCCAGATCTCTCTGTACATCAATTTTCCCCAGGACTCTTCCATTGACCATATAGTCCGCTCTTGAATTTGATCTTCCAAAATGCATCACCTCGCATTTGCCTGGATTGAACTCCACCTGCCATTTCTCTGCCAACTCTCCAATCTATCTATATTTTGCTGTATTCTCTGACAGTCCTCCTTGCTATCTGCAACTCCACCAATCTTAGTATCAACTGCAAACTTGCTAATCAGACCACCTATATCTTCCTCCAGGTCATTTATGTATATCACAAACAACAGTGGTCCGAGCACGGATCCCTGTGGAACACCACTAGTCACCCTTCTCCATTTTGAGACACTCCCTTCCACCACTACTCTCTGTCTCCTGTTGCTCAGGCAGTTCTTTATCCATCTAGCTAGTACACCCTGAACCCCATACGACTTCACTTTTTCCATCAACCTGCCATGGGAAACTTTATCAAACGCCTTACTAAAGTCCATGTATATGACATCTACAGCCCTTCCCTCATCAATTAACTTTGTCACTTCCTCAAATAATTCTATTAGGTTTGTAAGACATGACCTTCCCTGCACAAAACCATGCTGCCTATCACTGATAAGTCTATTTTCTTCCAGATGTGAATAGATCCTATCCCTTAGTATCTACTCCAACAGTTTGCCTACCACTGACGTCAAGCTCACAGGTCTATAATTCCCTGGATTATCCCTGCTTCCCTTCTTAAACAAAGGGACAACATTAGCAATTCTCCAGTCCTACGGGACCTCACCCGTGCTCAAGGATGCTGCAAAGATATCTGTTAAGGCCCCAGCTATTTCGACCCTCGCTTCCCTTAGTAACCTGGGATAGATCCCATCCGGTCCTGGGGACTTGTCCACCTTAATGTCTTTTAGAATACCCAAAACTTCCCCCTTCCTTATGCCGACTTGACCTAGAGTATTTAAACATCCATCCCTAGCCTCAACCTCCGTCCTGTCCCTCTCCTTGGTGAATACCGATGCAAAGTACTCATTAAGAATCTCACCCATTTCCTCTGACTCCATGCATAAATTCCCTCTTTTGTCTTTGAGTGGGCCAATCCTTTCTCTAGTTACCCTCTTGCTCCTTATATACGAATAAAAGGCTTTGGGATTTTCCTTAACCCTGTTAGCCAAAGATATTTCATGACCCCTTTTAGCCCTCTTTATTGCACATTTGAGATTTGTCCTACTTTCCCAATATTCCTTGAAAGCTTCATCAGTTTTGAGTTGCTTCGATCTTGTGTATGCTTCCTTTTTCATTTTAGCTAGTCTCACAATTCCACCCGTCGTCCATGGTTCCCTAATCTTGCCATTTCTATCCCTCATTTTCACAGGGACATGTCTGTCCTGCACTCTAATCAACCTTTCCTTAAAAGACTCCCACATTTCAAATGTGGATTTACCCTTAAACAGCTGCTCCCAATCCACATTCCCTAGCTCCTGCCTAATTTTGTTATACTCTGCCTTTTCCCAATTTAGCACTCTTCCTTTAGGACCACTCTCGGCCTTGTCCATGAGTATTCTAAAACTTACGGAATTGTGATCGCTATTCCCAAAGTAATCACCGACTGAAACTTCAACCACTTGGCCGGGATCATTCCCCAATACCAGGTCCAGTATGGCCCCTTCCCGAGTTGGACTATTTACATACTGCTCTAAAAAACTCTCCCACAAGCATTGGAAACCTGTCATGGGACCATCTGTGAGCCTGAAGGCTGGTGACACAAATTTACAAACATACTAACTGGCTGCCTCTGCATTTATAATCCAATTAAAGAGGCCAGACAAAACAGAAACATCTGAGGGTCTGCAGGAATGTTGTCCGGCAGCACCTAGGGCTGAGATAGTTGTTGCTGAAGATGAGGAAATCCAAGGAAGTACATCAAAATAGAGGTGCTCGTGAAGGCACCAAAGTCAGTTTAGAAAAAGAAGTCCCTGAACTGTGTGGAACCTTAGGTGAGATCCTAAGTAACAATGTCTCCGGCCCCAATTGAACCTCCTTGAACCATGTATATCCCTGAAACTGGCACTTCAATCAACGTAAAATGGCTCTCTCAGCTCTCGTGTCCAAACTGTGATCTGGTTCCTGACACAGTGGGAACGTTGTGTAATGCCAGGAAACTTCCACTAATGTCAGTAAATGACCCTTGACTAAAATATTAATACATCAATTGCAAGCTTTGAGGGAATGCTGGAGACAGAGATTGATTGCCTCCCCCTCCTTTTGTCAAGTGAGTTCCAATTCCAGGAGTAGACCATCTCCGGGAAAGTCACCCAAAGGAAGGACCAACCTCCCCCGACCATCATTAACCCAACCCCCACCCATAAATCAACATCAATTTACTTACCTTCTAACTTATTATTCGTCCAGGCAAGAGCCACATCTTCCCAAACTGTGATAAAGAGCTTACTATGTGGAAAGCAGATCCTTGCTCCCTTTATAACAATGTACTAATTGCCCCAAGAAGATTTAATCAAATTATGTAATTTACAGAATCAAGGAATTCCTGCAGTGCAGAAGAAGGCCATTCGGCCCATCATGTCTGCACCAACTCTCTGAAAGAGTCCCCACCCAGTCCCACTCCCTCGCCCTATCCCCGCAACTCCATAACCTCATCTAACCTGCACATATTTGGATACTAAGGGGCAAATTTTAGCATGGCTAATCCACCTAACCTGCATATCTTTGGACTGTGGGAGGAAACCAGAGTACCCAGAGGAAACCCATACAGACATGGGTAGCAAGTGCAAACTCCACACAGAGCCATCCAAGGCAGGAATTGAACCTGGGTCCTTCGAGCTGTGAAGCAGCTGTGCTAACCACTGTGCCACTGTGGGTTTAAAAGAGGTAGCTGCAGAGACAACAGATCTACTATGTCTATTATGTACGTACTGTGTAGGTTCCCTCGGCCACAGAAAAATACTTTTCACTGTACTTCGGTACATGTGACAATAAATAAAATAAAATAAAATCCAAATCAAAATTTAATCAAATTAACTGATTTTAAACTTCCATAATTCCCTAAGATTCAAGGATCAGGAGATAGCAAACATTATCCGTTATTTGAGAAAGGAGAAATAGAGAACTGGGGAATAGGACAGTTAGCCAACATCAGTTGTAGGCAAAATGTTAGAATTTATTATTGGAGATGTGCTGACACAGCACATAAAAAATCATGATATGATTGAGCAATATCAACCTGGATTTATGAAAGAGAAGTCCTGTTTGTTAGATCTGTTTTTGAAAAGGGGAAAAAGGATCCTTAAATTCACAGAATGTGACATTTTTAAAAACAACTAAATTAACACAACAGGAAAAATGTACGCCATCTGCAAATTTATTTCAAACAGAACAAACTATGCTTGAGCGAATGTTCCTAAGTACCTGCTTAGTAGCTGTTGTGTCGAGTCCACGTGCAATGCAGACATCTTTCACAATAGGAACTTCTTCATCTAAAAATATGTGAACATAGATGGTGATATAGAATAATAGTTCATAATTCGACTCAACATATATAACTCTTTTCGACATGAAAATGAATGAAAATGAAAATCACTTATTGTCACAAGTAGGCTTCAAATGAAGTTACTGTGAAAATGACCTACATTTTTAAAAAATGTGTGAATCCAATGGCACATGAAAGCAAATGCAGGGCAAAAACATTTGCACTCATCATGGAGGGTTTGGTGATGGGGGTGCATTTGATTGGGCAGAAAGGTAGTGGTTGGGGACCCTGCCACCCTCCCACCTCCACCACGTATACCTGCATATGGCAGTGGGAGGGGGGGGGGGGGGGTGGAGATTGCGGTGGGAGTCACTTGTTCAAAAGCTCTCAGTGCCTAATTGAGGGACCCGATGTCGGCAAGGTGGTTGGCCGAGCATTGAGAGCCACCCCTTACTCTTGCTGCCGAACCCACTCTCCCCCTTCCCCTGGTCCCCACTCTGCAAACCCCCCTTCCCCACATCACTCATGTGTGCCTGCATGCCTCCTCAATCTGAGGCTTCAGGTAGATGCAGTACTAGAAACAGCCACTGCTTCCCCAAAGGCGCTGCTGAGTATCGAAGAGCTGCTTGCCTCTGAACTACCATAATGGGTGAAGCCCATTCACTGCTCCTTGCCTTCCTAATTGCCTATTTGTTCCAATCTATCCAGCTCTTTTCTTATTACTTCTAACTGTGTAGAAGGTACTGGCCTAGCCTTGCAAAACATCGACAGTACATTGTCCTTTATCTTTCCTTCATCCTTGTGATGTCTAATTTGATCATCTGGCTCTCCTTTCAGAAACGCATGGGACTCCCAAAACGGCTTTTACACTGGCGGGATTTCCCCAATTGATTGTGTCGCCCCTCTCCCCCCCCCCCCCCCCCCCCCACCGCCCCAGAAGTAGGCTGCTCATGACTGCCGGGGTCGGGAGAAGACTGGAGGGGGACCACCAGGCCTGCAGCCCCTCACCACAGCAGAGCAGAGGGCACTGGACATGGTCGGCGGACCCAAAGATAGGATATTTGCCAGGGTGGAGGACGGCATCGGGGAAAGAAGTGAGACCCCACTGAGTTTCGGTTCCCCATGGTGTGTGTTGTGTGTAAACCCCCCCCCCCCCCACACGATCCTCACACCCGCACCACTCTCACACCATCCCCACAGCCATACCACTCCCACCCCCCCACCCCACACCACTCCCACCCCCCCACACCACTCCCATGCCCCAGCTCCACTGCCTCCATCACCCCTACACCCCCTTCCCATGCCCCCCCCCCCCCTCGGCCCGTGATAAATTCAAGCACCTTGTCTTGTGTCTTACAGGAACTGCTGGTGATGGGGTGGGCCCTTCTGGAGTCCCCCGACCCCAGCCACAGCCAGAACCCCAGGTGCCAATCAGCAACAAGGACGACACCGGCACAGACGGCAGCCCTCAATCCGAATCACAGGACACCCCGGAGCTCGAGACTGTGGATGACACTGATTTGCCATCACAGCTGTCCCCAACACCCTCCATTATCCCAGAGACACTCACCTCGGTTGGGTACTTTATCAAAGAGGCCCCTGGGGCACTATCTGGTGCGCACCACACACATGCTCCGGTACAGCAGGTGGCGATAGCAACTCCCAAGGGGTGGGCAATCAGAGGGTGAGCCGACCCCAGGGATCAGTTGCTGTCCAGATGGGTTTTGGAGTTCTGGAACGGACGGTCCCATCAATAGTGGAGATGCAGTCGCAGAGCCAGGGACTACATGACGGGTTGTCAGTGAGCATCCAACACCTGCAGGTGCAGTTGGAGGACTCCAACCGCATACAAGAGGAGGAGGTGGTGCAGATCGTGCATGTCACCCAGGCCAACGCTGCACAAGTGGCGTCCATACTGGATGCCTTGCGTGTAGGTTTCGGCCATGGATCTACATGTCCAAGGCTTGGGGCACTCTCTGCAGGCAGTGGCCAAGGCCCAGGATAGGGCTGCCATCTCACAGGCATCCATGTGCCAGGCCACCTGAGCGTGGCCCAGTCACAGTGAGCCATGGCTCAGAGCGTCAGCGACATTGCCTAGGCACTGACCGACATGGCATAGACAGAGGGAGATGGCCCAGTCCCAGAGGGAGATGGAGCAGTAACTGACTGATGTGGCACAGACCCAGAAGGTGGTGGCACAGTCACAGCGTGATGTGGTACAGTCCCAAACGGAGGTGGTCCACCCCCTCTGCTCCATGGCTGTGAGCATGGAGACCCTGGTCTAGTTGGCATTGGGCCTCCAGGACTGGTAAGTCACATGGCAGGAGAACCTCAGGGCCTAGCTCCCATGGAGTAGCCCGAGGGCCATCGGGCACCCCGAGGGAGGAGGTGATGGGGCCTGTACCGGTGACTCCCACAGGGGAGGTGCCGGAACATTAGATAACACCCTCGAGACCAGGCAACATCCTGATAAACCTTATTTGCACTCTCTCCAAAGCTTCCACATCCTTCTGATAATGTGGTGGCCAGAACTGTACGTAATACTCCAAATACGACCTAACCAAGTTTTTATACGCTGCAACATGATTTCCCAACTCTTGTACTCAATGCCGTGGCTGATGAAGACAAGCATGCCATATGCCTTCTTAATCACCGTGGCTACTTGTGTTGGCACTTTTAGCAGACTGTGGACCTGCACCCACAGATCCCTCTGTATGTTAACGTTGCTAAGGGTTCTGCCATTTACAGTATAATTCAGACCTAGATTTAATCCTCCAAAATGCATCACCTCGCATTTGTTCGGATTAAATTCCATCTGCCATTTCTGTGCCCAAGTCTCCAATCTGTGTATATCCTGTTGTAAGCTCTGACAATCTTCGGCACTATCACATCTTGGCCAATCTTCGTGTCATCCGCAAACTTGCTAATCAGACTACCCACATTTTCCTCCAGATCATTTATGTATATTACAAACAACAAGGTCCCAGCAATGATCCCTGTGGAACACCACTAGCTACAGAATTCCATTCTGAAAATCACCCTTCCACCGCTACTTTCTGTCTTCTATAACCGAGTCAGTTCTGTATTCGTATAGCCAGCCCACCCCGAATCCCATGTGATTTTAGTTTTTGTACCAGTCTGTCATGTGGGACCTTGTCAAATGCCTTATGAAAGCCCATATAAACTACATCCACAACCCTTCCCTCGTCAATTTTCTTTGTCACCTCTTCAGAAAACTCAATTAAGTTGGTGAGACATGACCTTACCCATACAAAACCATGCTGCCTGTCACTAACTAGTCCAATTTTCTCCAAATGTGCATATATCCTGTCCCTCAGTATCTTTTCCAAAGGTTTCCCCATCACTGATATCAGGCTCAGCATAATGGAACTGAGCACCACAACATTACAACCATCCGCCCTCACAGCCTGATTCCCACACCATTACCTCCCAACCTGCCCAGAATACACTCTCAAACCGACTCCCTGTCCCACCATCACCCCCTCCCGGCCTGACCCATTTGCTCACTCTCACCCCACCCACTCATTCACCCATGCCTCCCTACCCACTCACCCACTCCATCCATCCACTCACCCACCACTTAATCTCCCACCCACTCGCCCCACCCACTCACTCCATCCATCCACTCGTTCACTCTGTCCATCCATCCGCTCATTCCATCCACTCACTTACCGCTCAGTCACCCACCCACTCAATCTATCCACCCACCCACTCTCCCCACCCATTCATTCCATCCATCCACTCCATCTATCCACTAACTCATTCACTCCATCTATCCACTCACTCCATCCATTTGCTCACTCCATCCATCTATCCATTCACTCCATCCATCCTCTCACTGCATCTATTCACTTGCTCACTGCATCCATTCACTCACTCCATCTATCCACTCACTCCATCCATCTACTTGCTCATTCCATCCATTCCCTCGCACTCCATCCATCCACTCACCCACCCACTCGCCCCACCCATTCACTCCATCCATCCACCTATCCATCCATCCATCGACTCACTGACCCACCCACTCATTCCATCCACTCACTCACTCCATCCAGCCACTCACTCCATCCATCCACTCACCCCAAGCTCCCTACCCAAAATAGTCGGGGTGCTGGAACCTTCTCGGGCACCGACATTGCGCACAGCATTAATGCTGCCTGGAAGATTGGGCCAATGTCTCTCTTCAGTAATTGTAGTGAGGCACCTCAAGAGTGCCACATATTGTCAAGAAACCCATTTGTTTTGGACTTCATCTAACGTCAACTTTGAACTGTTATGTAATGTACATTTATACATCTTCTGAATAAAATATAGTTTGGAGGAAAAGTGTACCTAGATTGTATTTTTTAGACTCAGATAACTTTCTGTTGCTGTTTATTTGAAACAAATACAGGAGGATCTTTGCGCCACTCGAATGGGCAGCCGAACAGCCGATGATATGTTGAAGCTGACGGAGGAAGGAAACGTCTCGGGCAGCAACTTTTAAAATCTCCACGCTTCAGAGTACATCCCGCCCTCGCCTGAATTGCTGTGACATTTGGTGCATTCATCACCCCGCCCCGCAACTGTGGGTCAGTTGACTTTATAAATATATACACAAACACAGATTACGTAAATCTTAGTCACCCACTCGAGGGCATTTCCTCCTCCGCCCGCTCTGTCAAGCAAAATAATAGCAAAATAAAGCCGGATTTGGCCGTAAGCCCAGGTCAGCTGGTGTCCCTACCCTACCGTTCAAATCCAGTCTTCTCAAAGCGATCCAGATGTCGATGTGACTTGTTTTGGGAGTTGGAGCGGCCATCACCCTGCCTGGCAGTTGTGTCTGTCAGTGCACAGTGTGTGTGTCACACTGCTCTCTCCAATGAGAAACCACATCCCGGCTCGCCACAAAACCATGGAAACTGCTCCTGCTCTCTCCCAGACATCATCACCTGGAGCTGGGCGAAGGTGGCTGTGGAGTGGAGAAGGATATGCTCGGGAAAGATTAGAACAATCCAATGGAAAGATACCAATGCAGACACAACATGAAATAATAATCATTTGCAATAAAAACTACTTAAGATGGGGGGTGAACTAATATCCAACAAACATGTTGTTCTGGACGGTATTTAATCAGTTATTTTTCTTTTGGTTGGTAGTATTTATACCATTTTTTAAAAAAATACTGATTGGTCTGAAAATGGATCTGTGGTCAAAAGGGTATAAAGTAAGGTTAGGTTGTTTTGGGGAAGCCAACTGCGTGCTTCTTCCCATTGGTCAAGAATGTTAAATATTTGGTTAGTTGTGCCGATACAGGTGCTGAATGTTGCAAAGGTTGCCTGCAGAGGACAGCATTTGTGTCAGGACACTTGCTGGGGGAAGTTTTCTGAAGACCGTTATAGGTTAGTAGTTGAGCATTTGCTAAAAAGGGTTAATATTTCTGTTGCTGATCGATGCCCACTCAAAGTGGATGGATGGATACTGGATGCCTTCCACCACTTCACGAGCCACCATAGAGACGTTACGCCAATCATTCAGCATTTCACGATTTTCCAGAGGTGCAGGTCACCGATGATACCCCTTTCACAAATGAGGAATTTCAGCGTTTTCTGCAGACCAATGGGGTGAAGCATATTTGAAGCTCCCCGTATCACCCTTCTTCGAACTGTTGGGCTGAGAGGACAGTGCAACTGACACGTTTTTAATTGAATTATTGCATCACACAGCATGTTACACCTGAGATAGCATCGGCGACATTTTCCAACCTTGGTGGGAAGGTGAAGGAGAAACAAGATGCCCAGAAGAGGTATCATGACCACCGGAAGCAGGACAGAGGGTTCAAGCTGGGGGGCACAGTATACGTCTGGAATATTAGGGAGGGACCACAGTGGAGAAGACAGGATCACAAAGTGCATTGGGAACAGCTGCTTGACTGTGACTATGCGGCAGCCAACCAATGAAATATGTAGAGCTGTGGGGTCCAGCCAATTACACGATACGGGCAGGCAGGCAGTTGCCAATCAGTTGTGGGAGGGAAAGGTCCGTTGGTCGTTTTTAAGTGGCACCCAGACATAAACTCAGTACCTATAACAGCATTGGTGTGGCACGGAGCCCCATAAGTTTCAGCCTGACTTCAGCCTTCAGCTGGCAAATGTCTCAGGCCAGGTGCTTCTCTGTGTGTTTTCCTCTGGTTGACCGGGAATGGTGGGAGGTGCTCTTCCCCACCAATGACATCAGGAACCCCTCGTGCATGGTCAACGAGGCCTGGGCCCGGTCCACTGCTGAAAAAGTATCACTGACATACTCCATACTACCAGGGTGTGCAGGACGATGGTGTCAGATCAGTGTGGCCCTCATGATGGCAACAAACAATGTGTTTCAGCGAGGGGAGGGATTGGCCAGGCTCTAAATTACAGCAAAAACCTCAGCAGCAGATACCACATGAGGCCTGAATGTACGTGGTTCACACTCCCATCATTGTACAAGTGGCATGAGATTGGGTGTATGGACTGCTTAACCGAGAAGACCAATTACCCGACAGATGGATGCATGCTGATAAAGGAGTTAGGTGTCCATCAAGATGAGACTCATTCTCTCCCTCTGTTACATAACCTCAAGGAATAGGAAAAGATGAGTGGAGGAATTCCCAATATAAGGATGTGAACCTACCTGCATAGGATAAAGCAGTGGAGTTGACCAGAGAGGAGGGCAACCGGGCAATCACAGATGGCGAAGCAGGAGTGCACAGAGAAGAGAATGTGGAGGCCCTGAACCTGGTGCCAACCACTGGGCAGAAAGGAGAGATGTATCCCAGAAGGATGGGAAGAGGGATTGCGAATAACATTAAGCAAATTCTTTGTTTTTCAATTCAGGAATGGTTAGACAAGAGGTGCTTGATGCTTGGACCTTTCTCCAGGTGGCCCTTCTCCTTAGGTAGTAAGTGAGATGCCATCGTGCACCAAGAAGGAGGAGGAGCTAGACAGCCACTTTGAGGGCTTCTTATCAGCATGCTCAAAGAGCCAGAAGCTCCTCCTCAGCCCCACTGATAGTGACGCCAATGCCCAGCAGCCAAGGCCGAAGAGGATGTATCTACATCTGTGCAAGAGTTCCTCGACATGGCAGGACCCACCAGGTATCAGGCAACTAGAGAACATCCACAAAAATCATCTCAGGCAATGGGGAATTACATCAGCAATCTGCCTCCACCTCAGCTGCAAATCATTTAGTTGCACCACATTGTAATGTTCTGACATTTATGTTGCTCAAAGGTGGCAGGGGTGTTACAATGTTGGATTGAGGTATATTTTTGTGAATGATTGAATATTTGTGCACAGTTGATAGTTTTGTTGGTGGACCTGGTTGGCAGTGCAATCGCTTGCATGAGAACAAGCAATCCCATATGGGTGAAGGGTAAATATTGAAAACTCAGTATTATGGACTGGAAGATGGTAAATTTAAACAGCATTAATCTGTCATCTTACCACACATCCATAAACAGAAAGTTGTTTTGATTTGTTTCCATCTTTATTAGCGGAAGCATATTTCCCAGCCCCGCAAATTTGGTGCAATCCAATTATCTTTTAATACCCCCATGGCAAACTTGAGATAGGATGAACTTATGGGGTTATCATAGAATCATAGAATTTAAAGGGCAGAATGAGGCCATTTGGCCTGTTGAGTCTGCACTGGCCCTTGGAAAAGCACCCTACTTAAGCCCACGCCTCCATACTTGTAGCCTAGTAACCCCACCTGACCTATTGGACACTAAGGGACAATTTATCATGGCCAATCCACCTAACCTGCACATCTCTGGACTGTGGGAGGAAACCGGAGCACCTGGAGGAAACCCACGCACACACGAGGAGAACGTGCAGACTCTGCACAGACAGTTACCCGTGGCCGGAATTGAAACCGGGAACTGGAGCTGTGAGTGAGTGTCACTGTGCCACCATGCCACTCAAGTTAGTTTATTGTGCATATTCAAAACATGAAAAGAGGTTTGCAATGTCACCTCCACATTTACACATTAAAGAGAGGGATAGAGAAAAGAAAGTTATACAGGACAGAGAACACATGGTTCATGTGAGTTCCAGACTCAAAGATCAATGAGATATTCAACCACGAAGATCGGTGGGTTGAAAAATCCATGCTGAATAATTTACTTTTCTAGTGGTGTTGACTTCACACAATGAGTTAGGCATGCAGAGATGCATCAGTGGGCAATGGTACAGAATTGCCAGCATTGAGATGGGGGACAGATATTCCAGCTGGGCAGAGCTTCTTGTCTGTGAGGCTGCTAGTTACATGGTAAACAGCAGACTGAGCAATTCAGCAAGGCAATATTACTTGTTCCGTAAGTCAGAGGCCTATGTCACCTGACTCCCATGATCCGGCCATCTATGATAAAGGATATGTATCCATAGTCTGGATTCCAAAGAATGTTAAACATAGAACATACAGTGCAGAAGGCGGCCATTCGGCCCACCTAGTCTGCACCAACCCACTTAAGCCCTCACTTTCCATCTATCCCCGTAACCCAATAGCCCCTCCTAACCTTTTTGGACACTGAGGGCAATTTAGCATGGCGAATCCACCTAACCTGCATGTCTTTGGACTGTGGGAGGAAACCGGAGCACCTGGAGGAAACCCACGCCGGCATGGGGAGAATGTGCAGACTCCGCACAGACAGTGACCCAATGGGGAATCGAACGTGGGATCCTGGTGCTCTGAAGCCACAGCGTAGCCACTTGTGCTACTGTGGTCCCACATCTCAATGTTCGCAATTCTGTACCATCGCCCACTGATGCATCTCTGCATGCCTAACTCAATCTTTAGGAATTGAAAGACAGGCGGCGTGGCCTTTGTCTTGGCAGCTGATTCTCCTTCTGACCAGTCTGGGCTATTGAATGCAGATGGCCTTTGTATAGCTCTCTTTGAAGTTGGGCTGTGCAGTCCACAGGTTGTCATTAATGGCTTCTCAGAGATAATGAGGTGCGAGTTTCCCAAAACTGCCGCGTAGTTACTTTTAGGGGTCATGTACAGACATGGATTTAGCCATTTAAAAAGTCTTTGTTCAGTTTTCAAATTTTAGAAATAGCAATGCATATATCCATATTATAAAATTATACACGATGAGGTCTTAATCCCTCATGTCAGCGATCAGAATGGCAAAGTTTAAATTTTTATTCTTTCATGGGATGAGGGTGGGCATTGCTGGCAAGACTAGAATTTGTTGTCTATCCCTAAATACTCTTTGAGAAGGTAATGGTGAGGCACCTTCTTGAAGTACTGCAGTCAATGTGGTGTAAGTATACCACAGTGCTACATGGAGGGAGTTCCAGGATCTTGACCCAATCACAGTGAAGGACAGTGATACAGTTTTAAGTCAGGATGGTGTGTTTTGGAGGGAAATTTGCAGATGGTGGTGTTCTAACGAGTTTGCTACCCTTCTCCTTCTAAGTGGTAAACTTTCTGAGCTTGAAAGTGGTTGTTGAAGGAGCCTTGGCGAGTTGCTGCAGGTGTAAGTGCTGCAGGATGGCATCATCTTCCATCACTTGTATGATGATCGAGAGTAGACTGATGGTGTAGTCATTGGCTGGATTGGCTTGCCAGTGACCACTGCAAATTTATTGTTAGGTTGAGTTGCTGAGGTCATGTGGATGTAAGCACCTCCTGCTTGCTGTAAGCTGTTCAGAATGAGAGACTCACGGGTTTCCCTTCCTCGTCAGATGAAGAGTGGGGCTCCTCTATCTCTGTGGCTGGCCAGTTCTCTCCCCCTCCCTTCCCCCAAAGTCTCTGCTGCACAAGGTTCTGTAGGACACAACAGACTACTGTAATCCTTTACACTTTTTTAGGTACATATTGTGGTTCACTGTTAGAGCAGCCAAGGCAACCTTTGATGGTCTTCTCTATTGAAACTCTTGTGGAACCATGGGAAGCATTTTAGTGATCCATGGCTGGGGTTCCAGGGTTTCTGACTGGTGTCATCAGCCAGGTTCTGAGTGGACAGTCCTTGTTACCCAGAATCCATCCCCGTTGATTTTGGGGGGCCTCAAAGAGCTGTGGCACAGGGGAATTCCAAAGAATGTGTGCAACAAGAGAGCTCTCTGAGAATGAAACACACACCACACTTGGAGGATACTCCTGTGCTCGCACACCAGTTGCATATTTCTACTTTCAAAGGTTACAGGCTTTTCCCAGGAATTGACAAATGTGTGCAGTTTATTACCTGTTGCGCATTTGGGAAACCCATGATGGCACCAAAGATCTTGCAGCTTGACTCTCTGGATCTATATTGAAGTGCACAAAGACACCAGGCTTTTTTAATAGCATATTGATGACCACTCTGATGTAGCAATGTGTTTATGACATGTCACACAATTTCTCTGTGTAGCCGTGGAAGGAACTGTTGGCCAAGAGGCTCAGTGCCTAGACCACTAGCATTGGATTCCCTCCCAGTCCAAGGAGCCACAGGACATCCTGAAGAACACACAGATAAGGATTGTCTCTTTGGACATCATGAACTGGCTTTGTTATTGCCTTTCAGTTTAGATACATGCAGAAAGCTCTAGGATGTGGCATTACTCATCGTCACACTGGCCCATGCCATTCCTTGTTTACCTTCTGGTTTTTGTTGTACAGGATCCAATGCTATCTTTCCTCTGTGCTGCTTCTCTCCCTGAGGTTCCAGGAGCACTGGGTGGACAAGGCCCACATTGGCACCAAACAGAGAGCAGGAATCAGGCAAAGATGTGGCCTCCACTTTGGACCTGGCCATCAAGCACAATCCTACTCCTATGGAGATCACCTTGGTCTTCTTGGGACACATGCTTGTGTTGCAGGACCACGCCATTCAATGTTTTGACCACAGCCTTATTTCCTTCAAACATTGCCTGCTGTTGTTGTCAATGACCCTCGAATGTCCCTCCATCACTGTAGAACATTCCTCTATTCATAGAATCATAGAATTTACAGTGCAGAAGGAGGCCATTCGGCCCATCGAGTCTGCACCGGCCCTTGGAAAGAGCACCCTACTTAAGCCCATGCCTCCACCCTATCCCCGTAACCCAGTAAGCCCACCTAACCTTTTGGACACTAAGGAGCAATTTGCCAATTCGCCTAACCTGCAAATCTTTGGACAGAAATCTTTGGAACAGACCAGTTCCACATTGCAAGTTCTTCAATTCCTTTTCCTTCAACCTTGTTGCAGAGTTGCAACAGCATTACACCATTTAGATGAGAATAATGAGTCCATGCAGGGACAGAAAGGCTGGTCGATTATGCCTCTGGTGTCAGAATTCCACATTATTAATTATACACCAGCTTAGGGCCAGTAATTACTCACTCAGACAGTCCCACCTCTATTTATTGCTTCCTACCTAGAAGAAGTCATAAAGCAATGACATTTGCTCCTGGATAATTGCAACAGGGACAGCTTTACACGCAACTTTGCAGTCACCATGGGAGTAAACGTCTCTGCAACTGAATCATTCCAAGCCACAGCAAAGGTCATATTTCTCCACCTACTTCCACAGATGAATTAAGTTAAATAACTGGGAATAGTTTGACTGCAGAAGCACTCTCATCATTCTCCATATTGAAAGGAAGCATCAATGAGTTGCCGTCTGCAGGGTCTGCCAAAGTTGAGGAATAGGATGATGAAAGTACAGGTAGAGTCGCAGCCATGTGAGGTAACAACATTCTCTCCTCAAAACTGGTCACGTGGTTGAGATGTGAAGTCCCCCGACAAAAGGAATTCTCTTCCCTCTGCTATTTGGGTTTTGAAAGACTGCTTGTCCAAATCCAATCCAGGACTTGCTGTAATTTCTTCAAGGTAACTATTCAGAAGAATAAAACAATTGATTTAGGCACCACTACAAACTCACTACCCATTTCCTATTTGTCAAGTTGGGTTTCCACTTCTCTCCATACTTTTTATTTCAACTTCAGTTCAACTATCTATGTTTCTCCAGATTAGAGTATTCCACAGCGCTCTTAGGTGGACTCCCATTGTTTATCCATAGGTCATCCTTAACCCAGCTGTCCTTACCATATCCAATGTTGAGGCCAGAATTTTACCAGACATGCATGAGCAGGGTAGGAGGTTGAGTGTTGGGTGAGAGATGCGTCAGCGTAGGTCTAGGAGGGGGAGTGTAGGAGGGCTATGATAAATTGAGAGGGGGCATGCTGTCATGCAAGCTTCATGTAATGATGTTGCTTCCAAATTTCATGATTGACGAGAATGATGGAGGGGGGACCTCCTGCTCTGACACAGGCGAGGAGTATGATGGCCTGCGATTCCTGTGCACTGTTTATGAAATACCAAGTACATGGTCGAACTCTATTCAACTGCTTGTAAATTCACTTTCATTACATTCCAAACAAGCTAAACTGATGCCTCGTCACATCGTAGGGCAAGTCCACATTCCATTTATCACACCACTCAGAATTCTGAACTGACGTCATGACTTTGGACTTCTGTACAAGCGTGGTCCCTCCCAACTTTCCAGAACCCCCCCCCGCCCAACTCTGCAGTTTCAGGCCCAGTAAAATTCAGGTCACCAGATCCTGATTCAATACTGCCAACTAAAGCTCATGCAGTGTCATTGCCTGAGCTGGTGTATGGGAGTGTCAGATCAAGTGAGGACTCTTCATTGGTGTTGAGCTCCCCTCCTCTTGGAGCTGTGGCTGGGAATGTTTGAGAACTCAGGACACAGAGTCGACCATATGGGACTGAGATAAGGAGGGATTTCTTCAATGATAGGGTGGTAAACCTGTAGAATTCTCTACCACATAAAGCTGCAGTGGCCAAGTAATTGAATATATTTAAGAAATAAATAGATTTCTACACAGTAAATGGGTCGAGGGGTTCGGGAAGAGTGTCAGAGCATGGCATTGAGATTGAGGATCAACCATTATCACATTGAATTGTCGGATTACCCAAAGGTCTGTTGGCTCCGCACCGACCAGAATCCCAGATGCTCTGCAACTATAATATGCTGTTGGCAGTCTTAATTGGAACAAAGTGGGATTTCGCGCACCCCCCCCCCCCCCCCCCCCCCCCCCCCCGGCCATCTGGGAGGAAGTGCCACCCCAGTGAGCTGCTGGCTAATCTGATCGGTGCAGCTCTGTAGTCCCGGCGGTGCAGGATGAGGACCAGCCACTACTGGGCTGAAGACAGTCGACAAGGAGGAAGGAATTATGGATCCTGGACTCCAAGTAAGTCAGGGCTTTTGATCGGGCCTGTCCAGCAGAATCCAGTGGCGGGGTATCTCGCCTAATCTCAAATTAATGCAACTTTGCTTTTGTTATAACCTTCCTTAATCCCTGAATTACTGTATTCAAGAAAATCATTGTTACATCAATCCGGCAATGTGGAAAATTGCACGGATGGGCCCTGTACACAAGAAACAGGACAGATTCAATCCAGCCAATTACCGCCCTATCAGTCTACTCTCCATGCGAAAGAGAAAATGTTGGAAAATCTCAGCAGGTCTGTGCATCTGTAGGGAGAGAAAAGAGCAAACGTTTCGAGTCCAATGACTCTTTGTGCTTTGACAAAGAGATTTTCCAGCATTTTCTCTTTCGTTTCAGATTCCAACATCTGCAGTAATTTACTTTTTTCCAGTTTACTCTCCATCATCAGCAAAGTGATGGAAGGAGTCATCAACAGTGCTATCAAGCATTAACCTGCTTACGGACACTCAGTTAGGGTTCAGCCAGGGTCACTCAGCTCCTGACCTCATTATGGCCTTGGCTCAAACATGGACAAAAGAGTTGAGTGCCAGAGGTAGGTGGATTGGCCACGCTAAATTGCCCCTTAACTGGGGGAAAAAATGAAGGCTACTTACCTGAATTATGTCGCCCCTTTCAACCTTGCACCAAGTCAGTAGGAAATTGGACCGGTCTAAATCATGTTTGGAAATAAATGGCGTGCAGCTGTCCACCCTCACTTTTCCCCAGACTTTGAGGTAAGTGCAACACTCAAGCTGACCTGCAACAGGGGTTCTCACCAATGCCAGTGATGGCAGAATGACAGAGAGATGGGGGACATTGTGCTATGGTGGGGTTGGAGAAGGGGGGGGTGGGGGGAGAAAACGAAAGCAGGCAGAAGGGAGGGTGAGGGTGGGGAAGCTGGAGTCCGACATGGAAGACTAGAATGCAGACACAGAAGTGGGTGGATGGGAATAAAACTATGAATGGGAGGGTATGCTTACAGACTCCAGAATACAGGGGGTTAGGTGGGAATTTGTGTTTGTGTGACACATGAAGGACGGGTTGCATAGAGACTGATGGTGGGGGGGTGGGGGTGGGGGGGTGGGGGGGGGGGGGGGGGAGCAGGGGAGAAACTGTGTTGTCACCAGCAAAGAAGGAATGGGAGAGCTCATTGAAAAACAGTCATAGTCCCTGATCTGGGGCCGAGTTTGGCTGAGACATTAAAGGCAGTCCTCGGGCTATCATAGAATCTACGGCACGGAGACAGACCCTTCAGCCCAAACTGGTCCATGCCAATCAAAAGGCCCATCTAAGATGACCCCATTTGCCTGCATTTGGCCCATATCCCTCTCGATCTTCCTTATCCATGTATCTGTCCAAATTACTTTTAAATGTTGTTAACGTCCCTGCCTCAACCAATTCCTCCGGCAGCTCATTCCACATATGTACCATCCTCTGTGTAAAAAAGTTGCTCCTCAGGTTCCCATTAATACTTTCCCCTCTTAACTGAAACCTATGCCCTCTAGTTCTTGATTCCCCAATCATGGGAAAAAGGAGTGCATTCACCCTATCCATGACTCTCATGATCTTATACACCTCGATAAGATCACCCCTCAGTCTCCTACGCTCCAAAGAGAAAAGTCTTGGCCTGTCCAATCTCTCCCTATAACTCAGTCCCTTGAGTCCTGGCAACATCTTGCCTTCTGCACTGTAAATTCTATGAAAAAAATACTGATGGTGGTTGAATTGGAGGCGGAGTTCTGGGGAGACCTTTGCAAGATGTTGAGAGCAAAGGTGGAGGAGCAGGAAAATAGTTCGAGAAGGCAGAATCTGCGGATAGCGGGCTGTCTGAAGGAGTGCTTTGAGTGCAACGAGGTACGTTTCGAGGATGCTGGCGGGGCTGGCGGCAGAGAGGGCACTGGATAAGGCCCCTGAAGTGGACATAGCACACAGATCTCTGAAGCAGAAGCCGAGAGTGGGGGAGCCGCCGTGGGCGGTGATCGTGAGGCTCCGTAGGTTCGTGGGGAAAGAGAAGTGGGCCAGGGAGAAGTGTAACTGTGAATGGGAGGGGAACAAGGTCTAAATATACCAGGACATTGGAGCTAAGCTGGCAAAACGGCGTGCAGGGTTCAACAAAGCCAAGGCAGTGCTATATCGACGGCGGATCAGGTTTGGGGAGCTCTACCCGGCGAATCTATGGGTGACGTATGAAGGCCGGGAGTAGTATTTTCAGACCCAGAAGCGGCCAATGACTTTATCAAGATGCACAAACTGGGAAGAACTGAACTGAACAATTCTGGGAGACTGAGGAGCTGGCACTTTAAAATAATTGGGAGTACGGGTAGAGTGGGGGTAGTGATGCGCTATCAATTACTACAAAGACAAGAGTAGTGGAATAATCAAGGCTTTATTGAGCAAAGATGTTGTGCCTCCTGTAGCTGCTACCAGAATGGCTGCAGCACCGGTGAGCACACACATTTATACGCTGCATACTGGGCGGAGCCAACAGGAAGGGATTTACCCATGTACCTCTAATATATGTCTTACCGTAATACATATAATACAGCTAGTGGTGACTACCACATTCACCCCCTGTTAAAAAAAGAGTCCGGCGGGGGTGGTGGAAAAAAATGTACAAGTTCAGTCTGTCGGCGGCCTTGATCCTCCTCTGTGATCGCCTCAGTCCTGGTGGTGATGTGGGCGCCGACTTAGTCACCTGTGACTCCGGGAGCGTGTTGTCCTCGTCACCCCTGAGTGGAACCAGTGAGAGGGCGGATCCTCCTGGGGCGGGGGCTGCGGTGACGTTCGCTGGGGGGAGGATGAGTGGCGCAGGGGTGAATGAGACAACCAGGGTGGGTGGGGGGGGGGGGGGGCGATGTCAGGTCAGGGGCCTGTGGGTGGGGATCCAGTGGGTGCCAGGTCCCGGAGGGAGACTGTGTCCTGGCGCCCGTCGGGGTGTGCCATGTAGGCGTACTGAGGGTTCACGTGTAGGAGGTGGGCCATTTCGACCAAAGGGTCCGACTTATGGGTCCGCACATGCTTGCAAAGGAGGACGGGTCCAGGAACTGTCAGCCATGTTGGGAGCAAGACCCCGGAGGTGGACTTCCTGGGGAAAGCAAAGTGACGTTCATGAGGGGTTTTGTTAGTCGCGGTGCAGAGGAGCGATCGGATGGAGTGGAGGGCGTCGGGGAGGACCTCCTGCCAGCGGGCGAATGGGAGATTTTTAGACCGCAGGGCCAGCAGGACGGCCTTCCAGACCGTCCCGTTCTCCCTCTCCACCTGCCCGTTTCCCCAGGAGTTGCAGCTGGTCGTCCTGCTCGAGGCAATGCCCTTGCTGAGCAGGAACTGACACAGCTCATCACTCATAAAAGAGGATCCCCGATTGCTGCGGACGTAGGTGGGCAAACCGAACAGAGTGAAGATACTGTGGAGGGCTTTAATGACTGTGGCAGAAGTCATGTCGGGGCAGGGGATAGCGAAAGGGAACCAGGAGTACTCATGACCACATTCAGAAAGTACGTGTTGCGGTCGGTGGAAGGGAGGGGCTCTTTGAAGTCCATGCTGAGGCGCTCAAAGGGGCAGGAGGCCTTCACCAGGTGCGCTCGATCTGGCCGGTAGAAGTGCGGCTTGCACTCTGCGCAGACCTGGCAGTCTCTGGTGACAGTCTCCCTCCGGGACCTGGCACCCACTGGATCCCCACCCACAGGCCCCTGACCTGACATCGCCCCCCCCCCCCCAACCCACCCTGGTCCTGACCTCCTCCTCCTGACCTCCTCAACGCCCCCCCGCATTTGTGGTTAAGCTTTGGAGGTGGCATTGGAAGTCCAGGCCGAGTAACAGGGCAGCGCAGAGGTGGGGGAGGTCATAGAGCCGGAAGTTGCTAAACTTTACGCCTTGAACAGTGAGGGCCGTGATGCAGTACTCCCGGATTTTCATGGAATGGGATCCAAGGCCAAGGAGATTTTCTGGGTAACGGGGTGGACCGCGAGGGAGCAGAGCCTTACCGTCGTGGGGTGGATGAAGCACTTTGTGCTCCCAGAGTCAAAAAGGCAGGACGTCTTGTGCCCATCGATTTTCAGCGTTGTCGTTGCGGTTGCGAGGTTGCAGGGCCGGGACTGGTCCAGGGTGATCAAGGTGATCTGCGACAGATGCTGGGAGGCTCCGGGCTGGTCACCAATGGTGGAGGTAGCTTTCGAAGCAGGCGAGCCAGTGGTCACAAGCAGACGTAGCGTTGGCTGCTTCAGGGCTCAGCTGCAGGCAATCAGGTTTGATGCGAAGCTCCATCATTTTAAAAATCTTGCTCAATTGAGGCACTATCAATTACTACAAAGACAGGGCAGCATGGTGGCACAGTGGTTAGCATTGCTGCCTACGGTGCTGATGACCTGGGTTCGATCTCGGCTCTGGGTCACTGACTGTGTGGAGTTTGCACATTCTCCCCGTGTCTGCGTGGGTTTCGCACCTCCAACCCAAAGATGTGCAGGGTAGGTGGATTGGACACGCTAAATTGCCCCTTAATTGGAAAAAATAATTGGGTACTCTAAATTTTTTTTTTTTTAAATTACTACAAAGACGAGAGTAGTGGAATAATTGAGGCTTTATTGAGAAAAGATGTTGTGCCTCCTGTAGCTGCTACCAGAATGGCTGCAGCACTGGCGAGCACACACATTTATACGCCGCCTACTGGGTGGAGCCAGCAGGCAGGGATTTACCCATGTACCTCTAGTATTTGTGTCTTACCGTAATACATATAATACAGCTAGTGGTGACTATCACAGGTAGTGAGTGGAGGTTTTTCTTTTCCTCTGATACGGAGGGATTTTTTCCTTTTTTAAATTTAGGGTTGGGTTGACAAAGGGTAGCAGGGGTGAAAAGTTTTTATGGGATGGCTGTCCCCATCCCCCCTCCTGCTGCTTGGGGCTGGGTGTTTTTATTTTTGTTTGTTTGTTCTTGGAAAAAGTGACCTGTGTTTCAAGATGAGTCTTTGTTTGGGTGGGGGAGGGTAAGGTCAGCAGGGAGCCTTCTTCACAGAACAGAGGTGAGGGCGGGGAGGGGTTGGGGGTCAGTGGGATAAACCTTTGGGCAGGAGCTGTCGCGCTGGCCAGTAATGCTGGTGAATGGAAGTGAGGTGGGGAGAAGGATGAGAGATGTGGCCATAAAGGGGGGGTGACGCAGTGAGGTAGGAGAAGAAACATGGTCAGGGGCTGAGAAAGGGGCCATCTTGGATGGGCCAGGCATAGGATGAAATTAAGGGGACTAAAACCAAAAGAGCAGGATGGCGGACAATAGAGAGAAATGAAGGCATGAGCCCCTGGTAAGGTTGATAACATGGAACGTGCGAGAGGTCAATGGACCGGTCAAACGATCTTGGGTCTTAGCGCACCTTAGGAGCTTGAAAGCGGAGGTGGTTTTTCTGCAGGAGACGCACCTCCAAATGTAGGATCAGGTTAGGTTAAGGAATGTGGTGGTATGAATATGAGCACTGCCATTGGTGCAGAGCATTGGTTTCCCATTGGCTCTGGCTGGTCATGTGCCTCTCGTCCGATTGGCTGGGACGAGTCATGTGACTGCTCACCAATTGGTCGAGAGGTAAGCAGACCCCGCCTCCGAGGCAGGGTATAAGTACCCAGAGTTCCCGGCGGTCGGCCTTTCTCTGTAGTCGACCACCGGGCTAACAACTAGCTGATTAAAGCCACAGTTTGGATCTTCATCATGTCTCGAGTCCAATTGATGGTACATCAATTTAATCAGCTAGAATCAGCTACGCATCAAGCCTGACTGCCTCCGCACCAGCCCGCATGCCTCAAATGCGTCTGCAATCTTTAAACACTGGCAGGCGTGTTTCAACAGTTACCTGACAACTGCAGCCAGCAAACCCACCAAGGTGCAGAAACTCCACATCCTCCACTCATGCGTGGGCACGACGGTATATTCAATGATTGAGGACGAAAGCGATTATGATGCAGCCATGGAGATTCTCAAAGGACATTTTCTCCGACCGGTCAACGAAGTATACGCATGGCATCTCCTGACGACTAGACAACAGTTCCCTAGTGAGTCACTCGACGAGTTTTACCAGGCCCTCACAGCTCTAGGGCGAATGTGTGCCTGTCTCCAAGTTTCGGCGACTGAGCACATGGAACTTTTAATTAGAGACGCTTACGTTGCTGGCATACAATCCCCCTCTATCCGCCAACGATTGCTGGAAAAGAACGCCCTCAGCCTAGCTGAGGCACGGATCGTTGCAACCTTCCTGGAGGTTGCTGACCTGAACGCCCGCGCATACGCCCCCGGCCGCACAGCAACCCCCTGGACTTCATGGCACGCGCCACCCCCGTCCTCCGTGGACCCCGACCCCCCCCAGGCCTGCGCTGCGGGAAGCTCCGACAAGCTATCGGGGCCCCGCTGCTATTTTTGTGGCCTCTCCAAGCACCCCTGCCCGCGCTGCCCGGCCCGCTCCGCTCGGTGTAAGAGCTGCGAGAAGAAGGACCACTACGCGGTGGTCTGCCAGACCAAGTCGGTTGCTGCTGTTCCGCGAAGCGACCGCGGACCGCCCCCCCGGTCCCCAAGGGCCCCGCGCCGCGCACCGACCTCTCCAGCCCGCCTCCCGGTCCCCGCAACAGGCCCAAGGTCCTCCCGACCCCTGCTCCCAGCTGCCCCAACCGGCCCGCAGACGCCACTAACACTGCCCCCAGCTGCCACGATGTCCCCACGGGCGCCGCTATCTTGGGCCCCGGACGCCACGTGCGGGTCATGGGCGCCGCCATCTTGGGGCCCCGGCTCCACGTGCGGGTCCTGGGCGCCGCCATCTTGGGACCCCGATTCCACGTGCGGGTCCTGGGCGCCGCCATCTTGGGCCTACACGGAAGGCCCTGCCAGCGATTACTCTGCCACCGAGGATTACCTGGAACTCTCGCCACGACTTGCTTCCATCACTCTCGACCAGTCGCGACCACGCTCGCTCGCCAAGAATACGACAACGATCCAGATCAATGGACACAAGACGAAATGCCTACTGGACTCCGGGAGCACGGAAAGTTTTGACCACCCCGACACGGTAAGACACTGCGCGCTCCCCATCCACCCAGTTAAGCATAAAATCGAATTGGCCTCGGGTTCGCACTCCGTCCAAATCACCGGGTGCTGCATAGCGGACCTCACGGTCCGGGGAGGGTTTTCAAAAACTTAAAACTCCTCATTCTCCCCTGTCTATGCGCTCCAGCACTCTTGGGCCTGGATTTCCAGTGCAACCTGCATAGCTTAACCTTCCAATTCGGCAGTTCTATTCCCCACCTTACTGTCTGCAGCCTCACGTCCCTCAAAGTGGACCCACCTTCCTTGTTTGCTAATCTCACCTCAGATTGTAAACCTGTCGGCACTCGGAGCAGACGATACGGTACCCAGGACCGGACCTTCATCGGGTCCGAGGTCCAGAGGCTCCTTAAGGAAGGAGTTATTGAGGCCAGCAACAGTCCCTGGCGAGCCCAAGTGCTGGTAGTTCGGACTGGGGAGAAAAACCGGATGGTCGTTGATTACAGTCAGACCATCAACTGGTTTACGCAGCTGGACGCGTATCCTCTCCCCCGTATTTCCGACCTGGTTAACAGGATCGCGAAATACAAAATATTTTCCACGGTGGACCTTAAGTCCGCCTACCACCAGCTGCCCATCCGCGCGAGTGACGGCAAGTACACCGCGTTTGAGGCAGATGGGCGCCTCTACCACTTCCTCAGGGTTCCATTCGGTGTCACAAATGGGGTCTCGGTCTTCCAACGGGAGATGGACCAAATGGTCGACAAGCACGGTTTTTGGGTCACCTTCCCGTATCTCGATAATGTCACCATCTGCGACCACGACCAGCAGGACCATGACATCAACCTCCAAAAATTCCTCCGAACCGCAAAACTCCTTAATTTAACTTACAATAAGGATAAGTGCGTGTTTAGCACCGACCGTCTAGCCATCCTTGGCTACGTAGTGCGTAACGGAGTGATAGGCCCCAATCCCGAACGCATGCGCCCCCTGATGGAACTTCCTCTCCCCAACTCCCTCAAACGCTGCCTGGGCTTCTTCTCATATTACGCCCAGTGGGTCCCCAACTACGCCGACAAAGCCCGCCCCCTCATCCAGTCCACCTCCTTTCCCATGTCGATGGAGGCCCGCCAGGCCGTTAGCCGCATCAAAGCGGATATCGCAAAGGCCACGATGCGCGCTATCGACGAGTCCCTCCCATTCCAGGTCGAGAGCGACGCGTCTGACGTAGCTCTGGCGGCCACCCTGAACCAAGCCGGCAGACCCGTGGCCTTCTTCTCACGAACCCTCCACGCTTCCGAGGCACAGGCCATAGTCGAAGCTGTGCGATATTGGAGGCACTATATGGCCAGCAGGAGGTTTACCCTCCTCACAGACCAACGGTCAGTAGCTTTCATGTTCTATAATGTACAGAGGGGCAAGATCAAGAACGACAAGATCTTGCGGTGGCGGATCAAGTTGTCCATGTACAACTACGATATCTTGTATCATCCTGGGAAGCTCAACGAGCCTCCCGATGCCCTATCCCGCGGTACCTGCGCCAGCGCGCAGATTGACCGCCTCCGTTCCCGCCACACGGACCTCTGCCATCCAGGGGTCACCCGTTTTTACCATTTTATTAAGACCCGCAACCTGCCCTGCTCTGTTGAGGAGGTCAGGACCGTCACCAGGGACTGCCACGTCTGCGCCGAGTGCAAACCGCACTTCTACCGCCCCGAACGAGCGCATCTGATCAAGGCATCCCGCCCCTTTGAACTTCTCAGTATAGACTTCAAGGGTCCCCTCCAACAACCGTAACACATATTTCTTGAGTGTTATCGACGAATACTCCCGCTTCCCTTTCGCCATTCCCTGTCCCGACATGACCACAACAACCGTCATAAAGGCCCTCCTATCCATCTTCTCCCTGTTCGGTTACCCCGCGTACATCCACAGCGACCGGGGGTCCTCCTTTATGAGTAACGAACTGTGTCAATTCCTGCTCAGCAGGGGCATAGCCTCTAGCAGGACGACCAGTTATAACCCCCGGGGTAACGGTCAGGTCGAGCGGGAGAATGGCACCATTTGGAAGACCATCCTGCTGGCCCTACGGTCCAGAGATCTCCCTATTCCCCGTTGGCAAGAGGTCATCCCCGACGCCCTTCACTCAATCCGGTCTCTCCTCTACCACTAATCAAACAACTCATGAACGTCTTCTGGTTTTTCCCAGGAAGTTGTCCTCAGGATCCCCTCTCCTGGCCTGGCTGGCCACCCCCAGGCCCATCTTGCTCCGGAAGCATGTGCGGGTGCACAAGTCCGACCCGTTGGTCGAGCGAGTCCTGTTACTCCACGCCAACCCGCAGTATGCATACGTGGAGTATCCCGACAGTCGGCAGGATACGGTCTCGCTTCGGGACCTGGCACCCGCCGGCGTGCGGCCTTCTCCCCCTACATCAACACCTCCCCCCCGACCCCAATTCCCCCCAGCATCCCCCGCGCCCCCACGACCCAGCACACATGCCCCCCTCCCCCGATTACAGCGTCTCCACCACCTGTACGGAGACACATCTACGACCGACGCTCCTGGAGGCAAGGACAACCACCGGCCCGACGTCACCGCCTCCACTGCGACAGTCCTCCAGAACACCACGGGCACCCGACAGGCTGATCGTGTCCATCTGATGCGACCATGGGACATTTTTTGGACTTTGTTGTTATTCTGTTGCACCTTAAGTTAGTAGTAGTAGTATTGTTTTTTGCCACGAGCCAGTGGGCAGCCCACCTTTCTCGATTTTCGCTGCTCATACCACCAGTCCTCGGACCCCCCCCCCCTCCCCGACCCCCCCCCCCCTCTTTCTCCACAAGGGGTGAATGTGGTGGTATGAATGTGTGCACTGCCATTGGTGCAGAGCATTGGTTTCCCATTGGCTCTGGCTGGTCATGTGCTTCTCGTCCGATTGGCTGGGACTAGTCATGTGACTGTTCACCAATTGGTCGAGAGGTAAGTAGACCCCGCCTCCGAGGCGGGGTATAAGTACCCAGAGTTCCCGGCGGTCGGCCTTTCTATGTAGTCGACCACCGGGCTAACAACTAGCTGATTAAAGCCACAGTTTGGATCTTCATCATGTCTTGAGTCCAATTGATGGTACATCAAGGAAGGGGTGGGTGGGTCAGCTTTTCCACTCGGGGTTTGATTCAAAGTCGCGGGGAGCGGCAATTTAGATGAGTAAGAAAACGGGGTTTGTGAGCGTGAAGGAAGTGAGGGACCCGGGTGTGGAATATGTGCTCCATGGGAGGAAATTTTAATTGTGTCCTAGAGCTGGAGGTAGATAGATTGAGCCCTAGGTCAATGGGTAGGATACGAAAGGCAAAGGAACTGGGTGGATTTATGGAAATGATGGGTATGGTGGACCCGTGGCACTTCGAGAACCCAGGGGGAGGGAGTATTCCTTTTTCTCACAGGTTTACAGGATGTTTTGGCTGTTTTGACTGTTTTGTGGTGAGCCGGGAGGGTTTGGTTGGGGTGGAGGGGGCAGAGTACATGAGGATAGTAATCTCAGACTATAAGCCCCATTAGCTGGAAATTCAGTTTACATCGGGAAGGGAGCAGAGGCTGGGGTGGAGGCTCGCTTCGGGGTTGTTGGCAGATAGGAGGTTTTGTGACAAAGTGTAGGCTGTGATTAAAGATTATGTAGAATTGAACTAAAATGGGGAGGTGTTGGCGGTCACATTTTGGGAAGCACTAAAAGCGGTGGTCCAAGGGGAGATTATCTCTTTGAAGGCAAATACGGATTGGAAAAGGAGGGAGGAGTATGACGGCTAATGAACGAGATAGTGGAGGTAGTTAGGGAGTACTCAAGGGTGCCCACCATCGAGGGATTGGCGAGGAAGACGGTAGGACAGCTGCTTAGGGCAAGAGGGGTGCAGTACGAATTCGGGGACAAGGTAAGTCGAATGTTAGCGCATCAGATAAGGAGGCAGGCTGTGTCCAGAGAAACATTGAAGATACGGACTGGGGCAGGGTATGTGGTGTCGGAGCCGGGGAAGATAAATGAGGTGTTTAGGGACTATTAGAATAAGCATAACCCATCTAGCTCCTTTGCCTTTCGTATCCTACCCATTGACTTAGGGCTCGATCTATCTACCCCCAGCTCGAGGACACAATCAAAATCTCCTCCCATTATCAACTGGTGGAGACTCAGGTGGTTCTTAGATGAACTGGACTTTCCACAGCTGGAAGAGAAGAGGCAGGTGCTAGAGCTGCCCCTGGGGCTGAGGGAGATGTTGGGCAGTATAAAGGGTATGAAATCGGGGAAGGCTCCAGGGCCCAATGGCTATCTGGCAAAATTTTACAAACAGTTCGCGACACATCTGGCACCACATATCTTGGGGGCGTTTAATGAGGCATTGGAGAAAGAGAGCTGCCGGATTCGATGACGCAAGTGACAATCAAATTCATACCAAAAAAGAGGAAGGACCCATTGGAATGTGGGTCGTATAGACCCATATCACTGTTAAATACAGGCGTGAGTTGGCTAAGTTGGTAGCAGGAAGGATGCAAGGTTGTGTCCCAGGAATGGTTGTGGAGGACCAAACAGGCTTCGTAAAGGGGAGGCAGCTTTATAGCGATATTTATTTATTTTTTAATTCAATAGTGGGAAGGAGAGGGGGTGGAATGGTTTATGATGGAGGAAGAATCCTGTAGGGGCTCCAGCTTAACGGCATTGGTGACGGCAGCGTTGCCAATGGTGCCGAGCAAATACTCAGGCAGCCCGGTAGCGCAGTCGACAGTGAAGATTAGGAACCAGTTAAGGAGGCACTTTAGGATAGAGGGCATGTCGGTGTTAACACCGTTGTGTGAAAATCATGGGTGTGAGCCGGTGGGGATAGATGGTACATATAGGAAGTGGAGAGAAGTGGGGCTGGTTAAGGTGTGGGATTTGAATCTGGAAGAAAGGTTTGCCAGTATAGAGGAACTGAAGGAGCAGGTAGAGCTCCTGAGAGGAAGTGAGTTTAGGAACCTTCAGGTAAGATTGGAGTCATATACAGGTGGGTGGGAGAACAAGGGAAGTAAGTGAGTGGTGGAGATTAAGGGGAAGTGGGAAGGGGAGCTGGGAGGGGAGATAAACTGGGGCGTATGGAGTGAGACGCTACGAAGGATAAATGCAACCTCTTTGTGCGCAAGGATGAGCCAGATACAGTTCAAGGTCGTACACAGGGTACACATGACTCGGGCAAAAATGAGTGGGTTCTTTCAGGGGGTGGCAGATGAGTGTGAGAAGTGTGGGAGGGGACCAGCGACTCACGCACACATGTTCTGGGGCTATGAAAGTTTGGAGAGATTCTGGGTGAGAGTGTTTGCGGTGCTAGCAAGGATAGTGGGGGAGGAGGTTAGGCTGGAGCCTTTGGTGGCGATATTTGGGACATCAGAGATTCCAGAGTTGATGGAGGGGAGGAAGGCCGATGTTGTGGCCTTCGCCTCTCTGATTGCCCAGCATTTAATCTAATTGGAGTGGCGGCCAGCAACTCCACCGGGGGTAGCAGTCTGGCTGGGTAACTTAATGATTTTCTTTGGCTGGAAGAGATCAAATACAAGTTAAGGGGTTCAGCAGAGGGTTGCGAGGCAAGGTGGGGGACGTTCGTGACCATGTTTGAGGAGTTGTTCATCGCAGGGGTGTGAAGGGGGAGGAGGAGGGTGAAAAAATCTGTACAAATTGTATAGTTGTTTGTTGGGACGCTTGTTTCCCAAATTGTGTATGTATTGTAACTTTTCATATTAGTTTGTAATAAAATACATTATTTTAAAATAACAGCCCGGATTGTGACCGGCATGATCGGTACACCCAGTTCGGACCTCGGTGCTGTGCGCCACAATGTGGCCTTTTCTTTTGGATGGAAATAAACTACCATTTGAATCACCTTCTCAGATCTCCTGAGCTTTTATATTCATGACAAAGAATTTCACTTTCTGTGACTCCAACCTCACTTTATACATTAAATAATAAAAATAGCTTATTGTCACAAGTAGGCTTCAGTGAAGTTACTGTGAAAAGCCCCTAGTTGCCACATTCCGGCGCCTGTTTAGGGAGGCAAGTACAGGAATTGAACCCAGGCTGCTGGCCTTGTTCTGCATTACAAGCCAGATGTTTAGCCCACTGTGCTAAACCAGCCCCTGCCCCTAGTCGCCACATTCCGGCGCCTGTTTGGGAAGGCCGGTACGGGAATTGAACCTGCGCTGCTGGCCTTGTTCTGCTTTATAAGCCAGCTGTTTAGTCTATTGTGCTTTCTAGTGGAATTAACAGCATCATGACAAGCCAAAGTTTAAAGAAAAATGGGTGGGATTCGTCATGTTCCGTAGACTGGCCGATATGAATGATGCACTACAGGACATCCAGTTTAAATAATTCATTGTGAACCAACTGTGTGGTAAAGATAACTAGAATAACTAAAATAACAAACTACTAACACTAACTATTGTTGAGCTACTCTAAAATACGGCTATCCACAAACATGACTTACTCCCAACTCCCCAGACACCAGGGTCACGTGGTGGGTTTACACTGCCACCTGGTTGTTGGAGGTTGTGTATAATATTAAGTACAGAATTACTTTATCCATATCATTACATCCCCTTTCCTTTGGAAGATGTAATTATTTACATTCATTAAATTATTTTAACAATTCAATATGATATGCATAACTACATCTTTAGAGTATTTACAGTCTGTCACTTCAGTCTTTCAGGCTTGAGTCTTAGCCTTGTTGATCTTCTAAGTGGCTGCTAAACTTGCAAAGTTACTTCATCTTCCTTAGTGTTTGTTGATGCTGTTTGTTGTTCTTCATATATCATGGTGTCTTTAACTTGTTGTAGTTGTTGTTGTTCCGTATGCTGCACTGTGTGTTGTTCAGCTGTTTTAGGACTGTTGCATGCTTCTTCTGGTGGTTGCATTACAATGATTTGAGACTTTTCGTAGACTCATTACCAAAACTCTTTGTGGATTTGGCTTGAAATCTCTCCTTTGCCTCCTTTTGTGAAAGAGTGGTTGCCTCTCTACTTCTGGAGCAACAGACTCTTTCGATTCTTGGAACTGAAGTATTCTGCACCATGTGCAGTTTGTTTACTTCCCGTACTGTGTGCAAACATTCATGTTCCTGCACCATGTGCAGTTTCGTGCCATTGCCTCGATATCTCGGATGATACCCTGCGTCTTCGGCTCTCTTCTTTCATTTTTTTCTTCCTGTGTTCCCTTCATGGAGTTTGCTCAAAACCACCAATCTTAAAGATTTTGGAATGACCATTCTCTTTTTTTGCAGCAAAACTCCATCTGCATCATTCAACTCTGCTCTTACATTGTAAAACCATGAGCAAGATCCTCTGGGCTATCCTTCGTGGAGATGTGCAATACTGTGTCCTTGTTGGTTTCTTTTATTTTGACACAACCAATATAGGTTATCCAGTCTGGAGGTTCTTCTATGCGCTAATTATGCCTAAAGCTGTCATTCTCTCTAGTTTAATTTAGCTCCTAATGGAACTAGAACATGTCTCAGTGCGTGAATCACTGGCTTCACGTTCTCCTTTAATTGGATCTTGTATGTGTATGGTAAAGCACCAAAACATTGGAAAATCTCAGGGAAATCATTTAATATGGAGTCTCCTGAGGCATGACGGCTTGTGGCAGAGCTTTCTGCACTGTAGATACATTTGACTAGCTGCAGTTCCTCACACGCTTCTACTCCAATCAAAGATTCTCATTCTGCCGCCACAATGGAAAACTTCAACTTGTGAATTCTGTTTTTTACATTGACATTGAGCTCGCATTCTCCTAATGTCATGATTTCATTACCATTGTAATCTCTTAACAATACTGTTTTGTTAACTACTTTCGGTTCAATTTGCAGCTATTTTACATCAGACAGATTGTTGAGATCGGCCCTCGCACCTGTGTCGAGTTTGACTGTTATAACTGTGTAATTTATCTTTAATGGCACTGTCCATTTATCCTTATGATTATTTGACGTTAATTCACTATTGCTACAAATTGTTACAAAAGCATTGATTTCACTGGAAATCATGTCGACACAAAATGTGTCCTCAAGACACACTTCATCAACTGTGTTGATACTTTTTGTTTGTTCAGGCCTTCTCCTGGAAAAACAGTGTTGCAAAATGATTTCTGCCATTACAGTTGGAACATGTCTTTCCAAACGCTGGACATTGTTGTGACAAATGCCGTTTGCCACATCGCGGGCATAAAATGGAGGATCGGGTCAGCCACTCAAAATACCCGCCCACACTAAGAGCATGTTTTTTATTCAAAAGTGTTACCACACTAATGGCGTCGGCCGCCTCTTCTACCTTTGCGCCAAAATGCCAGAGATTCAATGTGGTGATCTGTTTTGCTGAAAGCTCGCTAGCACAACATATTTGGATAGCATTTTCGAGTTGAAACTCTGTTTCCCTGAGAAGCCGCTTGTGCTCCCTATTGTTGGGGATCCCAAAAATGATCTGATCACGAATCATTGATGACTGGAGGGTACTAAAATTGCATGACTGCGCCTTCAAACGCAAGTTGGTGAGGAAGCTCACCACAAGGATCTGTTCTGGGGCCGTTGCTGTTTGTCATTTTTATAAATGACCTAGAGGAGGGCACAGAAGGTTGGGTGAGTAAACTTGCAGACGACACTAAAGTCGGTGGAGTTGTAGACAGTGTGGAAGGATGTTGCACGTTACAGAGGGACATAGATAAGCTGCAGAGCTGGGCTGAGAGGTGGCAAATGGAGTTTAATGTAGAGAAGTGTGAGGTGATTCACTTTGGAAAGAAAAACAGGAATGCGGAATATTTGGCTAATGGTAAAATTCTTGGCAGTGTGGATGAGCAGAGGGATCTCGGTGTCCATGTACATAGATCCCTGAAAGTTGCCACCCAGGTTGATAGGGTTGTGAAGAAGGCCTATGGTGTGTTGGCCTTTATTGGTAGAGGGATTGAGTTCCGGAGCCATAAGGTCATGTTGCAGCTGTACAAAACTCTGGTACGGCCGCATTTGGAGTATTGCGTACAGTTCTGGTCGCCTCATTATAGGAAGGACGTGGAAGCTTTGGAACGGGTGCAGAGGAGATTTACCAGGATGTTGCCTGGTATGGAGGGAAAATCTTATGAGGAAAGGCTGATGGACTTGAGGTTGTTTTCGTTAGAGAGAAGAAGGTTAAGAGGTGACTTAATAGAGGCATACAAAATGATCAGAGGGTTAGATAGGGTGGACAGTGAGAGCCTTCTCCCGCGGATGGAGGTGGCTAGCAAGAGGGGACATAGCCTTAAATTGAGGGGTAATAGATATAGGACAGACGTCAGAGGTAGGTTTTTTACGCAAAGAGTGGTGAGGCCGTGGAATGCCCTACCTGCAACAGTAGTGAACTCGCCAACATTGAGGGCATTTAAAAGTTTATTGGATAAGCATATGGATGATAAGGGCATAGTGTAGGTTAGATGGCCTTTAGTTTTTGACTTCCCATGTCGGTGCAACATCGTGGGCCGAAGGGCCTGTACTGCGCTGTATCGTTCTATGTTCTATGTTCTAAGCTATCAAATGCGTCGCCTGCATACAGGATGCACGTACAAAATATATAGCGCTCAAAAGTTTCATTTTGTTTTTAGGAGAGCAATGCTGATCAAATTGCTTGAGAACTTTGTCCACATTCTTGCTGTCTGCCCCGCTTTCGAAAACAAAAGTGTTTAAAATTCCAATTGCTTGGGGACCTGGTACCATGAGCAGCAACGCAATCTACCTCTCATCAGGCTGTGCCTGCAGACCAAGGGCTGCAACATAAAGTTTGAACTGTTCCTTAAACACCTTCCAATTCGCGTCTGCGTTACCAAAGCTGTTGAGGTGCCTTGATACCTTCCATCCTGCACTTCAAAGTTTCACTGCAAATTGAACATCGGTTGCCAGTGGCTTGCAAGGTTAGTAGAAAAATTGTGTTTTCTTTCTTCATTTTCAGTTATCTTTAAAGCTTGTATTATTTGTAGAATCTTCTTGTTCTTAGTCAATCATCAAACCTAGTACCACGTCATGTTCTGTAGACTGGCCAATAAGAATGATGAACTACAGAACATTTTGTTTAAATAATTTATTGTGAAACAACTGCGTTGTAAAGATAACTGGAATAAATAAAATAACAAACTACTACCTGTAACTAATTATTATAGAGTTCCTGCAAAATACATCTATCCATAAACATGACTTACTCTCAATTCCCCAGACACCAGGGTCACGTGGTGGCTTTACACTGCCACCTGGTGGTCTGAGGTTGTGTACAATATTATGTACAGAATTGCTTTATGCATATCATCACAGGATTCTTTGATGGCTGAAGCCAGACTCAGGAAAGGCTGAAGAATTAGTCGTGAAGGCAAAATCGTGGTCAGCGCCTGGTGCCCAACAGAATTTCATGCTCCTGTGCCTCAACAGCAGTGTCAATGCGTTCTACTCTGCACATACAGTAAACACATTTGGCGTATCATTAGCAAGCCAACCTGGTATTCTCCGGGGCCTCCGCAATGCTCCACCTCCACCTGGAGGAACTACCAGCGGAACGGTGAGTTTCACTTGTGGTTTTAAAAATCAGGAAACAGGCACTTTAGCCATGAGGGAGAAGGGGGACATACAGATGCACAACCATGGGCTGCCAGTCCAGCCGTTGACATGTCAGTCTGCCTGGGGGTGGTTGTCTGCCAGGCCCGGGTGGGCAGCGGAGGATCACGGGGGATAACCAAGGGATGGACCATGGGGTCGGGTCGGAGTGACCCCAATTGGGACCAGAACATCCAGGCAGGGACTGCATTACTGCGGCCTGCAAGGCAGCCACCTTGCTGTGCAACCCACAGACCACCCTCCGAGTGGGGTGGGGGCTCTATCCGGTGCCCCAACCCCACCACCTGCCCCCCCCGGTAACCCAACCCACACTCTCCACCCCACCAACGGCACCGACGGGGCCACGGGTGCAGAGGGCAGGGTGCCAGGGGGAATGGTCTGGTGGATGTGAGGATGGGGTAGCGGGGGGGAGCAGAGGAACATGCGGGGGCAAGCACTGCAGTGCAGACCGAGCCACTATGTGGCCAGAGAACCTGGTTGGGCACGGGGCTACACAACCTTGCTAAAATGTCTGACTTTCACCACCTGCAGACAATGGCTACTGGAATCCTATCAGGAATGGTGGCCTTCATCCTGGCCACTGCAGCCCTGGGGGATGCATTGAGGATATATGAGCAGAAGCTGCTTGAGGAGAGCCCTGCAGTGGGCCCAGAAGAACAGGAGGCTGCCGAAGGGGGGTGGGAAGGAGGCGCCACATCAGGCCTTGTGTATACCGACACCACCTGTAATTTGAGGACTTATCAGACCAGGCATGGCATCAAAGACTCCAGCTGAGCAGGGGTACAGTGCGACTTATCTGCCAGATTATTGGACACCTGGCACCACAGACTGGACCCCTCTGGAGGGGCCCTCCAGTATAGCACTTGGAGTGTCTCCCACATCGTGGTGGCCTGCTGCGTCCTCCACAACATCGCACAGCAGAGGAGCGACATGCTGGAGAAGAATGAACGCCAGGCCTCATCCGACGAGAGGGATGTACGAAAGGGCAAGGATGGGGAAGGACATGAGGACCGGGCAGGCACAGGGGGCCTCACAATGTGTGCACCTGGGCCGATGCGCATGGGACGTTCCAGGTTCATCGACTAGGGGGCCTGTCCTGCGGTACGAACACCACCCCCACCCCCACCCCTGACTTACCACCCCCTGCATGCGAGCTGGCCATTCCATCACACAGTCCCACTATAAGGTGGCGACAGTGGGGACGGAGGGTGGGGAGGCAGGGGTGGAGAGAGATGGGGGGGGGGGGTGCACCGGAGCGTTGAGCGTTAGCTGAACTGGAGTCCAACGTCCGCCCATCTCCCCCCCCCCCCCCAGCCCCCCAGTGTATCCTCTGCAGCCAGTCCAGCCTAGCCCATCCCTCACAACCTTCTGACAGAGCATCAAACAGGTTTTTATTGTGCAACGGTGAACATATATGTACAAGTTTGTGCCCGAGCCCCGAATGCAAAACTCTGCTGTAACCGTGCAAACTTAACTGGTTCTACCTTTCTGGCCTTACGGGCCCTAATGCTACGTCCAGGTGGATTCCCAGGTGGTATATCAGGAGTGGAGACATCCTGCTGCAGTTCCTGCCTTGTGACCTGAGTCCCATGACGGCCGTCTTCTGCTCGGGCTCTGCATCCCGAGCTCTGCGTCCGCAAACCGGGGTGCCGCTCTCTGTGCTGCCATCTTGTTGGTTGGATGGGTGTGTGAAATGAAATGAAAATCGCTTATTGTCACGAGTAGGCTTCAATGAAGTTTACTGTGAAAAGCCCCTAGTCGGCACATTCCGGCGCCTGTCCGGGGAGGCTGGTACGGGAATCGAACCGTGCTGCTGGCCTGCTTGGTCTGCTTTAAAAGCCAGCAATTTAGCCCAGTGTGCTAAACCAGCCCCTGTGGGGAGTGGGGAGTGGAGTGCTTATATGCGGCTGCAGTTTGTCAGCCTCTCAAGTGTCAACCCCGAGCCAAACGAACCCAACACCATTTCCCATTGGAATTGCTTGTGTTTCATGTGGTGCCGGTGCCAGCCTATTAATGGTTGTTGAATTGGTCCAGGAGCAGCACTAATTTTCTGTCGTATAAGTCCACCGAATCTGTCTCGGCATCAACACTTAGCCTCTGAAACGAAGAATCCCGCTGGATAGCTTTCTTTCACATTTTAAACATATTCATAAACATTAATCAGTAATATTATAAATTATTAACCCACCAAGAAAATGCTCTCCGATGTCTCCTGCCTCCGTTCAATGACTCTGGACCGAAAGAAAAAGTGAAAACCAAAAAGTGTAAAAGCAGATGTCACATCGGGGCAAGTCGGCCAAGTTAGCAATGCCCCATTCATTTTCATTCAGTCGGTTCAGTGCAGAGCTGCCAGGAAAATTGTTTTAAAAAACGTAGTTGGGATGTTAAGTGTGGTGCGTTTTCAGCGGATGTGCCCATGTGTCAGGACTTCCACATTGTCCCAACACGCATGTGCGGCGAAGAATTACCGCAATCAATAAAAAAGGAGTGGAGGTTAATAATGTTTTATTTAACTACTTAGATTTTTAAGTTTAGAAATATCATCATGGTTATTAGTTGAACATTTATGCTTCATGTTGTGTTGTTGTTATTCCCAATTTCAGTCACTCGGTGGTGCTAAGTACCAGGGATGTGAAACTCATTTGATGTGGTGGGCCAGATTTGAGAACAGAGGTCTTAACGTGGGCCAAAATAGTGTTCAGTGTAAATTTAATCTGAGCATACGTGCCAATTACCTGTAATCATGATAATGTAGTTTATGCGAGTAGGTGTAGAACTAAAGGTAGGCCTGATATATCGACTATTAACAACAAAATTTAAAAGCACTATAATACAATCAAATACAAATGTATATGTATCAATTAAAACAGTGTTTTACACACATTAATTCTGTGGCTACTGCTAGTGTCTAGTGCTGGAAAGCTAGCTAGTTAGGTTTACCTTATGCAAGGAAATCCCGCAATATCTGTGGTCGCACCTCACTATCTAGTCCTGCCTCAGCAACAGAGGCGATAGCTACACCTACAGGATGAAAAAATGAACTACAAGAGTGGTTTACAGTCCTCCAATTACTGGCATGCCAGTGAATTTAATACAAAAGAAAATAAAGTAATATTTTTTATTTCCATTCTCTTTTAGGCCAGATTGGACATGCTCGCGGGCCGGATTTGACCCACAGACTGTAAGATTGACATCCCTGCTTTAAAGCTTTTATGAAGTAGCTGCAAATGACGAATACGCCTTCAAGAATAGCATATACAGTAGCAACTTCTGGTACGACATGTAAGAGGGAAGTCATGCTTCTGGAAGCTCGGATCGGGACCTGCCATTTTTAAAAACCTTTTACACGTTTTTTTATGTGATACTTACCAGAAAACATCAGCGACCGACAGAATAGGTTCCCCTCATATCAATCCCATTCCCAAACAGAAAGGAAGAGAACCGGGAAGCCTGAAACTGACCTGCTCTCGACGGCCTAGGGAACCTTGTGGAATGTCTCGGCACCTAAGATGGTGTCCATAGAGCTGCAGTCAGCAACAGCCCCGATTACATTAGACATGCTTTCGGACGCCTTGGCCAAAGAATTCAATAAACAATTTAACTTACACTTCAGGAAGCAGTGAAAGCTGATATCTGCCAATATATTTAAGTAATTGGAGGAGGCAGGCACTGGGCCCAGTTCAGGCGGAACGCGACAAAGCTGTTGGGGTGGTAAAGAAAACATGGCAAGACGCTGAAAGGTGTCAAGGAGGCGTTTACGAGACACGAGGACCCGCTTGCGTCGCTAGAGGCCGAGGTAGCAGTGGTGGCTGTTGAAAATAAGAAGTTGAAGGCAAAGGTCAACGACCTGGAAAATCAGTCACGGAGGCAGAACCTCTGAGTTGTGGGATTGCCGGAGGGACTGGAGGGTCCGAACCCCACCAAGTATTTATTACTGATGATCTGGAAGATGGCAGACGATCTGGCAATCTGATACAGAGCACGTTATCATGGAGTCTCGCTACTCCTCTGGAACGTACACTTAGCACTGACCAATTACATGCACGTCTTGTTACCCTCTCAATCTTCTTCTGGAGATGGCTGGATGTGTCCCCCTTTATATCCAGCTCCCAGGTCACATGATCTTGGTCTGGAGACCGCATGGTGTGTCAGTACATGGAGGTCACACACCATCCACTTTGATATAGCCCATAGGCATATCCCTACTACCCCCTTCCTCAGCCACCTGGTTCACTAATGTCCTTCAGGGAAGGATATCTGCCGTCCTTACCTGGCCTGGCCTACATGTGACTCCAGACCCACAGCAATGTGGTTGACTCTTAACTGCCCCCTCAAGGGCAATTAGGGTTGGGCAGTAAATGCTGGCACAGCCTGCGACCCCTATGTCCCATAAACAAAAAAAAATGTTTGTTCAGATAAACACCTTTGACCACAAGTCCAACAGGCAGTGATCTGCAAGTAATGTCCTCGAGGCCCTAAGGGAAGAGGATATGGTGGATCATGCCAGATGGTTCCCTGAGCAAACTAACAGAGTAATTTGGCAGAATACCTCATCATCATAATTTTCAAACAAACATCAAGACCTAGAATGGGTGGTGGTGAGAAGGCCACTCCCCGGCAGATGCATGCCCAAAGTCTCTGTGCCACCACACACTGCCCTCGAAGTGGCTGCGGGGTGGTGCATGTATAGATGGTCACACAGCTCTTATAGGATGTGCCTTTGCAAAGATGGTCTGGAGAGAGAGCAGTGTATTTTTCGAAGTTCATCCCGAGCAGCTGTGATGCAGAAGTCTGTGCTCTATGGGCGGTTCCCAGGGACCCACACCGAGACAAGCATCTACTGCTGTTGGAAGATCATCAAGCCATTGAAAGACTCTCTTTGGTCTGCCTGGAACTTGTTGATCTTCCAGTGCAAAGAATTGTCCTCGACCGAGTGTACATTCCAAGGTCCAGGATTACATGCTGAGGGACGCACTCAAGCTTGGGGTAGCCGCCGCCAAGATGCAATGGGGAAAGGCCACTGTGCAAGGCTTTTCAGCCAATGTAGACAGAGGGGCCGGTAACTGTGTAAAACCCCTCAGACTGTGCTTAACTCTAACCACATGTAGCTGTATTGTACAGAGTGCAACATGGCCAATGTATATAGTTTGAATAAAATTGTACTCTCTGTAACTGAAATATTGAAATGTTTGTAACGTTCTCAATACTAAATAAAGCATCTCAGAATGCATCTTGATCTCTGCAGGAAATATGAATATCATTGCACTTTTTGTTATGACAATTTGAAATGTTTTGTCAAGTCTCTTTCAGATCTTTTCTGAATAAAGAATACGTTTGCAAAAAAATTAGTTGTGGGATTGTGGGTAATACATTAGCGTGAACTGAATATTGTTAATGGATAGAAAACAGAGAGTAAGAATCATATCATAGAATTTACAGTGCAGAAGGAATGGAATAGTTTGGGTCAGTATGCTGTAGCGAGCCGGGTAACGCAAGGAACAGTATTTGGACCTCAGCTATTTATTTGGATGAGGGGACTGAGTGTAAAGTTTGTTGATGACACAAAGTAAGTGATGAGGAGTATGCAAAGTGGTTGCAGATGAATATACATGGGTTAGGTCAGACGGCAGGAACATGGCCAGTGAAAAAACTAGGTTGAAATTATCTGTTTCAATGCTGACAGATTGGGAAATGTTTGCATTAAGAGGGACCTGGGTGTCCTTGAACATGAATTGCATAAATTGCAGGATGGAGTATAAAAGGAGAGGAATCTTTTGACAATTGAACAACCAAAGCTATGGACCCTGACAAGATCCCAGCTGTGATACTGAAAGTGTGCTCCGGAGGCAGTTGCATCCCGAGCCAAGCTGTTCTGTACAACTCCAACACTGGAATCTATCCAACAAAGTGCAACATTGCCCATTATCCTGCTGACAAAAAGCATGACAAAGCCAATCTGTTGAATTACAGCCCCATCAGTCTATTCTCAATCACCAACAAAGTGATGGAAAGAGTTATTGGCAGTGCTATCAAGGACACTTAAGCAGCAATAACCTGCTCGGTTGGGTTCCAGGACCACTTAGCTCCATTACTTCAGTAAACGAACTTCATGCATTGTTGATAGTGAACAGTGATCTAATGGTGAAAGAGAGTTTTCTGGGGATCAAACAAATTGTTTTCATGCATTTGTTCCAGCTATAGTGAAAGAAAATGTCCTAATTATATTTCATACTGAATATTTTAAAAAGCACAAACCATTAAGAAAGGAGAATAATGAACAATATTTTGACATTTCCAAGTTCTCTTTGCCTTGAGACTCATGATGCGAGGGCAGGAAAAGGCAGTCTTTCATGCTGTCTGCATACGTTCCCTTTGTTCACAGGTTTGCTAATGTCAATGAATGCTAGTCAAACAAGAAAGCAGTTCTTGGATAATTGGGGAGGGCTCAAAACACAGTTACAAGGGTGAGAGAGTGCCACTACCTCTCTTCACATGACAGGAAAGACATTTTCTAAGATCTTCTCACCTCACAGCCCCCTACCCCTGCCATCATGTGTACCCAGGTGCAAAGAGTAGACATGCTCTGGAAGATGCAGAGCACCTCCTGATTGGAGGACAGACCTTCCAACTTCAAATGAACATCTTCAGCCCTCAGTTCTAAGGTAACGATCATCTTCTAGGTTTTAAAAACATAGAACATAGAACAGTACAGCACAGAACAGGCCCTTCGACCCTCGATGTTGTGCCGAGTCATGATCACCCTACTCAAACCCACGTATCCACCCTATACCCGTAACCCAACAACCCCCCACCCCTTAACCTTTTGTGTAGTGAAGAACTTGGCTTGACGATGATATAGAGAAATTCATCAGAATAAAGGTGATAATTGAGTGGTATTTTTAAATTTTGTATTTCCAAGAAAAGGAATAATTTCTATGTAACATTGAATGCCTTTCAGTAATAGATTGACAGCTTAAAGCTTTTTGAGACACCCTGGTCAATTCCAGCCCCACTGACCCCGGAATGCCAACACAAGTGAATTAATCAATAACTTGTATAAAATTTCATAGATCTTTGGCTCTTGACTGCTCCAATGATTTACAGGCACCAAATTTGTAAATTAAACACAACAACTGTTTATTTATAACCAAAATAGAATTGAAACATGCAGTAATCATGTCAAACTAACGGCCAGCTAATCTACTACTCGCTACCCCCATTACCATCCCACCCTCTACCCAAACACACACAAGACAGACACACACAGAGGGAGGGGAGGGGTAGAAAAATAGGAATCAGAATGAAATAAAAGATGAATACCCTAGCTTCCGATGTCGAGGCTGTTGCAACAGGTCATCCTCTCGGGATGCTTAGGGATCCAGGCAACTGGCTCTATTGCTAATGAGAATCTTAGGAATGTAGGAATTAGGAGCAGAAGTAGGCAATTCAGCCCTTCGAGCCTGCTGCGCCATTCAATCAGATCATGGCTGATTTCTTCCTGGTCTCAAGTCCACCTCCCTACCTGTTCCCCACATCCCTTTAACCCATTTTTTCATCAGAAATATATCTATTTCCCTCTTGAAACTATTTAACGATTCGGACTCCACTGCACTATGGGGCAGCGAGTTTAACAAATTCACCACCCTCTGTGAGAAGTAGTGCCTCCCAATCTCAGTTTTAAATCTACTGCCTCTCAACCTATATCTGTGGCCTCTTGTTCTAGATTGCCCCACAAGGGGGAACATTTTCTCTACATTTACTTTATCAATCCTTTTTAGTATTTTATATACCTCGATCGGATTCCCTCTCATCTTTCTAAACTCCAGCGACTGTAAGCCCAAACTATTTAATCTCTACTCAAACATTAACCCTTTAATCCCCGGAATCAATCTGGTGAACCTCCTCTGAATTGCTTCCAATGTCACCGCATCCTTCCTTAAATAAAGATGCCAAAACTGGATACAATACTCCAGATGTGGTCTCACCAACACCCAATTGCAACAATACTTCTCTACTTTTATATTCCAGTCCTTTTGCAATAAATGCTAACATTCCATTTGCCTTTTTTATTACATGCTGTACCTGCATGCAGACTTTCTGTGATTCATGAACATAAACATCCAAATCCCTCTGCCCAGACACATTTTGAATCTGCTTTCCATTTCGATAATAACTTGCCTGACTATTTTTTCGACCAAAATGGATAACCTCACACTTATCCACATTAAACTCCATCTGCCAAATTTTGGCCCAATCTCCTAGCCTATCTATAACTGTCCATAAATTCAGTATCGCCTCTTCACTGTCTGTTTTCCCACCTATTATAGCGTCAAGCACAAATGTTGCTATGTTACACTCTATCCCTGCTTGCAGATCAATGATACAGAGTGTAAACAGTTGAGGTCTGAGGACTGACCCCTGCGGCACCCCACTAGTTATAGTTCATCAGCCAGAGAAGGACCGATTTAACCCAACCCTCTGCTTTCAATCAGCCAATCCTCAATCCAATCTAGTATTCTACCCCAACTCCCTGCAATCTATCTTCTGCATCAATCTTTTAAGCGGCACCTTGTCAAATGCCTTCTGGAAGTCTAGATATACCACATCCACAGGTTCGCATTATCCACCTTGCTGGTTGGGTCCTCAAAGAACTGAAGCAAGTTTGTCAAGCCTGACTTACCCTTCATTAAACCATGCTGACAATGGTGGATTGAGCTTTTGTCTTTCCAAATATTCAGTCATCTTCTCCTTAACAATTGATTCCAGCAACTTCCCAACCACAAAGATCAAGCTAACCGGTCTATAGTTTCTACTTTTTGCCTCTCTCCCTTTTTGAATAGGGGAGTTACATTAGCGTGGTTCTAATCCACCAGGACCTTTCCAGAATCCAGGGATTTTTGAAACATCATAACCCATGCATCCACTATCTCTGCTGCCATCTCCTTTAACATCCTAGGGTGCAGGTCATCAGGTCCCGGAGGCTTATCTACCTTTAGTCCCATTAGATTATTCAATACCTTCACTCATTATGTTCCTCTGCATTAACTGCAGGTTTTGGAAATTTTTTATTATCTTCTACCATGAAGACAGAGGCAAAATATTGGTTCAGTGCCTCCGCCATCTCTATGTTCCCCATTCTTACTTCACCAGTATCATCCTCTAAGTCTAAAGGACCAATGTTTACTTTCGCTATTCTCTTCCTCTCTATATACTGATAGAAACTCTTGGTATCAGTGTTTATGTTTTCTGCTAGTTTCCTTTTGTAGTTCATTTTAGCATTTTCATTCTATTTTTAGTCGCTTTTTGCTGACCTCGAAGGTTCTCCCAATCCTCCGGTTTACCACGAGCTTTTGCAGTATGGTATGGCCTAGTTTTTGCCTTCCTTGTTTAGCCATGGAACATTTTTCTCCCTTTTACAATTCCTCTTCCTTTCAGGAATATACTTTAATTGAGAGGTGCTAAATATCTCCTTGAACATCCGCCATTGTTCCTCAACTGTCCTACCTTCAATTATCTGTGCCCAGTCTACTTGGGTCAACTCTTTCCTCAGGCCTGTATAATTACCTCTGCCCAACGCTAAAACTCTAGAATGGCTCTCTGTCTCCTCTTGCTCAATCTGAATTTGAAATTCTAGCATGCTGTGATCACTCCTTCCAAGAGGATCCTTAACGACAAGACTATTTATCAACCCTTCTCAATTACATAATACTAAATCTAAAATAGGCTGATCCTTGGTTGGCTCCATAACAACCCCTCACCAACAATCCCTCACGCACTCTATGAAATCTTACTCGATGCTACTTTTGCCAATTTTATTAATCCAGTCAATATGTATGTTAAAGCCACCAATGATTACTGTTGCGCCCTTCTCACAAGCCCTCATTATTTCTTGGTTTTTCCCCTTTTTTTTATTTCCATATTGATTCAACATCTTGGCCCTTAGTGCCAAAATAATTTCTGAATACAGCCTTGATATCATCTTTAACCAATCTTCTAGTAGAAATATTCAGTTAGAAGTCCCTCTGTGGGGTCACTTTAACTTTTATCAACCTGGGCCTTCACTCAATAAGGCCTCTTTAATTCTTATTTGTTTCCAACTCCACTGGAATGATCAACAGCCTGACTGAGATAAGAAGAGTTCCCCATAAGAGATTTCAAAAAGGGGTTTTAAACAACTCACCCTGCCTGTAGATAGTGGTTGGACTGAATTCTCCTGCAGTTCAATCTGGCTGTGGAGAGAGAAAGGTCTTTACTTTGGATGTTCATAAAGAATCCATGAGAGAGAGAGAGATCAGTGCTGTGACCCTCCAGCTTCTGACCAAAACCAAAGTAAAAGCAAACATAGTCACACAAAGGAAAGAACAATCCAGAGAAAACCCTAATCAATTGGCAGGGGCCTTTATTAAGGCCTGGCAATTCAAGACAGTCCTTTGGCCAACGGCCAAGTCGATCAAGATATGTCATCGCTGATCTCCCTTGAATCTGCTGATCCAAAATATAAACAGCTCTTTGCAACCTGCCTTGCTTGAGGTCATAAGTCAATCCTCAGTTTACCAACCACTTGAATTAAAGATGAAGTTCATCTTAAAGGCATGGGTCCAATTAATTGTTCTGCTACGAAAACTGAAATAGCAAAATAACAGAAATAAAAAGGCAAAAACAAGGGAATGACAGGAGGATCCTTACAAAATAGAGTTTTACATGAGGATGTCTTTCTGCCTCCATGGGAGCATGATGGAAACAATATATCATCTACAAGACCAGGTGTGCAATTCGTCAGGCTTTCTTTGGCAGCACCTTGGAAGCAGCTGGAAGCCACACACGAATCTTGACTTGGAACTATATCACCGTTCTTTCACTGCTGCTGGATCAAAAGCCTGGAACTCCCTCCAAAACAGTGCTGTGGATGTACACAACTTGGTCTCAAAGACAATTAGGAATTGGCAGCAAATGCTGACCTTGGCACCATTGTTCACATCCCATGAGTGGATTTTAAAAATCCATAAAGCTGCTGCACCCTCAGCGTGTTGCTTCGATATTCATCTGCTGGGAGTTAAGGTCTACAATTGAACCTAGGATTCATGATGTCAAGAGTAAGAGATCACAGCCCTTTTCATTAATTAAAGAATGACCCAAATTTTGGGGGCAAATATTAGGTCCAAACGCTTAAAATTTGGGTGGGAAGTGAGCAGATCAGAGAGTTTGGACCAGTATCCTTATTTCCCAGTTTTAACTGGTGTTCCATTTTAAGGAATGCAAGAGCAGTTTGAACCAGTATTCGTATTTCCCTTTTAATGTTTTTTCTTTCTGTGGGGTCTTCTCGTGAGACTGCTCGTCTGAAACAGCATTTCATAGGTCTCATATGAGTACAAAACACAGTCTTTTCTACAGTCTTGTCAATGTCCAGGTGATGCCCAGCAGTGCACTTGGGACTTCTGGATACAGGAGCAGGAGTCAATTGACCATTTATCCTCTCATGCCTTTTCTGTCCTTCAATGAGACCGTGGCTGGTTTGCAACATAACTGCATATACTTGCTACGGTAGTTATGATTTGGAACAATAAGATAATTATATGAATTTATATTCAAATTATCATACATGTGGTGCCTCCTTCAGATCGGGTACCTTTGCAACTTTCCTTCTATTGGTGATACATGGGCTGTCCAACCCAATACCACCTTCATTGCTTGGTGTTAGGGAATTCAAATTTACATTTCCTCCCACTTCCATGTTCCAAAGATTATGTCAAAGGACACTTAAATGAACACAATTTACCAGTTATTTCCACCTAGCCCACACATTGTTGGACTGTCGGAGGAAACGGGAGCACCCGTAGAAAATCCATGCAGACACAGGGACAGCGTACAAACTTCACATAGACAGTGACCCAAGGCCAGAATTGAACCCGGGTCCACTGTGCCACCGTGCTGCCTGGTCGAGCTCCAGATGGTAGAGCTTCAGACAAAATTTGCAAGAACAATATTTAATAGATAAGCCTCTTTTAGTATTTTTGTAATGAGACAAGCTTAATGAGTAATCTCATAGTAAAGGATGTTCTGCAGCAGAATGATCATTATATGACAGGATTTAACATTACATTTTAAAATGACATACTTTAGTCTGAAATAAGAGTTGGACAGTGATAAAGCCCATTGTTCTATGCTGGCTGTGATTGGCTAACGAGCAGTTGAAGAGACAAATATGTCTCAACAACAAATGTCTATTAGATGAATATAACTATTTTCAGATATATACGACTACAGGGGCGGAATTCTCCGACCCCCCGCGGGGTCGGGGAATCGCCCGGGGCCGGCGTAAATCCCGCCCCCGCCGGTATTCTCCGCCACCCGGGAATCGGCGGGAGCGGGAATCACGCCCCGCCAATCGGCATCTCCCCCCCACGGCGATTCTCCGGCCCGTGATGGGCCGAAGTCCCGCTGCTGACAGGCTAATCCCTCCGACGTGGCTTAAACCACCTCTGGTGCCAGTGGGATTGGCGGCGCGAGCGGGCCCCGGAGTCCTGGGGGGGGGCGCGGGACGATCGGACCCTGGGGGGTGCCCCCACGGTGGCCTGGCCTGCGATCGAGGCCCACCGATCGGCGGGCAGGCCTGTGGCGTGGGGGCACTCATTTTCTTCCGCCGCTGCCACGGCCTCCACCATGGCTCTACTGCGCATGCGCCGGTGGTGACATCAGCGGCCGCTGACGCACCGGCGCATGCGAGGACCGGCAAAGGCCTTTCGGCCAGCCCCGACGCCGGGCAGCGTAGCGGCAAAGGCCGTTGGCGCCGATTTTGGCGCCATCAGCTGAGCGAAAACCACTCCGGCGCAGGCCTAGCCCCTAAATTCCGCACCTTTGGGGAGGCCCGACGCCGGAGTGGTTGGTGCCACTCCACTACGCCGGGACCCCCGCCCCGCCAGGTAGGGGAGAATCCCGGCCCAGATCTTACTCGGTCTAAGCAATGAGCTTTCTCCTTCTATTTGACTCCTAATCATGTGATTCTCTCATACATCATCATGTGGTGGTACCGTTTTTCCAGTCCTATACATTAACCCTTTCTCCTCTGAACTGAATACAACTATTATAAACTGAAGAAAACTAAGATAAAAAAAACAAAGTAAAACAGGGAATTGATTAAAGGCTGACGTTTGGAGAAATGGTGAGATGTGAAATTGCCCATCAGGGGAAAACAGGTATTTCACATATGTGACTAGAGAAAGCAATGGTGCTATAGAGCTGGAGAAATAAGTAGACTGACACGTACCTGCCAAAAGCTGACTCCACAGGGTGAATAACATCAAAGGGAAATAAATAGTACAACTGTAGAACACTAACTAAGGAGAGGGGGAGAGACAGCTAACATCAGAACTGCAGCAGTGCAGATAGAGTTCCTGAAAGAAGAAGCAACATAGCTTCAGATTCCCAGACATGGCCAACTTAACCTGGGTGTGGTAATTATTTGTTGGATTTAGCTGATAGAGTAACTTAATATTGGATGTTGTTTGGGAAAAGGGGTGTCTCAGAGTTTCAGACAACAAAGGTGATTCGGTCCCAAGGGATAGTTTCATGTAAAATTTATAGTCATCAGCATACTTAAGTGTCATATTGCATTAAAGTCCTTCTAATCATGTATGGTTTTGTCTTTTACGTTCATAAATATTCTTTATTAATTGTTCACACAACAACTGGGCTATTCCTCACTTGGTTGTACATTGTTTCTCACATTATACCAAAAAAACCACATACACTATTTCAAACCGGTGTTCCAAATTACCCTTCTGCATTTTGGGACACTCTGGGATTTAACATCAGCGTGGTTTGTAACACAAATTGGGGGCTCTTGGCCTGGATTTTAAAAAAATAGAATTCTTTGGATGTAGGGAATTTGCAACATTTTAAACATAACCAGAGAGAGGAAAGCACGGAACCAAGTGGGGAGGTATGTGATTTAAAATAAGGTGACTGCAAAAATGGCTCTCGCACTGGCCAATTCTTGTTTGGGAGTAGGCAATATAACCGTGGAAAATTTGATAGGGGACTTAAAACAAAATACTTTACAATTACCTGCAGGGATTAAGAAAGTTGAGGTAATTGAAGCAATAGCAACGCATTTAAATGTATAAGAGGATTTTGAAAAGTACGGAAACTAAATTAGTTAAAATTCAATTACAAGCAGAAATGAAGAGATTAGAAATGTAGGAAAAAGAAAAGGAAAAAGAGAAAGAAATAAAAATGGAAAAATTTCAATTGAAATTCAGGGGAAAAAAATGAAGGGAAGAGAGGGAAAGAGAAGAGAAAAAAAGAAAACATTTAAAGGGAATTGGAAATGCAGAGGTTAGCAATGGCAGAGAGGGCAAAATAGAGAAGGAGGAAGAATTTCAACTTCAGTGGGACAAGAAAGGAAGTAATCCTACACATGAACTAGTGGAGAGATGTTGAAATTTGTGCAGACACTTACAAAATTTGGTGAAAAGGACATTGATATATTTTTTAATTGCTTTAGGAAAATACAAGACAAATGAAATGGTTACAAGATATTTGGACACTGCTCTTACAGAGTAAACTTGTTCGTAAGGCTAGTGAAGTTCATGCGTCTTTGGCAGAGAAAAGATCTGGGGAGTACGATACAATGTAAAAAGTTATTTTGAGCGCTTATGAGTTAGAAGTAGAGGCTTACAGACAAAAGCTTTGAAACTTAAGAAAACAGTCTAGACAGACTTATAACGAATTTGAAAGGGTTAAACAAAGTATTTTTGATCAGTGTGTGAGAGCATTAAAAATAGAAGAAATCTATGAGGCCCTTGGAGAAGTAATTCTATTGACAGAATTTAAAGATTCATTACTTGCAGTGATAAGAACTCATGTGAAGGAACAAAAAGTTAAAACTGCAAGACAAACTCCATGGAATTTGCTGATGACTGGGTTGGTTCAGAGGTCGAAGCCTTTTTTTCAACACACTTTTAAATCTGAGAAAGATAGAAAATGGGAAGGTGCATGAAACGACAGCTAAGCAAGAAAGGTTGAAAATTCCAATAAGACTGCCCCTCAAACTAAAAAAGATGGTGCTGAGGGAATGAGAGATATGAGGAAAGTTAATGTTGTCATTGTAATAAACTGGACCACACCAAATCATCATGCTAGGGGCTAAACGGCATGTTGGTTGGAGTCATAAATCTTAAGAAAGGTACAATTAAATCCAAGACTGGAGAACACAAGAAGCCAATAGGATTTATACAAGAGAAGAACAAACAATATGTGTGAAAATGTGTGCACAAATTGAACAGGGACAGAGTGACCAGAAGGTGGCTGATGTGTTTAGGAATTTGTATCTGAAGGGAAAGTCTTTCCATGTTTACACAACAAAATGGGGAAAGATATCAAACTTTTAAGTGATACAGGAGCAGGTCAACCCCTAATGTTGGTGGTTAAGGATATTTGTTGCCCGGAAGGAATATTGTAAGAAGAGGTTCTGGTCAACAAATAAACTTAAGAACTGCCTTGAAGATGGGAGAAGTGATTTTGGAGTAGTAGAAACATTGCCTATTGCAGGGGTTCAACTCATTCTAGGGAATTATATAGTTGGATTACAGATAGTAGTGTTGTCTACTGTGGTTGAACAGGCGGTAGAAAATCCAGCTACAGAAAAATTGCTAATAGACCATCCCGGGGTGTTTCCTGATTTTGTAGTAATGAAGTCACAGCCACATAAGAGGTGAAGGAGTTAAGGGCACTTTTGTGAGGGCCACAAAAAATCCAGCACGAGTTTTCAGGATGCAAAGAAATAACATTTATTTACAATAACATATATATATACAACAGCAGCAACTTCCCTTGCAGCTCACTCCTCTCTCTCTCTGCTGGTTCCAAACTGGCCAGCTCTATTTATGCAGGGAGTCTGCTAATGATTTCTCCGCCCCCCTCATTGGGGAAGCTCATACTCCCACAGGGTTGTGGGATTGTCATTAGTCCCCAGCCAGTGGTAAGCAGGCAGGTTATAACATCCCTCCCCCCCAAAGTCCAAGGAATCCAACGAAGACCCTGGCGAAGGAGCGCGTCGGACTCTTTTTGACGCAGGCCGGACCCCATTTGCACGAGGCGCTGGATCAGGCGGCGCGTAAGGAGATGGAGACCGGTGCTTGCATGATGAACGGCACAACGGTTGTCCATCCACGGCCCATGGGCCCGGGGATTCCCTCTCTGAGGTGTCTTGTGTCTCCATCTCGGAGTCAGAGTCTGCTGCCTCCGTCATCTCGGCGTCTTTATCTCCACGCGGTTCTGTCACGACCTGCGCAGGCTTTGAGTGAGGCACCAGAGGAAGATTGGGAGGAATACTTTCCATTGTGTCTGGTCTCTGTGGCTGTAGAAATGAGCTCCTGGGGCAGGGAATCTTTGGAAGTGATAGTCTTCTGGACCGAACATGGTCTACATGTTTGCGCTGGAGACGACCCTAGGCTTGCACCTGGTAAGAGATAGGGCCTGTTTGGCGAAAGATTACGCCAGGGACCCACTGGGCACCACCAGCAAAATTCCGAACGAACACTGGGTCACCGGGCGTAAACTGCCGAATTGGCCGATACCGAGAAAAACCATGTCCCTGCCGTTCTTGTGTGCGGCGTACCTTTGCGCCAATGTCCAGGAAAACCATGCTAAGGCGGGTGCGAAGTCTCTGGCCCATTAGGAGTTCTGCGGGAGCTACCCCAATCACTGCATTGGGGTGGTCCTATATGAAAACAAAAAACAAGCCAGTCTCGTGTCCATCGACCCGGAAGACTGTTTCTTGAGGCCTCGTTTGAATGTCTGCACTGCGAGCTCCGCCAAACCATTTGAAGCCGGGTGGTAAGGGGCAATGCGGATGTGGCGTATGCCGTTCATCTTCATGAACCTCGCAAACTCCTCACTTGTGAACGGAGTGCAGTTGTCCGTGACCAGCACCTCGGGGAGGCCATGCGTACTGAAAGACAAACGCATCGTCTCGATTGTTGCACAGGACGTTGTGCCTCCCATCTTATGCACCTCTAGCCATTTAGACTGGGCGTTGATTAATAGCAGGAACATGGATCCTTGAAAAGGGCCGGCAAAATCCGCATGCAAGCATGCCCAAGGCTGCCCTGGCCATTCCCAGTGATGTAGGGGCGCGGCCGGCAGAAGCTTCTGATGCTCCTGGCAAATGGAGCAGTTTTGGGCCACCTTCTCAATGTCGGTGTCGAGGCCTGGCTACCAGACATAACTCCGGGCCAACATTTTCATTTTGGTCACACCCGGATGCCCATTGTGCAAGTCTCTCAGTATCAGCTCCTGTCCTTTTTCCGGGACAATCACACGCGTCCCCCACAAAAGGATGCCATCTTCCACGCTGAATTCGGACAGCTTGGAGGAAAATGCCCGCAACTCGCCTGGGAGCTCTCTATGCTGCCCACCATACAGGACTATGTGCTGAACCTTTGACAGGACTGGCTCCGTCTGGGTCCACTCACGGATTTGTGATGCCCTGACAGGCAAGGTGTCCATAAAATTTAGGGTTGCAACCACCTCACCGGTCGTGGGGGTCAACATGGGGCCGGTCGATAAAGGCAATCGGCTTAGTGCGTCGGCATTCCCTATCTGGGTTCCTGGTTTGTGCTCCAGAGAATACTCGTATGCTGCGAGCAACAAAGCCCAGCGCTGGATCCGTGCGGAAGCAATGGGCGGTATTGGCTTATCCTCTCTGAAAAGTCCCAGGAGAGGCTTATGATCAGTCACGATAGTGAAGTGGAGGCCATATACGTATTGGTGGAAACGTTTCACCGCAAAGACCACTGCCAGGCCCTCCTCCTTCTCAATCTGCGCATACTTTTTTCCACTGCAGTCAGTGTAGACAGCTATTCACTTTAACCCTCGTCGCCAGTTTTGTGAGGACCACGAAGAATCCAGCACGAGTCTTCAGGATATAAAGAAATAACATTTATTTACAATAATATATATATATATATATATATATATATATATATATACACAACAGCAGCAACTTCCCTTGCAGCTCACTCCTCTCTCTCTCTCTGCTGGTTCCAAACTGGCCAGCTCTATTTATGCAGAGAGTCTGCTAATGATTTCTCCGCGCCCCCTCATTGGGGAAGCTCATACTCCCACAGGATTGTGGGATTGTCATTAGTCCCCAGCCAATGGTAAGCAGGCAGGTTGTAACAGGCACACAATGAGAAAAGTGAGATAAAGTAATCTGACATGATCTTTAGTAAGCTGAATGAAGATGGAACAAATGAAGGCAAATAAACTGATCTGTTTTGGTCAAAGAGATTGATAGAATTACAGCAGAGTGATTCCAAATTATAACAAATCAATCAAATGGCTTATCCTGATTTGGAGGCTCAGTGTATTCCTGAGTATTATTATGTAAACGATCACAAATTCATGAGAAAATGGCATCCCACACATGTTAGTGCAGATGACAAATGGGAAGCGAGACATCAAACTACATTACCTCTTGAATATAGGAAAGAGATTCTAGGGATAGCTCATGACATTCCATTTGGGGGATATCAAGGAATAAAGAAAACACAGTGGATACAGAAACAGTTTTATTGGCTGGGACCACATAACGATGATGTTAAATTTTGTCAAACATGTCACAGATGTCAAGTAAAAGGGAAACCACAAGCTGCATTAAAGCCAGCCTCTTTAATCCCTATTCCAGTTTTCAAAGAACCTTTTCCAAGAGTTCTAGTTGATTGTGTAGGACCGTTGTCAAAAACGTGAAGTGGAAATCAATATTTGTTAACTTTTGGATATAACCACCAGATTTCCTGAAGCCATGTCATTATGAACCATTACAGCCAAAAGAGTGTAGAGGAATAAACCCAAGGGCGTGATTCTCCGCAATCACGATGGGTGGGAGAATAGCGGGAGGTCCGCTCCCACACCTCCCGCTATTCTCCCACCCCCTCCAAAATGGCGTGTCCGGTTTTGCGACACGCTGCTCGGAGAAACTCGGGGTCATTCCAGGCTCTGAGTGGGGCCTGTCCTGCATCTCGCAGACATCGGTGCACCGGTGCATCCGGGCAGTGACAGACGGCCTTTATGCCATTGCGGACCGCTACATCCGGTTCCCTGTGGACCGGGCCAGCCAGGATGCCCGGGCCGTGGGCTTCTCTGCCGTGGCCGGTTTTCCCATCGTCCAGGGCACGATCGATGGGATGCACGTCGTCGTGCGGCCACCTGCAGATAACAGGGCCGTGTTCACCAATAGGAAGGGGACCTATTTCATGAACATCCCGGATGGGCCGAGCGGCCTGCCGTTCCCGACCTGTTCACGATGGCGGCAACCACACCTGGTCGCTGCCGTCGTGAACATGGCGCGCCAGGTAAGTGTGGGGCCTGTGGGGGGGGCGGATCGGGGATCGAGCACCACGACCGTGCTCGGGAGGGGACGGGCCCGCGATCAGTGCCCACCGATCGTCGGGCCGGCGTCTCAAGGGGACGCACTCTTTCCCCTCCGCCGCCCCGCAAGATCAAGCCGCCACGTCATGCGGGGCGGCTGAGGGGAAAGACGGCAACCGCACATGCGCGGGTTTGAGCTGCTCAACCCGCGCATGCGCGGCTGACGTCATTAGGCGCCGCCACGGCATTATTCTTGGCGCGCCGGGCCTTGAAGCCAGGGACAAGGCCCGGCGGCCGAGTTTCACGGTACGGCCCTCCTATACCCCCGGGGAGGGGAGAATAGGGGGCCGGGAGAGGCTTCCGACGCCGTCGTGAACCTCTCCGGGTTTCACGACGGTGTCGGGCCTTGCGGAGAATTCCGCCCCAAGTTCTTTACTAAATAGGCTTACCAAAAGAGCTACAATCAGATCAAGGATCAAATTTCATATCAAATTATTTAAAGAGGTCATGACGAGCCTGGAGATAAATCAGTACAACTAATTGGCGTATCAGCCAGAGTCACAGGAAACATTGGAGAGGTGGCATTAAATTTTGAAAACAATATGAGGGAGTATAGTCAAGATTACCCTCTTGATCTGGATAACGGCATTCCATTTTTATCATTTTCCCTTCGGGATGCACCAAATAATTTGACCGTTTTTAGTCCTTTTGAATTGGTCCATGGAAATGAAGTTAGAGGACCACTGAAAATAATCGCAGAAGAGTTATTAAGCTTCAGAGACTACACTTTTGGATTATGTATTGAATTTCAGAGAAAAACTAAATGTGGCTCGTGAGGTGGCAAGGAAGCATGGAATGAAGGCAATTACTGATAGGAAAGTTCAGACTTGTAGGTTTGTAGCAGGTGAAAAAGTGTTAGTGCTATTACATTGCCGGGCAAACCAGTAAAAGCTAGGTCTAGTGGATCGTAACAAATTGAAAGAAAACTGAGCAAAGTAAATTATCTGGTATGCACCCCAGATAGCCATAAAAGTACAGAGTGTACATATTAACATGCTTAAGAGGTATTGAGAGAAAGCAGGTAATGAAGCAGGTGTTAAATGAAAATGAAAAATGAAAATCGCTTATTGTCACAAGTAGGCTTCAATGAAGTTACTGTGAAAAGCCCCTATTCGCCACATTCCGGCGCCTTTCGGGGAGGCTGTTACGGGAATCGAACCGTGCTGCTAGCCTGCCTTGGTCTGCCAGAAATTTAGCCCTGTGTGCTAAACAGCCCCTTTTATGGCCAGACTCCTAATTTATATCAGGAAATTGGACGACAAACCCCAACCATCTTTCAATTTTTAACTGTGAGGAAAGGATACTTCAACCCCAGAACTGATCCCATGAAAAATGGGGATTTTTTGTATGAAAACAAATATTTTTAACACAGAATTAACCCCCATTAACATCCAAGAAAAAAAAACAGCTTTTCAATTAACAGTTAAACAGTTCTTTAAAAAGAAACAAAGGTCTTTGAGCTTACATTCCCATCTACTTCTAAAATGTCAATTAAGCAAAATCCACATGCAGGTCAAATATCACTTATTAATAAAGTTAGCACCTACTTGCTGACAGATTTATTCACAAAATCCTTGGAGAGAAGCTTTCAGAAGCCAGTTTGAGAAACACAACCTCTTTCCTCAAAAACCAGAGCCGAAATCTAAAAATGAAACCACAGACAGACACTGGGCAAAGCTGAAAAATTAAACTAGAACAGGCCCAGCCCCTCCAATGAGTAACATCACAGCCTGCCCAGCTGTTAACCCCCTAATCACAGCTTTAACAGACATATAATGTGGATAATTTAACCTAAATTATTTTAATAACGGGTAGCACGGTGGTGCAGTGGTTAGCACTGCTGCCTCACAGCGCCAAGGACCCGGGTTCGATCCCGGCCCCGGGTCACTGTCCATGTGGCATTTGCACATTCTCCCCGTATCTGCGTTGGTCTCACCCCCACAACCCAAAGAGGTGCAGGGTAAGTGGATTGGCCATTCTAATTGCCCCTTAATTGGAAAATATTTTTTTTAAAGGAGTTCAATAGAGACAGATGTCTGGAGAAATGGTCAGGTGCAAATTCGCCAATCAGTGGAAATCAAATATTTTGCTTATGTGACTAGGAAAACAGTGGGACTATAGAGGGGTAACTTCAAAGTAGAGAGATAAGAAAACTGACCTGTTCTGCCAAAAGCCAAGTCCATAGGGTGAATAACATCAAAGGGAAAGAGAATATAACTGTAGAACACAAATCAAAGACGGGGGTGAGACAGCTAACAGTGGTTAGCACTGTTGCTTCACAGCGCAAGGGTCCCAGGTTCGATTCCCAGCTTGGGTCACTGTCTGTGCAGAGTCTGCACATTCTCCATGTATCTGTGAGGGTTTCTTCCGGGTGCTCCCATTTCCTCCCACAAGTCCTGAAAGACGTGCTTGTTAGGTGAATTGGACATTTTTAATTCTCCCTCTGTATAGGGGATTTTCACAGTAACTTCATTGCAGTGTTAATGTAAGCGTGCATGTGACAATAATAAAGATTATTATTATTATTATTATTAACATCAGAACTGCAGCAGTGCAGATATAGTCTCCTGAAACAAGAAACCACTTTTCCGCCTTCGGTGAACCTGAAGACTATTTGGCAGATGTGGCCACCATAACCAGGGTGTGGTAATTATTTGCTGGATTTAGCTCATGGAGTTACTTAATATTGGATGCTGTTTGAGAAAAGGGGTGTCTCAGAGATTGAGGTGATGTAAATAATTGGGAGGGCAGCACGGTGGAGCAGTGGTTAGCACTGCTGCCTCACAGCACTGAGGACCCGGGTTTGATCCCGGCCCCGGGTCACTGTCCGTGTGGAGTTTACACATTCTCCCCACGTCTGCGTGGGTCTCACCCCCGCAACCCAAAGATGTGCAGATTAGGTGGATTAGCCACGATAAAGTGCCCCTTCATTGGAAAAAAATAATTGGGCACTCTAAATTTTATAAAAACTTACTTTAATAACATTACTAAAACAAATTTATAATAGAATATATATACAGGTATAAATTTCCTACATTCATCATACAGGGAGAAGTAGAGTTAAATTCTGACAGTGACTTCTCTCTAATTCATTTAGGTAATGGGGAAGTACTGAAAAATCTACACAACTGGTTAAGTTATCTTTCACATAAGAGCGAAGGTGAATTTTGAGATTTCCTGCAGTGTGAGAAATGTATTTGTGGGACTAAATTAGATAGAACGCAGATAGTGATGCTTGATGTAGATGTGGGTAAACAGTTCCAACAAAGCAACACTTATATCGATTAAATCCAACAAAGTTATCACAAGTACAGAGCATATGCTCCAAAATAAAATTTTTGAATTGAGTTCTAATAATTGGAGCTCCCGTATCGTAACGGTGCCAAAGCCGGATGGAACACAAAGATTTTCTGTGGATAACAGGAAAATGAATGTCGTTATTAGGAGGGATTTGTTTCCTGTACCACAGTTGGAGGATGCATTGAAAGAATTAAACAGCACAAAAATTTCTGATAGAGCAACTTACCTCAGCTCAATTCCCGCACCTATCCCTGTAACCCCACGTTTGGGCAACATTAGCATGGCCAATTCACCTAACCAGCACATGTTTGGACTGTGGGAGGAAACCGGAACACCCAGAGGAAACCCACACAGACAAGGGGAGAAAGTGCAAACTTCACACAGTCACCCGAGGCCGGAATCAAACCTGGGTCCTTGGCACTGCGAGGCAGCAGTGCTAACCACTGAGCCGCCATGCTTCCCAATCAACATGCATGCCAGACCAGGTAAGGACGACAGATTTCCTACCCTAAAGGGCATTAGTGAACCAGATGGGGGTTTTTTGACAATTGAAAATGGCTTCATGGTTATCATTGGATTTTTAATTCCAGATTTCTTTTTATTGAATTCAAATTTCACCATTTGGCGTGGTGGGATTTGAACCTGGGTCCCAGAGCATTATTCTAGGTCTCTGGTTTACTAGTCCAGTGGCAACACCACTACGCCATTGTCTCCCTTTGTCTGAGAAGGCAACAAAATCTCAATATTCATGATGCCAAATGGACTTTATCAATTTAAAGTTATGCAGTTCAGAATGAAGGACTCACCTGCAACATTTCCGAGACGAATGAATAAAGCTATTCAAGGACAGAGTCTCGGTGAAGTGTGCATTGATGATTTAGTGGTGTTTAGTTGAGGTTGGGGAGAACATCTGCAACACTTAAAACAACAGTTTGAACTGTTAAAAGAGGATAATCCCATCATGAATTTGGCAAAAAGTGAATTTTCTCAAGCTCAAATTTCACATTTAGGACACATCATGGAACATTGTCAAATGGCTCCATGAGATGCAAGAATACAGGTCATTTGGGATTTTCCAGAACCTACAACAAGAAATAAGATTTTAAGGTTTCTGGGAATTAGTGGGTTTTATTTTAATGTTGTGCTGAATTTTTGCAGTGTGGTAGCACCACGAACAGAACTCTTGAAGAAGAACAAGAAAATCAATTGGATGGTGGACTGCCAAACTGCATTCCAACACCGAAAAACTGTGTTGACAACAAATACAGTGTTAGTCACAAAATTATGGCAAGCAGTTTAATCTGGCTGTGGATGCTAATGACATTGGCGCAGGAGCTGTGTTGTTACAAGAAGATGAATTTGGACTTGAGAAGCCTGTGGCGTATTTCGCAAGGAACTTAAATCATCACCAACATAAGTATTCTACAAATTGAAAAAGAGACTTTAAGTTTAGAATTGGCATTGCAACATTTCATGATTTATGTTGCCAGTAATACAGCATGACAATCATATAAACGGACCATAATCTCTGCAGAGATTTACCATGCAGATCTAGTGGAACTTGCGAACACTAAAACTCAGTGGAAATTTGAGTTAACACTTCTCGGGTGAAAATAAGAAGCGTTTTATTGACTCTAGTTGATTACAATTGAGAATCACTCAAATCTTATTTTCTAATAAGTCCAGTTAGTAAAAGGACTCAAAGAGAAGCAATTTGTAGACAATATAACTTTCAAATAATACAGAAATTATTTTCTTGCTTACAGCAAAAAAGCTTGCATTTACTTCAAGAGTCAGAGTTGGAAAGTGGAAGTATGAAAGCTAGAGAGACAGCGAGTAAGTTAGATCAAGGTATAAATGATTCATGAATGAAAAATGACCGTAAGGTCTATCATGGTTATACTAAATCATATCAGTCTTTAGCCATCTATCTACACCCCTATGTAATCATATTTGGTTTAGGTAAGAATCAAATAAGTATGATTTGATGGTTAGCTGCCTGTCTTTAATGTGCAAATTTAACTTGAAATGTTTAATAAATGAATTCTTATATGTGTTATGGAATGCGATTTGGTGCCATTATCGCAAGCGGCTTGAACTGGATTCTTGCTGACTTGAATGTTAGGACAATGGCTCCTTTAGGTTACTGTACCATTGCTATGCTGTTGTCATAGAGCCTGCCCTGTCCTTGGACTGCTTAGTGTCACATTATCTTGCAAATGTATTTGTTAGCTGAATAAGAATGCCGTTTTAATGTATCATGAATAATGCTGTTTTTGCGTTCTGTTGAAGCTATGTTTTAAAATGACCTGAGGTTATGAGAGTGCTGAAATCCTTAATATAAAATGGGGAAAAACTGGGGTTTAATATTTACGCTATTACTTATCAGGTGTATTAGAAAATAGTTGGTTTCTACAATCCCCCAAAATATTTGGAGAAATTTGAAAACACCTTGTTATTTCGAAGGAGTTTGTCACGAAAACCATTTAATTAAACAATTATTCATGTGACCAGGAGAGAAAACATCATTGCAGGTGCTTTACCCTGAGAGTAAAAGAGACTATTTGGGAACATTGGGTATAAATACTATGGGGTATATTCTATGTTAATGCAGATTTTGAAATCTTTGTAATGGTTGATAAGGTAGAAATGATTGAGAAATTAAATCATCTTTCAAATTAAGACATTTCATTATTAAAAAGAGGGAGCATGTTAAGAAATGGGGAAAATGAAGATTTAAGGAACAGCAAAATAGTGGCAAAGTGCCACAGTGGTTAGCACTGCTGCCTCACAGCGCTGAGAACCCAAGTTCAATCCCAGCCCTGGACCACTGTCTGTGTGGAGTTTGCACATTCTACCCATGTTTGTGGGCGTCTCACGCCCACAAACCAAAGGTCTGCAGGATAGGTGGATTGGCCATACTAATTGCCCCTTAATTGGAAAATCTTTTTTGAAAAACGAAAAGCAAGGAGTTCATTCGAGACAGATGTCTGGAGAAATGGGCAGATGCAAATTCACCTATCAGTAGAAATCAAGTATTTTATTTATGTGACTAGGGAAAACAATGGGGCTATAGAGGTGGTAACGTAAAAAAGAGATATAAGGAAACTGACCTGTACTGCCAAAAGCCGACTCTACAGGATGAATAACATCATAGGGAAAGAGAGTATAACTGTACAACACAAAGGAGTGGGGATGAGACAGCTAACATCAGAACTGCAGCAGTGCAGATATAGTCTCCTGAAACAAGAAACCACTTTTCCGCCTTTGCTGAACCTCAAGACTATTTGCCAGATGTGCCAACCACAACCAGGGTGTGGTAATTATTTGCTGGATTTCGCTCACAGAGATACTTAATATTGGATGCTGTTTGAGAAAAGGAGTGACTCAGAGGTTGAGGTAAAGTAGGTATTTGGGAGGGCTGCACGGTGGCGCAGTGGTTAGCAGTGCTGCCTCATGGCGCCGAGGATCGTAAATTGTCCCTTAATTGGAAAAAATAATTGGGTACGCCAAAATTTTTTAAATGTAGTCAATTGGAGACCAAGGGATCGTTTCATGTAAACTTATGTGCTTGCATTCATCAGAATACTTAAGTGCCATAGTGTATTCATAGTCCTTTTTGTCATTTCATAGAATTATAGAATCCCAACAGTGCAGAAGCAGGCCATTTGGCCCATCGAATTTGCACCGAGCCTCTGAAAGAGCACCCTACCTCAGCCCACTCCCATGCCCTATCCCCATAGCCCCACCTAATCTTTGGACAATAAAGTACAATTTAACATGGCCAGTCAACCTAACCTGTACATCTTTGGACTGTGGGAGGAAAGAATAGTGGTAAGCCTGAAGGCTGGGAGAATTTAAGAAAACAATCAAAATTTGACAAAAGGGAAAAATTTGAATTTTAAAAAATTATTTTATGGGATGTAGAGCCAGTTTGGTTTAATGAAAGGAATGCCAATTTCACAAATTTATTGGAGCTTTTTAAGGACGTAATTGGCAGGATAAATTGAGGGGAACCAGTGGCTGAAGTTCATTTGGATTTCCAAAAGTCAGTCAATAAGGTTATTGCAGATGAGGGGCGGGATTCTCCTTTCCGTGGACTAAGTCCCCACTCCAGCGAGAAAACTGGCCTGAACCACTCCGGCGCGAACCACTCTGGCGTCAACAGCCCCCGAAAGTTCCGAATTCTCCGTACTTCCGGGGGCAAGGTAGACGCCGGACGGGTTGGCGCTGTGCCAGCTGGTGCCGAAGGGACTGCGTGAGTTCTTTCATGCACCAAAGGGCTGGCATGATCTCGCGCATACGTGGAACCGCCGCCGTGTTTTGGCACATGCGTGGGGGTTCTTTTCTCTGCGTCGGCCATGGTGCGGAATGAAGGAGCACCCCCACGGCACAGGCCGCCCGCTGATCGGTGGGCTCCGACCGCAGGCCAGGCAACCATGGTGGCCCCCCCACCCCGGGGTCGGACCGCCCCCGCCGACTTACCTGCCAGGTTCCGCCGTGTGGGACCATGTCTAAACCACGCCGGTGGGACTGGCCAAAAACGGACGGCCGTTCAGCCCTTCGGGGCCCAGAGAATTGCCGGGGGGGGCCACTGCCAACGGACTCCGACCAGCAAGGAGTGGACCCCGCCCCGCCCGAAAAACAGCGCCTCATCTCACAGTCAGACCTCAACGGCATCCAAGAACAACCTAGCATTCTTCCACCAGACTGCCAGCTCCTTGACTGCAATGGCAATGCCATAGCTGCCAGTGGATCATGTCAGCTAGGTGTATCTCACAAGGCAATCAAGGCGACGTTAAGATGTGAGATCGTCCGGCCTGACAAGGCATCCCTGCTCGGTGCTCGCGCATGCAAACTCCTAAATCTGGTCCAGCGCGTCCATGCCATGTCCTCGACACCGCGACTGCCTCGCCCAATGCGAATCTCCAGGCTGAGATAGACGACATTCTCACGCAATACTACAATGTGTTTGATAGGATGGGCACGCTCCCATATCGCTACAAGATATTGCTCAAGCCGAATGCCACCCCAGTCATCCATGCATCACGCCGGATGCCGGCTCCTCTCAAGGATCGTCTGAAAATGCAGTTACAATAGCTCCAAGACCAGGGCATCATTTCAAAGGTCACGGAACCAACAGACTGGGTCAGCTCCATGGTCTGCATCAAGAAACCGTCTGGTGAACTCCACATTTGCATTGATCCCGAAGACCTGAATCGCAACATAATGCGAGAGCACTACCCGATCCTGAAGCGAGAAGAGTTTTTTTTTTAAATTTAGAATATCCAATTCATTTTTTCCAATTAAGGGGCAATTTAATGTGGCCAATCCACCTAACCTGCACATCTTTGGGTTGTGGGGGTGAAACCAACGCAGACACGGGGAGAATGTGCAAACTCCTCACAGACAGTGACCCAGGGCCGGGATTCGAACCCGGGTCCTCAGCGCCGTAGGCAGCAATGCTAACCACTGTGCCACTGTGCCGCCCCGAAGCGTGAAGAGTTAACCTGTGAGATGGCTCATGCCAAATTCTTTACCAAGCTGGGCACCTCCCGTGGGTTCTGGCAGATACAGCTGGATGAGTCCAGTCGGAAGCTGTGCACGTTTAACACTCCGTTCGGCAGGTATTGCTACAGCCGCATGCCTTTCGGTATCATCTCAGCAGCTTCCGAAGTATTTAATCGCATAATGGAGCAAATGGTGGAGGGCATCGAGGGGGTGCGAGTCCATGTGGATAGCGTGATCATCTGGTCCACGACGCCCGAGGATCACATCGCTCGCCTCAAACAGGTTTTCCAGAGGATTCATGAAAATGGCCTCCAGCTCAACAGGGCCAAATGCTCATTTGGTCGGTCCGCTATCAAGTTTCTGGGTGACCACATTTCACAGCAGGGTGTGCAACCTGACACTGACAAGGTGCTGGCAATCAATGCCATGAAGACCCCAAAGGACAAAACGGTGGTCCTCCGTTTCCTCGGGATGGTAAATTTTCTCAGAAAATTCATTCTCAATATGGCATCCCACACCACTGCCCTCTGGCATCGCGTTAAAACGACGACAGTGTTCCAGTGGCTTCCTGCACATCAAGCGGACTGGCTTGAGCTGAAGGCGAAGCTCACCACAACCCCAGTACTGGTGTTCTTTGACCCAACCAAGGATACCAAGATATCCACAGACGCAAGCCAGGACGGCATTGGGGCGGTGCTCCTCCAGCGAGACGACTCCTCGTCCTGGGCTCCAGTAGCATAAGCCTCCAGGGCCATGACTCCGACCGAACAACGGTATGCCCAGATCGAAAAGGAGTGCTTGGGTCTCCTGACAGGAATAATCAAGCTTTATGACTAGGTATACAGTCTGCCACGGTGGAAACAGACCACAGGCCTTTAGTCCTCATAATCCAGAAGGATTTAAATGACATGACACCTCGGCTGCAGCAAATTCTTCTTTGTCTCCGCCAATATGACTTTGAACTCGTCTCCACACCGGGTAAGGAGCTGATCATCGTGGATGCCCTACCCCGATCCATCACCACGCCGTGTGAACAGGGCGACTTCATTCGCCACATTGAGGCACAGGTGCAGTTGTGTGCCAGCAACCTTCCAGCCACCGATGAACGAGTTGTCCAAATACGCGAGGAAACTGCCAAAGGTCCTCTACTGCAGCGCGTGATGAAGCACCTCGCCCATGGCTGGCAAAAGGGGCAGTGCTCCCAGTTCTTCAACGTTAAGGACGAGCTAACGGTTGTTGAGGGGATCCTTCTTAAACTAGATAGAATCGTCATTCCCCAAAGCATGCAAAACATGGTGCTCAGACAGATCCATGAGGGCAGCAGGGTAGCGTGGTGGTTAGCATAAATGCTTCACAGCTCCAGGGTCCCAGGTTCGATTCCCGGCTGGGTCACTGTCTGTGTGGAGTCTGCACGTCCTCCCCCTGTGTGCGTGGGTTTCCTTCGGGTGCTCCGGTTTCCTCCCACAGTCCAAAGATGTGCGGGTTAGGTGGATTGGCCATGCTAAATTGCCCGTAGTGTCCTAATAAAAGTAAGGTTAAGGGGGGGTTGTTGGGTTACGGGTATAGGGTGGATACGTGGGTTTGAGTAGGGTGATCATGGCTCGGCACAACATTGAGGGCCGAAGGGCCTGTTCTGTGCTGTACTGTTCTATATTTAGTCACCTGCGGGTCGAGAAATGTCGATGCAGAGCTTGGCAGGCAGTTTACTGGCCTGGCATCAGCCAGAACATTGCCAACACAGTCCTCAACTGCACAACATGCCAGAGGTTTCAACCAGCTCAGCCCAAGGAAACACTGCAACAGCACGAGATCATGACTTCTCCGTGGTCCAAGGTGGGGATAGATCTCTTTCACGCAAATGGGCGTGATTACATGCTCTCGGTCGACTATTTCTCCAGCTACCCGGAAGTGGTGAAACTGTCAGACCTCACGTCCAAGTCAGTCATCAAAGCCTGCAAAGAGACGTTTGCCAGGCACGGGATACCACTCACAGTAATGAGTGACAACGGTCTGTATTTCTACAGCCAAGAGTGGTCCGACTTTGCACGATCCTACCACTTCAGTCATATCACATCCAGTCCCCACTACCCGCAATCAAACGGGAAAGCTGAGAAAGGGGTCCATATTGTCAAGCGGTTGCTGTGTAAGGCTGCAGACTCAGCCTCGGATTTCAACCTGGCGATATTGGCATATAGGGCAACCCCTCTGTCAACTGATTTGTCTCCGGCGCAGCTGCTCATAAACTGCAACCTGAGGATGACTGTTCCAGCCATCCATGTTCCAGACCTTGACCACTTCACGGTGCTGCAGAAAGTGCAGCGATCCAGGGACCAACAGAAGATCACGTATGATGCTCATGCCACGGATCTGCCTGTGCTGGCTCCAGAAGATGTTGTTCGCATCCAGTTGCCTGAGGGAGGTTGGTCAGCCCCAGCTGTTGTTGTCAGGAAGGCTGCCCCAAGGTCTTTCGTTGTTCAAATCGCTGATGGCTCCATTCTACGGCATAACAGGAGGGCGCTGCGCAAAGTTCACTGCCCACCACCCGACCGCACTTCTCTGCATGTTATCATGCCTCCTCCGGACATCTTGCACCACGAGGCCACCGATCTGGCAGCGATCCCGCCTCTCCACGAGGCTACCTAAATGGCAGCAATCCTGCCTGTCCAGGTGCCGGCGCTCCACCCGCCACCTCTGAGGCGGTCGACAAGAATTCGTCGCCCACCACAAAGACTGAATCTGTAGACTTAAATCTTGTAAATTTTGTTCAGTTTGCTCTGTATCTGCACGATAGACACCTTCCCATGTACATATGTTCATTCATTCACCTCTTGTACATAGTCATGCATGTATATAGAGCCACGTTCCAAAATTTATTTTAAAAAGGGAGATGTCATAACATCCACTCATGGATATAATGAGATGCAGACAGGCAGTGATTGACACACAGGATAACCAATGAACACACACGACACAGAACAGCCAACCACCAGACAGGACACCACCACTATAAAGCCCACAGGGCATTAAGACTCTCTCTCTCACAGGACACAGCTACTGAGGTAGTTAGAGTGCACAAGCCAGTGAGCATCATCTCCATGTGGTAGAGAGCTAGTCTGGTCCAGCCAGTAGGAGGTTTCCAGTTTAGATTAATAGAGTGTCAACCCACAGCAGATTATGTACAGCAATCAGCAAGTTCAATAAAACAGTGTTGGACCATCTTCTGTGGCGGAAGCCTGTTTCTACTTTAACTGTTTCCAGTTGCAGTCAACGTTGAACTAACTCACTTAACACATCAGGATAGAGGCATGTTAAGTGAGTGGGAAGCAAGGTGGCAGATGGGTTATAAAGTCAGGAAATGTGAGCTTATGAACTTTGATGGGAAGAATAGAAAAGCATATTTTTTAAATTGCAAGAAACTTCTAAATGTTGCCACTCAGGGAGATTTAGGTAGCCTTGTACAAGGAATACAGACATTTAGCACTCAGATAATTAGGAAGGCAAATAGCATGTTAGACTTCATTGCAAAATGTTTGCAGTAGAAGAGTGAGGATCGTTCTTGCTACAATTGTACATGGCTTGCTCAGGCCATACCTGGAGTTCTGAGCACAATCATGCTTTCCATACCTACTTGGCTTGGAGGCAGTTCAATTAATGTTCACTAGATTGGTCCCTGACTGATGAAAGCCTAGGTAGATTGGGCTCATACTCACTCGAGTTTTGAAGAACGAGGGGCGATCACATTGAAACAATCAAGATTCTGGAGGGTCTTGATAGGGTAAACACTGAGATTGTTTCTCTTACCTGGAAAATCTAAAACATAGACATTGAGAGGGTGCTGCCTTGGCTGGGAATCAGGTTAAAGGGCTGATTATTTAAGACTGAGACATATTCACTCAAAGGGCTGAGAATCTTTGGAATTGTGTACCTTGGAGGTATCTGCAAGTATCTAGTCATTCAGTAAACTCAAGGCTAGATTTTTGTACTGCAAGGGATATGCAGATGGTGCGAAAAACTGCAGTTGAGATCATAATGACATTGAATGCAGAATAGTCAGATAGGGCCATAAGGACTCCAGTATCCCAGCTTCTATCACTAAATATTTTTAAAGCAGTGGTAGATAGGTTCTTGTTGGGCAAGATAATCAAAGGTCTCCATGGGGACAGGGGTAGTAAATGGGAAATGTGGAACTCAACACAAACAGATCAGTCATGATCTTCATAGGATCCCTACTATGCAGAAGGAGGTCATTCGGCCCATTGAGTCTGCACCGACCCTCTGAAAGAACACTCTACCTAGGCCCACTACCCTGCCGTTTCCCCGTAATCCCATGCATTATTCCGCACGGGGCCGTTGGGGTTGGAATGCTTGTCTTCCCATTCTTCTTGCGGAGTATGATCTCCCCGGCTAGGGCTGGGGTATCTCAATTACCTACAGTATATAAGGTTGGGCCAGAAAGACAACAACCAGAGAAGTACCTCGTAGGTGTCAACAGGGAGTGTAAATATACTGTTTGTAAATAAAACTTTGTTCTTATTTTTACTCGGTTTGGACTCCTGCGTCCTGGCGACCGGGAGTAAATTGATTTGCTGTCCATGCTGCGACCTACTCAGCTGAGCCACCTCCTAGATTTTCTGGACCTAAGTTTGGATTTCTTTGGTGCATCATGCCTCTTGGGCGGTTAGATGCACTTGACGCCAGTGTTGAAGACTGAAACCAATACGCTGAACGAATAATGTTATTTCTTCCGGGCCAACAATATCATGGAGAACGAGTGCCAAACAGTCATGCTGTTGGTGGCTTGTGGACCACATACGTCCGGAGTGATATGGCGTTTCACGTACCTGTCAATCCTCGATACACGAACATTCAACCAGCTTGAGACACTTGTGGCGCAACACTTTAACCCAACCCCGTTGATAATCATTCAAAGATATCGGTTTGATACGGCGGATACGTCCTCCAGTGAATCCATCACCGAGTTTGTGCCTCGGCTACGGAAGATAGCCAGGTTTTGTGAGTATGGAACTGTTTTATCTGATACGCTCTGGGGTATCAACAATATGGAAACCCAGAAAAGGATTTTGGTGATACATTTCAGCAGGTGCTGCAGATCTCCCGATCCCAAAAATGCACGAACGCAGCATCCACGAGATATAAGGGATAGAGGTTAATGTTTGGGGCGTTACTCATCACATGGTACCCATGTGGCCCGGGCCGAACGCTGCTGATTCTCTGGCTTCTGGGCGAGTAGCCAACCGTCAACATGTGCAGCATCCTTGGATTCAGCTGAAGGTGATTCCAGGCCCGTGGACACCAGTCTAGGCATACCCATGCCAGCAGGAAGGCCAGTGCTCTAGGTGCCCTGGTTGAGGTAGGCATCAGCCCTGGGGCTGGGTTTTGGATGACCCAGAAGAGGCTGAGGATGAGGCTGAGATGCAGCTGTACTGTTTGCCTGTGCCCCGTATGACCCCAATTTCATTTTGAAATAAGTTAATGGCCATATGCTCCTGATAAAGCTGGCTATTGGGTAATAGGTGGTCCGAGATGGCCTGCACCTGGTTGGTGAGAAGGTATGGACGTTCAAAATGGGCGCCGCTCCGCGAGATGCCAAGGAACTTCACTCTTTCCTTGGATTAGTGAATTATTATGGGCGCTTTATTCCTAATTGGGCTACCATCCCCCTCTCCACTTGCTTCTGAAAAAGCGCCAGCCTTGGGATTGGGGCAAGGCCCAGGATGCATTGTTTAACAAGGTGAAGGGGCGAATATCTTCCTCAGAGGTGTTGACACATTTTGACTCCTCAAAGCTGTTGTACATCATGTGCAATGCTTCGCCCTATGGCATTGGAGCAGTTTAGCACCATCGAATGGACGATGGCCTTGACCCTGGATTTGTCTCCTCGATGCTGGTTGCGCTGGAAGTATGTCCACTTGAAAAAGAGGGTGTGGCGAAGGTATTTGGTGTAAAGCAATTTCACCAATATGTCTACATCTATCATCACTGATCACAAGCCATCGCGAGACCTCTTCCGTGAGGACATGCAGTCCGCCCATAGCATCTGCAATAATTCAGTGCTCTTATTGGTTGCTTACGAATACTCTTTCAAGCACAGCCCAGGGACCCATGGTGAGCATGCTGATGCGTTAAGTCATCTTCCCCTACAGGTCGAATCCGCAAACCCTCCTATGGTGGACAAAGTAATTGCTGTCCAAAATTTCATGGACTCCCTACTTGCCAAGGTATATCATCTGGTGCTATACGGTGGGCAGCATCTGCAGCTACCAGGGAAGTTGAAGGCTTCCTCCTCAAAATTGTTCGAGTTGACAATGGAAGATACCATCTTCCTGTGGCGCACCAGGGTTGTTGTTCCAGTGAGGGGTCAAAGAGATATGGGGAACAGGTAGGGAGGTGGATTTGAGATCAGCCATGATCTGATTGAATGCTGGAGCAGGCTGGAGAGGCTGAATTGCCTACTTCTGCTCCTAATTCTTATGTTCCTATGTACCACAACACATCCAGTAAACTGGGGTAACCCCGACTGAGATGGTACTGGGTCCTAGACTTCGTACATGGCTGTGTTTGATTCTACTGGACAGCGATGCAAAGATCTATCTCAACCAAGATTTGTAAAGGCATTGCCAATTACGACGTTGACCTCTTCACCTCTTCGCACCTGACAATGCAGTGTTCGTTCGTAATTTCAACGGTGCTTGTTGGATCTCTGGTATTGTCATCTGTCAAATGGGACCAGTCTCATACCACGTTTGGATCCGGGGACAACTAATGAAACAACACCTGAATCACATTTGCTCACAGTGGTTGCTCCCTCGTGAAGTGCCTTGAAAGAAGCCTGCCCTGGATCCTCTGGCTCCATTGTCAAACCAGCCTTCTGTGATGCCTCCAGTCTCTCTCAACGCTGACGTGCCCTATGTTGTCTTATCAGACTCCGAGATGGAGGAACAGATTTTGGAGGTCTCGGACACTGACTCTGTGGTTCAGGCACCTCCTGATGATCATCCGCACGATGTTCCTGCCGCTGATGTAGGCTGACTGATCTGACGCAACAGCTCCATGAGGACTTCCCGGGCCCGAACAGACTTCGACATCCTCCACCTGCTCCTCCTTCTTTGTCTCATTGCTTATCGAGGGGTCGTCGGACTTTTTTTTGCGGGGGGAGGAATGTAATATCCTGTTCAGGGCGGGAATGCTTGTCTTTCCCGTTCTTTATGGAGTACAAACTCCTTCGCTGGGGCCGAGGTATCTCAATTACCTAGGCTATATAACTGATGCACTATCAATTACAACGAGATGAGAGTAGGATGTAATTGAGGCTTCATTACACAGAGATGTGTGGCCTTCTACAGCAGCTGACGAAATGGCTAATGGCTGCTGTACACATATTTATACTCTGCCTACTGGGCGGAGCCAGCAGGTAGTGATCTACCCCCGTACCTGTAGTACAGGGGCCTTACCGTAAAACCCATATATATACAGTATAATACATCAGTGGTGACTACCACATTCACCCCCTGTTAAAAATGAGTCCAGTGGGGGTGCTGGAGAACAAATCTAGGCGGTCCGGTGCCTTGATCTGTCGGCGGGAGCGCTGCAGTGCTGGTGGAGACTCATGCGCGGCTTGGTCTTTGGTGACTCCGGGAGCGTGTCGAAATTCTCTTCATCCCCGGGTGGGAGCAAGGGGAGGACGGATTGTCGTGGAGCGGGGGCTGCGGTGGGGTGCGCCGGTGGAAGGGAGGGTGGCGCCGGGGCAGAGGGGATGTGTGTGTGTGTGGAACCAGCTGGTGCCAGGTCCCTGACGGAGACTGTGTCTTGGCGGCTGTCGTGGTACGCTACGTAAGCGTACTGCGGGTTGGCGTGGAGTAGCTGTACCCTCTCAACCAACGGGTCCGCCTTGTGGAGTCGCACGTGTCTACAGAGGAGAACGTGTCTTGGAGCTGCCAGCCACGTTGGGAGTGGAACCCCGGACGTGGACTTCCTGGAGAAGGCAAAGAGACGTTCATGGGGGGTTTCGTTAGTTGCGGTGCACAGGAGCGACCGAATGGAGTGAAGTGCGTCGGGGAGGACCTCCTGCCAGCGGGAGGCCGGGAGATTTCTGGACCGTAGATCCAGCTGGATGGCCCTCCAGACCATCCCATTCTCCCGCTCCACCTGCCCGTTGCCCCGGGGTTATAACTAGTCGTCCTGCTCGAGGCAATGCCCCTGTTGAGCAGGAACTGGCGCAGCTCATCGCTCATGAATGAGGATCCCCGGTCGCTGTGGACCAAGGTGGGGAAACCGAACAGAGCGAAGATGGTGTTGAGGGCTTTGATGACGGTGGCAGACGTCCTATCAGGGCATGGGACGGCAAAGGGAATCGGGAATATTCGTCGACCACACTGAAGAAGTACGTGTTTCGGCCGGTGGAGGGGAGGGGCCCTTTGAAGTCCACGCTGAGGCGTTCAAAGGGGCGGGAGGCCTTCACCAGGCTTCACGGTCTGGCCGGTGCTGTTTACACTGTGCGCACACCTGGCAGTCTCTGGTGATAGCCCTGACTTCCTCGATGGAGTAGGGCAGATTGCGGGCCTTAATGAAGTGGTAAAAACGGGTGACTCCTGGGTGACAGAGATTGACGTGCAGGGTCTGGAGTCGGTCCACTTGTGCACTGGCACATGTACCTTGGGATAGGGCATCGGGGGGCTCATTGAGCTTACTGGGGCGATGCAAAATCTCGTAGTTACAGGTGGAGAGCTCGATCCTCCAGCTCAAGATTTAATGTTTTTGATCTTGCCACGCTGTGTGTTACTGAACATGAAGGCAACCGACCGTTGGTCAATGAGGAGAGTTAATCTCCTGACGGCCAGGTAATGCCTCCAATGTTGCACAGCTTCAATGATGGCTTGGACCTACTTTTCGACGGAGGAGTGCCAAATTTCGGAGGCATGGAGGGTGCGGGAAAAGAATGCCACGGGCCTGCCTGCCTGGTTGAGGGTGGCAGCCAGAGCGACGTCTGATGCATCCCTCTCGACTTGGAAGGGGAGCGTCTCGTCGACCTCGTGCATCGTGGCTTTGGCGATGTCGGCCTTGATACGGTTGAAGGCCTGGTGAGCCTCGGCCATCAGTGGGAAAACGGTGGATTGAATGAGTGGGCGGGCCTTGTCCGCATAGTTTGGGACCCAGTGGGCGTAATAAGAGAAGAACCCCAGGCATCGTTTGAGGGCCTTGGGGCAGTGGGGAAGGGGAAGTTCCATGAGGGGCCGCATACGATCGGGGTCGGGCCCCAGAACTCCGTTCTGGACCACATTGTCGAGGATGGCTAATCGGTTTGTGCTGAACACACACTTCTCCTTGTTGAGGTTGAGGAGAGTGGCGGTGTGGAGAAATTTCGAACGGTTAGCGTTGTGGTCCTGCTGGTCATGGCCGCAGATTGTGACATTGTTCAGGTACGGGAAAGTGGCCCGCAGTCTGTATCCGTCAACTATTTGGTCCATCTCCCGTTGGAAGACCGAGAACCCGTTGGTGACGCCGAAGGGAACCCTAAGGAAATGGTAAAGGCGGCCTTCTGCTTCGAACGCAGTGTATTGTCGGTCCGCCTTCCGGATGGGGAGCTGGTGGTAGGCAGATTTCAGGTCCACTGTCGAGAAGACCCAGTACTGTGAAATCTGATTGACCATATCAGATATGCGTGGGAGGGGGTACGCATCGAGCTGCGTGAACCGGTTGATGGTCTGACCATAGTCAATGACCATCCTGTTTTTCTCCCCGGTTTTCACTGCTACCACTTGGGATCTCCAGGGGATGTTGCTGGCCTCGATGGTACTTTCCCGCAGCAGCCGTTGGACCTCAGACCTGATGAAGGTCCTGTCCTGGGTGCTGTACCGTCTGCTCCTGGTGGCGACGGGTTTTCAATCTGGGGTTAGGTTTGCAAAAAGGAAGGCAGGTCGACCTTAAGGGTCGCGAGGCCGCAAACGGTAAAGGGTGGTAAGGGCCCGCCAAATTTCAGAGTTAGGTTCTGGAGGTTGCCCTGGAAGTCCAGGCCAAGTGGCAAGGCAGCGCAGAGGTTGGGGAGGACGCCCCTGAACTCTACGCCCTGGACGGTGAGGGTTGCGATGCAGTACCCCCGGATCGCCACGGAGTGGGATCCGGAGGCAGGGAGATTTTTTGGTTAGCAGGGTGCACCGCGAGGGAGCAGTGCCTTACCATATCGGGGTGGATGAAGCTCTCAGTGCTCCCGGAGTCCAGAAGGCAGGAGATCTCATGCCCGTCGACCTTCACCTTTGTTGAAGCCGTCGCGAGGTTGTGCGGTCGAGACTGGTCAATCATGACCGAGGCGAGACGCGGCTGGTCGGCGGCGGTTGCAGACAATGAGCGGCCCGATGAGGTGCCCGAAGGGCAGGGGTCCTGAGGCGGGTAAGATGTCGGCGCCCACGGGCCGCACGTGTCCTGCGTTAGGCAAGATGGCAGCGCCCATTGTTTCTGAGGCAGGCAAGATGACAGCACCCACGGGCCGCACGTGTTGTCAGTAGAGCAAGATGGGGAGCCCATGGGCCGCACGTGGTCCGAGGAGGGGAAGATGACGGCGTCCACCGGCCGCTATTGGGGGTGCCGGGACAATGGTGGCAATTGAGCGGGCCTGGCGCACTGCAGCAAATTGTCCCTTCTTGCCACAGGCCTTGCAGAACGCGCTCCGTGCCGGGCAGCGCTGCCGGGCATGTTTGACTGTCCGCAGAAGTAGCATTTGGGTCCCCCGGAGTTGGTTGGCTGCCGCAAGGCGCAGGCGTGGGGTTGGCTGGGGGCGGTCGCTGATGGGGTCCATGATGGGGTTACCGTCGGCGGGGTCCACTATGCACACGGGAGGTGGGCCGCGTGGTCGGGGGCATAGGCCTGAAGTGAGGCGACCGTAAGCGAGAGCGCTAGTTTTTTGGTCACCGCGAGGTCAAGCGCGGCCCCTTCTAAGAAGCGCTGGCGAATGTAGTCAGACCCTATTCCCATAACTAACACGTCTCTCATCAGCAGGTTCGAATGTTCAGTGGCCGAAACGGCCTGGCAGTCAGTCTCTCACTAGGGCGAGGAGGGCACACCAGAAATCTTCCACAGACTCACCGGGAAGTTGGCACCGCGTGGTTAGGAGATGCCTGCCGTAGATTTTGTTGGTCTGCTGAGCGTAATTCTCCTTCAGTAGCGCCATGGCTTTTGCGTAGATCGGCGCGTCCTGGACGAGGGGAAAAACGTTGGAGCTTAGCTGTGTGTACAGAATCTGGAGCTTCTTTGCTTCTGGGATTGGGTCTGGCGCAGACCCGATGTAAGCTTCAAAACAGGCTAGCCAATGTTCGATGTCTTTTTTGGCGTTGTCTGCATCATGATGCAGCTGCAGGCGATCCAGCTTGATGCAGAAGTTCATCTCTGAAAAATTTGTGTGCAATAAATTGATGCACTATCAATTACGAGACGAGAGTAGGATGTAATCGAGGCTTTATAACAGAGATTTGTGGCCTCCTACAGCAGCTGACGAAATGGCTGCTGTACGGATAGCACACATATTTACACTCCGCCAATTGGGCAGAGCCAGCAGGCAGGGATCTACCCCCGTACCTGTAGTACAGGGGCCTTACTGTAAAACCCATATATACAGTATAATACATCAGTGGTGACTACCACAATAAGGTCGGCAAATAAGGCACCGACTATTGAAGTCCCCAGAAGGGGTCTGCCGGATGTGTAAATATACTGCTTGTAAATAAAACGCTGTACTTACTTTTACAGTTTGGACTCCTTACTATACCTGGCCTAACCTGCACATCTTTGGACAATGTGGGAGAATTAAGTGTGGCCAATCTACCTAACCTGCACATCTTTGGACTGTGGGAAGAAACCAGAGCAAACGCCTTACAGTCATCCAAGATCAGAATCAAATCCAGGTCCCTGGCACTGTGAGGCAGCCGTGCTAACCCCTGTGCGGTCAATCATATTGAATGGTACAATAGGCTTGAGGGGCAACTATTTTGTATGTTCATATTTAACAAATGTGTTCATGTTCAATAAAGTTATTTCTTTCATCCTCTCTGAGCTCCAGTTTCAACAGAGCAATGGTAATTTCAGGCCTTGCTCTTTATTTCCATGGTAACCCGCTCAATGCACCGCTCTGTGTCCGGGTTGCCCGGAAGCTGGACACGGCAGCAGGCTGGGGGGAAGCTCTCACGGTGACGCCGCTGATTTCCGGTTGCTGTTCGGGTTGTTGCCGTGTTCTTACTTTATTGGAAGTTTCAGTTTCGGGTGCTTTCCACCTGGGCAAAATCAATGGAGAAGCTGCGAAGAGTTTTGAGCGGCCAGGACGACGAGGAACAAGGCCTGACGGCACAGGTAAAAGGCAGCTGCAGTTTTTACACCTGCTCAGTATCCGAATCTCGCAGCAGCAGCAACCCCCATCACACACTTTCCCCCGCTCGCGGTATACAATGTCCGCCGCCCCCCAACCGTGTACAACCCCCCCCCCCCAACAACTGTGTACAACCCCACCCCCCCCCCAACAAACTGTGTACACACCCCCCAAAACTGTCCACCCTCCAAGAGTGTAAACCCCCCAACACACACTTACCCCCCCACCACCAACGGTATGCACACCCTGCTGCCCCCCCAACCGTGTATAACCCCCACAACCGTGTACACCCCCCCCCCCACACTGTGTACACCCCCCACACTGTGTACACCCCCCCCACACTGTGTACACCCCCCCCCACACTGTGTACACCCCCCCCCACTGTGTACACCCCCCCCCCCACACTGTGTACACCCCCCCACACTGTGTACACCCCCCCCCACACTGTGTACACCCCCCCCACACTGTGTACACCCCCCCACACTGTGTACACCCCCCCCACACTGTGTACACCCCCCCCACACTGTGTACACCCCCCCCCACACTGTGTACACCCCCCCCACACTGTGTACACCCCCCCACACTGTGTACACCCCCCCCCCACACTGTGTATACCCCCCCCACACTGTGTACACCCCCCCACACTGTGTACACCCCCCCCCACACTGTGTACACCCCCCCCACACTGTGTACACCCCCCCACACTGTGTACACCCCCCCCCACACTGTGTACACCCCCCCCCACACTGTGTACACCCCCCCCACACTGTGTACACCCCCCCCACACTGTGTACACCCCCCCCACACTGTGTACACCCCCCCCACACTGTGTACACCCCCCCCACACTGTGTACACCCCCCCCCCACTGTGTACACCCCCCACACTGTGTACACCCCCCACACTGTGTACACCCCCCCACACTGTGTACACCCCCCCACACTGTGTACACCCCCCCACACTGTGTACACCCCCCCACACTGTGTACACCCCCCCACACTGTGTACACCCCCCCCCCACACTGTGTACACCCCCCACCCACACTGTGTACACCCCCCACCCACACTGTGTACACCCCCCACCCACACTGTGTACACCCCCCACCCACACTGTGTACACCCCCCACCCACACTGTGTACACCCCCCACCCACACTGTGTACACCCCCCACCCACACTGTGTACACCCCCCACCCCCACTGTGTACACCCCCCACCCACACTGTGTACACCCCCCACCCACACTGTGTACACCCCCCACCCACACTGTGTACACCCCCCCCACTGTGTACACCCCCCCCACTGTGTACACCCCCCCCACTGTGTACACCCCCCCCCACTGTGTACACCCCCCCCCCACTGTGTACACCCCCCCCCACTGTGTACACCCCCCCCCACTGTGTACACCCCCCCCCACAACGGCGTACGTCCCCTCCCCCCCCAATGGCGTACGTCCCCTCCCCCCCCAACGGCGTACGTCCCCTCCCCCCCCAACGGCGTACGTCCCCTCCCCCCCAACGGCGTACGTCCCCTCCCCCCCCAACGGCGTACGTCCCCCCCCCCCCCCCCAAACGGCGTACGTCCCGCGCGCCCCCCCCCCCCCCCCCCCCCCCCCCACGGCGCACGCAGGGAAGGTTGGGGGGGCGGGACGTACGCCGTGGGGGGGCCACGGCGTACGTCCTGACCCCCAACCTTCCCCGCGTGCGCCGTTCCCCCCCCCCCCCCCACCTTTCCTGTGTGCGCCACCCGCCACCCCCCCCCCAAGTGTACACCCCCCCCATCCGCCGTGTTCATTCTTTCCACCCAGTCTTAGATGTACTCAAATATCAACCCTTAATCATCAAAAGTACTCAATTGTACACTTAGTATTTGCAGAATACTCTATTCACTGAATACTTGGGAATAGTTGAGCCCACTATTCAATACATAGGTGATCTGTGGAAGCATTACGTTTTTGTTTGATGTTTTTAGTTCAGTCATCTATCACTGACTAAAAGTACACTGCCCATCGTGACGGGTTCTCAACTGAACTCAAACATCTCTGAAGTAACTGATGTGTAATTTTTTTTCAACTGTAGTTTATGAAATCCATTTCCCTCCCCCTTAAAATCATGTGTGACTTGCTCAATAACTTTCATACATTGTGGCGGAGGATGCAAGTATTCAATTGGTTGTAAGGAAACACATCATTAACCTCTGGATGACTCGACATTCAAATTTAATTTCCTTCACAAAATAGGAAGCAAGCCCATATAATCTGCATTCCTATCATGCAAAACATGCAAGATAGATGTGCCCTAGCATTCTTGCAGATTGTCTTTTCACCCTCAGTGATATTATTTCCATGAATTTTGTTTGTATTTCTTAAATATGAGCTTACCTTCATTGGACTGTTTTGAAAGTGACAAATATTAGTAACTTAATATAGCACTTATCCTACAACCTGCTGAATTATATTTTGTATTCAGTTTGTCAGACCTTATGACAGGAATATATCTATATTGCTTCCAAGAATTGAATCTGATGCAATACTAATAACTAAGACAGAAAACAATTTTGTGGCTCCTCTCTACAGTGCTTCAGGCTCTTCAATTTCTCATTTCTTTGCAACCAGAATTATATGCAGAAATCAAGGTGGCAACTAATATGATCATTGCAAAGTGAGACTACACCCTCCTCTAACATTTTGTTTTGCAATGTAATACATTCTCCTACTGCCCTGGCTTATTTCTGCTTTGCGGTGATCAGACATTGGTTCAACCCTAAAGATTTGGAAGTCCAGTTATAACTGAAGTTCATTGATCTGAAATGTTAACTCTGTATAGAAGCTGCCTGACATGCTGAGTGTTTATGGCATTTTCTATTTTAACTTCAGATTTCCAGCAGTGTTTTGCTTTTGTTCCTCCTAAGTCTCTCTGTCCACTTGACAGAATTGTTATGGTGCAGAAGGAGGCCATTCAACCCATTGTGTCTGCAGTGGCTCGCCAAAAGAGCCATTCCTTGTACATTGTTTCTATTAAAATTATCAGTTAAAGCCTTCTTGAATGCCTCCATTGAACTTGCCTCCACCACACTTTCCAGGCAGTGCATTCCTGACCTTACCACTTGCTGTGTGAAAAGGCTTTTTCTCATATCACATTTGCTGTTTTGGCAAATCACTTTCAATCTGTGCCCTCTCGTTCTTGATCCTTTTAGCAATGGGAAGTTTTTCCCTATCTCCTCTTTCCACCTCTCCTCATGATTTGAACACCTCTATCAAATCTTCTGTTAGCTGCCTTTTCTCCAAAAAGAACAGTGCAAATCACTCTAATCTAGTCTCATAATTGAAGTTTCTTAACCCCGAAAGCATTCTTGTTAATCTCTGCTTCACTCTCTCCAAAACGTTCACATCCTTCCTGTAGTGTGGTGCCCAGAACTTTACACAGTATTCCAGCTGAGGTTGAACGAGTGTCTTGTATAAGTTCAGCATAACCTCCTTGCTCTTGATACTCTATGATCCTATTAATAAAGCCCAGGATACTGTATGCTTTATTAATTTCTCTCCACTTTCCGTGACTGATGCACATATTTTTTTAATAATCTTTATTGTCACAAATAGGCTTACATTAACACTGCAATGAAGTTACTGTGAAAAGCCCCCAGTCGCCACATTCCGGCACCTGTTCAGGTACACTGAGGGAGAATTCAAAATGTCCGAATTACTTAACAGCATGTCTTTCGGGACTTGAAGCACCCGGAGGAAACCCACGCAGACACAGGGAGAACGTGCAAATTCCACACAGTGACCCAAGCCGGGAATCGAACCTGGGACCCTGGGCTGTGAAGCAACACATGCCCCCCTGCTCTTTGAACCCCTTAAGAATTGTCCCAGTTATTTTATATTGTCTGTCCTTCTTCCTACCAAAGTGCATTACTTCATACTTATCTGCATTTGTCACCTAGCAGCCCACTCTCTACCAACTTGCCGATGTTCATTTGAAGTTCTACACTGCCCTCACAGTTTACGATACTCCCAAGTTTCATGCCATCTGAAAACTTTGAAACTACCGCGTGCACCTGAAGATCCAGATCATTAATGTATATCAGGAAAAGCAAGGGTCCCAATACTAACCACTGAGGAACTCGACTACAAATCTTCCTCCAGCCTGAAAAATATCCATTGACCATTACTCTCTGCTTCCTCTTATTCAGCCAGTTTTGTATACGTGTTACTGCTGCCCCTTTTATTCCATGAACTATATCTTTCTCACAAGTCTGTTGTGTGACACTGTGTAGGATGCCTTTTGAAAATCCATTTGCATGAACAGCATTACTTTCATCATTGACTCTTTCGTACCTCTTGGTCCCCTTTTAGAAATCCATGCTGGTTCTTCCTAATAATCCCACATTTTCCCTTGTCACCACTGATTGTATCCTGAATAATTGCTTCATTCTGAACTAATTCTACATCATCACGGAGCATGCATATTATTCTTCCTTATGTGCACGACTTTACACTGGTCTATTAAATTTAATTTTCTACTGATCTACTCACTTGAATATATCATCTAACTCTTTTGTTTGTTCTGGTATTCCTCCTGGGATTCCATTTAAAGCCGTTTGTAAATTTGAGCATTTGAGCCTTTGAACCCAGGCCGTTTGTGCAAATTAGAAACTATTGTATTTTTTTTGAAGACTGCTGTGACATTAATTTATTTTAATGCAATCTAATAGCATGTAAATGATTGCGTTTATTTGTATTTCGTGACACGATAATTTAATTTCAAACATTCAATTCCGGAAATGGGTTTTCATCATGGCCCCTCTGAGAATATGTTAGTGTTTATGCGGACTGTGTTGTTGGTATGGTAGGAATATTATAGATTTTAATTTCCGAAGGAGCAAAGAGCATTTTCATCTGCCACTTGATTGCAGTTGTTCACGATTTCACTCAATAGTGGTCTCTTCAAAATTAGCTTTTTTTGTGTGCAACTCCTGCATCGTGTGATGGGCTCTGTAAACTTGAGATATCCTGCCTCAAACTTGTATTCAAGAGTTGTCTTGTAATTCTGAGTTAATACTTGGATGCAAGTCCATTTTCTTTTCAATTAAGTGCAGTTAGCTATTTAGTGCTACAATGCTTTTATCCAAAATGGGTAACTTATTCATTCTCTTGGCTTTTAATATTAATAAGTGGTCTATGAAGGTGGTGATCTCTGAAAGGATAATTCAGCTTGTTAAGCAAAGTAGTTTAAGCCAACGTACAGGACAAACCAAGACCATGTCTGACACTCATTGCCATCAGACTATTTTCTATTTGGAATTGCTTAGCTCTGAGCAGAAAACTATCAAACACAACCTGTTCTATCAAAACTTGAGATTAAATCCAATTTATTTCAGCATTAGGTTGCTAACCTGTCTGCATAAATATGCTGCTTAATTCCTTTAAAAATGGAGATAGCTCATTCTCTGTTAGGAGGCAAAGACATGTCAAAGTCAGATCGGTGAGTGGTTAGGATTTGCACATTCTATTAAATATTCAAAATCCAAATTGTCGGACTTTAACCAAAGAGATTTTCGATTGTTGGTTATGAAACCGTACAGCCGCACATCCAATTTTCCTCCTTCCAGCACCAGCTTTCACTTTTCCCATTCAACCATGTTCCATCACTTTCATGCCCCTGCCAAAGACTCCCAGAACAGCATAAACCTCTCTTCCTTGTCACTTCATTTTTTGTCTTCGCAATATCTTGATATTTGAAAAATGTACAAAAAGTACACTTGCATTGACTGTTCAAATGAGTACTGAGATGGTATCAAATGGCACCTGCAAGGGAAAGCTTGGAAGCAGACTGCATAGTACCTTCTGGTTTCTGCATTGCCACACATGCAGCTCAGAGTAACATTGGATGATATATACATCAATAATATCTATTTAGCCATGTTTTTATTAATTTAAAGAAGACCTGAATTTGTATTGCATCTCTTACAACCTTGGTGCATCCGAAACCTCTTTATAGTCAACAGTTAGTTATAAAATGTAGTCACTTTTTTCGTGTGGGATGCACAGCATTCAATTTGTAATCAGCCAAAATTCCAAAAACAGAAATCCTCCAAACAGTAGTGAAGTAAGTTCCTGTATTTAATTTTAGGCATTGGTTGAGGATAAATATTGGCTAAGAAAATGAAGGAACAATCCTGCTTTTCACATGGTACAATTAATTATATCTGAATTCCCTATTGTCACTTATGACTAATGTATTTGACAGTACTGCTCTGGCAAGATCAGTTGTAACCTCTGTCCACCTCTGTTAACCAGCAAAGAAACCATATCGGAATGTGATAGTATCTCAACTATTTTTCTTTGTTGCTACATATTTAGATGGCACAAAGGCCTTTCTGGCCAAAAAGAGTGTGCATTGTTTTGAAATTGGAAACAATGTCAATTCATAATGTCAGTGAATAAAACAAAATATGGTTTGACATAGCCAGATCCAATGTATTATATTTACATAAATGTATGAGCTTGTGCTGTTGAACAGTGGCACCATTGTTCTCTCCTCACCACAATTGTTGTTTGTTTAACTTTTTACCACGGGTCTTGTGATTACAGTTCAAGTCGATGCAGTTTGTTCGGCCAAACCGGAAAATATGTTTTTCCTTTTGGAGGAGGATATGAGATCAGAGAATGGTTGCAATACTGAAGGAGGCTGTTCAGCCTATTCTTTCTTTGCCAGCTCTCTGCAAGTGCAACTTGGCTAGTCCCAATTTGCCCTGCTTTTCCAATTCCCTTCCAAAAACTCCAACTGAATTGATGTCCATCACTCTCTCACGTAGTACAATCCAAGCTCTGCATAAAAAAAAGTTTTTTAAAATCTCATGTCGCCATTTGTTCTTTTACCAATGGCCTTACATTGGTGTCCTCTGCTTTTTGTCCCTTCCAGCAAAGGAAGCAATTTCTGTCTATTCTGTCTCGGCCTCTCCTTTAAGTAGAAGAGCCTCAGCTTCTCCAATCTATCCATGTAGCTAAAAGCCCCCATCCTTGGAACCATCCTCCAATCTTTTCTGCACCCTCTCTAAAGTTTTCATATTCTTCATAAATTATGATACCAAGAATTGAACACAATACTCAATTGAGGCTAAATCTACATTTTAGAAAGGTTCATAACTTCCTCACTTTTGTACACTCTATTTATAAAGCACAGGAACCCGTATGCCTTTTTAGTCACTTCCCCAATTCTTTTTGAAAATGTGTTTATTAAAGTTTTTCATTTTATACAATACAAAATAAACAAATCTGTGTAGACCAGATACAATTCACAAAAGCTCAAAATTGGAAGAAACCCCCCTTAGCAAACCCCCCCCCCCCCCCCCACCTCATACCGGGCGATTCCGCCTTTACCGGCCCCAATTTATCATAGGGTCCTTAATCCCTGCTGGAGGGCTCTGTCTTTGTGGCCTTTTGCGCCCCCCCCCCCCCCCCCCATTGTTTTTTCCAGCTGTTCTCAACCCCCTCCCTCCTTTCCTCTGTCTCCCTCTACATGTTCCCTGGTGTCTTATTGGCCTCTGTATGTCCCCCTCCCCTCACAAAGGCAAGGGCATCAGCCCCCTTCCCACAAATAGTTTTGGCTGGCCTGATACTCGAAGACCACCACTCGGTCTTGGCTCCATCCTCACTCCCACAATCTTGGACATTGCTTCAAAGAAGGCTGTCCAGAAACTGTCAAGTCTGGGGCAAATGTAGAACATGTGGGCGTGATTGGCCGGGCCTCTCTGGCACTGTTCACATTTGTCCTCCAACTCCAGAGTACAGGAATGAGATGGAGAATCTGGTGAACTGGTGCGAGGACGATAATCTCTCCCTCAGTGTCAACAAAATGAAGGAGATTGTCATTGACTTCAGGAAGCCTAGTGGAGAATATGCCCCTGTCTACATCAAAGGGAACAAAGTAGAAAGGGTCGAGAGCTTCAGTTTTTTCGGTGTCCAGATCATCAACAACCTGTCCTGGTCCCCCCATGCCAACACTATTGTTAAGAAAGCCAACCAATGACTCTACATTCTCAGAAGACTAAGGAAATTTGGCATGTCAGCTACGACTCTCACCAATTTTTACAGATGCACCATAGAAAGCATTCTTTCTGGTTGTATCATGGCTTGGTATGGATCCTGCTCTGCCCAAGACCACAGGAAACTACAAAAGGTTGTGAATGTAGCCCAGTCCATCACGCAAACCAGCTTCCCATCCATAGATTGTCTATAATTCCCGCTGCCTAGGAAAGGCAGCCAGCATAATTAATGACCCCACACACCCCGGACAAACTCACTTCCACCACCTTCCGTCAGGAAATATACAAAAGCTTGAAGTCACGTACCAACTGACTCGAGAACAGCTTCTTTCCTGCTGCCTTGTATTAAGTTGATCTTTTCTCTACACCCTAGCTATGACTGTAATATTACATTCTGTAGTCTCTCCTTCCTTCCCCATGTATGGTATGTGTTGTCTATACAGCATGCAAGAAACAATACTTTTCACTATATACTAATACAATAATAAATCAAATAAAATCCGTGGAGAACCTGTTCATTCGGGTTCTGGTTTCAATTGCATGAGGCTTAGCCTTGTGCAGAGGTAGAGTTAGCCCTGTTCAGTGCTTCACTCCAGAGTGCCCACCCTATTTCTATTGCTAGTTTTTCCTACCACTTTTCCCATGTTTTGTCTCGTGGGGAGCGTGCCCTTTATAACTGTCATCCATACAGGTCCCTGTAGATTTTCCGTGTCCAGTAGTTCCTCTAACAGTAGTTCCTCTAACATTGTGTGTCTTGGGTTCCGTGGGTATGTTGTCATCCCCTTACGGAGGAAGTTCTTTATCTATAGGTGTTGCGATTTGTTCTCGTTGGGTAGTTGTAGTTTTCTGTCAGTTTCTCTGAGGTTGCTAGCCTGTCCTCTGTGTACAAGTCCCTATTAGTCAGTATACCCCCATCCTGTCTCCATCTCAAAGATGGTATCTAGCATGGCTGGTGCGAACCTTTGCTTGCCACAGATGGGGGCCAAAGTGGACATTTTGGTTAGGCCAAAGTCCTGTCTCATTTGATTCCAGGTTCGGAGTGTGGCCGCCACCACTGGGCTTATTGAGTGTTTGGCTGGCGGCGATGGGAGTGCTGCTGTGGCGAGGGCTCAGAGGGTTGTACAGAAGCTCTCGTCCATTCCATTTCCGGTTCTTTCACCCATCCCCTCACTCTTCTGCAGTGGCTGCCCAGTGATAGGATGGGAGGTTTGGGAGGGCTAAGCCCCCCCACCCCATGTTTTTTTTTCTTAGGCGGACCTTTTTGGGGATCCTTGGGTTCTTCAACCCCCCTCCCCCCAACCACAAACACACTCGCACACAAACGGCGTAATTGTTTTGTCGACTGAGTTAAAGGCGGCATTGGGGATGTAAATCAGTACGGATCTGAACAGGAAGAGGAATCTGGGCAGCACATTCATCTTAATTGTCTGCACCCTCCCCACAAAGGAGAGCAGGAGTGGGTCCCATCTCTTTTGACTTTCCCCACCAGACTAGCCAGGTTCCACTTATGGATCCGTGTCCAGTTGTGGGCAATCTGGATCCCCAGGTAGCGGAATTTGCTTTGGGCTAGTTTGAATGATAGCCCTGCCAGCTCTGCCCCTCCCCCTTACGGGTTCACAGGGAAGACTTCACAGTTGCTCAGATTGAGCTTGTAGCCCTGAAACTGTTTCAGGAGCTTCATGATCCCTTCCATGCTGCTTTGCGGGTCCGTGATGTAGAGGAGCAAGTAATTTGCATCGAGTGAGACTCTGTCTCCTCTTCGAATTCCCTTCCGATTTTCCGCCACTGAGGGCGATCGCCAACGCCTCAATTGCCAGGGTGAATAGGAGCAGAGACAGTGGGCAACCCTGCCTTGTGCCCCTGTGCAGCTGAAAATATTCAGAGCTAGTGGTGTTGGTCCGTGTGCTCGCCAAGGGGGCGTTGTGCAAGAGTTTCATGCATGAGGTGGACCCTGTTTCCAGCTCAAACCGCTCCAGTGCCTTGATGAGGTACTTGCACTTGACTCTGTCGGAGACCTTTACTATGTTCAGGGAGCTGATCACCTCTGGTGTTCTCCCCGGATGAGGCCATTATCACGTTTCGCAGTCGCCTGATGTTTGCTGTTAGCTGTCTACCCTTAACAAAGCCTGTCTGGTCTTCTGCGACCACCTGTGGTACTCAGTTCTCCAGCCCCTTAGCCCCTGGACTTTTGCGAGTATTTTCGCAACCACATTAAGCATTGAAATGAGTCTGTAGGATCTACATTCATTTGGGTCTTTGTCTTTCTTGGGCAATCAGAGAGGTGAAGGCCACAAAATCGTCCTTCCTCCTCTCCAACAGCTCCGGCTTCTCCGATATCCCAAATATTGCCACCAATGTGTCCAGTTCAACCTCCTCCACCGCTATCCTTGTTAGTGCCGCGAACACTCTCGCCCAAAATCTCCCCAACTTTTCTCTGCCCCAGAACATATGAAATGATTCGCTGCTGGTCCTCGCCCACACTTCTCACACTCGTCTGCCACTCTCTGGAAGAACCCACTCACTCTTGCCCGAGTCTTGTGTACCCTTTTTCCACCTTGAGCTGTATCAGGCTCATCCTTGCACACAAGGAGGTTGCATTTCCCCTTCACAGCGCCTCACTCCATACACTCCAGTTTATCTCCCCTCCCAGCTTCTGCTCCCACTTCTCCTTAATCTTCATCACCTGCTCACCTACCTGCTCTCCCAGCCACCCAGAGATGTCCCCGATCCTGCCCTCCCCTTCCACATCTGGAAGCAGCAGTCGCTCCAACAGGGTGTACCTTAGAAACCTGCGGAACTCTTTCCAAACCTTCCACGCAGAGTCCCTTACTTGCAGATATCTAAAGTAACTTCTGCGAGCTCTACCCTCTACTTCAGTTCCTCTATACTGGCAAACCCTTCTTCCAGATACAAATCTCTCACCTTAACCAGTCTCACTTCTCTCTACTTCCTATACGTACCATTTATCCCTCCGGCTCAAAACCATGGTTTTTTCACACAACGGCATTAACACCGACATCCCCTTTATCCTAAAATGCCGCCTCAGCTGGTTCCAGACCTTCACCGTGACCTGCACTCCAGGGCTGTGAGAATTTCCTTGGCCCATTGGCAATGCTGCCATCACCATAGCCCTCAAGCTGGACCCCCTACAGGATTCTTCCTCCATCCTAACTCATTCTACCCCCTCTCTTTCCCACCACCACCTCACCACCTCCACGTTTGTAGCAGATTTGGCAATGCCAACCCTCCCTTCTGCCTCTGTAACAGGGTCCTCTTGACCCGTGGCACGTTCCCTACCCATAAAAAGTCTGAAATAATCATATCCAGATTTCAAAAGAAGGCCTTCAGTACCAAGATTGGGAGTGTCTAGAATATGATCAGGAACCTCGACAATGTTCATCTTCACCACTTGGATCCTCCATGCCAAAGTAAGTGTAATGTGTCCCATCCCTTCAGATCCTTCCTAACCTCCTCCACCAGTTTTGTTAAATTCCATTTGTGTAGCATTGCCCATTCCCTCGCTACCTGAATCCCCAGGTATCTAAATTTGTCTCTGGCCACCTTAAATGGCATCGCCCCCTAGATTGGCTCACCGACCCAGCTTGTTCACCGGGAACACTTCGTTTTTCCCTACATTTAACTTGTATCCCAAGAAGGCCCCTAACTTCCCCAACAGGCCATGGTCCTATCCACGCTCTCCAGCGGGTCCGAGACATACAATAGTAGGTCGTCCACGTATAGCGATACCCGATGCTCCCTTTGTCCCCTTGCCACTCTGCCGACCCCCAAGAGCCAATACCAGAGGCTCTATAGCCAGCGTAAACAGCAGTGGGGACAGAGGGCACCCCTGCCTAGTTCCCCTGTGCAGTTCAAAGTTCCATGAACCCATGTCATTGGTCCGCACACTTGCCATTGGTGCCACATTTATTGTTTCTGGGCAGCACAGTGGTTAGCACAGTTGCTTCACAGCTCCAGGGTCCCATGTTCGATTCCCGGCTTGGGTCACTGTCTGTGCGCAGTCTGCACATTCTCCCCGTGTCTCCGTAGGTTTCCTCTGGGTGCTCCTGTTTCCTCCCACAGTCCAAAGATGTGCAGGTTAGATGGATTGGACATGCTAAATTGCCTTTAGTGCCCATAAAGATTGGGTGGGGATGGGGTGGATGTGTGTGCTTATGTAGGGTGCTCTTTCCAATGGCTGGTGCAAACCCGATGGTCGAATGGCCTCTTACTGCACTGTAAATTCTATGATATAACAGATGCACCCATGCTACAAACTTTGCCCCAAACCTGAACCTTTCATGGGCCTCGAGCAGGTACCGCCACTCCACCCAGTTGAATGCCTCCTCCGCGTCCATGCACAACACTACCTCTGGTCCCTGGACTCTCAACGGGGCCATGATCATGTTTAACAGCTGCCTTATATTACTAGAAAGCTGCCTGTCTGTCTGGTCCTCTGCAACCACCTCCGGGGCACAACCTTCCATCCTTCCTGTCACCATCTTAGTCAGTACTTTCACTCTGTACAGCTCTTTATAGTAATCCCTAAACACCTTGTTTATCTTCCCCGGCTCCGACAACACATCCCCTGCCCTTGTCCGTATCTTCAATATTTTCCTGGACGTGGCCTGTCTCCGTAGCTGATGCGCTCTAACATTCTACTCGCCTTCTCACCGTACTAGTACTGCATTCCCCTTGCCTACACAGCTGTCTTACCACTCTCCTCGTCTTCAACCTATCAAATTACCCCTGTAAGATTTTCCTCCTCGCCAGTCCCTCCGTGGTGGGTGGCCTCGAGTACTCCCTATCTACCTTCCCTAACCCGTTCATGAGCCATTCATATTCTTCCCTCCTTTCCCTATCTACATGTGTCTTGAACGAGATAATCTCCCCTCAGACCACCGCCTTTAGAGCTTTCCAAAATGTGGCCACCGATACCTCCCCATTTTGGTTAAATTCTACATAATCTTTTTTTGAAGTAATTTTATTGAAAAAAATTTGTATTTGTATAACAACAACGAACAGCAATAAAATACCAGCAATAACAGTCATAAACATTCGCCCAACCTCAATGAACAACAAAACATATGAACAACAAATTAAATTAACACAATATTAAGTTAAATAACCATAGAAAAAAATAAAGGACACCCCCCCCCCCCCCCCCCCCCCCCCCGGTTGCTGCTGCTATTGACCAAGATACCTATCTTTGAGTCAGAAAGTCCAGAAAAGGCTGCCACCGTTTAGAGAACCCTTGTACTGATCCTCTCAGGGCAAATTTGACCCTCTCCAATTTTATAAATCCCGCCATGTCACTGATCCAGGTCTCCACACTTGTGGGCCTTGCATCCTTCCACTGCAGCAAGATCCTCCACTGGGCTACTAGGGACGCAAAGGCCAAAACACCGGCCTCTTTCGCTTCCTGCACTCCCGGCTCCGCCGCAACTCCAAAAATCGTGAGTCCCCAACTTGGTTTGACCCTGGATCCAACCACCCTCGACACCCTCCTCGCCACCCCCTTCCAGAATTCTTCCAGTGCCGGGCATGCCCAGAACATATGGGCATGATTCGCTGGACTCCCCGAACACCTGATGCACCTGTCCTCACCCCCAAAGAACCTACTCATCCGAGTCACAGACATATGGGCCCAGTGCAGCACCTTAAATTGGATGAGACTAAGCCTCGCACGTGAAGAGGAAGAGTTGACTCTCTCCAAGGCATCCGCCCAAGTCCCGTCCTCTATCTGCTCCCTGAGTTCCCCCTCCCATTTAGCCTTCAGCTCCTCCACTGACGACTCCTCCATCTCATGCATTACCTTATAAATGTCAGACACCTTCCCCTCTCCGACCCACACCCCCGAAAGCACTCTGTTCATCGCCCCCGCGAGGGCAGCAAAGGAAATTCCTCCACCTGTCGCCTAGCAAACGCTTTTACCTGCAAGTATCTGAATATGTTCCCTTGGGAGAGCCCAAATTTATCTTCCAATTCCCCCAGGCCTGCAAACCTCCCGCCATAAACAGGTCCCTCAATTTACTGATGCCCACCCTATACCACCCCCTAAATCCCTCATCAGTGTTCCACGGGATGAACCGATGATTTCCACCTAATGGAGCCTCCATCGAGCCCCCCGTTTCCCCCCTATGCCGTCTCCACTGTCCCCAGATTCTTAGGGTCGCCGCCACCACCGGGCTCGTGGTATACCTCTTGGGAGAGAGCGGCAACGGCGCCGTTACCATGGCACCCAGGCTCGTACATCTACAAGACGCCATCTCCATTCTTTTCCACGCCACCCCCCCCCCCCCCCCCCCCCCAATCACCCATTTACGCACCATTGACACATTGGCTGCTCAATAGTACCCCAAAGTGTTGGGCAGCGCCAGCCCGCCTCTATCCCTCCCTTGCTCCAAGAAAACCCTCTTCACTCTCGGAGTTCCATGCGCCCACAATACTGCTAGTCACCCTCCTGAAGAAGGCCCTGGGGACGAAGATGGGCAGGCACTGAAAGAGGAACAAGAACCTCGGAAGCACCGTCATTTTGACGGACTGCACCCTCCCCACCAACGACAATGGCAACATGTCCCACCTTTTGAACTCCTCCTCCATCTGATCCACGAGCCTGGTGAAATTACGCTTGTGAAGAGTCCCCCAGTCCCTGGCCACCTGCACCCCAGGTACCTAAAACTCTCCCCTGCCCTCTTAAGCGGGAGCCTACCAATTCCCTCCTGGTCCCCAGGGTGCACCACAAACACCTCACTCTTGCCTAGATTTAGTTTATAGCCTGAAAAGATCCCAAACTCAGCTAGCAGCTCCATCACCCCCGGCATCCCTCCCACTGGGTCCGCCACATACAGTAGCAGGTCATTGGCATACAACAACACCCTATGTTCCTCCCCACCCCGCACCAAACCCCTCCACCTTCCTGAATCCCTCAACGCCATCGCCAGCGGTTCGATTGCCAATGCAAACAACAAGGGGGACAGGGGGCGACCCTGCCTGGTCCCTCGGTAAATCCGGAAGTACTCCGACCTCCTCCCATTCGTGGCCACACACGCCATCGGGGCCTCATACAGTAGCCTCACCCATCTAATAAACCCTTCACCAAATTCAAACCTCCCCAACACCTCCCATAAGTACCCCCACTCCACTCTATCGATGGCCTTCTCCGCATCCAGCGCCACCACTATCTCAGCCTCCCCCTCAATCGCCGGCATCATGATGACATTCAACAACCTCCGCACATTCGTGTTCAGCTGCCTTCCCTTAACAAAACCTGTCTGGTCCTCGTGTACAACCCCTGGCACACAGTCCTCTATCCTGTAATACGGTGTTGGATCCTTCACTGGATCGGTCCAGTTCAAGGACAGGTCAGCGGCCAAGGTGCTGAGGGGGTTTATGGACCAGATGGGAGGGGTAGATCCATGGAGGTTTGTGAGGCCGAGGGCATGGGAGTATTCCTTTTTCTCCCATGTACATAGGGTTTATTCTCCGATAGATTTCTTCGTGGTGAGTAGGGGACTGATTCAGAGAGTGGAGGAGGCCGAGTATTCGGCCATTGCAATCTCCGACCACGCTCCGCATTGGATGGATTTGGAGATGGGGGAGGTGCGGGACCAGCGCCCGTTGTGGCGGTTGGATGTGGGGTTGTTGGTGGAGGAGGAGGTATGCAGGAGGGTCCGGGCTAGTATTGAGGGGTACCTCGAGGCGAATGATACGGGTGAGGTGGGGATGGTCTGGGAAGCCCTGAAGGCAGTGATTCGTGGGGAGCTGATATCCATCTGGGCACACAGGGAGAGAAGTGAGAGGGATAGACTGGAGGGGAAGATCCTGGAGGTAGATAGGAGGTACGCAGAGGCACCAGAGGAGGGATTGTTGGGGGAGAGGCGCAGCCTACAGGCTAAATTTGATTTGTTGACCACTAGAAAGGCGGAGGCACAGTGGAGGAAGGCACAAGGGCAGTGTATGAACATGGTGAAAAGGCGAGTAGGATGCTGGCTCATCAGCTCCGCAAGCGGGATGCGGCTAAGGAAATTGCTGGAGTGAGAGATAAGAGTGGGAATGTGGTGCGGGAGGGGGTAGAGGTGAATGAGGTCTTCAAGGACTTTTACGGGGAACTGTACCGGTCGGAGCCAACGGTGGAGAGGAGGGGAATGGAGAGTTTTCTCAACGGGCTATCTTTCCCGAAGGTGCAGGTGGAGGGGTTGGGGGTGCCGATTGAGCTGGAGGAGCTGGTTAAGGGGATCGGGCAGATGCAGTCAGGGAAGGCGCTGGGGCCGGATGGGTTCCTGGTGGAGTTTTATAAAAAGTTTGTGGACCTAGTGGGCCCCCTGTTGGTGCGGACACTTAATGAGGCATGGGAGGGGAGGGACTTTGCCCCCGACGATGTCGCGGGCGCTGATTTCTTTAATCTTAAAGAGGGACAAGGACCCCCCCCCCCCCCCCCCCCCCCCCCAGCAGTGTGGTTCGTACAGGCCCAATTCTACATAATCTTTAATCACAGCCCGTACTTTATCACAAAACCCCCTCTGCTCTGGTCCCGATCTAAGCCGAATCTCCAGCCAGTGGAGTGCATGATCCGGGGATTACTATCCCCGTGTACTCCGCCCCCCCCACCCCAACCAAAACCTCCCGACTCACCACAAGAAAGTTGATTCTTGAATACACCCTGTAAACGTGTGAAAAAAAAAAGAATACTCTCTTCCGCCTGGGTTCTTGAAGCACCACAGGTCTACCATACCCACCTTTTCCATAAACCCGCCCTGCTCCTTTGCCATTGGTATTCTACCCATCAACCTGGGGCTCGACCGAGCTACCCTCGGCTCTCGGACACAATTAAAATCTCCTCCCATTATCAACTGGCGCATGGCCAAGTCCGGGATTGATGTGTTGCTCGTTCTGGGTGAGTGTGCTTAACACTCAATTTGGCTCTGTTTCGTTACTTAGCTTTGGAGTTGCCAGGTTACACATCAAGGGGTTGGGGGGACTGGTGGAAGCCGAAAATAGAGGATTGTACTCTGTATATAGTCGAGGCGCAAGAGCGGGAGGCTCTCCATTTTCTTAACCAAAGTGTCTGCACTACGATGCAGAGAGCTGCTATCACCAAAAGTGATTCAATAACGTACGAAAGGGAGTACCAGTTCATAAATTTTGTGCACCAGGTCTGGTCATCGCTGTTCAGTACTGGGCTTTGAGAAGTTGGTGTCTGGGAAACATTAACGGCGGGGGTCATAGGGGAAAAAGGGTTTGCATCCGCACGCAAAAATACAAAAATAATAACTAAAAACATATAGTTCATCATCTCGGTCTTCTTTCTTTTCTTCCTTCAGGCCTTCTGTATTGCTGATCTTGCTCTGATCCTTCCTTCGAACGTTCGAAAGCTATGGGATCAAGCATAGTATCTGCCAATAATTCGATTAATACCTGTAATATTAGTGTATCTGTCCTCTCATTCCAATTGTCCCTTAAATGAATGGCCAAGTCACACCCTGTGACTCCCCTCATTTTTTTTTTTCAAAAGCGAATTTAGGACCAGTCATACACATAACAACTGTGCTACTGCGAGCCGTCTCGCAGATTTTGTGATTTACCATCCGCATGTTCCTGGATGTAAACTGCATAAGGGATGGTAACCGAAGGGCTACCTGAAACAAAAAATGAAGCCAAACTTTAGAAATGAGGTATCCAAATGAGTTGCGTATGGGCCGCGACGGGCAAGATTTGAATGGGACCCCCAGGTAGGGCGTGCTGTGCTGTACCCGAGCTTAGCTGACCAGAGGGGGGGGTCCTCAGACAGGGCGGATCCTCAATGCCGTTTCTCCACTGCCTGAGCGACCTGGAACGAACGGGCATGAATGTGCTCATTGTGAATTTGCAGCCTCTATTCCCAGAATAGAGGGGCACCTAAAAAGAAAAAGGGAGCCAAGATGCTCCTAGTGGTGAAGGGTGAAGACTTAAGTTGGGCTTCAGACATTGCAGCTGAGTCGAGTTCTCAGAGTTATCTGCGGACAAACTTAACATGCATGTGAGGTGGTCATAAGTTTTTCGGCTGAAAAGCGAGTGGCCAATCTCCAAATCAAACACTTAACATACAAACAAACATCATAACCAACATGCGTGCAGGTTCCATCAGAAAGGACACCGTTTACCTCTCAAGCGGTTCCTCTTTTTACATCATCTGGACACCTCAATAATCTTCATTCTTTGCGAACAGGGTCGCAAAGGGGTTGCTGTGTCGGGAGTCATACTCAGAGTTATCCTCTTCTCCCGGATCCCAGACCCTTGTATGGATCAGGCAAGCAATTTTAGCGTTGTGTGACCGGGGGTCACTTTCATGTACTAAAAGACATTCTATATCATGAATGCTATAGAACATGTTTGAATTCAATTTTATCTGTTTCCATTGGATACAAGTGACCTTTTATTATGTACAGTATTATAATATAACTGACTAATGCTCCTTTCCCAATTCCCCCTTTCTAACTCTCTCTCTCTCTCTCTCTCTCTCTCTCTCCCTCCCTCTCTCCCTCTCTATTTTATCTATGAACACAGTCAAACAACACGGGAAAGGGTTGAAACGCAATTAAAATATTAATAAAAGAATGAAGGACCTTTGCATTGGAATGACTTCTAGTTAGTGTCTTTTTAGGGTTCAGCTTTTGTGTCAATATTTCTTCCTTCTAGGCTTGAGATGATTTTCTCTGGCAACGTTGTCTACTTTCTCTGTCGATTCAAGATCATTTCATGTTTACAGTAAAGATGTGCATCCAGACTCAACGTTAGCTCCATTCTTTCTCCCCAGATGCTGTCAGACCTACTGAGAATGCCCAGCATTTTTCTGTTTTTGTGCCAGGTACTCGCTGGTTTTAGAACAATAAAGCAGTTTGTTACTTTTGGAGAGAGAGTGTGTTCTTTCTCCAATCACTTCTGCCAAGTTCTTTCAAAGCGTCACTCAGGACCCAATCACTGACTTGTCTAGCAGAATGCTGTCCCTGGCCAACCCTCAAGTTGCCAGCCAACCAATTAAACTGACATCCTCCAAAGCTGGTTCCTAAGATCTACTCGGCACCGAAGAGTCTGATCTCTCCTCTCCAAACATAAAACCTGGGACCACAATGTCCTGACAAGCATGTTGCTTCAACTTGGGTTTTCTGCTTAAAGCCACATTCTGATTTATGAGTACACGGACCAAAAATAATAAAAGAAAAGAAATGGGAACAAAGGAAATGAACAGGCTGTTAGATGCAAAATATCTGCCCACGTAATTTTTTTTAAGAGTTGCTGATAAATAAAATCTCTATTTTCTGACTGTTTTCAACAAACAAAAGGATTAAACGTGATTAATAAATAATGACCATAAATCACTGTTAATTTGCCTCTTTCATGCTGCCTAAGGATAAATATGAGCTGATCAGGTAAGTAAACTTGTTGTCCAAACTGCATGCTGCTGTTGAAATTATTTAAGATAAAGTTTAATCTGGAGTTGTATCAAATTTGCTGATAAGCTACTCTTTGCACCTTGCATTTGAGTATAACAAGTACAGTGTGAAATTGTCTTCAGTAAATTTTAAATGATGTATGGATATAACTAACCAGTGTTGATAATGTACATTGAAAGATGCCAATCATTCTGTGGAGGTCCCCAACTGAGATGAGGAAGGTGTGCTGAGGTTATCTAGGGAAGTTGCAATTCAGACTGCACAGGAACAAAACCTGCCACTGCAAATTGCCTGAGGAGATGCATCACAAAGTGATCTCAACATTGTTTAATTTGAAACATTTTGATGTTTGAATCATTTGGATCTGGCCGATCTGTGTATACTATGCCACAATTGATTAGGATTGCCAGTAGCCGCTCTGACAGATCAATTTCTGTGGCACCTGCTGACTGGTGTGTGACAGTCGAGTTCTTTCATGCAATTGGTTATGTGAGGCTCCTTACCTGACTGAAGGCAGGGTGACCATTGTGAACTCCTTGCAGAGTACTGTTCCGTAGCTTAAGAAAAGGGGAACAGTCTGATTGTGACCTGTGTTTGCCAACGGTCTCATCAACAGAAAGTTTGGAAACCTCCACTCTATTTGGTTAATATATATGGGAAACTAGTCCCATTGGAAATTCCCCTGTCTGAAAGGTTCACAAATTGTCTTCAATAGCAGTGTTGTTATTGTAGAATACAGTGCTAATAGTAATTGAACTTTATTTTTAATCCAACTGCCCCAATATAATTAAAGATCAGGAAAGTTTATCTCCCTTTACTATGAGTTTAAATCCATAATTTCCACTTGGATACCATACGGCAGGTGCGGGCTCCTCAATACTAAATTTAACTGTCTCCACTTACAGAAATATGCTTTTTTTTTTAATTAATTATAATATATTATTTTTATTGTAAATCATTATAACTAGATAATAGGCTTTTCTCAATTTAACTTGGGGCAGGGACTGTGAATGCTGGTTGATTGGTCGTGGTAAGCATTTAAAGTAGTCATCTGTTTAATCTGGTTTCATTTTACAAGTACCTAAAACAGTTGAAGTGAAAGTGATTTGCAGTGCACTTAATTTGATTAATTGTATGTTGTACAAATTTCACTCTTTGTGAGAATTTTCTCCTGTAGCACTACAAGACAGAATAAATTTAGTTTTGATTTTGTTTCCTCGATTTTGACCGAGATGCTTGTGAATACCACTGTGCAGTGCTTCTACATAGGTTGGACAGAAACCAGTTCTGGTTTTAAGCGTTATAATCATAATTGGGCTTGCATTTTCTGAGTTAACATTCCTGTCCCTTCAAACCTTTATTTTGGATCTGAACTCAACATTAATCTTTTGTTTAAAAATCCAATGAACATTTTATATGCAGCACAATTTCAGAAATGTTGGAACAAAGCTGTTGTCTAATTATAGATCAACTTCCCCTGTTCCTTGCTGGGTTTCTGATTAATGTTATATCTGGTTCCCTTTTTCTGACTCCAGATACTGTAAACTCATAAGAGCTTCAAACCTCTTGGATATCTCCAGTGCCCAAACTAATTTATTAAGTTTGTTTTTAAAAATATTACATATTTGTTTAATTCTATGTACAATGAGAAACTATCTCAAAACTGTGGTTTTATTTCAAGGTCCTTGATTCATCGTCACTCAGCTTTGGGACAAGGGTGAAGTGGTTTGCGATTTGCTTTGCAGTTGGAGTTTGCTGTTCAATTCTTGTAAGTTGAAGCTTTACTCTGTTGCTTTTTTAGTCACGCTCAAATAAGATGAAGCATTATTCCAGTGTCAAGATTTCATAGTATTAAAACCAACCGCTGAGGGCTGCCCTACTGGTTGGTCTAGTTAATACTGTTGAGTACCTGAATCCTAAAAATGAAGAAGGTTCTGGTTAGCAATACAATTGGTCTCCGAGTCAATGAAAAAGATGCTTCTGCGTGCCTGCTCTTCATTATCCTGTGGCCCCCCCCTTCCTGGAGTTGTGTCTGCAAACATTAGGTCATCTGGTTTCTATAATGCTCAGTTGATCAAATAACCTGACAACATTTACTATCTGTATTCACATGTGAAAAATGATTCAGGCAGAGTACTGGACGCAATTGGCACCATTTGAACCAAATGCAGGAAATAATTGGGATGACTTACTACACATTTTGTCACCATGATTCAGTCATTTTAATCTAATAGATAATATGCATTGTATGTGCTATCACCTGGCATATAAAGTAATTGAACAAATATACTACTGTAAACATTTCAAGTGGCTGGATGAATTTGAAATGTGCCTTGTGTTTGAATTTTTACACCGTATACAGCTTTGTGGCTCCCTTTTTTTTTTTAATTTTTAGATTACCCAATTATTTTTTCCAATTAAGGGGCAATTTAGTGTGGCCAATCTACCTACACTGCACATTTTTGGGTTGTGGGGGTGAAACCCACGCAGACACGGGGAGAATGTGCAAACTCCACACGGACAGTGACCCAGAGCCGGGATCGAACCTGGGACCTCAGCGCCGTGAGGCAGCTGTGCTAACCACTAGGCCACCGTGCTGCCCTCGTGGCTCCCTTATTTAATTTGCGCAAGTTAATTTACATAGAGCCTTTGACATAGGAAAGCATCCCAAGATGTTTCATAGGAGCGAAATCAGAAAAACGATATATGACTGGACTTCTCTGCAACACTCTAGTTGCTCACCATGTGGAAAACTTGTTGCTTATTGATTAAGTTTAAAAATATAGCAATTTTCTTGCACCAGTGAGTTATTTTAAGTTATCTTTGGCTCTCCGTCTGCTGCTACATTGAAAGTCTTAAGACAAATGTCTTTAGGGTGTGATGTACAGCTGCCGACTTAAATTAACTGTGCCTTTCGCTAATCTCAACAATAAAGAGGTGGTTGTATGCTAACTTGAAATTCTGTTCCCAGGCACCTCATTTTTAATACTTGAGGCTACACACCCTTCTGATTTGCATGTACCAAACCAAATCAGGACAGGTAACCAGGGCTTCTGCCTCACCTGGTGGCTGTCATTTACAATATATATTAGCTTTAGAATCAAAGATAGAATTTCTAAATTTGGGGCTCACACCATGCAGAGGTGAAATATAGTCAATATTGAAGAGGCCTGCAATAAAATACAAGAAAATATTTATAAATTTGCAGAATGGGGATAAAATTAGTAAATGAATTTTAAGCCCAAGCAAGTATGAAGTACTGCATTTTGGTAAGAAAAAGGTAAGAAGTGTTTTCAAAATAAAAGCCTAAACAAGATAAAGAAGCAAAGGGATCTGGGAGTACAATTGAACCTCGCTTTTCCTTACATTCAGTTTATTCCCCCGAGAACCCTCCAAACCTCCCCAGCAGACCCATAATCAAAAGACAGACATGCTGTTAGGTAATTTGGACATTCTGAATTCTCCCTCCGTGCACCCAAACAGGTGCCTGAGTGTGGCGACTAGGGACTTTTCACAGTAACTTCATTGCAGTGTAAGCCTACTTGTGATGATAAAGATTATTGTTATTATTATTAATCAAAGACTGAGGAGGAAGGTGGATTCAATGACTAATCAGGCAGAGCAATAGAAATAGAGGGAAAGGAAAATTGGATTAAGCAGGAGAGAAAAGAGACAAAGGATTAAAACATTTTGCAAATTGCTAATTCACAATCTGAAGGAATGAGAAGCCACAGTTATAAATCACTTTTTTCTGGGCCAGAGATTAATTAGTAGTAATTAGCAATTATCAGATTATTAAAGGAGCACTTGCCATGTCCGTTACTAAATAACTTTGTGATGAGTTCAGTGGGCAATTAATGTGTAAGTTTGGCATCTTCATGAATATCATGGAAAGGTAAAGTACAAGATATCACTTTCACAAAGCAAATCAACTAGCAACTTGTGATTCACAATTCAGAAGATATTTCTTCCTCGCTGTAAGTTGCTTGCACATCAGTAGTGGTTCAGACACCATTATTTGTTCAGTCAAATATTTTGATGGTTTCTTTGTTGGGTAATGAGCCAATCCACAGGCAAGTAAAGTAGTAAATAAGGCAAAGTCTAAAGAAGACCAAAGTAAGGACATTTTTTATTTTCCTTTCCCTTCCTCTCAAAATATTATTGAAATTTTGTGTAGTGCATGGTGAAGTTCACATACACACCAAGAGCTTGAATGATCAATGATAAAATGGGAGCACTTACTCTATTGTGTTATTGTTTCAGGGAACAATTTTGCTCTGGCTTCCCAATGGAATAAAATTATTTGCAGTTTTTTACACATTGGGAAATATTGCTGCTCTTTCCAGGTAAGCTCTTTCCCAGCTTAACGGCAACATTTTAAAAGTTATAATAGATACAATTGCTCCTTCAACTTCTGCTTTTTGTTCTAGACTTTGCTTAATGTTTCAACTTGTCACGAATCTCTTATTGCCTTGCACTGTCCTAACTATTTTTGTCAATGGTTCTTATAATAGAAATTGTTTATTTTGAAAACATTTGTCAGACTCACAATTAACTAGTGCCTTTTAAACTATCATAGTTTTTCATCAAAAATGCAATTCCTTCTTGCCTTCTATGTTCTATTAAAATATTAATATTTTTTGCTGAATACTGCAGCAGTAAATTACAATCATCTTCTCTCCAGATGGTCGGAGATCAGGCTTATCTCAAACGTTGTCCTACAGGAACTCATGGAATCCCCAATGCAAAATCATCGGAGGCATTGACTGGGAAGTTTGAACTTCCAATGGGCAATTCCCCTGCTTCCCAGGACCCTCCACAAAATTCTCCAACTCTTGAGTAAAGAGTTGGAGACTTCAGATGGTTCTTGCTTAATTTACCTGGATATTTACTGAGGAAATTTAAAACAGATTAAAACCTAGTCTAGCCCCTGGGTGTCAACAGAATTTAAAGCTCTAATCACTCAATGACCCGACCTGACTAGCCCCTACCACCCAACACCTTCCTCTTGACCTCACCTGACCCACCACCTGACTCACCTCTCTGACCCAACGCGGCCGACCCCAATACCCAACTTGACTAGCCCCCAGCTTGACAAACCCCCCCCCAAACCTGACTACCCAGATTCTCTCTCATGTTCACTCCGAGGATTACAGCACTGAAACATTTCTGCAGGGTCCTATATCGGAAGACTTCCTTGAAGAACTAGGGCAGCACGGTAGCACAAGTAAATAGCACTGTGGCTTCACAGCGGCAGGGTCCCAGGTTCGATTCCCCACTGGGTCACTGTCTGTGCAGAGTCTGCACATTCTCCCCATGTCTGCGTGGGTTTCCTCCGAGTGCTCCGGTTTCCTCCAACGGTCCAAAGATGTGCAGGTTAGGTGAAATGGCCATGATAAATTGCCCTTAGTGACTAGAAAGGTTAGGAGGGGTTATTGGGTTACAGGAATAGGGGGGAAGTGAGGGCTTAAGTGAGTCGGTGCAGACTCGATGGGCCAAATGGCCTCCTTCTGCACTGTATGTTCTGTGAATCTATGAACTGGAGGGAGGGAAGTTTGTATTTTTGTCTATTCAGGGACAGAAATAGTGTTCTGACACTGAACGAAAGATTTGGGCAACACTGAGGCCTCATCCAAACCCTATAAAGAATGAACTGTCCTGACCAAGTCCGATCTCCAGATTTATCGAGTCATATTGATATTTAATTTCATACCATATCAAATTAATTTTGTTTTTCATTTTCTGCTTTGTTAATCGTAACTATTTTTCTTGTACATTGCTTCTTGTGCTAATGTGCACTACCTTCGAGTTATCAGCTAAAAGTATAATTTAAAATTTAAAAGTATAATGGACCAGTTGAATCAGGAACATTCCTCGTCACAATGGACGGCTCGGCACTCTACAGCAGCATCCCCCATGACGACGGCATTGCTGCTACAGCCTCAGGACTCAACACCGACAACTGCCAATCTCCAGGCGCAATTCTGCAACTCGTCTGCTTCATTCTGGATCACAACGTCTTCACCTTCGACAACAAGTTCTTCATCTAGATGCATGGCACGGGGACAAAATTCGCACCTCAATATGCCAACATCTTCATGTCCAAGTTTGAACAAGACGTCCTCACCGCACAGGACCGTCAACCGATGTTATACACCAGATGAGTTGCAGAACCTCTTTGGATTACCCCTCTCTCTGGATCTGGAAAGACTTAATTATCTGCATATATATATATGTTTTTGGAGCCTACCTCTTCTTTCACCTGAGGAAGGAGCACTGCTGCGAAAGCTAGAGATTTGAAACAAAGCTGTTGGACTTTAACCTGGTGTTGTAAGACTTTTTACTGTGCAACGCTGTCCAATGCTGGCATCTCCACATCATAGTTTAATAATATCCGTCCTATAATAGGGTGACCAGAACTGAACATAGTATTCAATGTGTGGTCTTACTAATGTCTTGTACAGCTTCAACAAGACGTCCCAACTCCTGTGTTCAATATTCTGACCAATAAAACCTCATGCTGAATGCCGCCTTCACCACCCTATCCACCTGCGACTCCACCTTCAAGGAGCTATGAACCTGTACCCCTAGATCTCTTCCTTCTGTAACTCTCCCCAACTCCCTACCATTAACTGAGTAGGTCCTGCCCTGATTTGATCTACGAAAATGCATCACCTCACATTTATCGAAAATAAGCTCCATCTGCCATTCATCGGCTCACTGGCCCAATTGGTCATAATCCTGTTGCAATCTTATATATCCTTCTTCACTATCCACTATGCCACCAATCTTGGTGTTATTTGCAAACTTGCTAACCATGCCTCCTACATTCTCATCCAAATCAATAATATATATATATATATATATATAACAAGTAACAGTGGACTCAGCACCGATCCCTGAGGCACGCCGCTGGTCACAGGCCTCCAGTTTGAAAAATCACCCTCCACAACCACAATTTGGCTTCGGTCTCCAAGCCAATTTTGGATCCAGTTGGCTGCCTCACCCTGGATTCCGTGAGATTTAACATTTTGCAACAACCTACCATCTGGTACCTTGTCAAAGGCCTTGCTAAAGTCCATGTAGACATCGTCGACTTCACTGCCCACATCTACCTTCTTTGTTACCCCTTCAAAAAACTCAATCAAATTGGTGCGACATGACTTTCCCCGTACAAAGCCATGCTGACTTTCCCTAATTAGCCCTTGCCTGTCTAAATGCCTGTAGATCCTGTCCCTCAGAATACCTGCTTACAATTTACCCACTACAGAAGTAGGGCTAACCGGTCTGTAGTTCCCTAGCTTATCCCTTCAGCCCTCCTTAAACAAGGGCATGATATTTGGTACCTTCCAGTCTTCAAGCACCTCTCCTGTGGCTGTCGATGATTCAAATATCTCAGCTAGGGGGACGGCAATTTCCTCCTTGGCTTCCCACAACATCCTGGGATACATTTCATCTGGTCCCAGGGATTTATCGATCTTTGTGCCCTTTAATACCTCCAGCACCTCTTCTCTAATATGTACACGCTTCAAGACATCACTTTTGTGGCAGGGAGATGGGAACCAATGCAGGGAGTCGGCGGAGGAAAGTAAAGAGAGGATAGAAACAAAAGTCAGTAAAGAGAAAAGTGGAAGGCAGAGAAACGGATTGAACTGCGTTTATTTTAATGAAAAGAGGTCTAACAGGCAAGGCAATTTTAACTTTTGTGCCAGAACTATCATTCTCCATACCTATCTTAAATTTCCCCAATTTCCCTAACATTCTTTCTCAACAGTAAATACTGACAAGAAATATTCATTTAGGACCTCTCCCATCCCTTTTGGATCTGCACATGGGTGACCTTGTTTATCCTTAAGAGACCCTACCCTCTCCCTAGTCACCCTTTACCCTTTATGTATATGTAAAAGCCCTTTGGATTTTCCTTTGCCTTATCTGCCAAAACAATCTCATGTCCCCTTTTTGCCCTCTGATTTCTCTCTTAATTCTGCTCCAACAAGCCCTATACTCTTTAAAGGATCCATTTGATCCCAGCTGCCTATGCCTGTCATATGCCTCCTTCTTCCTTTTGACCATGGCCTCAATATCTCGAGTCACCCAGGGTTCCCTAGTTCTACCAGCCTTACCCTTCACTCTAAGGGTAATGTGCTCACCCTGAACCTTAGTTAACACCTTTTTGAAAGATTCCCACTTTCCTGCTGGCCCCTTGCCTGCAAATAGGCACCCCAATTAACTTTTGAAAGTTCCCTCCTAATACCATCGAAATTGGCCTTACCCCAATTTAGAATTTTAACTTTTGTGCCAGAACTATCATTATCCATACCTATCTTAAAACTAATGGAATTATGGTCACTGGTCCCAAAGTGATCCCTCATGAACACTTCCGTCACCTGCCCTTCGTTATTCCCCAAGAGGAGGTCAGGTTTTGCCTCCTCTGTTCAGTTCCATCCACATATTGAATGAGGAATTCTACCTGAATACACACAACAAATTTCTGTCCCTCCAAACCCCTAGTGCTGTGGCTGTCCCAGCTAATGTTGGGAAAGTTAAAGTTCTTTACATATTTGCTTCTCGATTTCCCACTAACTATTTGGGGCCTATAGTACAGTCCTATCAAAGTGATCGCACCCTTCTTATTTTTCAGTTCTACCCATATAGACTCAGTGGGCGAACCCTCAGATATATCCTCTCTCTGTACTGCCGTGATACTGCCCCTAATTAAAAACGCATCTTCCCCTCCTCTGTTATCTCCTGCTCTATTTTTCCGATAGCAACTGTCCCCGGAACATTGAGCTGCCAGTCCTGCCCCTCCTTTAGCCATGTTTCAGTAATAGCTATCATATCCCAGTCCCATGTACCTATCCATGCCCTGAGTTCATCTGCCTTGCCTGTTAGGCCTCGTGCATTAAAATAAACGCAGTTCAATCCGTTTCTCTGCCTTCCACTTTTCTCTTTACTGACTTTTGTTTCTATCCTCTCTTTACTATCCTCCACCGACTTCCTGCATTGGTTCCCATCCCCCTGCCACATTAGTTTAAACCCTCCCCAACCTCACTAGCAAACAACCCCCCTAGGACATTGGTTCCAGTCCTGCCCAGGTGTAGACTGTCTGATTTGTAATGGTCCCACCTCCCCCAGAACTGGTTCCAGTGTCCCAAAAATCTGAATCCCTCCCTCCTGCACCATCTCTCAAGCCACCCATTCATCCTGTCTATCCTGTCATTCCTACTCTGACTCGCAAGTGGCACTGGTAGCAATCCCGAGATTACTACCTTTTGAAGTCCTTTTTTTAGTTTATCTCCTAACTCCCTAAATTCAGCGTATCGGACCTCATGCCGTTTTTTACTTATATCGTTGGTGCCTATATGCGCCATGATAGCTGGCTGTTCACTCTCCCCATTTAGAATGTCCTGCAGCCACTCTGAGAGATCCAGGACTCTTGCACCCAGGAGTCAACATACCTTCCTGGAATATTGTTTATGTCCGCAGAAATGCCTGTCTACTCCCCTTACAATTGAATCCCCTATCACTATGGCTCTACCACTCTTTTTCCTGCCCTCCTGCACAGCAGAGCCAGCCACGGTGCCATGAACCTGGCTACTACTGGCTTCCCCTGGTGAGCCATCTCCCCAACAGTATCCAAAACAGTATGCCTGTTTTGGAGGGAGATGACAGCAGGGGACTACCTTCCTATTCTTCCTCTGTCTGATGGTCACCTATTTCCTATCTCCCTCAGTATCCTTTATCTGCAGTGTGATCAACTCGCTAAACGTGCTATCCACGACTTCATCAGCATCATGGATGCTCCAAACTGAGTCCATCCGCAGCTCCAGCTATCAAGCGATCTAACAGGAGCTGCAACTGGACACTTCTTGCACATATAGGAGCCAGGGTCAGTGGGTGTGTCCCTGAATTCCCACATCGCACACGAGGAGCATTACACGGTCTGGGATCTCCTGCCATGTCTTAAACTTAGGTTAACTTATACAACTACAATGCAAAAAAAAAAAGAAAAACAAAAAATAGACAAATGGAAAGAAAATCTACTTACCAGTCACCACTACTTGCCAGATAGATTTGAATTTAGCAGGTCCCGTCTTGGCCAATCTAATCACAGCCCTCGTGTGACATAACTCTTCAGTTTCTCCCCAGTCTAAACCTCCGATTCACCTTTTACCCGCTTACCTTCCCAAGGTGTTGTTGGTCCAACCACTCATCTCCGCTCCGCTCCTGAAAATCCAGAAGAAAGAAAACAAAGCGAAAGGGAAAAAGCACCTCCTCCCTCTCTACACTGAATTACCGCCCTGCTCCAAATTACCAAGTTCCAATCCTCACTCGGGTTCTCTCACTCACTCAGGATGTCTCGACTTCACCGCAAAGCGTACTGAGAATGTAAATAATTTGAATAAAATAAAATCTCCCTTACCGTTGTCAATTACCATGTAGTTTAGTGTCATCTACAAATTCATACTAAAGCTAGTTCGGCACGGTGGTTAGGACTGCTGCCTCACAGCTCCAGGGTCCCGGGTTCAATTCCGGCCTCGGGTGACTGTGTGGAGTTTGCATTTTCTCCGTGCCTGCGTGGGTTTCCTCCGGGTGCTCCGGTTTCCTCCCACAGCCCAAAGATGTCCAGGTTAGGTGGATTGGCCATGCTAAATTGCCCCTTGGTGTCCAAACGATTAGGTTTGGGTATGGGGATAGGTTGGAGGCGTGGACTCTTTTCAAGGGCCAGTGTAGATTTGATGGACCGAATGGCCTCCTGCACTGTAGGGATTCTATGATTCTAATCATTTTTTTTTCCTTTTTTCTTTTTCCAATTAAGGGTCAATTCTAGCATAGCCCTTACCCTGCACATCTTTTGGTTGTGGGGGTGAAACCCACTTAGTCACAAGAAAAATGTGCAAAATCCACAAGGAAAGTGACCCGGGGCCGGGATCAAATCTGTGTCCTCAGTGCCATGAGGCAGCAGTGCTAACCAGTGCGCCGCCCTGCCGCCCATAGTTCAATAACTTTTTAACACCAAAATGTGAGTGGGGTTCGACTAATAGTTCGACAAAATAAAACCTTTCTGGTTGTTGCATTCTAAAGTTCCTTACTTTTGCTTCACCAAAATATAAGTAGATCAAAATTATTTTGTCTGCCTGAGCCCGTTCAGTCCCTCAGCTGGCTAAATACTGATTGTGTGATGCAATTATTTTGGACAGGTTGTGTTTTAAACAGTACTTCTAGTTCTCTGACACTAGATGGCAATGGAGCATAATTATTGACAAACTACAATTCAGTACCAGCTTGATGCATCCACAGCATCCATTCTGTTGAGAGCACTGTTCAAACCGCTCATTGTGTCTGCTTCTCCCTCTTTCTCATGAAGCAGTTCCCACCTGCAGTCATGTTGTTCATGTGACTTAACCACCTGTACACTCAATAAATCACTGTTTAGTCTGTAGAGCCCCCACAACCAAAAAGAAATGTGCAGGGTAGGTGGATTGGCCAAGCTAAATTGCCCCTTAATTGGAAAAAAATAATTGGGTACTCTAAATTTAAAAAAAAAATGCTTTGGGATGCACCAAGGTTCTGAAAGGTGCAAAATAAATTAGTTATTTTATTTAAAACATGTAAAAATGCTTTAGCTACAACTGCTGCAGACTTGCTATAAACAGCATATATTTTCTCACAGCCTTTTCTGGTCAAAACGTGAATAGCCCACTGTTTCTGCTCCTGGTTTTCTAAACTTTTAACAGTAAAAAGAATCATAAATGAACATAAGTCTCTGTGGATGAAATGTACAGTAATTTTAAAGTTCAGAGCAAGTGACTCAAAATCGACTAACAGTTTTGGCAGCAGATGTGTATAAGGCTTCTGGAAAACTGGCAAGGGAGACGTACGCACACACCTTTCGCGCACGCACACACACCTCTTTAGAGTGACCAAAGCTTCTTCTGAAACTGCAAGGAAACAGTTGAAAAGGTAGCGCTGGAAAATTGTATGGCAAGTGCAGGATTTTAGGTATATTGGATTATAAACATTTGGCAATTTGAAGGTTAAAAGTCTGGGTTAATGTGTATTTGACTGCAGTAGTCAATTATTTTTTTTCCAATTAAGGGGCAATTTAGCGTGGCCAATTTACCTAACCTGCACAACTTTGGGTTGTGGGGGTGAAACCCACGCAGACACGGGAGAATGTGCAAACTCCACACAGACAGTGACCCAGGGCCAGGATTCAAACCCGGGTCCTCGGAGTCATAGGCAGCAATGCTAACCATTGTGCCACCTGCTGCCCAGTAGTCATGTTTTTCAAGTGATTTTGTTTTGCAAGACCAGAAGGCTTTTTGGAGCCAAAGGTAGAATTGACCATCGTAAAAGCCTGGGCTATCACATTATTTGTTTGATTCGGGGGAATCCCTGGGGTGCTCTTGTTTTCAGCCTGGGGAGTTAATTTGTCTTCAGCTTGGGGAAATTATGTCATTGTTGAGTGGAGCAAAGGTATTCAGACCGTTTGAGAAAGCTTTTGAGTTGAGTTTTGATCTATCTACCCTTTTTAGACCACGAGTAAAGTATTTTGCTCTCACAGTTGGATAAGACCACAAGACATAGGAACAGAATTCAGCCATTGAGTCTGCTCCGCCATTCAATCATGGCTGATATGTTTCTCATCCCCGTTCTCCTGCCTTCTCCCTATAACCACTGATCCCCTTATTAACCAAGAACCTATCTCTGTCTTAAAGACAGTCAGTGATTTGTCCTCCACAGCTTTCTGTGGCAAAGAGTTCCACAGACTCACCATCCTCTGGCTGAAGAAATACCTCCCCATCTCAGTTTTAAAGGTCGTCCGTTCATTACTAGTGGAAACATCCTCTCCACGTCCACTCTATCTAGGCCTCTCAATATCCTGTAAGTTTCAATAAGATCCCCCTCCTCGTCCTTCCAGTGAGTACAGACTCAGTCCTCAACCGCTCCTCATATGACAAACTCTCTATCATTCTTGTGAACCTCCTCTGGATCCTTTGCAAGGCCAGCACATCTCTCCTTAGATACAGAGCCCAAAACTGCTCACAGTAGGGGTCTGACCAGAGCCTAACAGAGCCTCAATAGTACATCAGAAGGATAGTTTTTTTTTTAAAGAGATTAATAGTATTTAATGCAGTGCAGACATGTTTGAGGCAAAGGGGAAGCTGAAACAAACCAGTTGAAACAGCTTTTAGAAGACCTACAGCCAGAGTCTGAATGGGTTCTAACCAAATCTGTTCTGGAAAGCAAGTATTACTCTGTGCCATTGGGATGTAGGATGGATTGAGACTATGTTTTTCTTGTTTAATTGGGAATAGAGATAGTAATGAAGGGTATTGTATTTACTGTATTTAGTATTGTTTAAAGGATAATTGTAAGCTATTTTAGGGTGTGAGGTTAAAGATTTTTAATACTGTTAGTAATAAAGTTTTGTTTTAAGATACCAAGTCCCTATTTTTCATGTAATCACTCCTGGAGCGAAGTATTCTTTCCATACTGTCTTACAGAATAAACTAAAATATTGGGGTTTCGGTCCAGTATCATAGCCATTGTTAGGGTCTGGTCTGGGATTGTAATTGTTTTTGGAGACTTAGTGACTCTAGAGACTATAATCACTGCAAGTTAAATGTGTGCCGTATGGATAGAACAAAGAGCAATACAGCACAGGAACAGGCCCTTTGGCCCTCCAAGCCTGTACTGGTCATGATAAATGAAATAAAAATCGCTTATTGTCACGAGTAGGCTTCAATGAAGTTACTGTGAAAAGCCCCTAGTCGCCATATTCCGGCGCCTGTCCAGGGAGGCTGGTACGGGAATCGAACCGTGCTGCTGGCCTGCTTGGTCTGCTTTAAAATCCAACGATTTAGCCGAGTGAGCTAAACCAGCCCTTGGCCAAAGCCCTCAGCACTTCCTTGTGCCGTACCCCTTTAAACCCATCCTATCCATGTATTTGTCAAGATGCCTTTTGAACACCATTAATGTATCTCCTGTTATTTATTTCCCACTTGCTTTATCATTTATACTGTCAAAGGGGAGGGAATCCTCTTCTCTGCTTTTGCTCTTGGCGCCTCAAAGCCAGACTGGAGCACCAACCCTTCATCTGCCTCTGGGAAGATACCTCCTGGCATCTTAGCTGGTTCCTGCTGCAACAAGCTGACTATAAAATTCCAGTCCGCATCTGCTAATTGGCCATTTACTTTAATTGTGTACCTGCAGCTTGTGAGCAGGATGTTGCTGGCAAACAGTATGCCATCTGGTTAGTTTTCATGCCTGTGTGCCTCCATACACAAATTTTGTCCCTGAATTGTTCTCTTCACAGCCTAATGACCTGCTCTCTGTCATTACGACTTACTTTCTGCCCATCATTCATTTTCCTGACATTTTTCTACTTGGATCACCTACTTTTTATCTGTGACAGCTGTCATTTGGTATAATTTCCCAATGCAGAAACTCAAGGCAGCCACTGCGCTCCCATTTATTTATGTGCACAGTACCATATCTACGCCAATGTCATCTTAAAAGGGGCCCGCCCTTCTTCTCGGCCCACCTCCCAACAATTTGAGTATCTTGTTGTATCTCACATGTCACATTGTGGTATGTGGTAATGAAACAGGTCAGACAGTATTCTTTGACGCAGGGCCTGAATCTGAAATGTTGACCTGTTTCCCTGTTCAGAGGTTGGCAGCTGCTGTGAATTTTCAGCATCTTGTTTCAGATTTCTAGCATTTGCAATTTTTTCTGTCCAATTAAATACATTAAAATGAGAGGATTGTCAAATCTACATGTAGAAAAATGAGGAAGCATGTTCATTGTACCTAATATAAGGACCTATGGAATGGAAAAAGAGACGTTATTTGGGCGGGGGGCGGGGGGGGGGACATATTCTTGTGAATTTTTTGAATATCTAAAACTCGCAACGGTTTAATTTCTTGGAAGATATAATGTAGGACGACATGGTGGCGCAGTGGTTAGCACTGCTGCCTTACGCTGCTGAGGACCCGGGTTCGATCCCAGCTCGGGTCACTGTCCATGTGGAGTTTTCACATTCTCCTCGCATCTGCGTGGGTCTCACCCCCATAACCCAAAGATGTACAGGGTAGATGGTTTGGCCACAATAAATTGCCCCTTAATCAGAAAAGTTTTTTTGAAAATTAAAAAAAAGATATAATACTGTAGGTGAGGTGAGTGCCTCTTGAAATAAGCTTTCATATAAACTAATGGCTGACATGCAAGTTGGCAATGACCATCATTTTCCTTTTTCTGAGGACAAGCTGTCAATATGTAATGGAAGGCAGTGGCAGAGTGGTTTGTCACAGGACTAGTAATCCAGAGATCCAGGTTCTGAGTGTCTGGGTTTAAATCCCATCATGGTGGAGTTTAAATTCAATCCAACATCTGGAATTAAAAGGCCATGAAACCTATCTGGGTTCACCAGTGTCTTTTAGGGAAAGGAACCTGCCATTCTTACCTGGTTTGGCCTACATGTGACTCCAGATCCACAGGTTGTCTCTTAACTACCCCATCAGGGGCAATTAGGAATGTGCACTAAATGCTGGCCCACATCCCATGAAAGAATAAAAAGTGTTACTGTTTCCGTGATTTGTTAAAGTTACCATTGAACTGCAACATACTATAACTACAATGTACTGAAATTAAGAATCTTCCCTATGTTGCTTTGGAATTGTGTATTATGCTGTGCATTGTGATAGCAATATTTTAAGGCATTATTTCTTCAATGTGGCATGCAAAATATATCTATCATCCAATATGATTACCACCACAAGACAAAGATTGAATGGATCAGTCTAACATAAAGTGGAAATATACCGTAATGCCAAAACTCTTAGAAATATAGAATGTCAGAGAGATCTGGGTGTGCAGGTCCACAGATCTTTGAAAGTGGCAGCACAAGTGGACAAGTTAATTGTGCGGAGAGGCTGAATAGACTTGGACTGTTTTCATTAGAACAACGGAGGTTGAGGGGTGACCTGATGCAGGTCTGCAAGATTATGAGGGGCATGGACAGAGTGGATGGGCCGGATTTTGGCCAATGTTGGTATCATGACCGGTAGGGCCTGTTCCTGTTCAGTATGACATAGAAAATACCTTTGCAGAATAAAAAGCAAATGAATGACTCTGTCTAAATAGCAATTGTGAAAAGAAGTTCAATTCGTGTTACAGTTTTGCGTGCTTGCTTTCATCAGTCAGAGTGCTTACTTAGCTCTAAAACAATTGCTCCTACATCAAGAAAACAGCAGAGACAATAAATAATGGCAGTGAAGCAGAGTTCATGGAAAATGACTCATATTTAATATTGCTATGAGTTACAATACATTGACCAGGAATAATCTGCATTGTGAAAATGTTAAACAATTTTCCCTTTACAAACTGAAACAAATTTTACTTCCACCATTTTACCGCAGTAAGTGAACTTGAAGCCTAAGTCAAAGTTGAAAGGTGGTTGATATTTGCACAAATACCCAAGAATGACTAGTATTAATGTTGTCTATTATTTGTAATTGTAGAATTCTGGTACTAGAAAGCATCACACTTTTGCAGCCACAAGTAAGAATTTCCGAATGAAGGCATCATATGACGCAGTGGTTAACGCTGCTGCCTCACAGTGCCGAGGTCCCAGGTTCGGTCCCGGCTCTGTGTCACTGTCCGTGTGGCGTTTGCACATGCTCCCCGTGTTCGCGTGGGTTTAGCACCCACATCCCAAAGATGTGCATGTTGGTGGATTGGTCGCACTAAATTGCCCCTTAATTGGAAAAAACGAATTGGGCACTCTAAATTTATTAAGAAAAAGACTTTCTGAATGGGTTTGTATAATTTGCATAATATAGATTTGAAATGAACATTGGTCCTGCCATAGAATAGGAGCATAAAAAGAGAGGCACGGTAGCACAGTGGTTAGAACAGTTGCTTCACAGCTCCAGGGTCCCAGGTTTGATTCCCGGCTTGGGTCACTGGGTGGAGTTTGCACGTTCTCACCATGTCTACGTCGGTTTCCTCCGGGTGCTCCGAGTTTCCTCCCACAGTCCAAAGATGTGCAGGTTAGGTGGATTGGCCATGCTAAATTGCCCCTTAGTATCCAAAAAGATTAGATGGGGTTACTGGGTTACAGGGATAGGGTGGAGGTGTGGGCTGAGAGAGGGTGATCTTTCCATGGGCCTGTGCAGACTCGAATGGCCTCCTTCTGCGCTGTAAATTCTATGAATCCCGACAGTACAGAGGAGGCCATTCTGCCCATTGAGTCTGCACTAACCCTCTGAAAGCGCACTCTTCCTAGGCCCACTCCCCTGCCCTATCTCCATAATCCTGCAACACATCTAACCGTTGGACACTAAGGGACAATTTAACATAGCCAATCCACCTAACCTACATATCTTTGGACTTCAAGTACAAAATTGACTCAGAGCAATGAAATGGTGGCTCAGAGCAACACCATCCACAAGAACTTTATTAGATATAAATTCTAAATGAGCAAATCAATGTCCCCCTATGGTAAGGCAGGTTTTCCTATGTTAAGATTATAGCTTAAATGTGGGAAAAGAAGTCCACATGAAGTCTGCTCAACTTCCTCAAAGAAATAACTTCGACTGTAAGCGACAACTAAGCTCCCTAGAAATTTGAGGCCTACATATTGTATGTAAAAATTATTAAACATATTGTTGCCTCCCATATCTGTGCCCATTTTTTCCACAACTCCATCTTTGAACCTCTCCTGTTACGTTTTTTGCCCATGCCCACAACCCTGAAGCAGCCTAGCTCACAAATGACACCTCTGACTGTGACTATGTACACTATCCTTCCTAATCCTTGCAGTTATTGACATGATTGACCATTCCATATTCTTCCAATGTACTCCTTTGTCCAGGTGTGTCAGATAGACCTCACTTGATTCCACTTTTCACCATGGAGTTGTAGCCTTAAAATCAATCATGGCTTCTATTCTCACATCAGCTCTGGTGTTCCTCCATCTCCATAACATCACACATCTCCACCCCACATCAGCTTATCTGAAAGCTGAATTCCTCATCCATGCGTATATTTTCCCCAGATTTGATATTTCAATGCTTTCCCTGCTAGTTTTCTCACCCTCCATAAACATGAGATCATCCAAAAACAGTTGCCCAAATCCTAATCTGAATCAAATCTCACTCAGTCATCCATCCTGTCTTCACTGACATATATTGTCTCCCAGTCTACCAATATCTCAATTTTAACATGCTCATGTAAAAATCTCCCCTTTGCCGTGCCCCTACAGTCCTCTAAGAAATCTGTGTTGCTCCATATCTGGATTTTTGTGGGGTCAGTTAGCTCAGTTGTCTGGACGACTGGTTCAAATCCTGTACTGGCTGAGGTTATCCATGAAGGCCCCCCCACCTTCTCAACTGCCCTTTGCCTGAGGTATGGTGATCCTCAGGTTGAATCACCACCAGTCAGCTCTCTCTCAAAAGGGGAGAGCAGACTATTGCAACTTTCATCTGGTGTCTTGTGCATCCACCACTTCCTTCACAATATCATTGGAGAACGTGCCTTAAGCCATCTAAGGTCTTAAACTTTGGAATTATCTCCCTTACCTTCATTAAGATCATTCTTAAACCCACGTTTTTGGACCAAATTTTTAGTCGTCTGCCCTTTTCTTTTGCCCAGTGTCAGTTTTGTTTGCTTACATTTGTGAAGTGCTTTGGGACATTTGCCTACATTAAAGCTGCTATATAAATGTAAATTGTTGTCAATGTCACATTCATCCTAAAAGATAGTCTGAGACTGTGTTCTTCCTTTTTTGGCAGTCCCTCAGAGTCGTGGATGGCTTGCTTCCACACTAAAAATTAATTCTCAGGTGACATGAGGAGTCCAAAGCATGACACAGGTGGGACAGATGGTGATTTGCAGGAGTTTGTAGGTGATTTGCCCAGGTTATCATGCGCTCCTTTTGCTCTCTATGCTTGGTTTCCACTCACTCTTGCCAATTAAACTCTGGTTTCAACTCCTTCCCGGATGCTTTTCCTCCACTTTGAATGGTCTTGGGTCAGGGGTTCCCAGGTGTTGGTGGGGTGTTGCACTTTTTCAAAGAGGGTTTGAGGGTGTCCTTAAAGCGTTTCCTCTGCCCATTTGGTGCTCGCTTGCTGTGTTGAAGCTTCGAGTAGACCACTTGGGGCCCATGCTGTCGTAAACCTCAGTGAAGGTGTTGATAATGGTTTTGAGCTTAGCCTCAGTGTGTGCAGATGCAAGCATTGTCTGCATACTGTGGTTCAATGAGAGAGGATGGGATGACTTTTCATCTGGCCTGCAGGCGGCGGAGAGTGAACAGATTCCCGTTCTGTAGTTTGGCTTCACTCCAGTGGGGAACTTTTTGAGAGTGAGATGGAGCATTGCGGCAAAGAAGGTTGTGAAGAGCGCTGGTGCAATGACACAGCCTTGCTTGATCCCTGTCCGAATATGAATTAGATCTGTGGTAGATCCGTTAGTCAGGATCACGGCTTATATGTCATCATGAAGCAGGTGGAAGATGGTGATAAACATTTGGGAGCAGGCAAAACTGTGGAGGACGCTCCATAATCGCTCGCGGATGAGTGTTGAAGGCCTTTGTGAGGTCAAAGAAGGTCACCTAAAAGGGTTGGTGGTGTTCCCTATTCTATCGTAGTAGCTATGCAATGAAGAATGTGTCTGTTGAGCCCCTTAGTGGGCAGAATCCACATTGAGACGAGGAAGACATTTCAGCCACAGGGTAAGGCAATTGAGGTCTCTTGTGATGACCTTCCCTGTGGCCAATAGTAGGGAGATTCCTCTGTAGTGACTGCAGTCGATCGTTTTGAAACTGGACATGATTACTGTGTCTCTGAGATCTCGTGGCATGCTCTCCTCCTTCCAGATAAGGAAAATTAGGTCATGTATTCATGCCAATAGTGCTTCTCTGCCATGTTTTAATGCTTTCGTGGGGATTCCATCTTCTCCTAATGTCTTGTTGTTCTTTTGCTGTTGAATGGCCTTTTCGACCCGACTGGGGTTATGCTGAGATGTTGGCATGCTGCATGATGGAGTCGAGGACACTCGATGAGAGTCTCTGATGAGGTCCTTGAATTGCTCCGTCCAGTGGGCATTGTCTGCTTTTCTGTTCTTGATGAGCAGCTTTCTGTTCTTGGCCACCAGTGGGGTGGAATTTTGGGTGCTTGGGCCGTAGGTGGTCTTGTCTGCGCTAGAGAAACTTCAAGTTGTTGGCTCACTACTGGATCTTCTGTGCTTTCTCCACGCACCATCTCTTATTTAGGATGTGGGTTTTTTGCTGACCTCTGCCTTCAGCCGTCTATGGAGCCGCCTTACTCTGTTTTCTTTATCAAGGAGCAGAAATTTCACCAAACAGCTTATTCCAAGAAAGTATTAAAAGCTAACGGCAATATTCTTGTAAATTGTTTCCATTTTTTTGTATTTTATACGAATTTTATGATGTTCAGTATTTTCTGTCATTGTTAATTGTTTATGTAGTATATGCTGAAAAGTGTTCAAAAGTTGACATTTTCCACTTTTCAATATGGCAGACGTACTGGACACTGTTATCCAGTGAAAAAAAAACTTTGATCTGCAGCAGATATGCGTAACTCAGTTTGTAAGAGATGCAGTCAGGTTATTAAACATGGGGAATAGAAGCAGGTGTAGGCCATTCGGCCTCTTGAGCCTGCTGTGCCATTCAGCCTGATCGTAGTTGGTCTTCTACCCCATTTTCCGACCCTATCCCCATATCCCTTGACATTTTTACCGTCTAGAAATCTATCGATCTCTTGAATATACTCTGATTTGTTTTCCAGTCATCCCATATCAATGGAGACATTAGAGAAAGCCTGACTGGAATGTCTCCGGTGCTGTTTAATATAATTAAAGCTTTGAATTAGTATTGAGTGCAAAGTCAAGATATCATGACAGTGGGATCTACATTAACTAACACTTATATAAACACTATTATGTTGTGTGAAAGGCTACACATCAAGAAATCTTTTGACAGTTAAGCAAAGGAAAGGTTCTTATTGAGATTATTCATAATTTGGCACTTATTACTTCACAAGTACGGGCAGCACGGTAGCATTGTGGATAGCACAATCGCTTCACAGCTCCAGCGTCCCAGGTTTGATTCCGGCTTGGGTCACTGTCTGTGCGGAGTCTGCACATCCTCCCTGTGTATGCGTGGGTTTTCTCCGGGTGCTCCTGTTTCCTCCCACAGTCCAAAGATGTGCAGGTTAGGTGGATTGGCCATGAGAAATTTCCCTTAGTGTCCAAAATTGCCCTTAGTGTTGGGTGGGGTTACTGGGTTATGGGGATAGGGTGGAGGTGTTAATCTTGGGTAGGGTGCTCTTTCCAGGAGCCGGTGCAGACTCGATGGGCCAAATGGCCTCCTTCTGCACTGTAAATTCTATGAAAAGTGTGGGCTGCTTTTTCTTTCGCTGTTAATTGTCTTGTTTTCAAAATTTAAGTTTCTGAAAACTTAATCTGTTTTCTGTCTTTTCATTCCAGCACCTGCTTTCTCATGGGACCATTGAAGCAACTGAAGAAGATGGTTGACCCAAACCGCTTGATTGCCACGATTGTTATGTTGGTAATTAGAACTTTAGAACACACAACTCCTTGATTTGACCTGTTCTGGTGTTTGTAAATTCAGCGTGTATTCTTTCAATAAGCTCAGCAAGCCCATACAAGATCTTCTATCTTTAAAGGACTTTCCTCGTAGGGATTTGAAGATGTAATTTTTCCAGTAATTAGGCTGAAAATTTACAAGCACAAATCTTTCTGAAGCTCTCAAAGATCCAAGGTGTCACTGCACAAGGCTGCTTTGTTAGTATTCTTGTTTCTGAACTTCCTTTCTAATCAGTCCCAAGAACAAAAGTACTATAGTTTTCTTTGGCAAACACGGCAGCCATTTTCTGGCTTGATAATGTTGTACCTGAACCTCCCTGTTTAAACTACAGATATTAAGTAAATGCCTGGAGCTTGCTGAAAAATTAGATTTTTGTATCAGCTTTCATTATCCACTAGGGCTTTGAATGCTATATTGTTAATGTGATTGGAAAGATTTTTTTCAAATTCCAATGTCTGTGTACGCCTGTTACATTAATTATAATCCCATTAGTAATAGCTAAAGCACTGTTTACATTTATCAATAGTGGGCCTAAATCATGAGGAAAGCTTTATCTTGATGGTGTGTCATTTTTTAAAGAACCAAGCTAAAGTTGTGGATTTCGAATTGGGGAAGAGAAAAGAAATAGCCATCTAAAAGATGACATTTTGTCTTGTGAGCATTATGTGCCATTTTCAATGTCTGTTTCATCCATTATTTGACTAAACTAGGATTATTTATCGTAGAATTGTCAATCTAGCAATATGAATTTGACAGGCTAGTAACTTAGACTCCACTTTTCCACTTCCGAACAAACATGCAAGAATGGATTGAGTTTTCTGAAAAATTACCGTTCTACATTTATTCAATCTCTGTGCAATGTTTTGATAAAGGATAACTACCCTGGGATTTTGTCCCTCAGATAATCGCACTTTAAGTAGGCACATATGATCCCTGCTTGCTCTGCAGTGCAAGACTTCCTTGCCTTCAGTAGACTGTATGCATTATTGGCACCATTCTTTCACATCAGAAACAAAAAGTTGATTGTTGTGCCTGTAAGCTGCTTTCAGTCTTTGGGAGGGGTGCGGTACGTTTCAGCGCCGCCGTTTCAGCGCCGCCGTTTCAGCGCCAGGACATTTCAGCGCCAGGACATTTCAGCGCCAGAAAAAAAAATTCTCCAATGTTGTCATATAGTTATGACAGAATTTTTTTGGCACAAAGCAATTTACAAATCTGTAAGTTCATAAAATGAAATAAAACTCAAGTGTTAACTAAATGTTTTTATTGTAAAAGATCCACTTATAAAGATCCAAAAACAGTACATTAAAACAATTTACAAATCTGTAAGTTCATAAAATCAATCATTAAAAGTAAAGTTCATTGGACATGGGTTTAAAGATATGGAACTTACCAAATTTACCAAAAGAAATTTACCAAATAACTAAGTAAGTATAAAAACTTGTTAACAAAACTCTAACTTTATCTAAACAGTAATCATAATAAAACTCCAACAAAATCTAAAGACAGTTAGAACGATGAAACGACCAAATAACTAAGTGTAAAAGCTGGTATACCTGTGTCATACCTGTGACCATACTCAAGAATGATTTCTGAATGAATGAGCGCTGAAACGTCCTGGCGCTGAAACGTCCTGGCGCTGAAACGTCCTGGCGCTGAAATATTTGGCGCTGAAATATTTGGCGCTGAAACGTCCTGGCGCTGAAATGGCGGCGCTGAACTGTCCCATTCCCCTTTGGGAGGTTTGGACAAATTTGTTTAATCCACTTGTTTTTGTAGTTTTTCTTTTGGCATTATCACCAATGTTGTCTCAGATTGTGGCTGCTTTCAGATTGCACTTTTCTGCCCTGCAACCCCTGGTGCATACTGTGTAAAATATCATGGACCTATTCCAGCAAATGTGCCATCCCTCCCATTGCATTACTCCTTTTGGTATCATGCTTGTTATTTGCTCAACATGAAGGTGTTCTGTATGGCAATTTGAATGCAAGAGGTTAGAATGTCTTACTGCGAACATCTGAAGCTCCAACTTTGCACAAGGCTCTTCTCTACCTCGGTTTCAATTCAGAAATTAGCAAGAGCAGACTAGGTTCCCAAGATCATTCGTTTTGAAGTTGCAATTGTTAAGCCTTTCTCCACTTAAGCTGATGTTACGAGGGCGAAGGGATTGAGGAAGATTTTGTTCACTTCATCCGTCACTTATTTGTCCTACCTTTAGGATGTCAGCTCTGCAGTGATTAAAGCTTCCCAGCAACCAAACAGCAATCAACAGTTTCCTCATTCCCCATTGGTGCCAACATCAGAAGTAACCAATGTCATCATTTTGGCATAACAGAGGTCAATCTGACCCCAAACTCTCAGGTAGAATAGACCTTTCCATCATTCAGACTCTTTCGGGGGTGCATGTTGTTGACTGAATGACGTTTCTATAGACACAATTCTAGACGGACTCTTGTCTGACCCATTATGTGGCCAGATTTAGCTCTGACCCAATTTCCACTGGTGGCTGTTATTTGTCCAGATGGATCCTCTCTCACCATCCGAAATAAAGGAAGCCTTCCAGTTACCAGAGGCTTCCAGTTATAAGCAATGAGGTTTTGGAGACCCAAACATGCACTCTTCCCTTATCCCCTCATCTCTATTATAGAAAAATTGAAGGAGTATAAAGTAAGCAGTAAGTAATATTGTATATTAGCACCACTGTGAAAAACAACAGAGATATTCGGGAAAAGCCTGACCCAGACCATAGTTCAGGTATCATTCAGCCCAAAAATTCCCAGTCATTGCTTGATTTTATGATCATCTTCATAGTCTTACTAAAGTTTTCCAGTTTGGCCTTCTTAAGAAAATACCAATCTGACTTCTGGTGGCGGCTATGAAGGAGTAGGTTGCATTTGGTGACTCCAGCTCGGGTCGGAACTTTGGACCTTTTTCCCCGTTTTTTTTTTTTTTTTTTGTCGGATCTGAAGTGGAAAATTGATGTCGGATGCAACTGTGATGCAGCAGTGCATGGAGAAACGGACCAGGAGTGCTCGCAAAGGAAGAAATAGGCGAACAGAGAAGGCTTGGGCTGAGGCTACAGCAGGAGAAAGCATGGCGGACGACCAGAGTTCTGGCTCGACGACCCAGCGTTCGATGGAGCAGCTGATGCAGCTCATACAGGAGGGCTTCGCAAAGCAGAAACAGGAATGCTTGGACCCGATAAAGGAGTCAATTGCGTGACTGGAACTCAGACTGGATGCTCAAGATCGGGCGATCCAGAAAGTGGAGAAGGCACTGGCTGAGCAGGAGGAGCACCAAGCTGCAGTGGAATCGGAGGTGGGGATGCTGAGAGATTAGCAGAAAAGGTTCCAGGAGAAGGTGGAGGACCTAGAGAACAAGTCCCACTGGCAGAACCTGAGAATCGTGGGTCTCCCGGAGGGATCCGAATGAACGGACGCAGGGGCATACTTAGTTTGAGAAGCTACTGGGGGAGGGGACGTTCTCCCGACCATTGGAGGTGGACAGGGTGCACAGAGCGCTAGCGAGGAAGCCGTGTTTAGGTGACCCTCGAGAGCAATGGTGGTGAGATTCCACAGGTACCTGGACAAGGAGTGCATTCTACGGTGGGCCAGGCAGACACGGAGTTGTAAATGGGAGAACAGCGTCCTACGTATATATCAGGATCTGAGCGCGGACTTGGCCAGGAGAAGAGCAGGGTTCAATCAGATAAAATCGGCCCTTTTTAAGAAGAAGGTAAAGTTTGGACTGCTGTATCCGGCTCGTCTTTAGGTCACTCACAAAGAGCAGCATTTCTACTTCGAGTCACCCGAGGAAGCGATGGACTTCGCTAGAAGGAAAGGGCTGGCAGCAGACTGAGGAGTTTGGACTGAACTTTGCTGCAGAGTTCATGTTTTATTTTAAAAAGTAATGTCAAAAAAGTTTTTTTTTGGACGTTACTTGTAATGCCGTCTGTATCGATTTGGGGTCTGCAGATGAGCTGTGTGAGTTAAAATTTGCATTTTCACTGATGGGGATGGAGGTGTGAATGGTAGATGTTGGATCTTCTTTTTGATTTTCTTTGTGTTTCTTTTGGGCAATTGGGTTGGGATTGTTTACATTTGCATATGTGTGTCCGAGAAAGGGGGGAACAATAGCTGGGGAAATGTCTGGCGCCATGGGTGGAGGCCACCAAGCTAGCTGGGTGGGCTAGCTCATGGAAGCGCAGTGGGGGGTGAGCAGATGTTATGCTTGTTCAAAGGGGCTGTGTGTATAGTGTTGTTACTGGGGGGGGAAATGTTCTGCTGACTGGGGAGGGACTTTTGCTGCGGGACAACAGGGTCGGGGATGGAGGCTGCCTGGGGGGGTGGGCCTGCAGCTGGAGACTGGCCCAAGAAAGGTGATGGCTGATCGGCGAAAAGTCCCCCATCCCCCAACCAGGCTGATCTCATGGAACGTAAGAGAGCTAAATGGGCCGGTTAATAGGACACGCGTATTCGCACATTTGAGGGGACTAAAGGCGGACTTGGCAATGTTGCAGGTGACGCACCTTAGAGTAACTGACCAGGTCAGGCTAAGGAGGGTATGGGTCGGTCAGGTTTTCCACTCGGGGCTAGATTAATAAGCAAGTGTTATTCGAGGCGGGAAGAATAGTTGCGGATGTGGTGGGTTGGTACATTATGGTCAGTGGAAATCTGCAGGGGCTGCCGGTGGTACTCGTGAATGTGAATGCGCCGAATTGGGATGATGTGAAGCTCATAAGGAGGATGCTGGGCAAGATCCCGGACCTGGATTTGCATAAGCTGGTCATGGGGGGAGGGGAGGGTGTCAACTTCAACACAGTCATTGACCCAGGGCTAGACCAGTCTAACTCAAGATCAGGCAGAGTGCCAGCAATGGCAAAGGAACTTCCTACGCGCAGGACTTCCTACACAAGCAGGTCCCAACCTTCCCGCTCCTACCACCAAGGGGAATACAGGACAGGGTAGTTTCCAGAGTGTGGATGGGAGAAGGGAGGGTTTCGGACATTTATAAGGAACTTATGGGGTCAGAGGAAACACAGACCGAGGAGCTGAAACACAAATGGGAAGAGGAGTTAGGAGGAGAGATAGAGGATGGTCTCTGGACGGATGCGTTGAGTAGAGTCAACGCGTCCACAACATGTGCCAGGCTCAGCCTGATACAGTTCAAGGTTGTTCACCGAGCTCACATGACAGTGGCCCGGATGAGCAGGTTTTTTGGGATAGTAGATGGGTGCACAAGGTGTGCGGGAGGACCAGTGAACCATGTTCATATGTTCTGGGCATGCCCGAAGCTTGGGGGATTCTGGCAGGGGTTTGGGGATGTCATGTCCAAGGTGTTGAAAACAAGGGTGGAGCCGAGTCCAGAGGTGGCGATTTTCGGAGCGTCGGAAGATCCGGGAATCCAGGAGGAGAAAGAGGCAGACGTTCTGGCCTTTGCCGCTCTGGTAGTCTGGAGACGGATATTATTAGCTTGGAGGGATTCAAAGCCCCCGAAGACAGAGACCTGGCTATCGGACATGGCTAGCTTTCTCAGTCTGGAGAAAATCAAGTTTGCGTTGAGAGGGTCAATGTTAGGGTTCACCCAGAGGTGGCAGCTGTTCGTCGACTTCTTTAGGGAAAATTAACTGTCAGCAGAAGGGGGGGGGGGGGGGGGGGGGGGTTGCGGGCTGTGGGGTTAGTTTAGTTTAGAGTAGGAGGCTAGAAAAGGTGGAACCTGTGAGAGAGGAAGACGATGTTTATAATTGTATGTACGCTCTTTCTTTGGTTACTGTTATAAAACCATATAAATACCTCAATAAAATATTTATTTTTTTTAAAAATACCAATCTATTGGAGCAATGGGCCATGTAGGGTAAATAGAGTGCAACACAACATAGCTTCCAAAATTTGCAGTCTTACCACTCCTGATCTTTCCAATTCAGAGAAGCAAACAAACTTAATCTGTAAAATATACTTGAACACCAAAAGTGTGTTCTACTATGTTGGGAACCAGGTAATGCAGTGTGTTGGCATATTTCTAGTTTCTGGGGCCTTTTCCCAGTCTCTGTTGGGTTTGGGAGCCTCCCAGAGGCAACTGGAATAACAAATTTACCCCACATGGGCAACTGGTTTAGCAACATGGGGCTGGTTTAGCACAGTGGGTTAAACAGCTGGCTTGTAATACAGAACAAGGCCAGCAGTGCGGGTTCAATTCCCATACCAGCCTCCCTGAACAGGCGCCGCCAGAATGTGGCAACTTGGGGCTTTTCACAGTAACTTCATTGAAGCCTACTTGTGACAATAAGCAATTATTATTATTATTTTGTTGTTATTACAAGGATTCAGCTTATCAGAGCATCCTGAAAAATGATAGAAAAGGAAGAATTTGTATTTTCAGAAAAACCTTTCCTTACCTAAAAGTTGATCTTTAATTACCTGGTTCCAGAAGATTGATCAATTTATTGCTCCTCGTTACCATACAAGCTGAATCATTCACCATCTGCATAAAGTCTGAAAGATAGGCCCAGAATTGCTTGCAGATTCTCTCCAGCAATTGAAACATGATGCAGTGAACTTACAGGAGATGGAAGTGTACTGAGTTCACACCCTCCAAGCTCTCCTGTGTACATTCTATCTTGCTGTGAGGAGGAAAAGTTTTATTTTAATTAAACAAAATATTTCCTTTTCCGGTGTTAACATGTTCTATCATTGGAGAGATTAGCAAAATGCATGTGTAAAATGTATTGATATCCAGTTCAGATCATAGGGCTTCTATCTTTGTGTCTTTACTATACAAGTAGATACAGAGCAGAGCAGACTCTTTAGCAACTTGCACCATTGAACCTGAAAATGTATCGACAGTAGAGCAAATTTGTAACCTGCACTTTGGGATACTCTAAGGGCATAAAAAGTACTATATAAATGCAGCTTATTTTGCAAGATTCAGGTCAGACCAGCACGAAACAATGCATGGACTATAAAAGGCTATAAAAGACAATCCTGACTCCTTTCCTTCCTCTTTATTTCCTCCCTCTTTTCCAGAAAAAGTGGAGCATGTTATTTATGATACGTGTTTGTACTCCGTACCCTTTTGTAATGCGAGGTAATATCGAACAGGAAGAGCAGTATTGAGGACAGCTCTGTCACATAATCACATTCATGAAGCCAAAGTCCGTGTGTGCGTGGGTTTCCTCCGGGTGCTCCGGTTTCCTCCCACAGTCCAAAGATGTGCGGGTTAGGTGGATTGGCCATGCTAAATTGCCCGTAGTGTCCTAAAAAGTAAGGTTAAGGGGGGGTTGTTGGGTTACGGGTATAGGGTGGATGCGTGGGTTTGAGTAGGGTGATTATTGCTCGGCACAACATCGAGGGCCGAAGGGCCTGTTCTGTGCTGTACTGTTCTATGTTCTATAAAGTCACCACAATACTCCTGCATGGGAACCTCCCTCCGGGCCCTCGCCACGGCAGCACTCCCATCCCCACCCAAAAAACACTCCAGCAGCCCAGTGGTGACAGCCACCCTCCAATCCTGGAACCAACTGCGGCAGCAATTTGGCCTGTACAAAATGTCGGACAAAGCTCCCATCTGCAACAACCATAGGTTCAAACCAGCACTGACTGACGCCACCTTCAAAAGGTGGAAGCAGGACGGGGGGACACTGACAGTCAGGGACCTATACACGGACGACAGGATCGCAACACTGGACGAACTGACAGAGAAATTTCAGCTAGCTGGGGGGAACGAGCTACGGTACCTGCAGCTCAAAAACTTCCTACGAAAGGAGACAAGGACGTACCCACAACCGCCACGACAGACACTACTGGAAGACCTACTGGACGCAAGTATCCTAGAGAAAGGGAACTGTAGTGACATGTATGACCGACTGGTAGATAGGGACGACACCGTACTGGACGCAACAAGAAGGAAATGGGAGGACGACCTGGGGATGGAGATAGGGTGGGGACTCTGGAGCGAAGCACTGCATAGTGTCAACTCCACCTCCACGTGCGCAAGGCTCAGCCTGACGCAAATAAAAGTGGTACATAGAGCCCACTTAACGAGAAACCGTATGAGTAGGTTCTTCCCGGAGGTGGAGGACAAATGTGAGCGGTGCCAAAGAGGCCCGGCCAACCACGCCCACATGTTCTGGTCTTGCCCCAGACTTGTGGAGTACTGGACAGCCTTCTTCGAGGCTATGTCCAAAGTGGTGGGGGTGAGGGTGGAGCCATGCCCGATAGTGGCGGTCTTCGGGGTTTCAGACCAGCCAGATCTATTCCTGGGGAGGAGGGCGGACGCCCTTGCCTTTGCCTCCCTGATTGCCCGCCGTAGAATCCTGTTTGGCTGGCGGTCAGCAGCACCACCCAGAGCTGCAGACTGGCTGTCCGACCTCTCGGAATCTCTCCAAATGGAGAAAATCAAATTCGCCATCCGAGGGTCGGACGACGGCTTCCACAGAACGTGGGAGCCATTCATGCAACTGTTCCGGGACCTGTTTGTGGCCAACGTACATGAATAGTCGGGTGGCCAAGAACCAGGGGAAAATGGACGGGAATCGGGGGAAGGTAGCCGGGGGGGGGGGGGGGGGGCTACGGGCTCGGTATGGGGGTTTGATGGCAAGCCAAGGCCCAAAACCAAACTATAAATAAATGCCTATAAACATGTGCCTCGGCCATATTGGGGAATGTAAAATATGTATGCTGGCTAAAGGGGGCGGCCACAATTATTGTTATGAAGATGCTTACCTGTAAATATTCATGTTAAATTTTTGTGTTTTCCTTTTTTTTTTCTCTCTCTCTAATAACTTGTAATTTGTCATATATAAAATATGAAAACTCAATAAAAAAACATTTATAAAAAAAAAAAAGTCACCACAATATTCCCAACCATTGCTTTGACTGGGTTCCCCCATGTGCACTATTGAATGGCTCCTTCTGTTGGAAGCAGTTTCTTAATTTGTTTTTTTATTTGTTTGTTCGTGGGATGTGGGTGTCGCTGGCTGGGCCAGCATTTATTGCCCATCCCTAAGGGCATTTAAGAGCCAACCACATTAATAATGCAAAAGTGCCAACAATGAATGTGCCGTATATTAAAGTAACTGATCTAGTCACATGTAGGCCAGGTAAGGATGACAGATTCCCTTCCCTAAAGGACATTAGTGAACCAGATGGGTTTTACGACAATCGACAATGATTTCATGGTCATCTTTAGAATTCCAGATTTTATCAAATTGAATTCAAATTTCATTCACCATCTGCCATGGCGGGATTTGAACCTGGGTCCCCAGAGAATGACTCTGGGTTTCTGGATTACTAGTTGAGCGACAATACCACTATGCCACTGTCTCTTAACTTTTATTCAAAATATTCTTTCTTTTTCCTGTTTAATTCAATCCCCAAGTGTTCTCATTGGTTAATAGTTAATCTGTTGGAGTTTTCAGTTATTAATTCTGACCTTGAAATGCCATCCAAGAATTCTTGGGTTATTCATGCTGTTACTCATTATTCGCACATTCCAACAATTTGCCGTTATGTTGTTTTTGGTATCTTTTAAACGATCTCTTTGTTTAAATTTGAGCATTTATAAATGACCACCAATGCTTGTCTTGAAACAGTTCTGTTAACACTCATTACCACATCTGTTGTGTAGTCTGCATTTTTTGTTCAAATCCACATTCCTTAATCCAAGAGTCATAGACTTGAATGATATGGTGGCCTGCTGCCATTCGTAGCTAGATTTACCTGGGCAACATAAAACATAACTGGCCCAGCTCCTATCAGTCAGAATTGCTTACTATTCATGAAATGCAAAAGTAAATCTGTTTTTATTTTTTGCTATGCAAAACTGCCACCTTATCCCCTCACTTCCAACATCAAGTGTGAGGAGATAATGAGCTTTTTTGTCACTAAGATGAACATCCATTCAGTCGCTGCCTCTGCTGCCCTCGCTTCCCTTAGACCAGTGATTTTCAAAGTGGGAATCGCGACCTACAGCCAAACATTTGCCAAAGATGACCCCCAAAGATTGTTTGACCATTTTTCCGTTTTCTCTCTGGGTAAATTCTCGCTGCAGTACAGTGTAGGGCCTCATGAAGCTGATAAAGAGGTTGATGCCATGGATTTTCATGCCTCCCTGGATCACTGTTACAGTCACCACCACCGACACAGCCTCCAGCAGTGACTCTCGTTTCTGTAGCAGCTGATCGGCCAGGTTAGTCAGAATCTGCAACTAAAACTAAAGAGTTTAAATTAAAAATTAATTCTCTTTAAATTTCTTTCCTGAAGATACCCCCTTCTGTAGATAGTTTCCAGAAATGCTTTGTGCTCTTTTTTTTGCCAGGCCTGCTTCTCCCACCCAAAACCAAATGACTGCTTACTGAAATGTTTCCACAAGTACCCTAGTCCGCAACTTGTAGCCGGAGGATTCCCATATATAAGATTTAGCTCCTGTGGGGGTCTCCACTCCTTTCAATTGGTCCATTATTATGAAGCTGATTCATGTTTGCCACATTCTGAACTTGGGGGGGACGGGTGTGAGTCCAGTCAGGGCGAAAATGCTTCCGTTCAGAGATTTTTGTTACAAGTTATTTAGACCTCCAAATAGCAACACACAATATGAAATATATTTTTATTTACAATTTTTACATTTAATAATGCAGAAGTGCCAACAATGAATGTGCCGTATATTAAAGTAACTGATGAATCTATTGCGAACGTGGTGTGGGTCACCAGAGTTGGTCATTTTGCAAAAACTGGGTTGCCAGAAAAAATGTTTGAAAAACACTCCTTTGGACAACCAGGCCAAAATTGCTCTATGGTTCCTCAATGCCTTCACCCTGAACTTTTATCATTCTCTAATTTCTCTCCTGTCTCCCCTCATGTCTTTTCCATTGGATTGGATTTGTTTATTGTCAGGTATACAGAGGTACAGTGAAAAGTATTTTTCTGCGAGCAGCTCAGATCATTTAGTACATGCAAATAAAATAAAAAGAAAGTACATAAGACAGCACAAGGTACACAATGTAAATACATAGACACCGGCATCGGGTGAAGTATACAGGAGTGTAGTATTAATCGGGTCAGTCCATAAGAGGGTCGTTTAGGAGTCTGGTAACAGCAGGGAAGAAGAGGTTTTGAATCTGTTGGTGCGTATTCTCAGACTTTTATATCAAGAAGTTGGAAGAGTGAGTAAGCCAGGTGGGAGGGGTCTTTTGATAATGCTGCCCACTTTCCCCAGGCAGCGGGAGGTGTAGATAGAGTCAATGGATGGGAGGCAGGTTCGTGTGATGGACTGGGCTGTGTTCACGACCCTCTAGTTTCTTGCGGTCTTGGGCCGAGCAGTTGCCATACCAGGCTGTGATGAGGCCAGATAATATGCCTTCTATGGCGCATCTGTAAAAGTTGGTAAGAGTCAGTGTGGACATGCCGAATTTCCCATACATAACTTTCTATGTGATCAACCTTTTGCTCCCACCTTGTTTTTACTAAACTATAGCTCGCTAGACTAAAAGTTCAGAGGGGAAGCTAAAAGAAAAAATGAGAGGCAAAGAGACATGAGAATGGTAGCTAACCTGAAGAGGAATCCAAAAGTCTTCTCTCGGCATTTAAATAGTAAAAAGGTAGTAAAAGGATGGATGGGGCAAAAATGTGTTTCTATGCATGGATGCAGAGGGTGTGGCTGAGGGACTAATTGAATACTTTGCAACTCTCTCTTTACCAAGGACGGTGAAGTTGCCAAAGTCCCAGTGAAAGCGGAAGTAGTTGAGATACTGGAGATACTTTTACCATCTGCAGAAGAAACACTTGTCTGATCCATTATTGTGCAAGATTCTTTATCTGTTTCCTGAACTCTACTGTTCCACCAGGTGCATACAACACTTCTAAAGGGAAAAATGATAAATGCAAGAAACAGTTGTTGGATTTTTTTGGATGGTAGCATCAGAATGCAATTGTACACCATCTTTCTGCCTTCGTTATCATATAGTAGTTACAGCAAGTGAGTGACCAACAAATTCTGTCATAGTGTGCTGAGTAATTTCAAAGCTAAAATTAGTTTGTTTCTCCTCTGTTACTATTTTTCTCTAGGCTGTTCTCCAGCTTGGGCTGCTGATATGGTTCAAAATTAATTATGAAATGGAGATAAGTTTTTTTTTCTATGTGGCCACAGATAATTAGTGTGAAAAGCTAATATGAGTGTATTAAAAGAGAAAATGTTTGCTCATACAGACTTTAAGCAGGCAGAATCTTGCAAACTGAACAGCTGCAAAGTAATGGACCCAAGGTGAACATTTCAAGTAGTAGCTGTGGTATGAGGCTTATTTGAGTGAATTGCTGGAATTATTTGCACATGTACTGTATTAGTTGGGTTTATTTGTAACATTTTTCTCTTTTATTCTGTAGGTGTGCCTCATCTTAACACTATGTGCAGTCTTTTGGGTAGGTGCCATATTTGGTGTCTCTTTTGTACTCTGATATAAAATGTACTTAGAATTAAAAAGAAAACTGTATGGAGGTCCCCAAATTGCCTCGTGTGCACATCCATAAACTTTGTTAATACTAAACTCTGCAGGTCAAAAAATCATTCTCCAATTCAACCTTTGGTTTAGCTAAGGTAGTATAAAGCTTAGAGGAAGTGGGGGGAAAGAGAAATCAGTCCAGGTAGCTTCTCCTGATCATCTGTCTGATGATACTTCCAAGGAAAGTGGGCAAGTGTGGGAACATGATTTCCAATGTTCACTCTTCAATGATGAATAATCATTTCAATGAGCTCTGAAATGTACAGGGAACTAAATCCCAGCAAAAGTTAGAATGCATGTTTGAAACTTGGTTCTAATTTTTTTACTGTTGTTATAGTACACCTACTTCCACTTAAATTTATTTGTAATGTTGTAAGATGGTGCCTTCTCACCTGTGGTACTAGCTGCACTATAAGATTAAACCGCAATAGGCCATTCAGCCTCTACAGCATGTACCATTCAGCTTGACTATTGGCTGATCTGTATCATAACTCCATTTCCCCACTTTGCTTTTGAATTGACCTGGTTTCAACAACCTTTTGGAGGAAGAGTTCCAGATTTCCACTATTCTTTGTGTGAAGAAACACTTTGCGACTTCAATGCTTAATGGCCTACTTCTACTCTTAAGGTTATTCCCCTTTTTTGGACGCCCCCATTGTAGTGCAGTGTCTGATTTTTTTTGTAAATGACCTTTTGCATCTGCATAGGTAAAATTCAGAAATTAGTTATTATTAAAATTAGTGAAGCTATAATGTTAGGCATTATCAAAATTAAATGGTACTGGAGTATTTGGATTGGCATAATATGAACATAGTGCACAATATAACTGCTTGACATTCATGTGTAGCATGCAATGTCACTTGTTATGGGAGTAGCATTTTCAGAACCCCAAATGTACCATGGAGTTCAACCAACCTCTCCCTTTAATGTATTGTTGCTTTTGAAGCACACGGCTTGTCTCCAGGTGTGGTATTACAATTATGGAAACGTAGGTTTTTAAACATGAATTTTTAAATAAACATTGGATCACCTAATACCCCTTCAAAGATAACCCCAAAAATATTACAACACTAAATAATCCCTCAATGTTCCTTCAAACCTCCAAAAGACTTAACCTTTAACAACAGACATGAGGTTACATTCAATATACTTATAGTCTTTGGATTTTCAGACATCAACAGACCAGTTCTGTGTTTCTTCTTGCAGCTTTTTGCAAAACACACAAACACACCCAGCTTTCTCCTCAAACTGGCTTTCTCCTTTCAACAGCTCACAGCAAACCAGCCAGGCACTTTTCAGCTGCTCTCTCTCAAAACTGAAACCTAAACACTGCAAAATGGCTGAGCTAAAAAAAATTAGTTCCACCCACACTCTGACATCACTTCAGTAATATGAGCTGCACATTTCTTAAAGGTACATTGCTTAAACATCTGTTTCTTAAAGGTACTCTCATGACACACTGTAGTAACAGGCCTCATTAGCTCACAGCCTGACTGGTTTACTTTTTTAATCACTTTTTCTGTCTGGTGTTCATTTTTATCTGTTAATAGAAGTTTTACTTTGTGGTTTTTATTCAACAATTTTTAGTACAAACTGCAGTGACCAATAAAATGGTTTGTATAGCTTTCTGTCATGGCTGTCAGCTAATTACGAATCATCTATATGTTGAATATTTTTGACCTGTTTAAAAAGGCAGCAAAGTCAAATTGCTTTTTTCTTTCAGTGGCAGAAAAAAGGACTTGCCCTTCTCTTCTGTGTATTGCAGTTCCTGGCAACTACTTGGTAAGACTTATGGTGCCAGAGATAACTTAAAACAAAATGAGTTTGAACAATGCACTTGCACACTTATCTCAGTTATTACTTAATTATAGTAACCTTGATTATAGTAACTAGTCATTTGGTAGTACAGAAATATTGCTGACAAGAGACATTTTGTCAAAGCTTTTCATCATGCATTCATCAGGAAGATCACAAGAGTACTCGTGTCAGGGGAAACAACAACTATGAGGAGAGTGCTGATTGGTTGGCAAGTAGCCTCTACCAATCAGAATACACTTGCCAATCAATCAGTGCTCTCCTCATACAGTATAAAGTTGTTGTTCTCCCAACATTGGTATTCTTGCACTTGTCTTGATGAAAAACTTTGACAAAATGTCTATTTTCAGCAACATTATAGTAAATCCGTAGTGTCATTTGTAGTAATTTGTAGTAATTTTAATAATCTTTATTGTAAAGAAGGGCAGAAACTTGCTAAGCAAAAATAAAGCAATGCCAATAATTAAAGAGTAATTAATAAAGATCACCATTAAGAGCATGTAAGGGGCAGAATCTATTTGTCTAGCTTCCTCCCAATCTCTCTGCTTACTTACCCTCACTCACTCTGAGAGTGAGTGGAAACCCTGAAACTGCGAGTGAGTCAGACACCCATGCAACCTGCCCTAACTCACTCAATGCCCCACACAATCCCTCAATTTCTCCCCAATAGAATCCCCACACAGGCCCTCACACATTCCCCTTGGAGGAAAGACTGTCCAACCTCACCATTTCTTCCTCTGGCCCAGCCGAGCCCAAATCCGAGTGAGTATCCCCCAACCTACCCGGCCAGACCCGGCAGTGAATTCTTTTTTTGGCCCATCCATCACATGGCACTCGCTCTCTCACGCGCGCTCTCTCTCTCATGCTCTCTCTCTCATTCCTCCAAACACCGATTGCTTCTCTCCCATATTTGTGTCACCAATAAGCGCAGGAAAAAACAGCCTGCGATTGGAGATGCAGTTTCTTTTTTTTATATAAATTTAGAGTACCCAATTTTTATTTTCCAATTAAGGGGCAATTTAGCATGGGCAATCCACCTAACCTGCGCATCTTTAGGTTGAGGATCGACCCCAGATCCTCAGCTCTGTGAGGCAGCAGTGCTAACCACTGCACTACCGTGCCACTCCAAGAGAGGCAGTTTCTTTAAGAATTTTCTCCTACTTGCATTTTGAAAACTACTTCTGGGGGCTACATTGGAGGACTTTCAGGCCAACCCAGATCGGACATTAGATAAGTCTGATTTATATAGTGGCATTATTATTGTCAAGCATCCCAAAGTGTTTTCACAGGAGCATTATCACACAGCATTTGATACCGAGCCACGTAAGGAGATATTGAGACTGAAGAGCGGAAGGTTTTATGGTTGGTTTTGAAGGAGTGGGGAAAGATAGAGAAAGGAAGAAGTTTGAGGAAATTACAAACCTTGGTGAAGGCAAAGGTAGGGCGACTAACATTGGGGATGCACTTTTTAACCAGAAATGAAAGAGCACAGATCTTAGAAATTGTAGGGCTGGAGCAGGTTACAGTGATAGTGAGAGATGGTGCCATTCGGAAAAAAATGATGCAAATTTTAAAATTAAGATATTAATGCACTGTAAGCCAATGCAGCTCAGTGAGCATCGCACCAGTAGGTGAGCAAAACCTGGTACGAATTAGGATACGGACAGCAATGTTTGAATGAGCTTGTCTATATGAAACACAGGAGACTGTTCAGGAGGGTTTTGGCAAAGTCAAATCTGGAGGTAACCGAAACATGGATGAGTGTTTCAGCAGCAGATTAACTGAGGCATGGTTCATAAAAGAATGGCTGCATGAATGAGGGACTGTAGAGCAGTGTCTTTCAAACTAGTTCCTGGTTCCCACTTTTGGCAACCAGCCAACCTTTGCAACCCATGCCAGCCGACCTTCGTGACACATGGCGCTGTTTTGTTCAGAGTTGAGTTTCTTCTTTGTAGGCTGTTAACCAGAGGCCCTGGAGCACTGTATGGAGCTAACACTAGCACTGCTTTGTCCTGTCCTGGACTCCTGATCTGCTCTCCAGCCAATTCTGTTATGAGATCCTGTCCCGTAGGTAAATTTGAGTCTCTGGCCATCTCTTACTTTTAAGAAAGCCATCCATCTTTACAGTCCTCTTGCCGGCAGCTGGAAAATGGAAGCTACTCTGCTCTGTGATTTGGCGCCAAAAACCCGTACAGGGCGCGTGACCTACTCTTTGCTGCCACTTCTCGCCGGAAGACAGCCTAATTTATTTTCATTTAAAAGGTGGCAGCGGCCACCACTCTCAATTTAAAAAGCCGGTGGTGGCCATTGGGCACTTCTCCCCTGATTGGGACCAGCCTGGGAATGGCACAACTAATTGCTATGCAACCCTCCCAACACCTGCCCCGCGACCCACAAAAACCCTGCTGTAGAGTATTGTGGGAATTGTATGTCCCTAGGGGCAAATGGAGAAAATACAAAGAATAAAAATTAGGTAAGAATATTGGGGAAAAATAGGCAGTTGAACCTCTTTAGTGTAATTGGTAAGGGAGGGTATTGCAGCCTAAGGGAGATGACCAAAGCAATCTGGATAGTAAAGGCATCAAAATCATAACCGCCACCTGCTATGAATCAATGATGAAAGCAGACCAGATAGATAACAGTTTATCGGTAAAAGAGGCAACAGGAAATTATATAATCATAGAAGACCAGTCTCAGAGATAATCTGTTCTTGTTAATTCAATAGTGAATGTAGTTTTGAACCATGAGGTTGGTAGACATTTTTTAAAATAAATTTAGCGGACCCAATTATTTTTTTCCAATTAAGGGGCAATTTAGCTTGGCCAATCCACCTACCCTGCACATTTTTTTTTTGGGTTGTGGGGGCGAAACCCACGCAAACACGGGGAGAATGTGCAAACTCCACACGGACAGTGACCCAGGGCCGGGATTCGAACCCGGGTCCTCAGTGCCGTAGGCAACAATGCCTACTGTGCCACCGTGCTGCGCGAGGTTGGTAGACATGATTGCTATTCTCCACAAAAGCATTATTGTTAGATCTGCACCACAAATTGCTGACATTTAAACTAAATATTTGCACTGTTGTTGGAAATATGAGCTGTTACAGCCTTGTCTTTATATCTGAATTGATCCAAGAGTTTAACAGTGTTATAATGTTCATGCAGTGCTTGCCTCTTTTGAAGTGCCTTGCAATGTTAACGGACATATTTAAATGTCAGTTGTTGTTGCTTTACCCTCCGAACTCTTTGCAGAGAGTGATTACCATAAAACCGCTAATTGAACTTGGTGCTCCCGGCAAACATCAGCATAAAGTTTATTAAACACTTGTTCTAGTTAGTTGCCTCTCACCACAGCCTGACGTTACACATATATAGAGGTGAATATTTATTAAATGAGTTAATATAAATGACTCCTAAACAAAACATACCACAGTTACAATGGTGCATTTCCTTTGCAATCTAAATTGATGGAACCGATCTGAACCATTCGGTTCTAATGATGTGTAGTGTTTTTATACTGCAGTGGTGATCTTTGCTTGTCTTTATACTCCAATGGTGATTGTTTTTATCTTAAATGCTACAGTAAGCTCTGACGTGTTGTGCATCATATGTTTAGCCAATTCAACATAAATGGTTATGCACTGTTTAGAACAATGCAGTCCATTTCCTACTTTGTGACAATCCTTATTTTTGAATTTTTTCAGCCCTTGGTGAGATTTCTGACTCTCTCTTTCCAATTTCCTTTTCAGGTACAGTCTATCATACATTCCCTTTGCAAGGTGAGACTTCGAAAAATGTAACTTTTTAAAAGTTGGATATACAAGTCTTCATCTGCAAATGGTTTCCTGAGAATGTGCTTTTATTATTTCAGCATTCCACTGAGTCCGTTTTAACAGCATAAGAAATAGAAGTAGATATACAGCACCTCGAGCCTGTTAGGACATTCAATAGGATTGTAGCAGAACTTCAATGTCAACTCCACTTTTCTCCCATTTCCCATATTCCTTGATTTCTTCGTACTCAAATCTATCAGTTTCAATCTTGAATATACTCGATAACTGAACATTCACAGCCTCTAGTGTATATAATGTCAATGATTCTCAAACCACCTAAGTGAATACATTTCTCTTAAGGGTATCCCCTTATCCTGAGACTATGACCTTTAAATCTAGATTCTCCAACCAATGGAATCTGTTAGTTCCAGAGAGACCTGCACCAGCCTGTTTCCTCAGGGGTTAAATGGCTAATATCACAAAAATTGCATTTGCTAAAGGGAGGGGGTAGGAGTGTAAGTTACCTCAATTGCACTTCCACCTCTGTGATTAAATAGCCATATTGACAGTGCTGAATTTAACAGGTAGGGGACATTCAGTCTGAGGGATTTAGCTTCTGCTTCCTTCTCCTCCACATTCAACACTTGCTATTTAATAACAAAATTCAAAGATGTTAACAAAAGACAAGTAAATAATTTGCTCATTATCAAGGTTCCTGATTTACTGTTGTGGAGCAATTCATGAAAGGTCTTTTTAGCTCCATTGATGTAATTATATGTATATTTCCTTTCATCCTTTTTTTAAGAGACGTTAACAAACATCATCACAATCCTAATGTGTGCAGAATGATTTGAAAATGTGGCTCAGTTCTGCTTTTTTTAAACTAATGTCAGTGCATTTGTTGTGCAAGTATCATGTTCTTTGTGCTGCAATTTTCCCCTCCATTACAACAGTGATTATATTAATGTATGTGTTTGGCTGTTAAACACTTTGAGACATCCTGAGGTTGTGAACGGTGTCATGTAAATGCAAGGCTCTGTCTTTATTTCGTATTTTTTTATCTGTAGGGATGCTGTCATAAAGTGTTGCACTTCCTGTGTAGGATAAATCCAGGAGGAAGTAAAAACAGTCAAGACTCGGACACTTTCAGAAGGTTGCTTGTGGCCACCGGGAAAGAACTGCCTCCTGCATATTTTGTTACTTGGATGACTCCTAAATACTATGCATTTGTTTATTACATAGAAAATGATGTAATATGAATTTGTTTTAAAAATGTCTATTGCACATGATACTGATTATTTGCAGTTCCGAAGAATCAGGCCGTTGTCCTTATTCAAGGAATTTTCATCTTTTATGTAAATGTTTCACATTTGACATAATTCCATTGAACTTGCTTTACCTATGTTTTTATTTACAAGGCTGGTGTGTTGAATGAATTTTGCTTATGAATTTCAGAGTGGAAAGCTAATATAATTGTAATCAACATTTATTTAGCAAAGATTGAATCTGACTGCTAACTTTATATGATTATTGCTTTATACTATAAACAAAAGTTTGTATATAAAATTGAAGCAGCATTACACTCATAATAACTGTGTAGGTAAATGTTTTTTTAATTATTTTGCGTGTTTATTTCTTTACTTCCTGGAAGCCAGAGATCCTGCAAAATGTTTTCATACTGCAAAGAAAATGCAATGCAAAGGTTATACTAACCTTCATCACCGCTGTCCTGCTTTTGATATTGCCGTGATGTGATCGGTGCCTCCTGATACTTCCCAGAGTCACAATGTCCTGTGCTTCATGCCTATTCCCAGATCTATCATATCCCTCGGCCCAATGAGCTTTCTCCCGTTTCCTGCTATTCCTGAGCAGTAGTTTAGATAGCCTTTTGCTCAGATAATGGCCACTTGTTCATCTCAACGAGTCTCACCTTGCATCCTTGGTTTTCAACTAAGAGGAGGGATGATGAACATCAGCTTTCAGGCTCAGTTGCCGAAATACTGAGGAAGCAATAAACAGCGGTGCTAACAATGGTTACTGATACATTTGATGGATTTTCAGATGGAATTTATAAAAAATAAAAGCCTAAGTGTAACAAAAGTTATTTCCAAAACCTGTGCTAAATCCTTTTCAAATATATTTTGCCTTGATTAGTCAAAATCCTTTGCTCTGTCCATTTTATGATATGAAGTACTGTTATGATTTTGGTAGAGACAAAGTAACATTTTAATAAAATCTGAAATCCCAGTTATTTACTGAAAGAATGAAGCCACAAACTTCCATGGATTAAAACCAGAATTTGTACTATGATTCAAACAAACCAAACACAATACTATTTTACATTGATTCTAGGTTTTGCATATGAGAGGTTATCCAAGTTGAATGTAAATTAACAGGCAAATTGTCTAAATGGCAGATACAACTAAAAAGCTAATATTACAAATTGACTTGACAGTTCATTCAGCCTATATGTTATCAATCTCATTCACATAGTCCTTTTAAAAAATCTGTCTTTATTACCGAGAATTTCAGTTCCTCTTCTGGGATTTAGCCTAATTCTCAGCTGACTGCGCAACCAACATGTGTTCTATGGGCACAGTCTTCACTGAAAATGACAGGTCTGCAGAACTTCAGCCCTGCCTATGAAGATCGGGATGACACAGATCCACCAATGTTTGTCTTAAAGTAACAGAAACAGCTGCAACTCCTATGTCTTTGCTTATTCTCAACTTCTGTACCTAATATCCATCTCCTGTCTGTCTGTACTGGCACCACTGAAATCATCAGCCTCAAGGTTTTTTTTTGTCAGTCTCAGTTTCCTTCGTAAATTGTCCCCATCTAGTTTGTTTCTTAGTCTCCTTTTTTTGTTTCCCATTGCAGTTTCCCTTTTCAATTCTGGTCTATCTCAAAGATTACAAGCATTGGAATCACTGATTCCACCAGTCTGATAATTTGGTGTTTTTGATACACAAATCTATCTCGACTTGTGGAATAATTTTGTGACCACGGTTATCCATAATTTGCTGTTTCTGCCATCTAATGATAGGGCAGGGCAATGTAGTCACTCTTTTTTAAAATATAAATTTAGAGTACCCAATTCATGTTTTCCAATTAAGGGGCAATTTAGTGTGGCCAATCCACCTACCCTGCACATCTTTGGGTTGTGAGGGCGAAACCCTTGCAAACAAGGGGAGAATGTGTAAGGCAAAGAATGATAATGCAGCAGCAAACCAACAAGGGGGAGGGGAGAGGACGTCTTTCCCAACCGTGCCCCCCCCCCCCCCCCCCCCAATATATCCCGATCGATGAACTGCAAGCTGCCACCCAGAGACCTCTACACGCGGGCAAATATGGCCCCATTCATACATACAGGGGCTGGTTTAGCTCACTGAGCTAAATTGCTGGCTTTTAAAGCATACCAGCAGCATGGTTCGAGGGTCACCAGACTAGCGGGATAGCTAGCGCTGGGAGCATGCAGCAGACAGAGACTGTGGCACACCCCCAACAGTGCCCGGGGGGGGGGGGACAAGGGCCCGGAGCAAAGAAGCACTGCAAACAACCACTTAGTACGGTCTCTGGGTGAAGGGCAATCCCGGAGGTCAGGGGCGTACCCACGTACTGTTGGTGGCCATGTTGGGTGCCCCCTGGAGAAAAGGAAACACCAGAGTGCAGGGACTAAGGCCACCTTGTCTTAATGAATTTCATGTCGTCCTAGTTGGGAGGGTACACATCTCAGGCACTGTTGCCCATGACATACCGTCCTCCTGGGTCCGCTACCGTCTTTGTCGCCTTAATTGTCGTCCTCTTATTCATCAGAATAGCTACCCTCCTGGCTCTCATCCCGTAATAGGAATGGTAGGTCAGTCCCACCCAGCCCTTTCTTACCCACAGGCGGTCCTGCTCTCTCACGTGTGTTTCTTGGAAGACTGTGTCAGCTCTCTGGTTCCTTAGGTGGGTGAAGACGTTGGATCTTTTTGTTGAGCCCCTGATGTTCCAGGTGACTATCCTGGGGGGGGGGGGGGGGGGTTGTTGTTTCCCTGATGGATGCGACCCTGCGCTCTGGTATTTCCCTTTGTTAGGGGGCTGTCCAAGATGGCCGCTGTCACTGTTCTCCCCATGCGGTCGGGTCCCTGCGCTTGGGGGTTTCCCTTTTTCCAGTCGGCACCCAACATGACTGGCAACAGTGCGTCAGCCATGTGGATCTTCCCCTGCACTCCGGAGTCTCCCTTTGTCCAGGGGGCACCCAACATGGCAGCCAACTATGCGTCCGTCATGTGGGCAGGCCCCTGTACTCCGGGGTTTCCTTTCGTCCAGAGATCATACTGGGTGGCTACTTGCAGTGCATCTTTGCTCCGGGCCCCTGGTTGCGACCCTTTGTAGCCATATTGCCGCTCTCACCCTGATCCTATTTTTATCCCCCTCCGTGTTCCCCCGCCACCCCCAGTTTCCCCTTCTCCCCCTTCCTATCCGCCTTTGCTGCCCCGTCCCCGATGTGTGTTCCTCATGCCTGGCGCCATCACCCCTGCCTTGTTCCGTTGCATACTCCCGGCGCTAGCTTTCCCGTTAATGCGGAGACCCCCCTCCTGGGAGTTACTGTCTCATTTCTCCCTCACCCACTCTCTAGTTCCGGCCCATTCTTTCCCTGCACTCCTCTTGCTTGCCATTTCGCTTTCCTTTCTCCGCTGCTCTCGCGCTCCCAAACGAGGTCACGATCTCCCGCGTGAAGCGGTCGCTCAGGGTGTGTTGTTGGGGGAGGGGGGGGAAGAGAGGTGAATTCTGCTCAGCTGGCAATCAGCAGCACCACCTAAAGCTGCAGACTGGCTGTCCGACCTATTGGAATTCCTCCAAATGGTAAAAAATCAAATTTGCCATCCGTGGGCGGTGTTGGCAGTGGACAGTGTTTGTTTGCAGTGAGTGGTGTTTGTTTGCAGCGTGTGGTGTTGGCAGTGGACGATGTTTGCAGCGTGTGGTGCGCAGTGGGTGGTGTTGACAGTGGGTGTTCAGTGGAGTGTTGCCAGTGTGTGTTGTCAGTGGGCAATGTTTGCAGTGGGTGGTGTTGGCAGTGGGTAATGGCTGGTGTTGGCATTGGGTGATGTTTCCAGTGAGCAGTGTTGGCAGTGGGTGTTTTTTGTAGTAGGCAATCAGTGGATGGTGTGGGCAGTTGGTGGATGGTGCTGGGCGGTGTTGGCAGTGAGCGGTGTGGGCAGTGTTTCCAGTGGGCAGTCAGTGGATGGTATGGGCAGTGGGTGGTGTTGGCAGTGTTTCTAGTGGATGGTGTGGGCAGTGTGCAATGGGTGGTGTGGGCAGTGTTTCTAGTGGGCAGTCACTGGACGGTGTGGGCAGTGTTTGCAATGGGCAGTGAGTGGTGAGGGCAGTGTCGGCATTATGCAGTGTGTCCAGTGGGTAGTCCCTGGATGGTATGGGCAGTGGGTGGTGTGGGCACTATTGGCATGGGGAAGTGTTTCCAGTGGGCGGTCAGTGGATGGTGTGGGCAGTGTTTGCAATGGGTAGTGGGTGGTGTTGGCATTGGGCAGTGTTGGCAGAGTGTGTTTTTTGTAGTGGACAGTCAGTGGATGGGGTGGGCAGAGTTTGCAGTGGGTGGTGTTGGCAGTGGGTAATGGCTGGTGTTGACATTGGACAGTGTTTCTAGTGGGCAGTCAGTGGATGGTGTGGGCAGTGTTTTCAATGGGCAGGGGGTGGTGTTGGCAGTGGGCAGTCAGTGGATGGTGTGGGCAGTGTTTCCAGTGGGCGGTGTGGGCAGTGTTTCCAGTGGGCGGTCAGTGGATGGTGTGGGCAGTGTTTGCAATGGACAGGGGGTGGGATTGGCAGTGGGCAGTGTTTGCAATGGACAGTCAGTGGATGCTGTGGGCAGTCAGTCATTGGGGGGGGAGGGCAGCACACACGCAGTCCGGTATAAAACCAGGAGCTGCGGCCTCACAGACGGCAGTCAGTCAGTTGTAGGCGGCCGGAGTCATGAGAACAGGCGGCCCTGCGAGGATACCCAAGCCCGCCGTTCCCTTCCCTCCGATCCGCCCGGCCACGGACTGTTCCGGGAGGGGACTGCGGTCCGGGCAAGCATCAGGCCCAGCGCCGCAGCCCGGACCCCCTGGGCGCTCGCCGGCCGCTCCCCGCAGCCGCTTTTCCAACGCGTGGCCCGAGGCCAAGCTGCCGTTCGGCGGCTGGCGACCGCAAGCCGGAGGCCCCAGGCCCCTGGGCGGCTCGAGTGACAGCGGACCGGCCTCCACCTCCGGGGACTCGGCCAGGACTAGCACTGTGGAGATGCGCTTCTCGCTCAGCCTGACCCCCGAGGCCGTGGGAGTGATCCAGAGGCGCAGCCTGGAGCGGCTGCTGCTGGGGAAGGAGAGGGGAAAGGCCCCGGTCCGCAGCAGGCGGCCGGCCAGGAGCCTCCAGCCGCCGCAGTGCCGCTCGGCCTCGGCGGCCGATATCCGGAGCCTGGTGAAGATCTCGCTGCTCAACGACCAGCACAAATATGATGATGTGGAGTATGAGGAGGAGGAGGAAGGAGCAGCCGACCCGGCGCTGCTGCGAAGGTGCATGGACTGGCTGCAGGGGGTAGAGGCGGCCAGGCTGCCCCGGCTGGCCAGTTAACCCGGAGAGGCCGCCGGATCCGGGGGGCAGAGCCTGGGCAGACCCCCTATCCTGGGGGGAGAGTGGGAGTCGCAGGCAGATCCAGGATAACCTCTTAGTGGGGGACTTTTCCCCCTGTCCCAGCTTCAGCATCTTTGCAGCTTCCACTGCCTGACTGAAAACAATGGAAATAATACTGTATCCCGCGCAATTTATTTTGTTTTAAATCACCATTGTTCCTGCAGACTGAACACCTGTTGCTGTATACTGTTTCCATTCTCCCAGCATTAGAAATCCAGACCCACAAATCAGTACAAACTGAACAGCTAAACGAGGTTGGGATACAGAGGGGGGGGGGGGGGGGGGGGGGGGGGGGGGGGGGGGGGGGGGGGGGGGAGAGAGAGAGATGCTTGTGGTATAACTCAGAGACTCATTGGAAGTGTTGCCATTGTCCCTGATTCGCAAAATCTGTAGACATTGTGATTCTGTGGTATCTGATTCAGTGCTGTGTGACCAAGGTGATCTATCAACTCAATGTATTTTATTAAAAGTGGAACTCTTCTGGCTTCTGCCAAAAGAAGTAACCAATCAATTGAGTGAGGATAAGTGAGCGATCGCTTTCAAGCCATGGACATAATTGTAATGAAACCAAAGGTGAGGAATTACTGAAAATGGACTGAGAAATATTTTATACGCTTATTCGAGCAATAATAAATAAATGCGTTGGATGAAAACAACTAGTTGCTGGCAACGTGTACAACTAAATAAACAAATTGTACGGAAAGTCTCAAAGTAAACTAGTTTATATTTTGAATGTTTGAAATAATGTAGCATTGCTTTAAACAATGCTGGTTTTCTACTTTATAATCTATACCTAATAAATTAATTCCCGAACGTTGTCATTTTAAAAATTACTTAATGTTTGCAAATGAAATCTGAAAACATTATTTAAATCACATTGATTATTTAGTGGTTCAGTTTTGAAGGATTTCAGATTGCATTTTATCTACTTTAATACAGAAATCAATTGTGTAAGTCATTGAACACCATCGCTTGTTTCATATTCTGGTTTATAAATGAGAGCCATTTATACATTTATAAATCTCTGGGAAAACATCATTTAAAATTGTGTGGTTCAGTTTATATGAATACATATTTGGAATGATCTACAGAAGAACTTTACAAGAAATCAATCATTTCATGGAGAAATAAATGTCAATCTGTTCAGGTTAATACATTTGTCTTAAATCATATTGTAATTTATTTTTAATTTTCAAGATGCCCATTCCCTCCTCTGTACATTTTCCAAATATTGTTCATGGAGCTTTTGCATTTCTGTGTCCTCTGGAATTGCCTCAGATACTTGGAGCACCTTCCCCCTACAAGTTAATATGATTTGAGATTAATTATTCACTTTATTTCTGACGGCATTTTGTTTAGTTTGCAAATGTAACATGCAACCAATTTGTGCCTTGTTTATACCTCCTGGCTCAAAGAACAAGGCTACATTGGCAGAAGGCTCTGTTGCTGGGAGTATATCCAAACACTTTAATTAATTCCAAGTAGACTTTTTAAAGACCAGGTTAAAGTCCAACATGTTTGTTTCAAACACTAGCTTTCGGAGCACTGCTCCTTCCTCAGGTGAAGCAGCAGTGGTCTGAAAGCTAGTGTTTGAAACAAACATATTGGACTTTAACCTGGTGTTGTAAGACTTCTTACTGTGCTCACTCTAGTCCAACGCCGGCAGTTCCACATCATGACTTTTTAAAGAGCCATAGAGAACTACCTGAGTACCTTTTCAATTTGGGTTTAACACTATTAAAGCTCTACTGTATCCAGCAGTAATTCTATTTCTGTATGACTTTATCCAGGGATTCTCATGCTCCCTGTCAGAGGTAACATTCAAAGCCACAGTACTCTGCAACTTTATTCATTAATTCACAGGATGTAAGGGTCACCGGCAAGACCAACATTTATTGCTCTTTCCTGACCTTGCCAATTGCTATGCAGTGGAAATTGCTTTACAGTAGAGTTGACATCACAAAATATTGGTAACTGCATTCCTAAGTTACTCAGGCATGGCAGGAAGTGCTATGTTCCTTGAAATTAAATACCATGACAGAAACTGGACGCAAGAGGAACATTCAAGAAAGCCAGAGTCTTAAAGACTGAGAATGACGAGGTGAGGCTGGGGCAAGGTCATGGGAAGCTTTCAAATGGCAATGAAGATTTGGAATTTAATGTATTGAGTAACATGGAGCCAATTTAGGCCAGTGATGAAAGGGTACTGAATGATGAGGACTGAATACAGGGAACTCCGTTTTGCATACAAGCAGGCTGTTGAGGTGGCATTCTTCCAGGGTTCTTTACAAATGCAGCAACTGCAGCTCTTTTGAAGCTCAGTGGGGAAGCATATGATATGTGGGTGTGTGGCAAATGTGACTCAAATTAATTAATTATTCCTGGTGGAGAGAAAAGAACTACAAAGGAACTTTGACCTGCTCTCCACCAGGAAAGCAGTGCACCAACTCCGCCAGGCGTGCGGGACCCTGTACAAACACGGAGACAAAGCCAGCCGCCTTTTTGGCACACCAGCTGAGAAAGCAGGCAGCACCAGAGAAATTGCTCAAATCAGGGGTACCAGAGGCACGTTGGAAACAGAACCAGAGAGGATTAACAAAACCTTCAAGGCCTTCTACCAAGAGCTGTACACCTCAGAGCCCCCAACGGGGAAGGCTGGGATGAACCGGTTCCTTGATGGGCTGGACATACCAGTCGTGGGAGAGGGCAGAAAACGGGACCTGGAAGCACCACTAGCACTGGGAGAGATCATGGACAGCATTAGCTCCATGCAGACGGGGAAGGCGCCGGAACCGGACAGATTTCCGGCGGACTTCTACAAAGAATTCGCGACAGCGCTGGCCCCGCACCTGCGGGAGATGTTCACAGACTCGCTAGCTAGGGGCACACTGCCACCCACGTTAACACAGGCCTCAATCTCGCTGATACCTAAGAAAGACAAAGACCTAATGGAATGTGGGTCATACAGACCCATATCTCTGCTGAACGCAGACGCCAAAATACTGGCCAAAATCCTAGCCAAAAGGCTAGAAGACTGTGTACCTGAGGTGGTCACAGAGGACCAGACGGGCTTCGTCAAAGGTAGACAGCTTACCTCGAACATCAGGCGCCTGCTGAACGTGATAATGACCCCCTCCGGGGAGAGAACACGAGGTGATCGTCTCCCTGGACGCAGAAAAGGCCTTCGACAGAGTCGAATGGAAATACCTCATAGAGGTACTGGAGCGGTTCGGGCTTGGAACAGGGTTCACCGCTTGGGTAAAGCTCCTATACAACGCTCCCATGGCGAGTGTACGGACCAACAATACCAACTCCCAATACTTCCAGCTGCACAGGGGCACCCGACAAGGATGCCCACTGTCCCTGCTGCTGTTCGCACTAGTAATGGAACCGCTAGCAATTACGCTCAGGGCAGCAAAAAATTGGAGGGGGATCCGAAGGAGAGGCAGAGAGCACAGAGTCTCACTCTATGCAGATTATCTGCTCCTCTACATCTCGGACCCACAAAGCAGCATGGATGGAATCATCGCACTCCTGAAAGAGTTTGGAGCCTTCTCGGGCTACAAACTCAACATGAGCAAAAGCGAGATCTTCCCAGTACACCCGCAAAGGTGGGGGGGGGGGGGGGGGCAGCACTAAAGGGGCTGCCGTTCAAACAAGCCGAACACAAATTCCGCTACCTGGGGATCCAAATAGCCCATGACTGGAAAGGGATCCACAAATGGAACCTCACCAGCCTGACGGAGGAAGTAAAAAAGGACCTGCAAAGATGGAATACACTCCCACTCTCCCTCGCGGGGAGAGTCCAGACGATCAAAATGAACGTACTGCCCAGGTTCCTCTTCCTGTTTAGATCCATTCCGATCTACATCCCCAAGGCCTTTTTCAAAGTGCTGGACAAACTTATCATGGCGTTCGTATGGGGGGGGGGGGGGGGGGGTAAAAATGCTAGGATCCCAAAGAAGGTCCTACAAAAAACAAAATCCAGGGGGGGGCTAGCCCTCCCGAATCTACAATTCTACCACTGGGCGGCAACAGCCGAGTGAGTAAGGGGATGGATCCAGGAGCCAGAAGCCGAGTGGGTGCGGGTGGAGGAGGCCTCCTGCATGGGGACCTCCCTCCGGGCCCTCGCCACGGCAGCACTCCCATCCCCACCCAAAAAACACTCCAGCAGCCCAGTAGTGACAGCCACCCTCCAATCCTGGAACCAACTGCGGCAGCAATTTGGCCTGACCAAAATGTCGGACAAGGCTCCCATCTGCCACAACCATAGGTTCACACCAACACTGACTGACGCCACCTTCAAAAGGTGGAGGCAGGATGGGGGGACACTGACAGTCAGGGACCTATACATGGACGACAGGATCGCAACACTGGACGAACTGACAGAGAAATTTCGGCTAGCTGGGGGGAACGAGCTACGGTACCTGCAGCTCAAAAACTTCCTACGAAAGGAGACAAGGACGTACCCACAACCGCCATGATAGACACTACTGGAAGACCTACTGGACGCAAGTATCCTAGAGAAAGGGAACTGTAGCGACATGTATGACCGACTGGTAGAAAGGGACGACACCGTACTGGACGCAACAAGAATGAAATGGGAGGACGACCTGGGGATTGAGATAGGGTGGGGACTCTGGAGTGAAGCACTGCATAGGGTCAACTCCACCTCCACGTGTGCAAGGCTCAGCCTGACGCAACTAAAAGTGGTACATCGAGCCCACTTAACAAGAAACCGTATGAGTAGGTTCTTCCCGGAGGTGGAGGACAGATGTCAACGGTGCCAAAGAGGCCCGGCCAACCACGCCCACATGTTCTGGTCTTGCCCCAGACTTGTGGAGTACTGGACAGCCTTCTTCGAGGCTATGTCCAAAGTGGTGAGGGTGGAGCCGTGCCCAATAGTGGCGGTCTTCGGGGTTTCAGACCAGCCAGATCTATTCCTGGGGAGGAGGGCGGACGCCCTTGCCTTTGCCTCCCTGATCGTCCGCCGTAGAATCCTGTTTGGCTGGCGGTCAGCAGCACCGCCCAGAGCTGCAGACTGGCTGTCCGACCTCTCGGAATCTCTCCAAATGGAGAAAATCAAATTCGCCATCCGAGGGTCGGACGACGGCTTCCACAGAACGTGGGAGCCATTCATGTAATTGTTCCGGGACCTGTTTGTGGCCAACGTACAAGAGGAAGAATAGTCGGGTGGCCAAGAATCAGGGGAAAATGGACGGGAATCGGGGGAAGGTAGCCGGGGGCGGGGGGGGGGGGGGGGGGCTACGGGTTCGTTATGGGGGTTTGATGGCTAGCTAAGGCCCAAAACCAAACTGTAAATAAATGCCTATAAACATGTGCCTCGGCCATATTGGGGAATGTAAAATATGTATGCCGGCTAAAGGGGGAGGCCACAGTTGTTATTACGAAGATGCTTACCTGTAAATATACATGTTAATTTTTACGTGTTTTTTTTTCTCTCTAATAATTTGTAATTTGTTCAATATAAAATATGAAAACTCAATAAAAAACATTTAAAAAAAAAAATTAATTATTTTCAGAACTTGGTTTACCTGCGTTAACATGCAGGAAAAGATTGCTGAATTTGGGGTTTGGGGGTTAAAAACACAAAGATTAATCCTTATTGAGTTAAAACAGTAGGGTTTTTTTTAATGCTATCTATCAACCATGCCCCATCAGTTAGAGGATCAGGTGGCAGACGGGTTCTGGGTATCTGGTGAGGAGGGGGTTGTCAGGTGGTGGGAGTAATCAGATCTGTTGGGGGTGGGGTTGGTCAGGAGTTACTCAGGAGTTAGTTTAGAATTTTTCTGTTTTGCATTTCCTGGGTCACTATTCCAGGAAGTACATCGGAAATGAAGCCTCTGTCTAACTCTGCAAGGGTGTTGCCCATCAGTTCAAAGGTCCCAAACAATTTCCATGGAGTCAGTAATGGGACTGTGGGGTCTCGATGTGCATCTAGGGTCGTGTGTACAGACTGGAAGATCTGAGCATTTGTATGCACTTCTTCATTGATTGCAAATTGCTTTGGAACAGAGAGCATTTGATAAGACACTAGCACAGTGCAAGTTACTTATTACATAATTTTATTGAGATCAGTCTTGCCTGCTTCCAACCTCACTCGCTCCAGTTGTGGTTCTGCCAAGTTTGGCAAGGTATAATAATAATCATCTTTATTGTCCCAAGTAGGCTTACATCAATACTGCAATGAAGTTACTGTGAAAAGCCCCCAGTCGTCACATTCCGGCGCCTGTTCGGGTACACAGGGAGAATTCAGAATGTTCAAATTACCTGACAGCACATCTTTCAGGACCTGTGGGAGGAAACCGGAGCCCCCAGAGGAAACCCATGCAGACACGGGGAGAACGTGCAGACTCCACACAGACAGTCACCCAAGCAAGAATCAAACCTGGGATCCTGGCGCTGTGAAGTAACAGTGCTATCCACTGTGCTACCTTGGTTTGTTTCTAAGTTCTCCGTATTAACTACATCAGCAGGAGGCGGGGAGGGAGATTGGAAGGGTGAAGGATGGGATTGGAAGATTGGTACTGGATCCGGTGGGGGTGAATGGGGTATTTGAGGAGTTTTACGGGAGGCTTTATGAATCGAAGCCGCCAGAAGGGAATGTGGCGGTTCCTGGATGAGTTGGAGTTCCCCAAGGTGGAGGAGGGACTGGGGGCCCCCAGAGGACTGGTGGAGGTGATAGTATAGGGCAATGCAGGCAGGGAAGCCCCGGGCCTGGATGAGTTCCCTATGAAATTTTAAATGAAGTTTTTTTGGGGGTGGTAACCTGGGCCCTCTGCTGGGGAGGGCATAAAATAAGGCGAGGGAAAAGGGGGGGCTCCCCTCTAATTTATCACAGGCGTCCATACCCCTAATAATGAAGGAAGATAAAGATCCAGAGCATTGTGGGTCCTACCACCCAATATAATTATTGAATGTGGAAGCTAAGATCCTGGCCTCGCGTATCGAGGACTGTGTGCTGGCAGTGATAGAACAAAGAACAAAGAAAATTACAGCACAGGAACAGGCCCTTCGGCTCTCCCAGCCTGCGCCGATCCAGATCCTTTATCTAAACCTGTTGCCTATTTTCCAAGGATCTACCTCCCTCTGTTCCCCGCCCGTTCATACATCTGTCCAGATGCATCTTAAATTATGCTACCGTGCCCGCCTCTACCACCTCCTCTGGTGAAGCGTTCCAGACACCCACCACCCTCTGTGTAAAAAGCTTTCCACGCACATCTCCCTTAAACTTTACCCCTCTCACCTTGAAATCGTGACCCCCTTGTAATTGACAACCCCACTCTTGGAAAAAGCTTGTTGCTATCCACCCTGTCCATACTTCTCATAATTACGTAGACCTCAATCAGGTCTCCGCTCAACCTCTGTCTTTCCAGCGAAAACAATCCTAATCTACTCAACCTTTCTTCATAGCTAGCACCCTCCATACCAGGCAACATCCTGGTGAACCTCCTCTGCACCCTCTCTAAAGCATCCACATCCTTCTGGTAATGTGGCGATCAGACCTTTACGCAGTATTCCAAATGTGGCCTAACCAAAGTCCTATACAACTGTAACATGACCTGCCGACTCTTGTACTCAATACCCCGTCCGATGAAGGCAAACATGCTGTATGCCTTCTTGACCACTCTATCGACCTGCGTTGCCACCTTCAGGGTACAATGGACCTGAACTCCCAGATCTCTCTGTACATCAATTTGCCCCAGGACTCTTCAATTGACCATATAGTCCGCTCTTGAATTTGATCTTCCAAAATGCATTACCTTGCATTTGCTCGGATTGAACTCCATCTGCCATTTCTCTGCCCAACTCTCCGATCTATCTATATTTTGCTGTATTCTCTGACAGTCCTCCTCGCTATCTGCAACTCCACCAATCTTAGTATCATCTGCAAACTTGCTAATCAGACCACCTATACCTTCGTCCAGATCATTTATGTATATCACAAACAACAGTGGTCCGAGCATGGATCCCTGTGGAACACCACTAGTCCCTTTCTCCATTTTGAGACACTCCCTTCCACCACTACTCTCTGTCTCCTGTTGCCCAGACAGTTCTTTATCCATCTAGCTAGTACACCCTGAACACCATATGACTTCACTTTTTCCATCAACCTGCTATGGGAAACTTTATCAAACACCTTACTGAAGTCCAAGTATATGACATCTACAGCCCTTCCCTCATCAATTAACTTTGTCACTTCCTCAAATAATTCTATTAGGTTTGTAAGACATGACCTTCCCTCCACAAAACCATGCTGCCTATCACTGATAAGTCTATTTACTTCCAAATGTGAATAGATCCTATCCCTCAGTATCTTCTCCAACAGTTTGCCTACCACTGACGTCAAGCTGACAGGTCTATAATTCCCTGGATTATCCCTGCTACCCTTCTTAAACAAAGGGACAATATTAGCATTTCTCCAGTCCTCCGGGACCTCACCCGTGCTCAAGGATGCTGGAAGGATATCTGTTAAGGCCCCAACTATTTCGTCCCTCGCTTCCTTCAGTAACCTGGGATAGATCCCATCCGGTCCTGGGGACTTGTCCATCTTAATGCCTTTTAGAATACCCAAAACCTCCCCCTTCCTTATGCCGACTTGACCTAGAGTATTTAAACATCCATCCCTAGCCTCAACATCCGTCATATCCCTCTCCTTGGTGAATACCGATGCAAAGTACTCATTAAGAATCTCACCCATTTCCTCTGACTCCACGCATAAATTCCCTCTTTTGTCTTTGAGTGGGCCAATCCTTTCTCTAGTTACCCTCTTGCTCCTTATATACGAATAAAAGGCTTTGGGATTTTCCTTAACCCTGTTAGCCAAAGATATTTCATGACCCCTTTTAGCCCTCTTATTGCGCTTTTGAGATTTGTCCTACTTTCCCGATATTCCTCCAAAGCTTCATCAGTTTTAAGTCACCTCGATCTTATGTATGCTCCCTTTTTCATCTTAGCTAGTTTCACAGTTCCACCCGTTATCCATGGTTCCCTAATCTTGCCATTTCTATCCCTCATTTTCACAGGGACATGTCTGTCCTGCACTCTAATCAACCTTTCCTTAAAAGACTCCCACATTTCAAATGTGGATTTACCCTTAAACAGCTGCTTCCAATCCACATTCCCTAGCTCCTGCCAAATTTTGTTATACTCTGCCTTTCCCCAATTTAGCACTCTTCCTTTAGGACCACTCTCGTCTTTGTCCATGAGTATTCTAAAACTGACGGAATTGTGATCGCTATTCCCAAAGTAATCACCAACTGAAACTTCAACCACCTGGCCTGGATCATTCCCCAATACCAGGTCCAGTATGGCCCCTTCCCGAGCTGGACTATTTGCATACTGCTCTAAAAAACTCTCCTGGATGCTCATTACAAATTTTGCTCCATCTACGCCTCCAACACTACATGAGTCCCATTCAATGTTGGGGAAGTTAAAATCTCCCATCACAACCACCCTATTGCTCCTACATTTTTCTCTAATCTGTCTACATATTTGTACCTCTACTTCACGCTCGCTTTTGGGAGGCTTGCAGTAAAGTCCCAACAATGTTACTGCACACTTCCTATTTCTTAGCTCTACCCATATTGCCTCAGTGCTCGAATCCTCTATCGTTCCCTCCTTAATCACAGCTGTGATATCATCTCTGACCAGTAATGCAACTCCTCCACCTCTTTTACCTCCCTCTCTATCCCTCCTGAAGCATCTATACCCTGGGATATTTAGTTGCCAGTCTTGCCCTTCTCTCAAACATGTCTCAGTAATACCAATAACATCATATTCCTAGATACTAATCCAAGCCCTAAATTCATCTGCCTTACCGGCTACACTTCTCGCATTAAAACAAATGCACCTCAGACCACCTGTCCCTTTGCGTTCATCATCTCTTCCCTGTCTACTCTTCCCCTTAGTCACATTGATTTTATTATCTCGTACCTTACTGGCTTTAGTTGCTGCCTCTTTACTGACCTCTAACTTCCTAATCTGGTTCCCACCCCCCTGCCACATTAGTTTAAAACCTCCCCAACAGTGTTAGCAAAAGCACCCCGAGGACATTGGTTCCAGTCCTGCCCAGGTGTAGACCATCCGATTTGTAATGGTCCCACCAACCCCAGAACCGGTTCCAATGATAGAGGAAGACCAGACAGGGATTGTAATGGGGAGGCAATTGTTGGTGAATGTTAGGACGTTATTGAAGGTGATAATGATGCCCCCGGAGGGGCAGGACCTGGAAGTGGCAGTGGATGTAGAGAAGGTTTGCAATCAGATGGAGTGGGAGGATCTGTGGGAAGTGTTTTTTTTTATTTATTTGATTACAAACATATCAAAACAGGTTACAGTAAATGAACACCCCAGGAAACATACTTCCCAACAATCAACTATACAGTCTGCACACATATTTCCCCTTTTTCACCCTCCCCCTGCGACGAACAGCCCCTCAAACACAGTCACAAACATCCCCCACCTTTCCTCAAACCCCCACCTGACGAGCCCGTTAACTCATACTTTTTCTTCTCTAATCGCAGGAAGTCGTACTGCTCGCCCAACCAAGCCGCTGCCCCCAAGGCGATGCCGGCCGCCACTCCAGCAAAATTTGCCGCCATGCAATCAGAGAGGCGAAGACTATGACATCAGCCTTCATCCTCACCATGAGCTCCGGCTTCTGTGAAACCACAAATATCACCACCAAAGGGTCCGGGTCCACCTCCTCCTCCACTATCCTGGCTAAGACCACGAACACTCCCGTCAGAATCTTCACAATTTTTTGCAATCCCAAAACATGTGCGTGTGATTCACTGGCCCCGCCCACACTTCTCACACTCAGCTGCTACCCCTGAAAGAACCCACTCATTCTTCCCCAAGTCATATGCACCCTGTGCACCACCTTAAACTGTATCAGGCTCACCCTTGCACAAGAGGAGGTCCCGTTTACCCTTCGCAGTGCCTCGCTCCATACTTCCCAATTGATCTCCTCTTCCAACTCCACTTCCCATTTGTCCATGGTCTTCACCACCTGCTCACCTCCCTGCTCCACCAGCCACTTGTATATATTCCCAATTCTTCCCTTCCCTTCCTCATCCGGAAGCAACAGTCGCTCCAATAGGGTGTATCCATGCAACCTAGGAAACCCCTCCAGAACTTTCGTAAAAGTCCTTCACCTACCAGATACCTGAACTCACTCCCCCTCGCAGCTCTACCTTCTCCCTTAGCTCCTCCAGACTGGCGAACCTTTCCTCCAAATACAAATCCCTCACATTAACCAGCCCCAATTCCCTCCACCTCCTGTATACACTATCTATCCGCCCCGGCTCAAACCCCTGATTCTCGCACAGTGGCGTTAGCACCGACATCCCTTCCAACTAAAATGCCTCCTCAGCTAATTCCATATCTTCACCGTGGACTGCACCACCGGGCATCCTGAATACCTACTCTGAGCAATTGGCAATGCTGCCGTCACCATAGCCCTCAAACTATATTCCTTACAAGATTCCTTCTCCATCCTAACCCACTCTACCCCTTCTCTTTCCCACCACCGCCGCACCTTGTCCACATTCGCCGCCCAATAATAATGAAGCAAGTTCAGCAACACTAATCCCCCCTGCTGCCTCTGCCTCTGCAATAGGGTCCTCCACATCCTCGGCACCTTCCCTGCCCATATAAAGTCCGAGACGATTGTGTCCACTTTCCGAAAAAAGGCTTTTGGTATAAAGATTGGGCGAGTCTGAAAGATAAACAAGAACCTCGACAGAATATTCGTTTCATGACTTGGACCCTCTCCGCCAATGTTAAGTGCAGTGTATCCCACCTCTTAAAATCCTCCCTGGCCTCCTCCACCAGCTTCGTTAAGTTCCACTTATGCAGTCACGTCCATTCCCTCGCTACCTGAATCCCCGAGCACCTAAACCTATGCCTCACTAAAGTAAATGGCGCTCCCTCTAAATTAGCCTGCTGTCCCAGCTCATTCGCCGGGAATACCTCGCTTTTCCTTACATTCAGCTTGTACCCTGAGAATCCTCCAAACCTCCCCAGCAGGTTCAACGGATCTGAAACATATAGCAAGAGGTCATCTGCATAGAGCGACACCCGATGCTCCCTCTGTCCCCTCATGATCCCCCATCACTCCGCTGACCCTCTGAAAGCCATCACCAATGGCTCTATGGCCAGTGCAAACAGCAGTGGTGACAGCATAATACCCCTGTGTAAGTCAAAGCTTTGTGAGCTCATATCATTTGTCCTCGCCCTTGGTGCCACATACAGCAACCGCACACATGCCACAAATCTCAGCCCAACCCATCCTTCCCAAAACCTCGAACAAGTACTGCCACTCCACCCGATCAAAGGCCGCCTCCGTGTCCATGGACACCATCACCTCCGGTACCAGAACCCCCGACAGATTCATCACCACATTCACCAGCCATCTTATAATACTCACGAGCTGCCTGCCCTTCACAAAGCCTGTTTGATCTTCTGCAACCTCCCCTGGGACAAAATCCTCCATCCTCCCCGCCAACAACTTAGCCATTACTTTCCATTGCGCGGCTGCCTCCCGCCCGGCGTCACCGGAATCCGACCCAAATCCTCTATTCACGGGTGAGCCCTGACATTTTACCTCTCATCCGGGATGCGCCCACTTATTCCGAAGAGATGGAGCTCCTGAAGGGACATTACGTTCGACCAGTAAACCAAGTATACGCCAGGCACCTCCTGGCCACGAAACAACAACTCCCTGGACGATTTCTAGCATGCCGTGCACATCCTAAGTAGGAACTGTGACTGCCAGGCAGTTTCGGCAGTCCAGCACACCAAACTTTTAATTAGAGACGCGTACGTCACAGGCATGAGGTCTGCGTGCGTCCGCCAACGGCTACTGGAAGGGGGTACGCTTGATCTTGCGGGAACTAGACAGCTCGCTAACTTGTTAGAAGTGGCCTCCCATAATGTCCTGTCCTACGCCCCGACCGCACAGCATCCTCGTGGGCATCATGGGCCCCAGCAGCTGCCGACTCCAGCTCACCGCAAGCCTGTGCCGCCAGCCAACTCTGGGGGGCCCAAGTGTTATTTTTGCGGGCAAAACGAGCACCCCAGGCAGGGTGTGGGAAGAAAGGACACTTCACTTCTGTTTGCCAGGCCCGGTTGGTCTCTGCTGTTTCCAGGCCCGGCATTCCTACACCCTTCACGTGCGACCCAGGGGCACCGCCATCTTCTTCATCGCTAGCCACATGCGGCCCGTGGGCGCCTCCATCTTCCACACCGCAAGCCACGTGCGGCTCATGGGCGCCGCCATCTTTGATGTTGCCCGCCATGTGCGCCCCGTGGGCACCGCCATCTTCGGCACCATTTTGGACGGCTTCTCAGGATCCCTGCTCGTCTGGCCGTTCATCGCCTGCCACTACCTCCGCCACCGCTGACCAGCCCGGGACCTCCCAGAATCTGCCGCAGCTCACCTCGATCACCTTGGATCAGTCCCAGCCCCGCAACCTCGCGACCGCGACGACGACGGTGAAGGCCGATGGGCACGAGACGACCTGCCTTTTTGACTGCAGGAGCACAGAGAGCTTCATCCACCCCACTACGGTCAGGCGCTGCTCCCTCCTGGTACACCCCGTCACCCAGAAAGTCTTCCTGGCCTTTGGATCCCATTCTGTGGCAATCCGGATGTACTGCATCGCGACTCTCACTGTCCAAGGCATAGAGTTCAGCAACTTCTGGCTCTCCGTTCTCTCCCACCTCTGCGCTGCCCTGTTACTTGGCCTGGATTTTCAATGCCATCTCCAAAGCCTAACTTTAAAATTCGGCGGACCCCTACCCCCCTCACCGTCTGCGGCTTCATGCCCCTTAAGGTCGACCTACCCTCCCTGTTTGTGAACCACACCCTGGAATGCAAACCCATCGCCATCAGGAACAGACGGTACAGTGCCCAGGACAGGACCTTCATCAGGTCGGAGGTCCAATGGCTTCTGCGGGAAAGGGTCATTGAGGCCAGGAACAGCCCCTGGAGAGCTCCAGTGATGGTTGTGAAGACTGGGGAGAAGCACAGGATGGTCATTGACTACAGTCAGACAATCAATCCATACACGCAGCTCGATGCGTACCCTCTTCCGCGCATATCTGCCATGGTCAATCAGATTGCGCAGTATCGAGTCTTTTCCACAGTGGACTTGAAGTCTGCCTACCACCAGCTCCCCATCTGCCCAGAGGACTGCCAATACACTGCATTCGAAGCAGATGGCCGCCTCTATCACTTCCTTAGGGTTCCCTTCGGCGTCACTAATGGGGTCTCGGTCTTCCAGCGAGAGATGGACCGAATGGTTGACCGGTACGGACTGCAGGCCACATTCCCGTACTTAGATAACGTCACCATCTGCAGCCACGATCAGCAGGATCACGATGCGAACCTCCAAAAATTTCTCCAGACCGCCAAACTCCTTAATCTCACATACAATAAGGAGAAATGCGTATTCCGCACCAACCGCTTAGCCATCCTTGGCTATGTCGTGGAAAATTGAGTCCTAGGGCCCGACCCCGACCGCATGCGCCCCCTCATGGAACTCCCTCTCCCCCACTGCCCCAAGGCCCTGAAACGATGCCTGGGGTTTTTCTCCTATTACGCTCAGTGGGTCCCTAATTATGTGAACAAGGCCCACCCACTCATTCAGTCCACAGTTTTCCCCCTGGTGGCTGAGGCCCGCCAGGCCTTCAACCGCATCAAGGCAGACATCGCCAAGGCCACGATGCACGCGGTCGACGAGTCCCTCCCTTCTAGGTGGAGAGCAATGCATCGGACATAGCTCTGGCCGCCACCCTCAATCAGGCGGGCAGGCCCGTGGCCTTCTTTTCCTGCACCCTCCATGCCTCCAAAATTCAGCACTCCTGTGTCGAAAAGGAGGCCCAAGCCATTGTGGAAGCTGTGACACATTGGAGGCATTACCTGGCCGGCGGGAGATTCACTCTCCTCACTGACCAACGGTCGGTTGCCTTCCTGTTTAATAATACACAGCGGGGCAAGATCGAAAATGACAAGATCTTGAGGTGGAGGATCGAGCTCTCCACCTATAATTATGAGATTTTGTATCACCAGGGGAAGCTCAACAAGCCCCCTGATGCCCTGTTCCGTGGTACATGTGCCAGCGCACAAGTGGACCGACTCCGAGCTCTCCACTATGACCTCTGCCACCCCGGGGGGTCACCCGGTTCTTCCATTTCATCAAGGCCATCAATCTGCCCTACTCCATTGAGGAGGTCAGGACCGTCACCAGGGACTGCCAGGTCTGCACAGAGTGCAAGCCACACTTCTACCGGCCAGATAGAGCGCACCTGGTGAAGGCCTCCCGCCCTTTTGAACGCCTCAGTGTGGACTTCAAGGGGCACCGCCTCTCCACAACCGCAACACGTACTTTCTGAACGTGGTCGATGAGTACTCCCGGTTCCCTTTTGCCATCCCATGCCCCGATATGACTTCTGCCATGGTAATTAAAGCCCTGCACAGCATCTTCACTCTGTTTGGTTTCCCCACCTTCATCCACAGCGATCGGGGATCGTCTTTTATGAACGATGAGCTGCGTCAGTTCCTGCTCAGCAAGGGCATTGCCTCAAGCAGTATGACCAGCTACAATCCCCAGGGAAACGGGCAGGTGGAGAGGGAGAACGGGACGGTCTGGAAAGCCGTCCTGCTGGCCCTGCAGTCTAAAAATCTCCCGGTCTCCCGCTGGCAGGAGGTCCTCCCCGACGCACTCCACTCCATCCGATCGCTCCTCTGCACTGCGACTAACGAGACCCCTCACAAGCAGGTGTTTGCCTTCCCCAGGAAGTCCACCTCCGGGGTCTCACTCCCAACATAGCTGACAGTTCCTGGACCCGTCCTCCTTCGGAAGCATGTGCGGACCCATAAGTCGGACAACTTGGTCGAAAAAGTCCACCTCTTACATGCTAACCCACAGTACGCCTACGTGGCGCACCCCGATAGCCGCCAGGACACAGTCTCCCTCCGGGACCTGGCACCCGCTGGATCTCCACCCACGGCCCCTGACCTGACACCGCTCCCCCCTCCCCCTCATTCACCCCTGCGCCACTCATCCTCCCTCCAGCAAACCCCACTGCAGCCCCCACCCCAGCAGGATCCATCCTCCCACTGATTCCACTCAGCCGTGACGAAGGCGAGGACAACACGCTCCCGGAGTCGCAAGTGACTAAGTCGGCGCCCACATCACCACCAGGACTGAGGCGATCGAAGAGGAGGGTGAAGGCCCCCCACAGACTTAACTTGTAATATTTTCCACCACCCCTGCTGGTAGGGGGTGAATGTAGTAGTCACCACTAGTAGTATATTACATATATTACAGCACTGCCCGTATATTAGAGGTACGAGGGTAAATCCCTGCCTGCTGGCTCCGCCCAGTAGGCAGCGTATAAATATGTGTGCTCTCCTGTGCTGCAGCCATTCTGGTTCCAGCTACAGGAGGAACAACATCTTTGCTCAATAAAGCCTTGATTATTCCACTACTTTTGTCTTTGTGGTAATTGATAGTGCATCAGTCCCTGGTAGTACTCCCTAAATGCCTCGTTTATCTTCCCTGGCTTCGACACCACATCCCCAGCCCCAGTCCATATCTTCAATATTTCCCTGGACGCAGCCTGCCTCCGGAGCTGGTGCACCAGCATGCGGCTCACCATTTCCCCATACTCAAATTGTGCCCCTCTTGCCCTACGCAGTTGCCCTAACTCCCTCCCCATTGTCAGTCTGTCAAACTGCCCCTGCAACTTTTTCTTCCTCACCATTCCATCCACGGTGGGCACTCTTGAATATTCCCTGTCTACCTCCACTATCTCGCTTACGAGACGGTCATGTTCCGCCTTCCTTTCCTTATTTGCACGAGCCTTAAACAAAATAATTTCCCCCGACCACTGCCTTCAATGCTTCCCAAAAAATGGCACCAACATCTCCCATCCTGTTTCAACTCCACGTACTCCTTAACCGCCGCCCACACCTTATCACAGAAACCTCCATCCGCCAACAATCCGAGTCAAACATCCACCCCGGCCTCTGCTCTCGTCCCGATCTAAACCATATCTCCAGCTAGTGGGGCACATGGTCCGAGATAACTATCCCCGCATACTCTGCCCCCTCCACCCCAACCAAAATCTCCCAACTCATTACAAAGTAATCAATCCTCGTCTTACACCTTATAGACGTGTGAAAAGAAGGAAAACTCCCTTCCCCCTGGGTTCTGAAAGCACCATGGATCCACCATACCCATCCTCTCCATCAATTCCCCCCCAGTTCCCTTGCCATTCGTACCCTACCCATCGACCTAGGGCTCGACATATCCACCCTCAGCTCGAGGACACAATTAAAATCTCCTCCCATGATCAACTGGCATGTGGCCAAATATGGGATCGCTGCCAACAACCCCGTCATAAGAACATAAGAACATAAGAACTAGGAGCAGGAGTAGGCAATCTGGCCCCTCGAGCCTGCTCCGCCATTCAATGAGATCATGGCTGATCTTTTGTGGACTCAGCTCCACTTTCCGGCCCGAACACCATAACCCTTAATCCCTTTATTCTTCAAAAAACTATCTATCTTTACCTTAAAAACATGTAATGAAGGAGCCTCAACTGCTTCACTGGGCAAGGAATTCCATAGATTCACAACCCTTTGGGTGAAGAAGTTCCTCCTAAACTCAGTCCTAAATCTACTTCCCCTTATTTTGAGGCTATGCCCCCTAGTTCTGCTTTCACCCGCCAGTGGAAACAACTTGCCCGCATCTATCCTATCTATTCCCTTCATAATTTTAAATGTTTCTATAAGATCCCCCCTCATCCTTCTAAATTCCAACGAGTACAGTCCCAGTCTACTCAACCTCTCCTCATAATCCAACCCCTTCAGCTCTGGGATTAACCTAGCGAATCTCCTCTGCACACCCTCCAGTGCCAGTACGTCCTTTCTCAAGTAAGGAGACCAAAACTGAACACAATACTCCAGGTGTGACCTCACTAACACCACATACAATTGCAACATAACCTCCCTAGTCTTAAACTCCATCCCTCTAGCAATGAAGGACAAAATTCCATTTGCCTTCTTAATCACCTGTTGCACCTGTAAACCAACCTTCTGTGACTCATGCACTAGCACACCCAAGTCTCTCTGCACAGCGGCATGCTTTAATATTTTATTGTTTAAATAATAATCCCGTTTGCTGTTATTCCTACCAAAATGGATAACCTCACATTTGTCAACATTGTATTCCATCTGCCAGACCCTAGCCCATTCACTTAACCTATCCAAATCCCTCTGCAGACTTCCAGTATCCTCTGCACTTTTCGCTTTACCACTCATCTTAGTGTCATCTGCAAACTTGGACACATTGCCCTTGGTCCCCAACTCCAAATCATCTATGTAAATTGTGAACAATTGTGGACCCAGCACGGATCCCTGAGGGACACCACTAGCTACTGATTGCCAACCAGAGAAACACCCATTAATCCCCACTCTTTGCTTTCTATTAATTAACCCTTTGCTTTCTATTAATTAACCTTTGCCCACATCATCCCAATTTGGGGCATACACATTTACCAACACCACCGGCTCCCCTTCCAATACCCCACTCACAATCACATATCTCCCACCCAGATCCCTCATCTCCTTTGCACTCACAAATCCTGTTTTTTGCTCATTAGAATCGCCACTCCCCTCGATTTCGAATCAAACCCTGAGTGAAAACCTGCCTGACCCACCCCATCCTTTAACCTAACCTGGTCCTTCACACAGAGGTGAGTCTCCTGCAGAAACACCACCCCTGCTTTCAGGCTCCTGAGGTGCATGAACACCCGTGACCTTTTAACTGGCCCATTCAGTCCCCGGACGTTCCACGTTACCAGCCTTACCGGAGGCTTATGCCTCCAATCCCCTGTATCGTCCGTCATCTTTCCCACTTAACTCATGGCCCCTTAATTCCACTCCATACCTAGCCCATCCGAGATGCCCCTTTCTCCGCCCCTGACCAGGTCATCATTCACCCCTTGCCACGTTGCAACAACCTCCACCCGCGCACACACACACACACACCCCCCCCCCCCCCACTCCCTCCAGCCACCCCTCTCGGCCTTCTCCACCACCACCTCATCACCTGCTAGCACGGCAGCCCCTGCCCAAATGCACCTCCCAATAACCTCCCCTTCCCCTCCACTCCTCAGCTCAAGGAGGAAGGCTCCCTGTTGATCTTACCCTCCCCCACCCAAACAATTACTTCTCCTGAATCCCAAGTTTACTTCTCCAAAACCAAACAAACAAATGTTAAACACAAACAGTCCCAGAAAACAGGAGGGGGGTTGGGAACATCCATCCCCACATAAATTTTTCACCCCTACAACCCCTCACAATCCCAACAGTGAACAACGAAACCCCCCCGAAAAACACAAACATCCCCCAATCCCTACCCCCACTTCAAACATGCTCCCAACCATTCCAACGTGCCAGCACCCCGGTTCCCAAGCATTGGCCGCTCAGTTCTCCCCCAGTTTATGCTCCTAAAGGAAGTCTTCGGCCGCTTCTGGGATCTTGAAATAATACTCCCGACCTCCGAACATCACCCATAACTTCGCCGGGTAGAGCACCCCAAACCTGATATGCTACCGGTACAGCACCGCCTTGGCCTTGTTGAAGTTTGCCTGTCTTTTCGCCAATTTGGCTCCGATGTCCTGATAAATTCGGACCTTATTCACCTCCCAATCGCAGGTACATTTCTCCCTGTCCCATCGCATAATCTCTTTCTCCACCAATTTGTGGAATCTCACGATCACCGCCTGCAGTGGCTCCACAGCTCTAGGCTTCTGCCTCAGGGACCTATGCACTTGGTCCACTTCAGGTGCCTTATCCAGAACCTCTTCTGCCATGAGCCCTGCCAGCATCTTCGAGATGTACCTCATGGCACTCACACCTTCCACTCCTTCAGGCAGGCCCACTCCTCATAGGTTCTGCTTTCTCGAGGTATTCTCCTGCTCTTCCAACTTTGCCTTCAATGTTTTACAGAGGTCTCCTTGGAGCACCACCTCCACCTCCAGAGTCACCATATGATCGCTGTGATCCGAGATCACTCTTTCAATCTCCCCAATCAGTGACCTCCAAACACTTCTCCATCCGTTCCACAGAACTCTTCAGGGGTGCCATTGCTCTTTATATGGCCTTTGAGCGATCCTCCCGCATTTCTTTCCTCTGCTGATGGAATTATGCCTTCAAAAAAGTCATCAGCTGCTCCATCTGGGGCCTTTCAGCTTGCATCAGACCTTCCTCCGCCTGCATGTTTACAGTGGTTGCTGCTGCAGCCCAAGCTTGTACCAACTTTTCAGCTGGAACTTCCGGTGGTGGCTATGAAACAGGCGAAGAAGGGGCTGAACAAAGGTGGTGTAGAAGCTCAAGTGGGAAGAAAGATGGCCGATGAACGGACCACGGAAAGGACAGTCCAGGCAACACTGGACAACATGCTGCAGGTCATGAAAAGAGAGCTTCGCAGCACTGAAGCGGGATAATTTGGAACCGCTCCAGAAAGCGGTGGAGTGGCTTGACCAGAGGCTGGATGCTCAGGATAAGAAGGTCCAGGCACTGGAGAAGACAGTGAAAGAGCAGGCGATTTCTTCCAAACGGTAGCGGACGTGAAAATTAGTAAGTTAAAGGAGCAGCAAGCAAGGCTGATGGACAGGCTGGAGGACCTGGAAAACAGGTCTTGCCGGCAGAATCTGAGAATCATTGGGCTCCCTGAGGGGGCCGAGGGAGTGGATGCCACGGCATATGTGGCAGACATGCTGCAGAAGCTGGTGGGGGATGATTTTTTCCTGTGTCCATTGGAGCTGGACAGGGCACACAGAATGCAGGCGAGGCAGCCACGAAAGGGGGGGGGGGGGGGCGATGGTGGTCAGGTTCCATAGGTTTGTGCACAAGGAGCGGGTTCTACAGTGGGCCAAGAGCACGAAGAGCTTCTGTAATGAACTCCAATTGGCTTTATTGGTTGGCCAATTGGAGTATGAGCTCCCTCAATGATAGCTCATTGAGGGGGCCCATATAATCACCTGTGTAGGCTTTGTGAGCCAGTCTTAAGTTGACTGGACTGCTAGCAGCACTGTTTGTAGCTGCTCCTGTAATATCGTTATTGTAAATAAATATTGGTGTGGTGACGGAACACCTGCCTCCCGTGGATTACCACAGTGGCGACGAGGTAAACTACGAATTTTGCAGAGACCAGCTGCCGCACTCGGAGGGTAAGCCTTGCCATTTTAAAAATGCCATTTTTTGGGAGGTTAGAGGCATTCAACCCGGCTATTGAGGACTGGTCCCAGTATGTGGAGAGAATGTGTTACTTCTTCTGGGCAAATGATATACTGACGGACAAAAGGAGACGGCTTATCCTGCTGTCGGCGTGCGGACCCTCCGCTTTCGCCATTATACGTAGTCTGACTTATCCCGATGCGCCGGACATGAAAACTTTCCAAGAAGTAACGGAATTGGTGAAAGAGCACTACGACCCAAAACCACCCCTCATTTTGCGTAGGTACAGATTCTACACAGCGAAGAGGGAAGACAGGGAGTCAGTCACGAATTTCTTGACCCGCCTGAGAAGACTGGCGGAAAACTGTGAGTTCGGCCCGACGCTAAATGAAATGCTTCAGGACCGGTTAGTGTGTGGTATAAACGACCTCACAATACAGAAACGCCTGCTGGCGGAAATGGAGCTAGACTGCAGGCAGGCGTTACAGCTCGCACTGTCCCTAGAAAAGGCAGCAAGTGGGGCGCAGGAACTACAGGGCACGCCAATGGAGGTAGATACCTGTGAGAGGGACTACCACAACGGGTCCTGCTACCAGATAGCCGCTCTCAGGAAAAACCTGAGGAAGAGAGGGAAAAAGGAAAACCCCAGAACTGCCCCCATGTCTGCCAGGACTAACTGGAGACAGTGGGAAGTACCGGCTGAGGCTCCCCCAACAGAGAAGGACCGTTTCTGGCACCAGACAGAGTGGGGTAACAACGACAGAAACCCTAGAAGGAGGTGGCAAAAGAGGAATAGCAGGTGGGGATGCAGGGAAGTACACAACCTAGACGCCCCATCCTCCTCCGAAGGGGAACAATTATATAATATTACAACGAAGAAAGCAGAACCCATTAGGATTACCCCACGGGTGAACGGGCGGCCGACAATAATGGAAATAGACACGGGTGCAGCCGTATCAGTAATGGGAGTGGCAGCATTTAGAAAAATCAAAGATGGACTCCAGCCACTAACCCTAACAAAAACATTGACAAAACATAAAACCTACACGCGGGAACCCCTGGAAGTTCTAGGCACGACTCATGTACCTGTGGAATATGAGAAACAATTGCTCAGATTACCGTTGACGATAGTAGAGGGCTCCGGACCGAGCTTAATTGGATGGAACTGGCTGAAAGACCTAAAATTAGATTGGATGAAAATTTTCCAGAGTGGAAGCGGGCAGTTGAGTGGAGTACTCCAAAATTACCCGGAGGTCTTCCAGAAAGGTTTGGGGGAAATCATAGGAGCCAAAGCAACTTTGCACGTGGTCCCAGAAGTCCTTCCAAAATTTTGTAAGGCCAGGCCGGTACCTTTTGCATTAAGGAAGAAAGTAGATGACGAAATAGAAAGGTTACGGCGCGACGGCATTATCAGACCAGTACAATTCTTGGAATGGGCAGCGCCAGTGGTACCAATTTTGAAGCCAGACGGCTCGATACGTCTCTGTGGAGATTTCAAACAGACAGTAAACAAATACGCACTGCTGGACAAATACCCAATCCCGAAAATAGACGACCAATATGCCAAATTGGCAGGTGGGTTTTTGTTCACGATACTAGACATGAGCCATGCCTACCTGCAGTTAAAACTGGACAAGTCTCCCAGAAGTTCGCTACGATCAACACCCTGAAGGGCCTTTTTCGTTATACTAGGCTACCTTTTGGAGTGTCATCAGCCTGCGCTATATTCCAGGGTACGATGGAAAATATTCTGCAGGGACTACCGCAGGTGGCGATTTATTTGGACGATGTCTTAATCACGGGCAGGACAAACAGGGAACACTTAAGGAACCTGGAGGAAGTGCTCAGGCGTTTCGCAAAGGCAGGCGTACGGCTAAAAAGGGAAAAATGTGTTTTTCTGGCCCCACAAGTGACGTACCTGGGATATAAAGTAGACGAGTCAGGCTTACATCCATTAGAAGACAGAGTGAGGGCAATAAAAGAAGCCCCAGCTCCCACCACGGTCCAGGAGTTACGATCATTTCTAGGGTTGGTAACCTATTATGGAAAATTTATTGAAAATAGGGCGTCCATCCTAGAACCCCTCCACCAGCTACTAAAAAAGGGGCAAGAATGGAAATGGTCCACCCGCCAAAACCGAGCATTTAGGAACATTAAGGAACAGCTGTCATCCAAAAATGTCCTAGAGCATTATGACCCAAGGAAGGAGTTGGTGGTCACTTGTGATGCATCCCCCTACGGGGTAGGAGCCGTCTTAGCCCATAGAGGAAGGAATGGGGAAGAACGGCCAATAGCCTATGCTTCGAGGACCTTGGCGATGGCTGAGAGGAAGTACGCCCAAATCGAGAAGGAAGGACTGGTGGTGATATTCGCAGTAAAAAAATTTCACCAGTATCTGTACGGGCGGAAATTCACCATAGTGACGGACCATAAGCCGTTATTAGGGTTATTAAAAGAAGACAAGTCAATACCCACGATTGCATCAGCTAGAATCCAACGCTGGGCGTTGCTACTGGCGGCATATAGATACGTTCTGGAGCACAGACCGGGAACGCGAGTAGCACATGCAGATGCTTTGAACAGACTTCCCTTCCCGGACACTCCGCCGCAAATACCAAAAGTAGAGGAGACAGTAATGACTCTAAATTTTTTGGACACCCTACCAGTAGACGCACAACATATTCGGTTGTGGACGCAAAAAGACCCAGTTTTAGCCAAGGTGAAGCATTTACTGCTAACAGGGGAACTGGAAAGACCAGTGGAGCACCCATACTGGAGCAGAAGGGACCAAATAACCGTAGAAGACGGTATCCTATTATGGGGAGCCCGGGTAATCGTCCCAGCTCAGGGCCGTCAGGCAATCTTAACTGAATTACATCATGGACACCCAGGAGTGTCTAAAATGAAGATGCTAGCTCCAAGCTACGTTTGGTGGCCAGGTTTGGACACAGACATTGCAGCCTTGGTACGTCAGTGCCAGGAGTGCCAACAGGGGCAAAGAGTGCCACCAGCGGTGCCATTGCACCCGTGGGATTGGCCAGGCAGACCGTGGACCCGCCTGCATATTGACCACGCCAGCCCTTTCATGGGCTCAATGTTTTTGGTGATAGTGGACGCCCACTCCAAATGGTTGGACGTCCACCGGGTAAACACGGCAAGCACAGCATCGACAATTGAAAAGCTCAGGGCCTCGTTTGCAACACATGGACTTCCGGAGGTATTGGTGTCGGACAACGGAACGGCATTCACAAGTGGGGAATTTGGAAAATTCCTGAAGGAAAACGGAGTCCGTCACATCAAAACGGCCCATAACCATCCAGCGACCAACGGCCTGGCAGAGAGAGCGGTCCAGACACTTAAAGCGGGACTCAAGAAGCAGCCGGCAGCGTCAATAGACACAAAGCTCTCCCGCTGGCTGTTTGATTACAGGACCACACCGCATTCCACAACGGGCATACCGCCAGCTGAACTCTTAATGGGAAGGCGGCTGCGAACGAGGCTGAGTCTCCTTTTCCCAAATTTAACAGGGAAAGTGGAGAAACAACAGGAGGCCCAACGCAGGGGGCATGATAATAGTCGGCAGCAGAGACATTTCCAGGTGGGGGCACCGGTTTGGGTCAAGAATTATGGGAATGGACCAACGTGGGTCAAAGACACGGTAGAGTCCCAAACAGGGCCCATATCCTATGAGGTTTCAATAGGAGGTAAGGTGCTGAAGAAACACCTAGACCAAATAAGGGCAGCGGAACCACACCTGGAGGCAGGCAAAGCAGGACCGCCTCAAGCTGGGATAGCCCAGACGGAAAGGATACCCACACCCCAGCCCCGAGCAATTTCTCCAGACCCCGTCATCCAGTCGTCAGAGTCGGAGATGGACACGCTCGACGAGGCCGCCGCGACACCTCTCTCCAAGGAGGAGGAAGAACAACTTCCAAGGAGATCGTCAAGGAAAAGACGGGCACCTATAAGGTACCCACCGCCCACTTCGGAGAACGACCCGGCGGACGACACAGAGGTGACAGACCCAGACATGAGGAGCAGGAAGAAGCTCCGAGGAATGCCAGCTGGCAGGAATTCCTCGGACCTTGGGGGGGAGGGGTGTAATGAACTCCAATTGGCTTTATTGGTTGGCCAATTGGAGTATGAGCTCCCTCAATGATAGCTCATTGAGGGGGCCCATATAATCACCTGTGTAGGCTTTGTGAGCCAGTCTTAAGTTGACTGGACTGCTAGCAGCACTGTTTGTAGCTGCTCCTGTAATATCGTTATTGTAAATAAATATTGGTGTGGTGACGGAACACCTGCCTCCCGTGCATTACCACAGCTTCTCATGCAACAACAGTGTCCTGCGCATCTACCAGGATCTGAGCCAGGAGGTGGCCAGAAGGAGGGCAGCCGACAGACAAATTAAAGAGATTCTGTTTAAAAAGAAGGTCAAGTTTGGGCTACTTTTCCCGGCGCGGCTTTGGGTCACATACTGGGAACAGCAACATTATTTTGACGACCCGGAGGAAGCGATGGACTTCGCTAAGGGGCATGTACTGGTGCCGAACTGAGGACCCATGGACTCAAGTTAGAGTGTATTAAGGGATGTCTGCATCATTTCTTCACAGATTGCCCTTTGTGTTAGCGATGTCGTTTGGCATGCTCTTTTACTTAAAATTGGGGGTGTTCTTGTGTTTGTGTTTGCCTGTTTGAAAGTTTTAAAGTGAAAGCCAAAGTTATAGTTAAAGTTTAAGTTGTTGGGTGCGCTCCCGCTGTCACTAGCGGGGAGAGTACAGACGGTGAAGATGATGATCCTCCCGAGATTCCTGTTTATTTTTCAGTGTCTCCCTATTTTCATTTCGCGGTCCTTCTTTAAAAGAATCAATAAAATCATCCTGGGATTTGTTTGGGCGGGGAAGTCCCCGCAGGTAAAGAGGGGGATGCTGGAACGGAACCGTAGCGAGGGCGGGCTGGCGTTGCCGAACCTCAGCAACTACTACTGGGCGGCTAACATAGCCATGATAAGGAAATGGATGGTGGGTACGAGGTCGGTTTGGGAGCGGGTGGAGGCTGCTTTGTGCAGGGGCACCAGCTTGGCAGCCCTGGTCACGGCTCCCCTGCCGCTTCCGCCGGCCAGGTACTCCACCAGCCCTATAGTGGTGGTGGCTCTGCGGATTTGGGGCCAATGGAGGAGGCATGCGGGGGAAGTGGGAGCGTCGGTCTGGTCCCCAATATGTGACAACCACCGATTTGTCCTGGGGAAGATGGATGGCGGGTTTCGAGCGTGGCGGAGGTCGTGGGTGGGAAGGATGGGCGACTTGTTCCTGGAAGGGAGCTTCGCGAACAGGAGGGCGCTGGAGGAGAAGTTCGGGCTGGTGAGGGGGAATGACTTTCAGTACTTGCAAGTGCGGGATTTTGTACGTAGACAGGTCCCGTCCTTTCCACGCCTTCCACCAAGGGGGATCCAGGACAGGGTAATTTCCAGGGGTGAGGTAGGAGAGGGGAGAGTCTCAGATATTTATAAGGAGCTTATGGGAGCGGAGGACACAGGGACCGAGGAACTGAAACTTAAGTGGGAGGAGCTTGGTGGGGAGTTGGAGAGAAGCGTATGGGCAGACGCTCTGAGGAGGGTAAATGCAACTGCAACATGTGCCAGGCTCGGCCTGATTCAGCTCAAGGTGGTTCACCGGGCCCACATGCGGTGGCCCGGATGAGCAAATTCTTTGGGCTGGAGGACAAGTGTGCTAGATGTGAGGGAGGACCAGCAAACCATGTCCACATGTTCTGGGCGTGTCCAAAACTCAGTGGATACTGGCAGGGAGTTGCGGACGTCATATCCCGGGTACTGAAAACAAGGGTGGTCATGAGTCTAGAGGTGGCGATCTTTGGGGTGTCGGAAGACCCGGGAGTCCAGGAGGGGATAGAGGCCGACGTTGTGGCCTTTGCTTCCCTGATAGCCCGGCGACGAATACCGTTGGCCTGGAGGGAATTAAAGCCCCCAAGGACCGAGTATGGCTGTCGGACATGGCAAGCTTTCTCGGCTTGGAAAAAAATCAAGTTCGCCTTACGAAGATCACTATCGTGGTCCACCCGGAGGTGGCAACCATTCATCGACTTCTTCGCGGGGAACAAATCGTCAGCAGTGGGGGGGGGGGGGGGGGTAGATTAGTGTAGAGTGGGGGGAAGAATAGGCAAGTCCATTTGCGAGAGTGGTACTGTTATTTGCACTATGTTTTTTGTAATTGGTATCTGCACACTAATGTATATAGTTACTGTTTACAATGCCAAAAATACCTCAACAAAATTGTCTGTTAAAAGAAAAATACTTTTCAGCCGAATCTCTCACTGTTTTCTGATGGGTCTGGTAACCAGCAGACATACCACTCCCAGGGGAAACTATTCCTCCAACATTCATCTATGCCTTTTCATCAAAATTTCCCCCTATATCGGGTACAAAGGAGCTGCCCTGTGTGTGACCACTCACTCCATGGCCAACAGCGGAAGTTGTGGGAAGTGTCAGGACAGTTTGGGTTTGGGCAGAGGTTTGTGGCCTCGCTGTATGCAGATGACCTGTTGCTGTATATCTCACACCCATTGGGAGGATCTGGAGTATCCTGGAGAAGTTTGGCTGGTTTTTTGGATACAAGCTAAATATGGAGAAGAGTGAGATGTTCACGATTGAGGCCAGGGTACAGGAGAGGAGGTTGGGAGAGTTACCATTCAAGGTGAGGAGGGGTGGAGAGCTTCAGATACTTGGGCATCGAGGTGGCACAGGAATGGGCGCAGTTGCTTAAACTGATATTGACTCGGTTGGTGGAGCAGATGAAGGGAGGTTTTAAGAGGTGGGATGTATTGCCGCTGGCGGGGTGGGTGCAGACAGTGAAAATTACGGTGTTGCAGCAGATATGTTAGCGACCTTTAAGACTTATCTGCATAGGCACATGAACAGATGGGGTATAGGATATAGGTAATTAGTCCAGATAGGACAGGTAATCGGTGCAGGCTTGGAGGTTGAAGGGCCTGCTCCTGTGCTGCATTGTTCTTTGTTCTTAATTCAGTTAATCCTTGCTCACATACTGCAGTGCTGCTTAGAAGTACTTGTGCGTAATTTAATTATCCAGCTTCCTCCACATCATCTCTGGATGCATTGATTACAAAAGTAGATGGAGGTGCTGGCCGTGCTACCCCAGTTCTCAGGATGTTGTGGATGTGAAAGTGGTGTGGGGGTGGTGGGGGGTTGACACATATGCCATGGGGGGCCGTAATTCAGCAGGGCCTCACTTCCTCGCCCGATGCCAACCTCCACCCCGGCGACTGCCCTTTCTTCGGGCCCGCCGACAGCGTCCAGTGCCCTCTGCTCTGCTGCAGTGAGGGGCCAGCAGTCCCGCTCCAGTCTTCTCCCACTCCATGGGGTTATGAACTGCCTTCTCCTGCACAGAAAACGCAGAGTGTTAGACAGTCCGAGCGACACATGCAGCCCAGGGGATGGATATCTAGTGGCTTCAGTGGCTGCCGACATATGGTGCAAGTCGGGGGTTCGACCATCCTCCGGGTGTGTGGGATGGGGGTTGGTTGGTGGCAGGGGGACAGTGCTGCCTATTCAACCTGCTGCTCTGAGGAAGTTGCGCAGTGTTTCCCAGCACTGCTGGCTGGCCCGGACAGTGTTCCCCATGGCACTGATCACCTCTGCCTCCTCCGTCCAGGCGAACAGCGGCGGCTGGCAGCCTCTTTCCCACCCAGGGTACAGGGTCACCCGCCTCTCCGCCACGGCGTCCAGCAGGGTCTGCAGTTCCGCATCGGAGATTCTCGGGGCCATACGTCTGGCTGCCGTTTTGTTGGCTGGGATGGTGTGTGTGGGGAGTGAAGTGTGTATATGCGGCTGCAGCTTTTCAGCCTCCTGAGTGTCAATCCCGGACCCAGTGAATCCCGTACCGTTTCTCATAATAATGGTAATATTTATTAGTGTCACAAGTAGGCTTATGTTAACACTACAATTAAGTTACTGTGAAAAGCCCCTAGTCGCCAGATCCGGCGCCTGTTTGGGTGCCGAGAGGAAGAATTCACAATGTCCAATTCACCTAACAAGCATGTCTTTCAGGACTTGAGGGAGGAAATCGGAGCACCCGGAGGAAGCCCACGCAGATGGAGAGCGCGCAGACTCCACACAGACAGTGAGCCAAACCGGAAATTGAACCTGGGACCATGGTGCTGTGAAGCAACAGTGTTAACAATTGTGCTACCGTGCTGCCCATTGAAATTGATTGTCTTCCACTTGGCGCCCCTTAATGGTCACTGAATCGGCCCAGGTGCGGCGCTAGTTTCACTGTCGTAGAACTCCACGGGTCCTGCCCCGGCATCAGCACAGTCTCCGGAATGGAGAATCTGGGCGAGGGCAGCACGGCAGCATAAGACCATAAGACATAGGAGTGGAAGTAAGGCCATTCGGCCCATCGAGTCCACTCCGCCATTCAATCATGGCTAATGGGCATTTCAACTCCACCTACCAGCATTCTCCCCGTAGCCCTTAATTCCTCGCGACATCAAAAATTTATCTATCTCTGCCTTGAAGCCATTTAGCGTCCCGGCCTCCACTGCACTCCGCGGCAATGAATTCCACAGGCCCACCACTCTCTGGCTGAAGAAATGTCTCCGCATTTCTGTTCTGAATTTACCCCCTCTAATTCTAAGGCTGTGCCCACGGGTCCTCATCTCCTCGCCTAACGGAAATAGTTTCTTTGCGTCCACCCTTTCTAAGCCATGTATTATCTTGTAAGTTTCTATTAGATCTCCCCTTAACCTTCTAAACTCCAATGAATACAATCCCAGGATCCTCAGCCGTTCATCATATGTTAGACCCACCATTCCAGGGATCATCCGTGTGAATCTCCGCTGGACACGCTCCAGTGCCAGTATGTCCTTCCTGAGATGTGGGGCCCAAAACTGGACACAGTACTCCAAATGGGGCCTAACCAGACCTTATAAAGGCTCAGTAGCACATCGCTGCTTTCATATTCCAACCCTCTTGAGATAAATGACAACATTGCATTCGCTTTCTTAATCACAGATTCAACCTGCATGTTTACCTTTAGGGAATTCTCGACTAGCACTCCCAGATCCCTTTGTACTTTGGCATTATGAATTTTCTCACCGTTTAGAAAGTAGTCTATGCTTGGATTCTTTTTTCCAAAGTGCAAGACCTCACATTTTCTCACGTTGAATTGCATCAGCCATTTCCTGCACCACTCTCCCAAACTGTCTAGATCCTTCTGCAGCCTCCCCACTTCCTCAGCACTACCTGCCTGACCACCTAACTTCGTATCATCGGCAAACTTCGCTAGAATGCCCCCAGTCCCTTCATCCAGATCATTAATATATATGGTGAACAGCTGCGGCCCCAACACTGAACCCTGTGGGACACCGCTGGTCACCGGCTGCCATTCCGAAAAAGAACCTTTTATCCCAACTCTCTGCCTTCTGTCAGACAGCCAATCCTCAACCCATGCCAGTAGCTCACCTCGAACACCATGGGCCCTCACCTTACTCAGCAGCCTCCTGTGTGGCACCTTATCAAAGGCCTTTTGGAAATCCAGATAGACCACATCCACTGGGTTTCCCTGGTCTAACCTACTTGTCACCTCCTCAAAGAATTCTAACAGGTTCGTCAGGCACGACCTCCCCTTACTAAATCCATGTTGACTTGTTCTAATCCGACCCTGCTCTTCCAAGAATTTAGAAATCTCATCCTTAACGATCGATTCTAGAATTTTACCAACAACCGAGGTTAGGCTAAGTGGTTAGCACAGTTGCTTCACAGCTCCAGCGTCCCAGGTTCGATGCCCGGCTGAGTCACTGTCTGTGCAGAGTCTGCACGTTCTCCCTGTGTTTGCGTGGCTTTCCTCCGGGTGCTCCGGTTTCCTCCCGCAGTCCAAAGATGTGCGGGTTAGGTGGATTGGCCATGCTAAATGGCCCTCAGTGTCCAAAAAATGTTAAGTGGGGGGTTACTGGGTTACGGGGATAGAGACGTGGGTTTCAGTAGGGTGCTCTTTGTAAGGGCTGATGCAGATTCTACGGGCCAAATGGCCTCCTTCTGCACTGTAAATTCTATGTGTCTGTGCCCCCTGCTTTCTTTGATATGTAGTAATTACTTGGATATTGGAACACAATAAAATTTCAAACTTGGCAATGATATCAAACTTGGAGGATGGCAGACAGTGAAGGTGATGCTAATAAACTGGATATTGGAACACAATAAAATTTCAAACTTGACAATGATATCAAACTTGCAGAATGGGCAGACAAGTGACAAAGGAAATTTAAATCAAAGAAATATGAGGTGATGCACTTTGGTGAAAGGGATAGGAAGAGGTAATATATAATTAATGTTCTAAAGAGTGTGCAGGAATAGAGCAACCTGCGAATTCACATGTATTGGTTTTTGTGGGTTCCTGCGTGGGTTTCCTTCCACAGTCCAAAGATGTACAGGTTAGATGCATTGGCCATGCTAAATTGCCCCTTGAAATGAAAATGAAAATCTCTTATTGTCACGAGTAGGCTTCAATGAAGTTACTGTGAAAAGCCCCTAGTCGCCACATTCCGGTGCCTGTTCGGGGAGGCTGGTACAGGAATCGAACCGTGCTGCTGGCCTGCTTGGTCTGCTTTAAAAGCCAGCGATTTAGCCTGGTGAGCTAAACCAGCCTTCGTGTCCAAAGATGTGCAAGTTAGGTGGATTGGCCATGATAAATTTCCCCTTCGTGTCCAAAAGGTTAGGTGGGGTTACTGAGTTCTAGGGATAGGGTGGAGGCATGGGCTTAAGACTTAAGTAAGGTGCTCTTTCCAAGGGCCGGTGCAGACTCATAGTCATAGTCTTAGAATTTACAGTGCAGAAGGAGGCCATTGGGCCCATCGAGTCTGCACCGGCCCTTGGAGAGAGCACCCTACCCAAGCCCACACCTCCATCCTATCTCCGTAACCCTACCCCACCTTTTTGTACACTCAGGGCAATTTAGCATGGCCAACCCACCTAACCTGCACATCTTTGGGCTCGATGGGCTGAATGGCCTCCTTCTGCACTGTAGGGATTCTATGCTCATGGAAATGCCCAAATTGAATCAAAGCATATTGAAAGGCATCCCTCCAAATCCCTAGTGGTTATGCTCCCGCCCAGTATATACTGGGTTATTCATGATGCTGAGATTCCAGATAAGCCCAATGTGGAAATGAGGAGACTGACAGGATTTGATTGTGGGGAGTAGCTAACAATGATTGGTGAAAATAGACTGGTGTTTTTCGGCATTTGCAATAAGATGGCAAGTCCTCAGCATGTTCTGCGGTTTTATAAGAGCCTTAAACTATATAGCAAGAAAAACAAGCCTGTAGGGAAAAAAAATATCCAAACTAGTGGATTCAGAGGGACAAAAAGCTGGTCCAGCAATGTAATTTGATGGCCGTTTCTGGCGGTGTTCCGAATTGCTAATCGACTCTTTCCCCCACTCTGAATGGGAAAGTGAGTTTGTGCCTCAACTATAAATACAAACAAGGATTCCAGTCAGTCGCAGCTGCTTCGGAATTAAGTGCTCGGGTATCCGCCCCGCAGTGCAGGAATATAAAAATACCATCACTGCTTTGCCCATCAAGAATGCCGAAGTGCAACCGCTCACAGCACTTTGCGGGCAGAGGGCGGGAATCCAGTCAGCACAGCGTCTCCTGTCACCCAGAGCAACGAAGCTGACGGAAGCTGGCTGCTCGGTCCCTCTTCGGGTAAGTACAAAGTTACTCGACGGGTCTCTCAAATCTCTTGTTATATATTAGTATGTTTTGATTATTTTCGTTTGTTAGGCGGAGGTTTTGGTTTCGAACCATCCCCAGGTTTCTTTTCACCGATTCATCCCCTTTAATTCACCGATTTTCAACAGAAAAGTTGAGACAGTCCCTGGTGCACAGTTTGCATTTCTTTTTAACTAAGTTTCATTTTGGTACGTTGAATTTAATCACTATGTGCCCCTTGACGAATAAGAGACCTAAATACATCCGAATATGATTTGATTTTTAAAAAAAATTAGGTTTCCCTCAAGATGTATTTAAAATTAGTCGCAAGTGTGTAATTTAATCAAAAATACACATTTATGCTACATTTTAACTACATTTTGTGATGAACTGCTAGATAGCAAAGGGCACTACATCATTACTTCAGGCTTATTAACTTCTTGCAGTGGGTAGCCACAGCACGGCATGGTAGCCACATGCACTACCGTGCTACACCTGCCATACCACATTGTCATATCACTTCACCCTAACATGCAAAACCACATCACACATTGTCATACACCAACTCTCACCCACAGGAAAAAGGTAGAGAGATAGAAACAGACTGGAAAGAGAACTAACAAACTCACTATCAACATCCTGGAGTTACTATTAACCAGAAGCTAAACTACACCAGGTATATAAATACTACAGAAAAGCAAATTACTGGGGATGCTGGAATCTGAAACGAAAGAGAAAATGTTGGCAAATCTCAGCAGGGACTTTGCAGAATGTAACTCCTGACTCCACAAAGACAGTCCACCAGTTCCAGGTCACAAATCAGCCTGGGTGAGCGCGGCAACACTCAGGAAGCTCGACACCATCCAGAACAAAGCAGTCCACTTAATTGGCACTCCATCTATACCTTAAACATTCACACATTCCACCACTACAGTGGAGCGCTGTGTCCCGTTCTACAAGGTGTGCTGCAGCAATGCACCAAGTCTTTTTCAACAGCATCTTCCAATCCTGCGATTTCTACCACCTGGATGGACAAAAGTAGGGAACACATGGGAATACCACCACCTGCAGGTTCCCCTCACTGTCGCTGGGTCAAATTCTTGGAACTCCCTCTCTAACATCACTCTGGGTGTATCCAATTGGATGGACAGCTGCTGTTCACCACCACCTTTTCAAGGACAATTAGAGATGAGCAGTTAATGCTAGCCCAGCCAATGACACTTGCACCCCATGAACAAATAAAACAAAACACAAAGAAGTAGATTTAAGGATATAACTAACAGCAACACGGTAGCACAGTGGTTAGCACTGTTGCTTCACAGATCCAGGGTCCCAGGTTTGATTCTCCATCAGTGTAACTGAACAGGCGCCAGAGAGTGGCGACTAGGGGATTTTCAGAGTAACTTCATTGCAGTGTTAATGTAAACCTCCTTGTGACAATAATAAAGATTATTGTTATTATTATTAAAAGAAACAGATGCAGAAGAGAAGAGACTTTGGGAGAGTAAAGTTATAACACATGAAAGCAGCTGAGACTGGTAAGAGCAGCCATGCACTCCAACTGATTGTCCTGTTTTTTCCAATAGCCATTGATAACCCTGCCGTAATTATTTATTATTTATTTCATTTCAGCTGTCCTCATCTTCCCCAACTATAAATGTCTACACATAAAAAAAGCACCCTTCCTTCTCTCTTGGATCTATATCTTCGACCTGAGGACAAAGAACAGGTAGAACCAATGACTTGACTTCCATGATAAACCTTCTAAGTAATAACCATTGGTCAACAGCAATACAACAGCATATTTTCAGTTGAGTTTTGCAAGTCTAACATTTATTTTTTAAAAAATTTTTTAGAGTACCCAATTCATTTTTTCCAATTAAGGGGCAATTTTTAGCGTGGCCAATCCACCTACTCTGCGCATCTTTGGGTTGTGGGGATGAAACCCACACAAACACAGGGAGAATGTGCAAACTCCACACGGACAGTGACCCAGAGCTGGAATCAAACCTGGGACCTCGGCGCCGTGAGGCTGCAGGGCTAGCCCACTGCGCCACCATGCTGCCTAGCAATTCTAACATTTATTATTGATTAATTGAACTAAAGAATGTCAGACTTGGTGTGGGAAATGAAAAAGAAGAAACATTCATACTTATCTCATGGCCTAACACATCTCAGCATATGAAACCAATTAGTAAATTGCTTTGATGAAATACATTAACCTTTATGTAGGCAAATTGAACTCTTTCCTCTAGAGGATTGGTGAAGAATCGATGGGCCGAATGGCCTCCTTCTGCACTGCAGGATCCTATGATTCTTTGACTGGCCTCTTGTGGATCTGGAGATACCTTCGCCTCTTCACTGGTGGCTTCCCACTATTTAGATGGATATTTATGAGGTTATATTGTTGCCATCTGAGCTTTGGCTTTTTAAATACATGTTCTTAATTTCACAGTCATTTAGCACCAAAGTTCTGAAATGTCCTCACTTTACAGCTCCATTTATCCATTGCTCTTTTCTCTTTTGAGAACCTCCTTAATACCAGCCGGTATCAAATCTTTAGTCATTCCACCCAACAGCTCCTTCACTGGCTTGTTGATTTTGTCTGACTATGCTTAAGTGACTTGGCATATGTTTCTGTATTAAAAGCCCTATATAAATCCAAATGGTTGTTACTTATTGGCACGCTTTTCTTCTCTTTCTTCCTGAAGGTGCCGATTAATGTGGAGTACATCAGTGTGGTTGTATTTTATCAACATCAAAGCAAAATACTGCATAATAATAATATAATAGGCTTGAAATCTGAAATAAAAACAGTAAATGCAGGGAACATTCAGCAACATCTGGCAGTATCTGTGGAGAGAAAATATGTGAGAAAGCAGATAAAAATGGCAAGGGAAGAGAAAAGACAGCTACAAATGCAACAAATCTAGGGCGGCATGTGGTTCGTGCTGCTGACTCACGGCGCTGAGGACCCAGGTTTGATCCTGGCCCTGGGTCACTGTCCATGTGGGTCTCACCCCCACAACCCAAAGATGTGCAGGGTAGGTGGATTGGCCACGCTAAATTGCCCCTTAATTGGAAAAAATTAATTGGGTACTCTAAATTTATTTTAAAAAGAAACAAAAACAACAAATCTAAAATGAGAACAGAGAATTCAGGTTGAACTTAATAGGATGGGAATTGAGTCTTTAAACGGGCATAATGAGGATCCAATTTATGGGACTACCATTCAGCGCCTCAAGAATGCCTGAAAGGCATTGAATGAAAATTAGGTCCTGGCTGCCATCTTAAACGGGCATTGGGCATATACATGCCAAAGAGATCAGCAGTCAATGAGAATATTGACTTATATAACAGGACAGATCTGCCCTGCCACCATTCTATTTTAATAAGACTATTTTAAAAGCTAAGATAAAACTTTAAAATAAATAAAATTCTTATTTTATTTTCAGCATTGCTGTTATTTTTGTTTTCTTCTGGGGGGAAATTTCAGGTGAATGAAAGACTTTCCTTTTCCATTCCCATTTACCTGCATTGAATAAGGCAAATTGCATAATGTTCTTTCATATCCAAAATATAACCCATGTTTTGCCACTATTTAGCTTTTGGGACCACGCAATGCCACACCTTCTGTGGGTTGGCCTTTCTGGCCATGTTCTTCATCTCACAGGTATAGTGCTTGACAGTGAGCCATGCCGCAATCCATTATTCAGCTCCTGCCTTTGTTTCTAAAATAGCGAGTCACTGCACAATCTGCTCACAAATGGAAGTAAAATGTGAACTCTGTACACAGCATAAAAGGGAAGAAAATATATTTGAAAGAAACAGCTTCTCTGGTGTACTAAATAAACTTAGTATTTAAAAATTCTTAGTATAACTATAGTAACTTGGACAGATCATGTCATATATCTATAATTGATATTACAAGTTTACAAAATAGAATCTTCTCAAAGGCCTGGGCACATAACGGGCATCCTCAAATTGACAAAGTAATTTCTGCCTGATGGACGGGAGCATTATTTGCTGGCCTGTATGGTGCTCAGCGTTGCTGGAGCAACAGGGATATAAATGGAATGAAAGGACAAAGCCTTTCCTTCCTTAAATACGGAGAGGCACATTTGCAATTGCGTGATTAGCTGAAGAATGATGGACTTTGTTGGCGTTGGCTGTATTGTAGCAGGTCAGGAAAAGGATCGCTTACCACCTAATGTGAGGGCAATTAGAGCTATTACAGCCACATTCCCACAGAAATTGTGGTCTATAAATTGCAGCAAAGTGCCTTTTTGGATAGAACAAGTCAACTAGCTCACTACCTACACTGTCGATGAATTAAAGTTTACCAATTTGTTTTCAGCTACACAATTGTTTAACTTTGATTGCCAATTGCTTATGGATTTATTATTTTTAAAAAAAGAGCATTTCTTCAATCCCCATGGAACAATTAACCAACTCATTTGGCTAGCTGTTTTGTTCAGTCAAATATTCTGCACATCATAATGTGGGAGGGAATCCATGAGTCTCTAGAACATCCATGTGTCTCTCGAATGTCCATGGGTGGGATTCTCCATCCTGCCGCACCTGTTTCCCGGTGCGGTGCATCCCCACCGGTAGCGGGATTCTCCTTCCCGGCAGCCGGCCAATGGGGTTTTCCATTGGGGGCACCCCCACGCTATCGGGAAATCGGCGGGCGTGAATGCGCTGCCAGCAAAACGGAGGACCCCACAGATGGGAAATCTAGCGACATGTTCTCTCGAACATCCATGCGTTTCTAGATCGTCCGTGTGTCTCTAGAATGTCCATTTGTCTCCAGAATGTCCATGTGTCTCTAGAACATCCATGTGTCTCGAATATCCACGTGTCTCACGAATATCCATGTGCCTGTCGAACATCCACGTATCTAGAATGTCCATATGTCTCTAGAACGTCCATGTATCTCTAGAACGTCCATGTGTCTCTAAAGCATCCATGTGTCTCGAGAATGTCCACGTATTTCTAGAATGTCCACGTGGCTCTAGAAATCCACGTTTCTAGAATATCCAAGCAGCACGGTCGCACAGTGGTTAGCACTGTTGCTTCTCAGTGCCAGGGACCCAGTTCAAATCCCAGCTAGGGTCTGTGCGGAGTCTGCTTGTTCTCCCCATGTCTGCGTGGGCTTCCTCTGAGTGCTCCGGTTTCCTCCCACAAGTTCCAAAAGACGTGCTTGTTAGTGTTATGGGCCAGGGTTCAAAAACTTGAAAGTGTATTCGGGAGTTCACCTGACCTATGTTTGAATCAGTAATAACCAAATGTCCTGTGGCCATTTCATTTGTTTAGCCACCTTCTCAAATGAAATTAAAAAGGCTTCTACATCCTTCTCATCAAACCTTGGCAATGCTTGGACATATTTAAATAGATCCCCACCAAGCCTATGATGCTCTTGCTCTTATCACTATCCTCCTCACTATTCCCTGCCAATTTTAACTGACATTCACGTTTGTTGGCCACTTTTTGAAGTTCCCTCTTTTTCTTTTTCCTCTCTCTCTTTTTCTTTTTGCCTGCTCTGTACCTCCCTTTCTCTCACATTTTGTTCTGCTTGGGCTATTCGTTATTTTTCTCTCATTTCAAATTCAAGCTGCTTTAATTCTTTTTCATGTTCAAGCTGCTTTAATTCTTTTTCATGTTCAAGGTGTTTGATCTTTAATAAAATTCTTGCCATTTCCAATGATTCCGACCGTGTCTCAGGCAATTTTAAATGCTTAGCTACCACCGCTGGTTTAGCTCAAGGGGCTGGTTTAGCTCACTGGGCTAAATCACTGGCTTTTAAAGCAGACCAAGTGGGCCAGCAGCATGGTTCTATTCCCATACTAGCCTCCCCGGACAGGCGCCAGTATGTGGCGACTAGGGCTTTTCACAGTAACTTCTTTGAAGTCTACTCGTGACAATAAGCGATTTTCATTTTTTTTTCCAATTACCTCTTTGCGTATTTTGTCAGGCAATGTTAACTGCAATGTCTTTGCCAAATCTAAAAGCCTTTTTTAGTCTCTATTTTTAAGGTACTGCGTGTGACCTTCTCCACCCCAAAAAACATCTGAGCCCTGAAAGAGCCATTTTCTACAACACACTCCCGATTTAAACTTGAATGCAACACCTGAAAAGCAAACACAAATATGCTCACCACTCATTGTCTTTAAGTTCACTAAACCAACCCAATCACGAAAGATAAACTTTTATCCCGGACAAGCCTCCAATATTGTTATGGGCCAGGGTTTAAAAACTCAAAAGTGTATTATGGAGTTCATCTGACCTATGACTTTTTGTTGTACTTGGCTAGGATGAGCACAAGAGCCTTCACTTGAGTGTGATTCAACAGTCTTCCTGGACACTTTAGTCAAAAGAAGCTTTATTCTAAGAACTTTGTTAATATTTATATGAACGTTCAGCAAGAATTTTTATCAATTACAAACATAAAGACACCCCACAGCTACATTAATCTATGTATAAAACTTGATGAATTCCCCTTAACTGTTCCAATTCAAAAACAAAATCCCATAAACCAAACCCCCTTTTCAAGGGCGCGGCCCAGCACTCTATATTCTCACTTGAATAAGACTGGCTTTCCTTGAGATTCTGACCCCGTCTCACCAGCAGGTTTAAGCCCTTCCAGAAAGCAAACTATATCTTTTAAGTTACCATAACAGCAGGTAGTTATAATCAATGTTTTTTTTTCCTGGAACAATTCTTTAAAATGAAAATGGAGAGACAGGAACAAAACACCTCTTTCTCCCTGAGTTCACAGCAGTCAAATGTGAAAGCAAAAGTAAAACTCAGAGACACAGCTCAGCTCCACCCACACAAATGGCATCACTGAAGCCATGTGATAAGATAAAAACCTTTCTTAAAGGGTCACTCCCATGACATTAGGTGAATTGGATATTCTGAGTACCCATCAGCCTCAGTGTATCCAAACACGCGCCATAGTGTGGCGATTAGGGGATTTTCACAGTAACTTCATTGCAGTGTTAATGTAAGCCTACTTGTAACACTGATAAATATTATTATGTGGTGCAGTGGTTAGCACTGGGACTGTGGCGCTGAGGACATGGGTTCGAATCCCGGCCCTGGGTCACTCTCCATGTGGAGTTTGCACATTCTCCCTGTGTCTGTGTGGGTTTCACTCCCATAACCTAAAGATGCGCTGGTTAGGTGGATTGACCATGCTAAATTGCCCTTAATCGAAAAAAAAAATAATTGGGTACTCTAAATTTAAAAATAAGTAAATAAATAAATATTATTATGTCCACGTGTCTCTAGAAATTCCACATGTCTTAAGAATCTCCATGTGTCTCAAGAATATCCATGTGTTTCTAGAGTGTCCATGAGTCTCTAAAACATCATGTGTCTCAAGAACATCCACGTGTCTCTAGAATGTCCACATGTCGGGCAGCACGGTAGCATTGTGGATAGCACAATTGCTTCACAGTTCCAGGGTCCCAGGTTCGATTCCGGCTTGGATCACTGTCTGTGCGGAGTTTGCACATCCTCCCCGTGTGTGCGTGGGTTTCCTCCGGGTGCTCCGGTTTCCTCCCACAGTCCAAAGATGTGCAGTTTAGATGGATTGGCCATGATAAATTGCCCTTAGTATCCAAAAAATTGCCCTTAGTGTTGGGTGGGGTTACTGGGTTATGGGGATAGGGTGGAGGTGTTGACCTCGGGTAGGGTGCTCTTTTCAAAAGCTGGTGCAGACTCAATGGGCCGAATGGCCTCCTTCTGCACTGTAAATTCTATGATAAATGTCTCTAGAAATTCCACATGTCTCTAGAATGTCCACATGTCATGAGAACGTCCACATGGCTTGTGAATGTTCCCATCTCTGGAATGTCCACATGCCTATAGAATGTCCATGTGTCTCTAGAATGTCCATGTGTCTCTAAAACGTCCATATATCTTTAGAATGTCCATGTGTCCTTAGAATGTTGATGTGTCTGTCGAACATCCATATGTCTTTAGAATGTCCATGTGTCTCTAGAATGTCGATGTGTCTTAGAATGTCAATGTGCCTCTAGAACGTCCATTTGTCTTTAGAATATCCACGTATCTCCAGAACGCCCTTGTGTCTCTAGAATGTCCATGTGTCTAGAATGTCTACGTGTCTCTAGAACATCTACGTGTCTAAAATGTCTACATGTCTCGCGAATATTCATGTGCCCCACGAATGTTCACGTGTCTCACGATGTTCACGTGTCCCATGAATGTCCACAGGTCTCACGAATGTTCACGTGTCACGCAAATGTTCATGTGTCGCGCGAATGTTCATGTGTCTCGCGAATGTTCACGTGTACCACGAATGTCCGCGGGTCTCACAAATGTCCATGTGTCTCACGAATGTCCATGTGTCTTTAGAATATCTACATGTTTCTAGAATATCCATGTGTCTTTTGATTCCCAGGCTCCAAATCTGAGCCTTCATATGACTGCTAAGTACATCCACTAAACATATTACAAGTCTACCTTCAAACCTTCCACTTAACAATAGAATTCACAGCAGTTCCTAATTTCCTGCATATCTTCCCTGTCAAACATCCAAATGAACTATTTTTCCCATTTTTATTTTGTCTCATCCAGTGCAGAGTGTACCTCCTCCAGCAGTCACCCGTACATATCCTCACAGTTGACCTCCCCTTGGTCGCCCACGTTGAGCAGTCATTCTACCAGTGAGTGTCCTGGTATCTGTGCGACTATGTTCTTCTGCCAGAGCTGAATTGCTTCTGGTTTGCGCTGGTTTGCACAATGCATATCCAGCCCTCTGCATCCCTACCCAGGGGAATTATTGGGTTACCTCCCCCTCCCCTCGCATAGAACGCACACATGAGGGTGACCCGAAACGCCCACCAGACAACCCCACCGGAGACAATGCAAATCCTGCCCACCCCCTCTTGCCCCACCCAGCAGAGACCCCCCCCCCCTCAAATCGCGCCAATCCCGTTTTCTCCCCACACGGGATTCTCCGCCACATCAGGAACTCCGCTACCAGTGGCGGGCTGCACAGAATCCAGCCCTAATTTAGTAAGAAACTTTTCAGTGATTTAAAATCAGCTTCCTTGCAGGTGGGCAACACACAATTATTGAAAATGCTTATTGTTTGGTGCCAAAACCAATTTCAATTGTATAGTTGAAATTGAACCAGGTTATCACTTTTAAAAATATTGTGGATTTTTAAATGCAAGAGAACTAGAAATAAATATTTCCTATTACACTGCCAATTGTACTGGTTATTAGAATATTGTAGCCCAAATCTTCCGGTTTCGGGATCATCAGAGATTGGATATAATTTGGGAGATGAGGGACCCTGTGGGATTACAAATGCACACACATAAACGGAAATTGCCCAAGAAGTTTAAACCTCCAAGACTGATTTCCACTGTCCAGGACCCTCGGCGAATGTCTCCGACACACAGCTCAATGTCAGAGAGCTGGGTGGTATGCGCAGGGCTTACCCGGATGTGCAACCAGGAAACGTTATGTTGGTTGGTCCTACGGACAGCATGTGGCGTAGTGGATAGCACTGGGACTGCGGCGCTGAGGACCCGGATTCGAATCCCGGCCCTGGGTCACTGTCTGTGTGGAGTTTGCACATTCTCCCCATGTCTGCAGGGGTTTCACCCCCACAACCAAAAGATGTGCAGGTTAGGTGGATTGGCCATGCTAAATTGCCCCTTCATTTTAAGAAAAAAAATTATTGGGTGCTCTGAATTAACAAAAAATGTTGGTTGGTCCTTAGACCAGTTCTGTGATTAGCCAGTGTAACTGAACTGAGCACCATAGCCGACCACCGAGCTACACCCCCAACAACCCGGCTACACCTGTCTATCCATTCACACTCCCACTCACCCCCTAACTCACTCACTCTCACTCACCCAGTCATTTGCTCATGCTTACCAACTCACCCCCTCATCCACTCACTCAATCCCTCACCCACTCCCTAACCCATTTCCTCACCCACTCCCTCACCTGCTCGCTCATTGACTTGCTCGCCCATTCACTCAGTCACTCACCAACTCAGAGTTCCATCAAGAGCAGAAGAGTTCAGCAAAGGAAGATGTTGCAATTTTTGTTTCTATTCCCTTATTGGCAAGGATGAACAGGAAGGTTACTTAGAGTAACAAGAAAAGCTTGGTGTCATAATATGCAGACACACACATAATGATATACAGGCAGGCACAGACAAGCAGCTAATGGACACAGAGAATAGGACATGACCAATAAGCAGGCAGGACACTCACTATAGACGATACGAGGCACTGACACTCCGCCTCTTTTCCACTGATGAACATGTAGAGAGACAGTCAAGGGTGTTGTTACAATCTCACACCTCCACAATGTGGCTAAGAGCTAGCTTGGTTCAGTCAGACAGAGTAACTACACTAAAGTTAGCAGAGAGTCGAACTCACAGAGAACTGTTCCAACTGTGCTATTAGTTCAATAAACCTGATTGAACTAACTTCAAGGTCTGGAGTATCTTTTGATCTAAGCTGCATCCAGTTGCAGCCAGTGTTATACCAGTGTACCCAACACAACATGATACCAGGAGACTACTAATTTAAGGTGGCTTACCTCAGTACGTTCCGTGACGACCAGCAACTGTATCCCGGCACCATGGAGAAGATTCAGGCTCCTCACCAGCTCAGAACCTCCGGCAATCTCAGTGCCAACTGGCGGATATTCAAGCAAAAGTTTCTGCTGTACATCGCAGCCTCAGACCTCGAGGATGCATCTGATGCAAGAAAGATCGCGCTTCTCCTCTCAACAGCGGGCGATCAAGCCATCGAATATTCTACTCGTTTAACTTCACCGAAGGCCGGAGAAGACAAAGTTTCAGACCATCCTGGACAAATTCGATAGTCACTGTTAAGTGGACACCAATGAAATCTTCGAGCACTACATATTCAAACAACATCTTCAAGTTAAGATGAATCTTTCAGTGCCTTCTTAACTAACCTCCGCCTGCTAGCGCTGTCCTGCAACTTTGGTGATATTGCTGACTCTATGATCAGAGACCAAATCGTGTTTAGAGTTCACTCTGATCCTCTGAGAGAGCAGCTCTTAAAAATCAAGCATATGACCCTGCCAGCCGCGATTGAAACATGTACAGTGCATGAGCATGCAAACAATCGGTATTCCCAATACAAATCGGCTGAAAATGATAAACTTGCCTCCCACGAGGTAAAGAGTGTACAGGCCATCTCCTGGATGCAGCGCCTCAGCATTGAAGACAGCAGCCATCTCACATGCTTTTCCCGGAGCCCCACGCATGCGTGATGCGAACGGGATAACAAAGCGACCGACACCCACACTGCGCAGGTGCAGACGTCTGCCGACCGCACCGCGCATGTGCGATGACGTACACCGCGTCACGACAACGACGTCATGACGTGCCTGAACTGCAGCAACACCCACTTTAAGGGACATTGCCCTGCAAGAGGCAGGTGATGTTTAAACTGCGGGAAGCCTGGACACTATGCAGCCTTGTGCAGGTCTGCACCACCAGTCAGAGGCCAGAGCTCCCAATTCCGACGACGGCACGTCCAGAATGTGCAACGACAATTACAGGATTCTGATCCTGGCGGTACACCAGATCCAGAGGACGAGCGCCTGGAGTCTGCCGACCGAGTGGGCATCATTACCACACGTGAACATGCCACACCTAACTCATCTCGCATTCAGTCCATCCTCGCTGTGGATTTGGAGGACGAATGGCGCACGGTGATGCAGGTCAACCGCTGCTGGACACAGGTGCTTCTGCCAACCTCCTCTCACAGGCAGACTTCAAACCCATCAAGAAGCCCCCGCAAGGTCCTTCCAGCCGCCTGCCAGCTCCTGGACTATAACGGTAATGCCATCACGGCTCTGGGGTCCTGCCATCTACTCGTCTTCAACGGAAGCACCCAAGCACGGCTAAGGTTTGAAATTGTCAAGCGGGACAGGGCATCCCTACTGGGCGCGCATGCCTGCAAAAAGCTAAACCTGGTGCAGCGGGTTTATTCAACAACATCCTCCAACATGGATCTTCAAGCTGGCATTGCAACATCCTTGCTCAATATCCAGATGTGTTTGACTGGATGGGCACTTTACCATATCGGTACAAGATCCTACTGCGACCTGATGCCAAGCCAGTGGTCCATGCACCACGCCAGGTCCCGGCTCTGCTAAAGGAGCACCTGAAGGAACAGCTCAAGGAGCTGCAGCAGCAGGGGATTATTCCCAGGGTAACCAAACCGACTGACTGGGTCAGCTCGATGGTGGTGGTTAAAAAACCCTCTGGAGACCTGCGCATCTGCATTGCTCCCAAGGATCTCAACCAGAATATAATGCATGAACACTACCCCATCCCGGAGCGGGAGGAACTCACCAGTGAGATGGCACATGCACGGTTTTTCACCAAGTTAGATGCGTCACATGGATTCTGGAAAATCCAGCTGGATGAGTCCAGCAGAAGGCTCTGCACCTTCAACACACCGTTTGGCAGGTACTGCTATAGCCGTATGCCGTTCGGCATCGTCTTGGCATCGGAGATATTGCATCGCATCATGGAGCAGGTGATAGAGGGCATCGAAGGGGTTCATGCGTACGTGGACAACATCATCATATGGTCCAGGACCCCTGAGAAACATGTTTCCCGTCTCCAGCAGGTATTCTGTCATGTCCACGCCAATGGCCTGAAGCTGAACAGGGCCAAATGTTGCTTTGGCATGTCGACACTCAAGTTCCTTGGAGGCCAGATCTCTCAGCAGGGCGTGTGCCCCGACGCAGACATGGTCAAGGCCATTGCAGCCATGAAGGCCCCGGAAGACAAGAAGGCAGTATTGCGCTTCATGGGCATGGTCAATTTTCTGGGCAGGTTCATCCCAAACATGGCCTCACACACCACGGCCCTACGAAACCTAGTGATGAATCGAGTGGAAGGCGGCCCATCAGGCAGAATGGTTGGAGCTGAAAGCCAAGCTCACCACTGCACCCATAATTGGCATTTTTCGACCCAGACAGGGAAAGAAAAATCTCGACAGATGCGAGCCAGGATGGCATCGGTGCGGTCCTGCTGCAACGCGATGACACCTCATCCTGGGCACCGGTTGCCAACGCATCAAGGGCAATGACGGCCACCTAACAAAGGTATGCACAAATTGAGAAGGAATGCCTGGGCCTTCTCACTGGCATTCTCAAGTTTCACGACTATGTCTACGGCCTGCCGACATTCACAGTCGAGACGGATCACAGGCCCCTGGTCCCCATTATCCAAAAGGACCTTAATGACATGACGCCTTGGTTGCAACGCATCCTCCTCAAATGCAGAAGGTACAACTTTGACCTGGTCTGCACGCCTGGCAAGGAGCTCATCATTGCCGATACACTGTCCTGCTCCATCACTGTGCCGAGTGAACCACTGAACGTCATCCGGAAAAATTGAGTCACAGGTTGAGTCATAGGTGCTAGCACCCTCCCAGCATCTGATGAGAAGGTGATTCGTATCCGTGAGGAGATAGCCAAAATCCCCCTCTTGCAGCGTGTTATGCAACACCAAGCCAATGGCTGGCAAAAAGGGCAGTGCCCTCAATGTTTCAATGTAAAGGATGACCTGACATGGTTGATGGTATCCTCCTCAAACTAGACCGGATTGTAATTCCACACAGTCTCCAGAGCTTGGTGCTCCGTCAAATCTATGAGGGCACCTGGGTGTGGAGAAGTGCAGACGCAGAGCCGCCAGGCTGTCTACTGGCCCGGGATCAGCCAGGACATTGCAAACATGGTCCTTAATTGTGCGACCTGTCAACGCTTCCAGCCAGCGCAGAGTAAGGAGACACTTCAGCAGCATGAAATCGAAACCTCTCCGTGGTCCAAGGTTGGCATCGACCTCTTTCATGCAAATGGTCATGATTACTGTTAATCATTGATTATTTTTCCAATTACCCTGAAGTCGTGAAGCTCTCAGACCTCACACCTTGGACCGTCATCAAGGCCTGTAAGGAGACGTTCTCCAGGCATGGTATCCCACTCATTGTCATGAGTGACAATGCCCTGTGCTCCAGCAGCCATGAATGGTCTCTGTTTGCCCAGTCGTATCAATTCAAACACGTCACTTCCAGCCCACACTATCTGCAGTCAAATGGCAAAGTTGAGAAAGGGGTGCACATAGTGAAGCAGCTCATCTGCAAGGCAGCGGATTCTGCGTCTGACATTCACCTTGCGCTGCTTGCGTACAGGGCGACTCCACTGTCCACTGGCATGTCGCCGGCTCAACTCCTGATGAACAGGGACCTGCGAACGACACTTCCAGCCATACATTTGCCCAACCCGGATCACCTCCCGGTGCTGCAGAAGGTGCAGCAACTCTGAGACCGGCAAAAACAGGGCTATGATGCTCACGCCACCGATTTGCCCGTGTTATCCCCATCGGACACTGTTCGGGTTAAGATCCCTGATGGAGGCTGGTCAGCTCCAGCTATCGTTGTTCGACTGGCTGCCCCGCTCATATGTTGTGCGTCTGGCTGATGGTTCTGTTGTGCGACGAACTGCGCAAAGTTGCCTGCCCGCAACCACATTCTTCTCCGTTCCCTTCTGTTGTTTTGCCACCTCCTGATACCTCGACTCATGAGGCCACCAGTCAGGCTTCAATCCCACCCATTATGATGTGTTGGGCGCTCTGGATCCGTGAAACACATACAGGCCACCAACACTTAAAATAGTACAACACTATTTTATTAAACTATAAACTGTTGAACATACTCTTACTGTGGGTTAACACAATGTTAGATTAACTAGAGACCTGTGCCTGTCCTAACCAGTCTGATCACTCAGCACATGGTGAGAATCTGCTGTAAACTATAAGCTCTTGTACTTCTGAAAGGCTGCATCCCGAATGAGCGGGAAAACTGATGCCCTCTGTCTTTATAGTGAGTGTGCTCTAACTGGTGATTGGCTGCGGTGTTATGCATGTTGATTGGTCCTATTGTATGTCCATCAGTGTGCGTGTCTGCACCATGATATACTGGTGTATATTATGACATCCCACCCTTTATAAAATAGAATTTGTATGTATGTGTCAATAAATAGTGTGTGTGTGGATAATGTTCCTAACTATGTGTATGGTATGAAGACGTATTTACAGGACTATGTACAGGAAAACTAAGCTACATACAAGGGAAGGTGCCTGGTGCAGAGAACTAGTATGCAACAAAAGGAACGAGAACAATACTATATACAAACCAAGAAAACGGTCAAACAAGGCAGGGAAACAACTCAGAGAGTCCATAAATTTGTAAAGTTCATAAATTCAGTCTCTGAGGTGGGCGACGAATTCTGGTTGACCGCCTCAAGGGTGGGTCGAGAGCCGCCAGTTCAGGAGCAGGCTTGGCTGCATCACAGTCAGGAGGAGGCAGAGTGACAGGAAGCTCTGCATAGTCTATGCCAGGGTCGGCAGGGGAGCGATGCAACTCCGGAGGATCACATGGCGATCGTGGAACGAGGCGAAGGGCACGCTGATTGCGGCGCAGAATGGAGCCATCTAGTAGCCAAACCAGGAACAAGCGGGGGGCCACCTGCCTAAGGACAACAGCAGTTGCAGACCAGCCACCATCCGGGAGATGGACGCAAACATTGTCGTCTGGAGTGAGAGCGGGGAGATCAGCAGCATGGGAATCATGAGTTGCCTTCTGCTGCGCACGAGACATCTGCATTTTGCGAAGAACTGGAACATGGTCGAGATTTGGTACATAGATAGACGGCATCGTCGTCCTCAGGGTGCGATTCATTAATAACTGTGCAGGCGACATACCAGTGGACAGCGGGGCGGAGCGATAGGCCAGCAAGGCTAGATAGAAGTCAGACACGGCATCGGCAGCCTTGCATAGGAGCCTCTTGAATATGTGAACTCCCTTCTCTGCTTTGCCATTGGACTGGGGGTACAGGGAACTGGATGTCACATGGGTGAAATTGTACCACCGGGCGAAACTGGCCCATTCCTGGCTGGTGAAGCAGGGGCCATTGTCTGACATCACCGTGAGCGGGATGCCGTGCCGAGCAAATGTTTCTTTGCACGCCCAAATGACTGCGGACGAAGTGAGGTCGTGCAATCTTATCACCTCCGGGTAGTTTGAAAAGTAGTCTACAATCAGGACATAGTCCCTACCCAATGCGTGAAACAGGTCGATGCCCACCTTTTCCAAGGCGACGTGACCAACTCATGGGGCTGCAGAGTCTCTTGTGGTTGGGCCGGCTGAAATCGCTGGCAGGTGGGGTAGTTGAGTACTGCGTTGGCAATGTCGTTATTGATACTGGGCCAGTACACAGCCTCACGGGCCTGTCGGCGACACTTCTCTACGTCCAGATGGCCCTCGTGTAACTGTTCCAGGACAAGCTGGCGCATGCTATTCGGGATGACAATGCGGTCCAGTTTCAGGAGAACCCCATCAACGACTGCAAGATCGTCTTTTACGTTATAGAACTGAGGGCGTTGGCCCTTGAGCCACCCGTCCATCATGTGGCGCATGACACGCTGTAGCAGGGGGTCAGCCGCCGTTTCGCGGAAAATTTGGATCAGACGTTCATCTGGTGCAGGTAGTTGGGAGGCTGCGAACTCTACCTGGGCGTCGACCTGGCAGACGAACCCCTCTGGGTCATATGGAGTGTTGACTGACCTGGAGAGGGCGTCCGCAACGATGAGGTCCTTGCCTGGGGTGTACACCAGCTGGAAATCATATCGCCGGAGCTTGAGCAGAATGCACTGGATGCGAGGCGTCATGTCGTTCCAAGTCCTTCTGTATTGTATTAACGAGTGGGCGATGGTCGGTCTCGACAGTGAATTGGGGAAGCCCATAGACATAGTCGTGAAACTTCACAACACCGGTCAGAAGGCCCAGGCACTCCTTTTCTATCTGTGCGTAGCGCTGCTCCGTGGGGGTCATTGCCCGTGACGCATATGCAACAGGGGCCCATGACGAGGCCTCATCACGTTGCAAAAGCACGGCTCCAATGCCAGACTGACTAGCATCTGTAGAGAATTTTGTCTCCTTTGCCGGATCATAGAAGGCCAGAACAGGGGCCGTGGTTAGTTTAGCCTTGAGTTCCCTCCATTCTCGTTCGTGGGCAGGGAGCCACTGGAAGTCTGTCGTCTTCCTGACCAGGTTCCTGAGAGCCGTGGTATGAGAGGCGAGGTTAGGGATGAACTTCCCTAAAAAATTTACCATCCTCAAGAACTGGCGTTCTCACAGCTGTGATGGCAGCTACCTTGTCCGCATCCGGCCGCACACCCAAATGGGAGATGTGGTCCCCTAGGAATTTGACATCTGTCTGATCGAAAGAGCATTTGGCTCTGTTGAGGCAGAGGCCATGTTCGTATATGCGTCTGAAAACCCGCTGGAGGCGGTTAATGTGCTCCTGCGGGGTGGTGGACCAGATGATTATGTCATCGACATAGACGCGAACACCTTCAATCCCTTCCATCATTTGTTCCATGATCCTATTAAACACCTCGGACGCCGAGATGATCCCAAACGGCATTCTGTTGTAGCAATATCTTCCAAAGGGGGTATTGAACGTGCATAGCTTTCTGCTAGATTCATCAAGCTGGATTTGCCAGAATCCTTTTGAGGCGTCAAGCTTGGTAAAGAGCTTGGCGGAGCCATTTCACATGTGAGCTCTTCACGCTTGGGAATTGGATAGTGCTCCCTCATGATATTGCGATTAAGATCCATGGGATCGATACAAATTCTCAATTCGCCGGAAGGCTTTTTTACACATACCATGGAACTGATCCAGTCGGTTGGTTCCGTAACCCTGGAGATCACTCCTTGGTCCTGGAGGTCTTGGGGCTGTTGCTTGAGGTGCGTGTACCACAGGTGTGGCGTTCGGCTTTAATAGAATCTTGTAGGTATACAGGAGCGTGCCCATGACCTCGAAGATGTCGTGGTACTGGTTGATAATGGCGTTGAGTTGCGCCCTGAAGTCGGTGTCTGGACAGGCAGACGCATCAACAGGAGATAGAGAGAGTGAACCCTCTGCACTAGATTCAACAGCTTGCATGCCTGCGCGCCAAGCAAGGAGGCTTTCGAGGAACCTACGATTTCAAACGGCAAGATGGCTTTGTGTGAACGATGTGTCACTTCCAGTTGGTATGAGCCACTGGCAGCAATGGCATTTCCATTGTAATCTAGTAATTGGCATGCAGATGACAGGATGGCTGGTTTGACACGAAGGCTTTGGAGGTCAGTCGCAATGAGATTGGCGGAGGCACGGTGTCCAGGCGGAATCGTATTTGGGACCGGTTGACCGTAAGGGTGGCGCATCACTCATCATCCGGATCAATGCTATGCATCGGAATGGGCTTGGTACTGTGCTTAAGAGACATCCTGTTCTTTGTTATGATGCCGACTTGAAAAGGCGCCTTCGGGTCGTCGCTGTCAAAATCAGGGGGCAGATCTGGATCAGGTTCGGTGACTGTGGGTTGAATGACCCGGACATCCCTGCGAGGCTGGCTGGAGCGACGAAAGCTAGCAGGTTGAGTTGATCTGCATAAAGCAGCATAGTAGCCAAGTTTGCGACATTAAATAGCATTGCTGCCTCACGGCGCTGAGGTCCCAGGTTCGATCCGCGAAAAGCGTGCAAAATGTCCGCCCTCATCCAGGCTGAGGCCCTGGAGTGGTTTGATGACTTGGACCCATTCTGCCTCATGGGGAACTTGCCGCGCTGTTTCAGCCGCCTGGATGTGGGAATACCGACTAGTGGCGTGTTTGTGAAACACACAGGTCTCACTGGCAATCGCTAGGGTGAGCTGCTTGACCTTAAGGAGCTGCTGGCGAAGGGGGTCCGACTGAACACCGAAAACGATCTGGTCGCGTATCATGGAGTCGGAGGTGGACCCATAGTTGCAGGATTGCGCAAGGATACGGAGGTGGGTGATAAAGGACTGGAAAGGTTCGTCCTTACCCTGTAAGCGCTGCTGGAAGATATAGCGCTCGAAGCTTTCATTCACCTTGACGTTGCAGTGACTGTCAAACTTGAGGAGGACTGTCTTGAATTTAGATTTATCTTTACCATCGGCGAAGGTGAGAGAATTGAAGATGTGGATGGCGTGGTCCCCGGCTGTGGAAAGGAAGAGAGCAATCTTCCTGGCATCTGAAGCAGCTTCCAGGTCTGTGGCCTCAAGGTATAGCTGGAAGTGTTGTTTGAAGATCTTCCAGTTGGACCCCAGGTTGCCGGTGATGCGAAGCGGCGGCGATGGGCGGACACTGTCCATGTTGCAGGATGGCTGTAGACTGGTGGAAGGCAGATCACTTGCAGATAGGTCTAATAAGTTCTAACATCCCTCAACTACTGGTACCATGATATGTTGGGTGCTCTGGATCCGTGAAACACATACAGGCCACCAACACTTAACATAGTACAACAAAGGGCAGCACGGTGGCCTAGTGGTTAGCACAACTGCCTCATGGCGCTGAGGTCCCAGGTTCGATCCCGGCTCTGGGTCACTGTCTGTGTGGAGTTTGCACATTCTCCCCGTGTCTGCGTGGGTTTCGCCCCCACAACCCAAAAATGTGCAGAGTAGGTGGATTGGCCACGCTAAATTGCCCCTTAATTGGAAAAAATAATTGGGTAATCTAAATTTATTTTAAAAAAATAGTACAACACTATTTCATTAAACTATAAACTGTTGAACATACTCTTACTGTGGGTTAACACGATGTTAGATTAACTAAAGACCTGTGCCTGTCCTAACCAGTCAGATCACTCAGCACATGGTGAGAATCTGCTGTAAACTATAAGCTCTTGTACTTCTGAAAGGCTGCATCCCGAATGAGTGGGAAAACTGATGCCCTCTGTCTTTATAGTGAGTGTGCTCTGACTGGTGATTGGCTGCGGTGTTCTGCATGTTGATTGGTCCTATTGTATGTCCATCAGTGTGTGTGTCTGCACCATGATATACTGGTGTATATTATGACACATCAAGGCGCTGTCGTCCCCACCACCACCTCTCCGGCAGTCGACCAGGATCAGATCAGACGCAAGCCACAGAGACTGGACTTATGAACATTTGTTCTATTTGCTTTGTTCTGTGTTCTCGCATTAGACAGCTGTTTTCACAAGTACATATGTTCACATCCACTGCATGTATTATGTTAATATTGGCCTAATCTTGTAAATACGTTCACAAATGTCATCCAAACATAAAAAAAGGGAGATGTCATGATATGCAGACACACACATAATGATATACAGGCAGGCACAGACAAGCAGCTAATTGACACATCGAACAGGACATGACCAATAAGCAGGCAGGACACTCAGGGGTGGGATCTGACTATAAAAGACACGAGGCACTCACACTCCGCCTCTTTTCCACTGGTGAACATCTAGAGAGTCAGTCAAAGGTGTTGTTACAATCTACACCTCCACCACGTGGCTAAAAGCAAGTCTGGTTCAGTCAGACAGAGTAACCACAATTAAGTGAGCAGAGAGTCGAACTCACAGAGAACTGTGTGAACTGTGCTATTAGTTCAACAAACCTGATTGAACTAACTTAAAGTCTGGAGTATCTTTCTGATCCAAGCTGCATCCAGTCGCAGCTAGTGTTAGACCAGTGTACCTAACATGACACTTGGGTCTTCCCTGTCTCACACTTTGGCATTTCACTCGCACACTCTAACCCCTGGTGTGATTCCCTTCTGAATCCTTTGATTATTCTACACAAGTATCAGTGTCAGCGACTGTTGCCATGGATTCTTGGCATTGCCGTCCAATTAGACAGAATTCCTACACGCCCATAGAATGTTCTGTTCCCCAGGGTCAGGGATTAGACTACCACTTTGTATCAAAACCTTAGAATTAGACCCTCCTGAGGTTGGGATTGCACTCCTCCCTCCCCAAAGGCCCCAATGGCAGCTGAAGGCTCCCTAATTGAGGCTGCAGCCTGCTCTGGAATGTACTCCCCACCTGACTGTCAATTAGGTTGACTTCCAGGTAGAGACTCTGGCACAGAACAAAATTAAATAGTCTGCCGCCCCACCCCATCCTACCCCTCCCCCCACTAGCTACTCAACCTCCTCCTGCCAATATTAAACAGCATTTAAATATCTCTGGCTGCTAGCTGCTTTCTTTTCTACCTCATCCTCTTTGTCTCTCACCCTCTTTTCTGTTTACATTACAATTTGTTTTCTTGCCAATTTATTCCCCTCCTGGACAGCGTTGTTTTGCAGACGCTAGTCTCAGTTTGGTACCTGTCAAACTGGTTGCTTTTCTTTTTGACAATGAGTGTTGCCAAGCTCCTTGACCTTGTGAACCACATAGCTGAACCAGTTTACTCGGAATTCCAGGCAGAAGTGCAAATGCTAACCATTCTATTTAATTTCCTGATGCATTTCTTCCCCAAGCGAGGGGCACTGCAACTCATTGTAGCACCACTGCAAGTACCCTAGCTGAAACCATCTAACTCCACATAAACCCAGCAATCAATTGTGAACATTCCTGGTTAATGTAGTTTAATTGCTCACTGTCTGGCTGGTTAACTCAGTTTGCTGGATGGCTGGTTTGTGATGCGGAGCAACGTCAACAGTGTGGGCTCAGTTCTTGTACCGGCTGCGGTTATTCATGAAGGTCCCGCCTTCTCAATCTTGCTCCTCGCCTGAAGTGTGGTGACCCTCAGGTTAAATCACCACTAGTCAGCTCTCACAGGGGAGAGTGGCCTCTGGGAATGTGATGACACTTAGATTAATTTGAACTAATTTAATTATTTGTATTTGTTATAAAAATATGATTTACTTTTTATTTAGCACCGCCCTTAACTCCTGGCATCTCATTATCTATTCTAGCAGTCAGTACTACATTATTCACCATCAATACTAAATTGAGAAATAGAGGTGAAGAAACTCTTTCACTATATGCCCATGGCTGAATGATGTCTTAATGCAAAAGAAAGTAAGATAGCTGGAGCTGAGGAGAATTACCCACTGAGGCATACATATGGGTGGTCCAGACAGGAGTAAATAATGTTAAGATTGATGTGTCTTATAAGGGAATTATAGGGGGAATGAAGAAGTAAACCCGAATGAATAACCATATTGCTAAATTACATTTTAAAAAATATTTTATTCAGGCATTTTCACATAAACAAAATTAAAATTATACAACATTTCAAATAACCAACACCCACACCCCCAGCCCTGTTCCCCACCTTCGACCTCTTCTCCTGTCCTGCCTTCCCCATTTTAACTCCTTTACCCCCCTCCCCTTTTGCTGACCGCTTAATCCTCCTTAAAGAAGTTAATGAACAGCCACTTCTGGATTTAGGGCCACCTTCATCCCCCAGCACCTCGGACATGATGTCCGCAAACCCCTGCCAGAATCCCTTCAGCTTCGGACATGCCCAGAATATGTGGACATGACTTGCGAGCTTACCCGTGCACCGCCCACACCTGTCCTCTACCCCCTCAAAAAACCTGCTCATCCTACAGTCATATGTGCCTCGTTAAGTACTTTAAACTGAATATGGCTTAGCCTCGCACACAACGAGAATGCATTCACTCTCCGCAGGGCCTCTGCCCACGATCCGGCCTCCACCTTCCCTCCCAGCTCCTCTTCACACTGCAATTAAGTTACGGTGAAAAGCCCCTAGTTGCCACACTCCAGCGCCTGTCTGAGTACACTGAGGGAGAATTCAGAATGTCCAATTCACCTAACAAGCATGTCTTTTTGGGACTTATGAGAGGAAACCGGAGCACCCGGAGGAAACCCATGCAGACGCGGGGAGAACGTGCAGACACCCAAGCCGGGAATCGAACCCGGGACTCTGGTTTTGTGAAGCAACTGTGCTAACCACTGCGCTACCATGCCACATTATATCCCCCACTGGGAGCCCCTTCCAATCCATCAGTTGCCTGTAGACCTTGGACACCTTTCCCTCCCCCATCTCCTCCTTCGACAATACCTGATCCTGCAACCCCAAGGGCGGTAACCCAGGAAAAGACGGCACCTCTCTCTTCACAAAATCCCGAACCTGCAGGTACCTGAAACCATTCCCCCTGGGCAGCTCATACTTGTCCTCCAGGTACTCCAACTTCACGAAACTGCCCCCTATAAGTAAATCACCGAATTGCTCAATCCCCGTCTGCTGCCACCCTCGAAACCTCGCATCAAGTCCCCCTGATGCATTATCACAGATCAGCGCCCACACCGAGGCAGCCTCCAGTTCCAAATGCCTCCACTGCCCCCAGACACTCAAGGCCGACACTACCACTGGACTACCACAGAGTGTCTGGCCAGCGAGAACAGCAGAGGCGCTGTTAACAACGCCCCCAAGCCGACCCCTCCCCCATTACCCATTTCCTAACCATGCGATATCGCCGCCCAGTAGCAGTTCATTATGTTCTGCGACGCCAGCCCCCCCCCCGTTCCTTGCCCCCATGCCAAAAACGCCCTTTGACCTGTGGGGTCTTGCCCTCCCTTACAAACCCAGAGATCAGCACGTAACCTTTTTAAAGAATGACTGCGGGAAAAAGATTGGGAGGTTCTGAAATACGAACAGGAACCTTGGCAGCACCGTCAACTTTACTGTCTGCTGGGCAGCACGGTGGCCTAGTGGTTAGCACAACCGCCTCACAGCGCTGAGGTCCCAGGTTCGATCCCGGCTCTGGGTCACTGTCCGTGTGGAGTTTGCACATTCTCCCCGTGTCTGCGTGGGTTTCGCCCCCACAACCCAAAAATGTGCAGAGTAGGTGGATTGGCCACGCTAAATTGCCCCTTAATTGGAAAAAATAATTGGCTAATCTAAATTTATAAAAAAAAACTTTACTGTCTGCTCCTGCCCCTCCAGTGACAGTGGCAGTGCATCCCACCTCTTGAAGTCCCCCTTCATCTGCTCCATCAACCGAGTGACATTTAACTTGTGCAACTGAACCCAACCCCGCGTTACCTGAATGTCCAGGTATCTAAAATTCGCCCACATTACCTTGAACATCAACTCCCCTAACCTCCTCTCCTGCCCACTGATCTAAATTGGAAACACCTCACTCTTTCCCATGTTCACTTTGTACCCGGAAAACTGGCCAAAGTCCTTCAAAATCCCAACCAATGGGTTCAAAATATATAACAACCGCGATCGTCCGCGTACATCAAAACCCTGTGCTCAACGCCCCCCCCCCCCAACAAAATCCCTCGACGCTCTCAGAGCCATTGCCGGTGGCTCTATAGCCAAGACAAAGAGCAACGGGGAGAGTGGGCACCCCTGCCTCGTCACGCGATGCAGCCCGAAATGTCCGCACACTTGCAACTGGGGCCCTGTACAGCACGCGGACCCAGTCCACAAACCCCTGTCCGAACTCGAACCGCCCCTGCATCTCCCACAAATATTCCCATTCCACCCAGTCAAAGACCTTCTACACAACCATCGCCACCGCCACCTCCATCTCCAGCATCTGGGCCACAAAGTCAGTCAGGTCTCTGCCCTCGATACCTTCTGGCAGGCCCACTATTCACATATTCTGTCGCCTGGACTGCCTCCCTTGGTCCTTGACCTTCCCCTTCAGGCTCCCTTGGGTCACCACCAATCTCTTTATCTCTATGTCTATGGGCCACGATCCTCTCTCGGGAGTGGCCGGGGACCCCTCGCCTCATGGGACTGCCGACTCGCTTGCTTGCTGCTCTTACCCTTTTCCATTGTTCCTGGGACCTCTTGAGCTACTATTTGCTTGCATACTACTCTTCTTCTTTGCCTTTTTAATTGTTGAAAGAGTCTGAATTTTCAGGCTAAATTCGGCCAAAAGTGCCTATTTTGCTCTGTTTGGATGTGTGACTACTCAGCACATCCCCGTCACCAGAAGTCCAAAATGAAGATGTTGGCCCAGAGCTACATGTGGTAGCCCGGCATCGACCCGACACCCTAACAAAGGGAATGCAAGGGCGCATCCACAAGGTAAATATGGTTGATTCGGCAGGAAGGAGGAGACAGAAACCCTCCACCAGGATTATCACCTGGAAAATAAGGGGACAACGGCCCAGTGAAAAGACCCAGAGTCTTTGCAAACCTGAAAAGTTTGAAAGCTGACATAATCTTCCTCCAGAATCACACCTGAGGGAGAAGGACCAACTGTGGGTAAGGAAGGGCTGGATGGGACAGACCTACCATTACTGCTACGGGACGAGGACAAGGGGGGTAGCTATTCTGAACAGCAAAAGGACGATGTTCACGGCGACAAGACGGTTACGGACCAAGAGGGACGGTATGTCATGGGCAGCAGTGTCCTGGATGGGGCACCTGGTAAATGTGTATGCTACCAACTGGGACGACTTGGAATTTGTGAAAAAACCCATTGTGGATATCCCCAACATAGACACGCACTGTCTGATAATGGGGGGGGGGGGGGGGGGGGGGGGGGGGGGGGGGGTACTTTAACTGCTTACAGGACCCACTGATGGACAGATCAAACCCCATAACGGAGAAAATGACAGGTATGGCTAGGGAACTGGGAACTTTCATGGAGCTGATGGGGACAGTAGACCCATGGCGATTCCTGCATCCAGGTGAGAAGGAATTTTCGTTCTTCTCACTAGTACGTAAGGCCTACACTTTAATCGACTTCTTTGTAGTGTTGCTTCCAGAAATAGTCAGAGCAGAGTACTCGGATCACACTCCACATGACATGGACGTGAGATTGGAGATGGGCCATGCCCAGCACCCCCCATGGAGGTGGACACGACCTTCTTGGCCGACAAGGTCTTCTGCCAGAAAACATCACAGGTCATAGGCAACTACTTTACTAACAACCGGAAGAAGGAAGTCTCAACTTTAATGTTCTGGGAGGCAGTGAAGGCTGTGATTAGAGAAACAATTATTGCTGACAAGGCATATAGAGGTAGCGAAAAGAGGGTGGCTAGGCAGCAACTGATCATTCTGGCTGTTGACAGAAAATACTTTGAGATCCCGACCATACAGCTTTTTCATCCCCAAGGCCTTTTCCCAAACAGTTGACAAAACGATTGTGGCATTTGTATGTGCGGGGCAGGGAATTCTGAGAATCTCTAAAACAACACTGCAAAGGAGAAGAAGCATGGGAGGCGTGGCCCTCCAGAACCTGCATTATTACCATAGGGCAGTCACGGCCGAGAGAGTGAATGGACGGGTGAAGAAACCGAACACGGAATGGGTGAAGTTGGAGGTGTCCTCCTGCACAGGAATGACCCTCCGGGCCCTTGCCACGACAGCACTCCCATCCCTGCCAGCAAAACACTCAACCAGCCCAGTGGCAGTAGCAATACTATGGACCTGAAATTAGATACAGCACTTTGGACGAACCAAAGTATCCACCAAGATCCCCATCTGCGGCAACCCCAGGTTTCTACCAGCCATGCTAGAGGCCAGCTTTAAGAGGTGGAGACAGGGCGGGGAGACACTGACAGTTAGGGACTTTTACACAGGGGACAGACTAGCGATCCTAGAAGAGCTGATGGAGAGACTGGAACTACTGAACAGACAGGGAGTCCAACATTTGCAAATCAAAAATATTCTCCACAAGGAGATGACAAGATACCCTAGGGCACCGAGAGACACAATGTTGCAGGAATTACTGGACGTGGACAATCTAGGATAGGGGAATTGTGGGGACATATACAGACGACTTTTAGAAAGGACATACTCCCCAGTGGGCAGAACAAGGCAGAAATGGGAGTAGGAGCTGGGGACGGAGGTAGGGTGGAACAAAGCACTGAACAGGGCCAACTCCATCGCCTCCTGCGCAAGGCTAAACCTCATGCACTTAATGTAGTGCACAGAGCACACCTGACAAGAACCCAAATGAGCAGGTTCTTCCCGGAGGTGGGGGACAAATGTGAATGGTGCCAGGGAGGCCCGGTCAACCATGGCCACATGTTCTGTGCATGCCCCAGACTTGTCGGGTTCTGGACAGCTTTCTTTGAGGCAAAGTTCAAGGTTGTGGGGGTGAGGTGGAGCTGTGCCCTAGACTGACGGTCTTCGGGGTATCGGACCAGCCAGAACTTCATATGGGGAAGAGGGCTTGATGCCCTTGCCTTTGCTTCCCTAATCTCCCATTGGAGAATCCTACTTGGCTGGCAATCAGCAGCACTACCCATAGCTGCAGACTTGCTGGCAGACCTATCGGAATTTTTTCATCTGGAGAAGATCAAGTACACCATCCGAGGGTCGGACGAGGGCTTCCACAAAACGCAGGGGCCATTCATCAGCCTGTTCCAAGACCTGTTTTAAAGCCAACAACTGATAGAACAGGGGTGGGGAGTAACAGGAGCCACCAGGGCCACAGAAAGCAGATAGGAATGAGGGGTGGTTAATGGGTGGAGGGTGGGGGGGGCGGGGGGGGGGGGGGGGGGGGGGGGGGGGCGGGAGAAACCGGAGGAAACACCAAGGGTGAGCCGAGAGAGAGACAGACAGGGATCAGAAGGTCCAACACAAAGCCACAAGAAAAAGACCAACACCAAACAAACCACCTACGGTGAAAGAAATGACCTAGGATAAGACCCGGAAATAGCAGAAGAAGGGGAAGGGGGGGACGGAGGGGAACCCGTACAGCACGATGTGGTGGTCCCAAGGTTGCAGCTATCTCGTCTGATGCCGCGGGCGTTGCCATGCAGATGGGCAGCGGGAGGCGGCTGAGAGTGTCAGCGAGGGGAATTTTCATTCCTGTGCAATACTCCAAAACATACTCAGATGCCACCTGAAGGAGAACCCAACGCTGAATGGGGGTGGATGACACAGGGAAATTGCCTTGTCCTCTTTGAATAACACCAAAAGTGGTTTATGGTCGGTACAAGCATGGCTATAGACATATAGAAGGAATTCTTTTTTAAAAAATCTTTTTATTGCCATTTCTCATATTTCTCTGTGCTAATTTACTTTATTGTACAGAGAGGTTTATTTTGTCCTTTGTTCTTTGTTCAATTGACCCGATATATATTTTGTGGCCCTCTGGATCGGTCTGTCGTTGGTCCCCCCTCCCACCATGTCTCTCCCCCCCCCCCCCCGCTTTTAGGGAAAGGCGAGGGTTACCCCATCTCCTTCCTCTTATCTTCTTTTGCGGTTTCCCCACCTACCTTATGTCCTCCCCCCCCCCCCCCCCCCCCCCCCTCGGGTTGTGCAGCCCTTTGATTCTTCATCTATCTTGGTTCTGTATTCGTAACTTACTCCTCGTTGCTGGCCTCAAACAGGTTTTGGAACAGGCTGACAAAATGCCCCCCAGTATCTAGGAAGCCTTCCTCCGATCCTCGGATGGGGTACTTAATCTTCTCCAGGTGGAGAAATTCCAAAAGGTCAGCGAGCCAGTCTGCAACCGTGGGTGGTGCTGTCGATCGTCAGCTGAGCAGGATTCTCCGGCGTGCGATCAGGGAAGCGAAAGCGAGGGCGTTAGGCCCCTTCCCCATGTGTAGTTCTGGCTGATCCAATACCCGATACCCCTAAGATTGCCACTATCGGGCATGGCTTGACACTCACCTCACCCCCACAACCTTGGACATTGCCTTGGAGAAGGCTGTCCAGAACCCAGCAAGTTTGGGACAAGCCCAAAACATGTGGGTGATATTGATGGAATTATTGAACGCCGAACACCAATGTCAATCCTTCCTTTTCTTTTTGGGCGTAATTTTGTCAACGTTCATGAATCAGGCGCAATGGGCCGCTGGGTACCATTATCTATCCTGTGTGCTAAAATGGCCCCGATCCTGTAGGGCGAGGTATCACATGTGAGTAACAAGGGCTTTACCGGGTCGAAGTGTGTCAGCAGGTGGAAAGATGACAGTCGCCGTTTTACTTTGTCAAACGCCCCCTGCTGCGGTGGGTCCCAAATCCACTGCTGGCCCTTTTTCAACAACAGGTGCAGCTGGGCCAAAACCATCCCCAAATTCGGGATAACATCCCGCAATAGTTGACCAGGCCTAAAATTGAATGGAGCTCCGTGGGATCTCTTGGTACTGGCACCTACCAGATAGCCCAAACTTTATCGTCCACTGGGTGTGACAGTCCATGCCTGTCAACCCTGTAGCCCCAAATAGACCACTTCAGTTGCATGGAACACGTACGTTTCTCACTGCAGGCGGATCCCGGCTCTCTCAAACGTGTGCAGCCCATCCTCCAGGTTTTTTAGATGCTCTTGGTCGGAGGAACCGGTGATTAGCACATCGTCCAGGTACATACTACTTGTCACAACCCACGGAGAATATTTTCCATTACCCTCTGGAATATGGCACATGCCGACGAGACGCCGAATGGCAGCCTGGTACATTTGTACAACCCCCTTTGCATGTTGATGGTCACGTACTTTCGGGAGGATGGATCCAAAACTAACTAGAGATAGGCCTGGCTCATGTTGAGCTTGGTAAAAGTCTGTCCACCGCTGAGCCTCGCATATAAGTCTTCGATCTTCAGCACCGGGTAGCGATCCAGATGGAAGGCCCGGTTGACCGGCATTTTGTAATCCCCACAAAGGCGGACGGACCTGGCGGGCTTCATAACGGATACAACTGGTGCGGCCCAATCTGCAAATTGCACTGGGCAGATGAGTCCCAGCTTTTCCAAGCGGTCCAGTTCGGCTTCTACCTTCAGCCTCAAAGCGTAAGGAATGGGTTGGGCCCAAAAAGAGCGAGGTTGGGCCTCTGGGTCCACTGAAATTCTGGCAGAGATCCCCCGAATGGTGCCGAGGCCCTCCTGGAACACCCCCGGGAAACGAGCCAACACCGCGTCTGGCCATTGGGGTGCATTCAGCATACGCTGCCAATGCAGATGGAGGCATTTCAGCCGTCGCGCCCTAGCAAACTTGGGCCGCAATGTCTGTAACAAAAAAAAATAAATGGTTTTATTCGGGTTACTATACACTCCTCCTACTCCCCGAAGGGTCTCCCACATCCCGGCCCACACCTGGGCCGGGATATGTATATCCCAGCAGTCCTTTGAACAGAGGGGTTAGCCCTGCCCCCTTATCTGGTTAGATCATATTCAGGTGAGGCCGCAGGGACCCTGAGGTTATAACATCTGCCAATCTCAGTCTTGAACATTTCAATTGACCCAGCATCCACAGTGTTTTGGATGAGAGAATTTAAGATTTCCAATTTCATTTATGTGAAATTAGATCACCCTTCATCCTCCTAAACGCAAGGGACTACAACCCAGGCTCGTGCAGCCTGGCTTCACAATTTGACCCATTCAGTGTTGATTCAATTATGGTGAATCTTGTCCTTGGTGGCCAAATCTGAAGGCAAAGCTTCAGATTTGTGTCTGTGGCTGCAGAGCAGAGCAGGTCATTCTAAGAAAAATGTAGTGTGATGTCACAGGAAAACAGGTCATTGATTGTTCTGAGCTTCTCCCAGTCTCTCTGGACAAAAACAGGAACTTACCTGAGAGTCAGTAAACCTATGTAGAATTATCCCGAAGCAGGAGGATATAAACTGGGGCCGAAGCTTCAGGCCTACATTTACCTGAGAGTCAGTGGCACAGTGGACCTGAGCAGAACCAATCCCATTCAGGAGGGTATAAATTGGAGTTGAGGTGTGAGGCTTACACTTACAAAAGGCAGCAGACCTGAATGGAACCAATCCCTACTGGGAGGGTATAAACTGAGCCAAGGCTTGAGGCCTACGTTTACTTGAAAGTCAGAGAGGTAGCAGATCTGAGTGGAACTCATCCTAAGTGCTGTCAATTTCCAGCTCAGCACTTCAAAATCACTCAAGGTGAAGAGGGATGATTGGAGTGCACTTAACCCTCTTTGTTGGGGGGTGGCACGGTAGCACAGTGGTTAGCACTGTTGTTTCACAGCTCCAGGGTCCCAGGTTCGATTCCTGGCTTGAGTCACTGTCTGCACATTCTCTCCGTGTCTGCGTGGGTTTTTGCTGGGCGCTCCGGTTTCCTCCCACAGTCCAAAGATGTGCAGGTTAGGTGGATTGGCCAAGCTAAATTGCCCTGAGGTTAGGTGGGGTTACTGGTTTACGGGGTAGGGTGGAGGTGTGGGGATAAGTGGGGTGCTCTTTCCAGGAGCCGGTGCAGACTCAATGGGCCAAATGGCCTCCTTCTGTACTGTAAATTCTATGATTCTATGATGTTTGTAAACATTGTGGTTGAAGCACTTAATGTTACTCACCCATGAAGGAAAATGAATGAAGCAAGGCTGAAACCTGTGTTTGTGGAAGCTGTCAATCACAGCCCGCGAGGGGAAATGAATGGATAAAAGTCATTCGAGGGCTTTAAACACAGGTCATTGCTTTTCTCTTTCCAGGAATGGACATGTGGCGCTAGCCAGCAGGTGTATGGCCAGGTGAGTGTTGCAACAGTAATTGTTTTCACTGCCCCTGTCTGGATTGCTCTCTAGTTTCTGGGAGGGAGAGAGGGGGCGTGGTCTGTGGGGGAGGGAGGGTATGTGGGGATGTCCCTCTGGTTAGGGATCTCTGGGAGGGCTTCCTTTTGTTAAGGGGTCTCTGTGGGGTCTCCCTAACTGGAGGCTTTGGGGGGGTCTCCGGGCTCTCTGTGGGAGACCCCCGATCTAAAGGGATCCCTTTAGTTAGTGAGTCTCTGTGGGGGTCCCCCTATTCAGGGGATTTCTGTGGGTGTCTCCCTATCTAGGGCATCTCTGGGGGGGGTCTCCTTATTTAGGGTGTCTCTGGGGCATCTCCCTATGGAGCAGGTCTCTGGGGAGGGTCTACCTATCCAGGAGGCCTGGGGAGGGGGGCTCCTATTTAAGGGGTCTAGAACATAGAACAGTACATAGAACAGTACAGCACAGAACAGGCCCTTCGGCCCTCAATGTTGTGCCGAGCCATGATCACCCTACTCAAACCCACGTATCCACCCTATACCCGTAACCCAACAACCCCCCCCCTTGACCTTACTTTTATTAGGACACTACGGGCAATTTAGCATGGCCAATCCACCTAACCCGCACATCTTTGGACTGTGGGAGGAAACCGGAGCACCCGGAGGAAACCCACGCACACAGGGGGAGGACGTGCAGACTCCACACAGACAGTGACCCCGCCGGGAATCGAACCTGGGACCCTGGAGCTGTGAAGCATTTATGCTAACCACCATGCTACCCTGCTGCCCTTGCTAACCACCATGCTACCCTGCTGCCCTGTCTCTGGGAGGTCTTCCTATCTGGGGGTTCTTAGGAAGTCCCCCTATTCAGGGGGTCTCAGGGGGAGTCCTCCTATCCGGGGGGGTCTCTAGAGGGGGGGGCATCTCCCTATCTAGGGGGTCTCTGGTGGTGTCTCCCATGATTAGCATTGCTGCCCCGTGGGTGACTGTCTGTGTGGAGTTTGTACATTCTCCCTGCGTCTGCGTGGTTTTTCTCCGGGTGCTCCGGTTTCCTCCCACAGTCCAAAGATGTGTAGGTCAGATGGATTGGCCAAGGTAAAATTGTCCCTTAGTGTCCAAAAGATGTACAGGTTGGGTCCCTGGGATCTGCCGAGGGGGTGGGCCTCTGTCGGGTGTCCCTTCAGAGGATTAGTGCAGCCGTGATGGGCTAAATGGCCTCCTTCTGTACTTTAAGGATTTTATTGTTCTATGAATTTAGGGGGGGTAGGTCGTGCATTGTGCGGTCGGCGGGAGGGTGGCCCACGGGTGTACTTTGGGGGAAACCTTCTTAAGGGGTTAGCCTCTTGGCCAACAGCAAGGTCCACCATGGTAGGGCCACACTGGTAGATACCAGTTGTGAGCCGTGTCCACGCGATTTTCAGTCCGGAGGACTGTAGAGTTGCGAGGCCACAGAGACTCTAAAGTCTGGCCCGCCAAATGGATGCAAATTGGTCATTAGGACCTATTTGTAACCATTAGCTTCCTCCCGTTTATGCGCGGGCGTGAACCACCATCCCGCCGCCAGCTGGGGTCAGTTCAGCGCCCGATGCAATCCTTAATTTTGTCCAGATACCCGATTCTCTGCCCGAGCATGATCCGCATTGCCGGGGTCATGGGGCATAAAATCCAGCCAAATGTCTCCAATTATCTACCCTCCAGGGAATCTCCAACAATCATTTAAAAAAAATATATTTTGTTGGTATTTTGCAGGCCATTCAACCCATTGATTCTGCACCGACCGTCCAAAAGAGCGTCAAGTCCCCTCAGGATCATGTATGTTTCAATAGGATCTAAATTATAATGGGTATAGGCCCGACTTTCTCAACCTGACGATAAATGAAAAAATTCAGTTGTAGCCATTGTCACAAACCATGTTGATGTTATAGAACATAGAACAGTACAGGCCCTTCGGCCCTCAATGTTGTGCCGAACCATGATCACCCTACTCAAACCCACGTATCCACCCTATACCCGTAACCCAACAACCCCCCCCCCCCAACCTTACATTTATTAGGACACTACGGGCAATTTAGCATGGCCAATCCACCTAACCCGCACATCTTTGGACTGTGGGAGGGAACCGGAGCACCCGGAGGAAACCCACGCACACAGGGGGAGGACGTGCAGACTCCACACAGACAGTGACCCAGCCGGGAATCGAACCTGGGACCCTGGAGCTGTGAAGCATTTATGCTAACCACCATGCTACCCTGCTGCCCTTATGTGCAAGGTGTGGGGATGTATTGTTTTGTTTTTGGAATGGTGTGAGGAGTCAAGTGAAACCCCAGTGAGCTCAGTCATTGTGTAACATTTATAATTTTTTTTTACATTTAGAGTGCCCAATTTTATTTTTCCAATTAAGGGACAATTTAGCGTGGCCAATTCACCTACCCTGCACATCTTTTTGGGTTGTGTGGTTAAAACCCATGCAGACACTGGGAGAATGTGCAAACTCCACACGGACAGCGACCCGGGGCTGGGATCGAACCCAGGTCCTCGGCGCCGTGAGGCAGCAGTGATAACCACTGTGCCACCGTGTTGCCAACATTTATTAAAGACTATTTATTAAATTAAAGAAAGAACAAATACACGCAAACAGGACTATATTAGGCCTAGACAATTAAGTATATGAATTACTGAACACACACACACACTTTATGTAGAACCTACCCCTTGTTCCAAAATATATCTCCAATCTCTGAACTCCTTATGACTTCCCCTTTCCCCAAAAAACATCCAAATTAAATACATCTTTAAGTTAAAACTTACTTATAGCTAGTAGGGAAGATGCTGGAATCTATCATCAAGGAAGAAATAGCAAGGCATCTGGATAGAAATTGTCCCATTGGGCAGACACAGCATGGGTTCATAAAGGGCAGGTCATGCCTAACTAATTTAGTGGAATTTTTTGATGACATTACCAGTGCAGTAGATAACGGGGAGCCGATGGATGTGGTATATCTGGATTTCCAGAAAGCCTTTGACAAGGTGCCACACAAAAGGTTGCTGCATAAGATAAAGATGCATGGCATTAAGGGTAAAGTAGTAGCATGGATAGAGGATTGGTTAATTAATAGAAAGCAAAGAGTGGGGATTAATGGGTGTTTCTCTGGTTGGCAATCAGTAGCTAGTGGTGTCCCTCAGGGATGCGTGTTGGGCCCACAATTATTCACAATTTACATAGATGATTTGGAGTTGGGGACCAAGGGCAATGTGTCCAAGTTTGCAGATGACACTAAGATGAGTGGTAACGTGAAAAGTGCAGAGGATACTGGAAGTCTGCAGAGGGATTTGGATAGGTTAAGTGAATGGGCTAGGGTCTGGCAGATGGAATACAATGTTGACAAATGTGAGGTTATCCATTTTGGTAGGAATAACAGCAAACGGGATTATTATTTAAACGATAAAATATTAAAGCATGCCGCTGTGCAGAGAGACTTGGGTGTGCTAGTGCATGAGTCACAGAAGGTTGGTTTACAGGTGCAACAGGTGATTAAGAAGGCAAATGGAATTTTGTCCTTCATTGCTAGAGGGATGGAGTTTAAGACTAGGGAGGTTATGTTGCAATTGTATAAGGTGTTAGTGAGGCCACATCTGGAGTATTGTGTTCAGTTTTGGTCTCCTTACTTGAGAAAGGACGTACTGGCACTGGAGGGTGTGCAGAGGAGATTCACTAGGTTAATCCCAGAGCTGAAGGGGTTGGATTATGAGGAGAGGTTGAGTAGACTGGGACTGTACTCGTGGGAATTTAGAAGGATGAGGAGGGATCTTATAGAAACATTTAAAATTAGATAGGATAGATGCGGGCAGGTTGTTTCCACTGGCGGGTGAAAGCAGAACTAGGGGACATAGCCTCAAAATAAGGGGAAGTAGATTTAGGACTGAGTTTAGGAGGAACTTCTTCACCCAAAGGGTTGTGAATCTATGGAATTCCTTGCCCAGTGAAGCAGTTGAGGCTCCTTCATTGCATGTTTTAAGGTAAAGATAGATAGTTTTTTGAAGAATAAAGGGATTAAGGGTTATGGTGTTTGGGCCGGAAAGTGGAGCTGAGTCCACAAAAGATCAGCCATGATCTCATTGAATGGCGGAGCAGGCTCGAGGGGCCAGATGGCCTACTCCTGCTCCTAGTTCTTATGTTCTTATGTTCTTAGAGGGAATGTCTTGCCCTGGTCCAGCGAAGATATTTAAACTTCCTTTATGAAGGTTTCTGCTCTAAGGTTTAGAGGCTGTTAGATGTAAACTGGTCTCCAGGCTGTTAGGTATAAACTGGCCTCTCTGGCTTCTATGGGTGCTGGCAATTATACCATTGTTCCCCTTTGATTCTGCATTTTCTGTATTTGGCTGCCTGCCCCTCTCATATTCCTTGACTCTAGAAATTAGCACATATATACTTAATTGATCTCCCAATCGTCTAGGTAAGCTGTTTCCATTAATTGCCGATTGTTAGCGAAATTAAATTAAATTGAGTTCTTCAAACCATATGAAACTTTAACAAAATGTCTTTTAATGCTGCATGCATGCGGGAGAGCTTAAACTCGACCGCTAGAACTGCAGCTTGGTCCAAGTCGTTCAGCCCCCACAAAGCTGTCTTACATATCTTATACTGTTTGGATCGTCCAGTCTGATTCAAAGGAATACAAAAAGTGATTCAAAATACTACAATACAACCGATTATCGATACTGACAGTTTGATTAGGTTACAGTCATTCCCCTGATTAGATGATGGGGATGCATTGTCTGACATACTCCACTTCTAATCGTTCGGTTGACAAATCTTGTCCATCTGCTTTGCAATACGAAGGAACGTCCTTTAAACAATCAGCCAGTCATGAGGTGGTGACTGTCCTATTTCCCTGATTCCTGTGTACGGGTGGGTGCACAATGTCCCTTCCAGACATGCAGGAGCCAGGCTGAACATTTTTGATTTGTAGGCTTGGAAATGTGTTACCTGAGATATGCCTGCGTGTAGTATGCTAATTTGCGTTTGTCCACATTTTGGGGTTTAGAGATTGTCAGGTTAACCCTTTCCAGGCAATCCCTTCCCTGTTGTCCCATGTGGACCTCAGATTTTCCATTTTCTCTACTACAGCAATTCATACCTGATTCTATCTAGATGCCTTCTAATCTTGTTACTGGAAAAAAGCACATCTCATCCTGCCTTTTGACTGCTGGCTACTGCTGTTGCAAGGAAAATTTCGACCTGTTGTTAGGCAGATTGCATCCTATTATGCCGTATTAGATATGTGTTATTGCTGTTACTAGGCAAATCCATGACACCTTATTTTAGAATCTTGTCTGTGAATATGCCCTTATTTATTTGAAAACAAGCACTGAACAATTCTTTTAACAAGCCTTCTACTTCCTATTCAGAGTAACCTTGGGTTGTTTTTTGCAGTGTGACAGATGTCAAAAGAGCAGACAACAAAAGGCTGGGAAAGAGACCCCAAAACTCACTCCATTGGATGAGGATGAAGAGGATCTGAAAGTAAAAGCAACAAGAAAGGCTCTCCAGGAACAGGTAGATATCTACAATGCTTGCTGATCTGGTCATGCAGAACAATGGTACATTTTTCATTGGAAAATGTATGTCGTTTTGTGCTGTTCAATGTATAAACCATGCACAATTGCACTGGAGGGGAAGAAATGGTATTGGGGCATATTTTGCTCTTCAGCAAAATCATAGGTATCTTAAAGGTGCCAAAATTCATGATTCTGTCCTGCCAAGATCTTGCACCCAGAGAGGAAAACCTGCCCTCTTCAAAGTTGAACACTTTTTTTTTTTTTTTTTTATTTTTTTTTTTTTAAATTTAGATTACCCAATTATTTTTTCCAATTAAGGGGCAATTTAGCGTGGCCAATCCACCTACTCTGCACATTTTTGGGTTGTGGGGGCGAAACCCACGCAGACACGGGGAGAATGTGCAAACTCCACACGGACAGTGACCCAGAGTCGGGATCGAACCTGGGACCTCAGCGCCGTGAGGTGGTTGTGCTAACCACTAGGCCACCGTGCTGCCCAAGTTGAACACTTTTAAGGAAATCCCTTTGATATCCACTGCCAGCATGCTAAGTATCCTAATGACAACATATATATAATATGGGAATGATCTGTTACTATCACTCTCAGCATGCCAAGTGCACCATTTTGCTTGATGTACAGCTACCAGTATAATTCAATACTATCATCTAATACAGTTCCAAAGCAGTCATTGAAGTATATTTGTCTGACCTGCACCATTAAGTATCTATTAGCTCCTCCAAAGATTGTGGTGCAATTTTGCAGCAGGATTCTCGGTGGAGCGTCATTCGCTGGCGGCGGGATTCTCTCTTCTCACCGATGTCAATAGTAAGAAGTCTTACAACACCAGGTTAAAGTCCAACAGGTTTGTTTCAAACACGAGCTTTCGGAGCACGGCTCCTTCTTCAGGTGAAGGAGCCGTGCTCCGAAAGCTCGTGTTTGAAACAAACCTGTTGGACTTTAACCTGGTGTTGTAAGACTTCTTACTGTGCTCACCCCAGTCCAACGCCGGCATCTCCACATCACCGATGTCAATGGCATTTTCCATTGAAGCCACCCCACGTTGCCGGGAAACCCGTGGGTGGGGATGTGCTGCTGGAAGGAAAAGAGAATCCCTTGATGTCAGAGGGAGCTAGAACAGCTGTGTATCAAGATGGCAATGTGTGTGACCAATGCAATCACAATTTTAACAACTAGCTACTCAATTAATGCAGATTGAATCTAGTGTGTCTGACAAACGTTTTTGCTAAATTTCTGAATGGAAGTGAGCAAACCTTTTAATGCTACACTGATGATATATCAAAGCATTGTGAAGAGTAGTGGAAACAATATTTGTATTGCTGTAAAAGGAGACACGTTGCCAAAGCTTTTTGGCTTGCACTCATCAGGACAGACCCATGAATGGCAAATTTCAAAGGGAGCAGCAATTTATGATGTATGAGAAAAAGATGCCAATTGGTTGGCAGATCAGCTCTGGTTGGTTGAAGTGTTGCTATGGTGAGTGTAGCAGGAAGCTGATTTTCTTTCATTCAGAAAAGATGCAATGCCTGGACATGTTTGTTTTCTCTGCAGAGGACAGGTCCCTATGCATGAATATATGCAACTTCTAGCAAGCATAAATGAGTCTGACTAATAATCTTAAATTGATTGGTAATGTAATATTTAGCAGACTAGCAGTGTTCAGCATGTGATGTTCAATTGTGAAATCACATCTGACATTTGTTTTGAGATTTACAAGCATGGGCTGGTTGAGTACAGTCATTACTCTGCCTATGACAAACAGCCAAAGGAATGCACTGTTTCATATGATATACCAGTTGTTTGGGGCACACTGCCTACGTAACTGGCATCATACTAGTGCATGTCACCTGCACTATAATTCATATATTTGTGTGTTGAGAGTCTCTCCCCTTCACCATGTTAATTCATGCATATGCATGGGGGAGAATTTGCCAGAGTCCGTTGGAATTCCGGTATCGCACCACCGCTTTGAGCACCCCTCCCCCTCACAATACAATCCTTCCCCCGCACCCCCGCTGACAATTAGGCACATCCTTCCCCCCCCCACCACTGGAATAATGGGACAAACCCCACCTAATAGCACACATGACTGACCCAACCCCACCATCAAAGACTTCCGCCATCAGACACCGCCCCATCAGAACCTCCATCAGAGAGAGACCCCCCCCCCCCCCCCCCCCCCCCCCCCCCCGCAGAGACCTCCATCAGTCACCCTGCCTGAAAACTGAAGAGCGGTCCAGGCAGTAGAGTGAAAAATCCCATTTACCCTTCCCTAACATCTGCCGCCTCAGACAAAGGTGTTTGAAGCAGCAGCTGTTACAAATGTCAGAGGCTTCCATGAAAGTAAAGTACACTTCAAATGCAAATCTTCCATTCAATTTCACACATCAATATATGGCACAAGCCAGTGGTTGACAGTTGTATCGGTTCAGTTGCAGCTGCTTTGGGGGATTGTTTATTTAACTTCCTCTTCATGCTTGAATGCCCTGCTTTGGTGCTAAGTACAATATTTATAAACACTCTTGCTATGATTGTCAGCACTTCACCACATCAAGTGAATCAATGGATCAATTGTTTTGGATCAATGGCTTGGAAGCCTGGAAGTTAGAAACGTAAAACCTTTTTTAAAATTTAGAGTATGCAATTCTTTTGCTTTTCCAATAAAGGAGCAATTTAGCGTGGCCAATCCACCTACCCTGCACATCTTTGGGTTGTGGAGTTAGACCCACGCAAACACGAGGCGACTGCAAACTCCACAAGGACGGTGACCCAGAGCCGTGATCGAACCTGGGATCTCGGCGCCGTGAGGCAACAGGGCTAACCCCACTGCGCCACCATGCTGCCCCAGCACTCAAACGTCCAATGACCCAAATTGGGTTTGGTTCTGACCTCGGGCAACTGTGTGGGGTTTGTACCTACTGCCTGTGTCAGCATAGATTTCCTCCGAGTGCTCCCGTTTCTTCCTACAGTCCAGCGATGTGCAGGTTAGATGATTTAGCCATGCCAAAATTAGTGTCCAAAGGTTAGGTGGGGTTACAGGGCTGAGGCAGGAGGACAGGTAGGGGAATGACCCTGGAAAGGTGCCCTTTCCGAGGATTGATGCAGACTCGATGGGCCGAATAGCCTCCTTCTGCACTGTAAGTATTCTGCGATTCTATGAGAGATTGACATATTTCTAGCTCTACCTTATCACAGGTGCTCTGGGCTGCATTTTCCTGTGAACTTTGGGATCCTGACATTGGGACCAAATAAGGATCAAGAGTCCCCACTTGAGCAGCAAAACTGGCATGGCAATCTTCAGGGGGCAACATTTTAATTGACTACTACCAGGCTCATGGAAAACTAAAGATGGTGAACTGGATTTTCCGGTAGCATTTTGCTGCTGAAAGCACCTGTCCATCTCCCAGATTCTAGCAGAGAAACATTGTCTGTGGATTTTTAGGGATATATTGGGCCCTTCCCCTCTCAAAGCCAATCTCCATGACATTGTGAATCACATGGGCCTTGTATCCAGGTAGAAATATGGATTAGCTATCCTGAAGATACCAGTTATCCTTTATCTTGGAGGTAAATTGATACTTCAAAGCAGATCGATAAACAACCCAACTATTCTCAATGATTTTCTGAGACTTTGGACACCGACAGCATATAGGATGCTGCCATTGCCTCCAAGTGTAAACACCTTGAGTAGGATTCTCCATCCAGCGACAGAGGAATCGCGAAACACAATTGGACAGAGATACGTGCATCAGCCGAAAATCGAGGCCAGTGCCAAATGGAATGCCATGCTCTGGTCCCTCATCAGCAGCGCAAATTAGTTCTATGCCGCATGCCAGTGTGGGCATGCAAATTGTACAGTAAACTCCATTGGCATATATTTAACTGACCCAACCCAGCATTCTCCAGGACTCCTGCGATGCTCCGCGTCTGCCAAGACGAGTTACCGACGGTGAGATTCACTTGTGGTATTTAAAATCGGGGAACAGGTGCATTGGCTGCCGAGGGAGAGGAGGTAAGACATGTTCCCCAAGGTGCAGCCATGGCTGCCAGTTGTGCCGCTGGATAGGGGTTCATCTGCCAGGGCTGGGGGGAGCAGCGGTGTAGTGACCAAGGGATGGTCTGTGGGGTTGGGATGACCCCACCGGGACTGGGGTGCCCAGGCATGGAGCGTCATTGCCATCGCCTGCAAAGCAGCCATCTTGCTGTTTACCCCACTGACTGCCCACCGGGGTCCGTGGTTGTGCAGAGCGACACCGGCTGTATGGGTGCCCCCACCCCCACCCACAACCGGGCGCCAACTCATGATAGGGCATCACCAAAGGAGCACACCCACATTAGATGCCACAGGAAGGCTCATGGCAGGGGCCACAGAGTGTACCACTGACGTGGATCGCACCAGCCACCGGTACCCTTGCCGGCAGAGACGAGTATCAGGGTCAGAAGCCGACCCTGGTGCCGGGCACCGATGGAGCCAGGGGTGCGGTGCGGAGGGCAGCGTGCTGGGGGAAATGGCCGGGGTGGGAGTGGCAATGGGATTGGAGGGGAGATGGCCGTACGGAACCTTTTCGCCATGGGGTAGGAGCTACAGTGCAGGCCAAGGCCACGTGTAGCCCATTGGACCTGGTTGGGCACGGGAGTACCCACCATGCTAACATTTCTGCCTTTCACCCCCTCAGACAATAGATTTTGGAATCTAACCAGGAATACTTGGCATCATCCTAGCAGGTGCAGCCGGATGGATGCACTGAGGCTGTACGTGCAGGAGCTTCGCAAGGAAGGTCCTGCAGCACAGGAGCCTGCCGCAGAGGAGCAGGGGTCAGCCGGTGAGGATAGAGAGCCGGACGCCCGACAGACCGAGGAGGAGATAGGAAGGAGGTGCCGTATCAGGCTTTATGTATATTGGAGGTGACAGTCATTCGAGGACCTGTCGGGCTGGGTGTGCCACTAAAGACTCGAGCTGAGCAGGTTGACAGTGTGACATCTCTGCCAGATCATGGCACATCTGCCACCACGGGGTGTGGGGGAGGACACCAGCTCCTGGTGACCCTGACGATCGGCCTGAACATTTTCACCATGGGGTGCTTCAGCGCTGAGTGGAGACTTGTCTGGGACCTCACAGACCTCGGTGCACAGGTGAATTCACGCCATTGCAGAGGCCCTGTATACCCAGGCAACACAATACATCAAGCTGAATATAGATCGAGCCATTTGTTTGCCCCGGCACCTGGGTTGCCCCAGGTCCAGGGGATGATTGACAGGACACATGTCCCCCTTTGAGTACCGGCGCATGAGGGGGTGGTCTTCATGAACAAAAGGGATTCCACCAGCTGCACATGATGCAAGTCTGCTCGATACCCAGGCAGCCTGCATGATGCCTCCACCCTGCGCACCTGACAGTTCGAAAACATTCAAGGCACAACCCCGGTGAGGTGTTTTCTCTTCGGGATTATCCGTTGCAAATGTAGCTTATGACATGATTCGGAGGCCACAGTCCAACTCAGAGAACTGCTACAATGCTGCGACCAGGGGTGTGATCAAGCGGTGCATCAGCATCCTGAATATGTGAATCAGGTGCCTGGACCGCTCTGTAGGGTCCAACCCTTATGGCATTGGAGAGTCTTACACATTGTGGTGACCTGCTGTGTCCTCCACAACATTGTGCAGCAGAGGGGCAACGTAGCTGGGGGAGGAGGATGAATGCCAGGCCTCTCCAACAAGGAGGATGTGGGGGAGGGCCAGGATGGGCAGGGCATGGGGCCCGGGCAGGCACAGGAGGCCAAGGATGATGCGCACAGGACAATCTGATTGTCTCCAAGGTCACTAGGGGGCTTGGCACGAATGCCCCATCCCACACTCCCACATTTCCGTTCCCTTGCACCCTTCCTCCGTGAATTCCAGCTGCTTCACTGTCAACCCATGGCCCGCAACCCCGTAGTGAGGCAGGTCTGGGCCATGGGATGGAGGCTGATGGAGGGCGGCACAGTAAAATAGTGGTTAGCACTGTGGGTCTGGTTTCAATTCCGGCCTCGGGTGACTGTCTCTGTGGAGTTTGCATTTTCTCCCTGTGTCCGTGTGGGATTCCTCCGGGTGCTCCGGTTTCATCCCACAGTCCAAAGATGTGCAGGTTAGGTGCATTGGTCATGCTGAATAGCCCCTTAGTGTCCAAAAGGTTAAGTGGGGTTACTGGTGATAGAGTGCACTGTAGATTCAGATGGCAACCTGCTCCACGATGAGCTCTGATTCTCCACATCGTTTGATAACGTCTGACTCCTGCCCTCAGTATCACTTTGAGTACTGGCCTTTCCCTCACATGGACCCATTGAACCCCTGGGGTGACGGAGGTGTGAACGGGGTCTGGATCGGTGGGGGAAAGGGTGGTGGATAAGGAGGGGCGGCGGCAGGTACCGGAGCAATGTGTGGTGGCTGCCCTGGGGGCCCTGATCACGCCCACCTCCAACGTCCATGCCCCTGGCAGCGGCCTCCCACAACCCCACCCTCCCCCACCCCTCGTTCTCTCCCTGCCGCAGCCCAATCCGTCCTTCCGACAGAGCACTGTGGCAGGTTTGAATGTTTGTGAATGGGTGTTATTGTGAACAGGTGAACATGTTTTTACAAGTATTGTGTCCTAGCCCCTATCACTAACCTATGTTCTTCACCAACACCAACCTAACTGGTATGTAATGTTCTGGCCCTGCGGGCCCGAACGCTCCATCTAGGTGTTCCCCAGGCAGTACATCAGGAATGAAGGTGGCCTGTTGCGATTCCTGCCCTTTGACTTGGATCGCCTGTGGCAGTCAGCCTCTGGACGACTGGGTCTGGATCGGCTCGGCTGTCTTTTGGGTGTCCCAGGTGGCGTGGTGCCATCCTGTGCAATCCACTACCCATGGACTGGACTGGGTATTCAGAGGCGCCAGGGACTGGACGGGGTATTCAGAGGGGCTGCGGTGTTCCGTCACCACTGCGTTGGGAGTTACAGGAGCAGACCCCAGCACCTTCTCCTCCCTCAAGGTGCCCTTTCGCCCTCAGGCTGCTCCTCGGGACAGGGGTGCAGCTGGAGCAAGCTCCGGGGGCTCCCACTATTACCTGGTGTTGCTAGTCCTGGGGGCCCACTCTCGTCGCGCCCAGGGTCTCAGTGCCCGTGACCACAGAGCACAGGGACCCGGCCAGGTCCCTCTGACTGGCTCAGGTCAGCCAGCGCATGGGCAGCGCCTTCCACCTGTCCACGCCCTCGGTGGTTCCTGCACATGTGTGGTGTGCACCAGATAGTGTCCCAGGAGCCTCTTCACTAAAATGCCCAACCGTGGTGAGTGTCTTTGAGATGGTGGAGTGTGTTGCAGATGTGTGACGGAATGTTGATGTCGTTCCGGGACTGATGCAGTGTCGTAGGCTACCGTTTGAGGACTTGCGTCGCTATCAGGTCCTCGCCGCTCGATGTGTTCTGGGGTTGTGGCCGGGGGCGGGGGACATCAGAACGGCTCACCTCATCGGCAGGTGATCTTGCAAGGCACAAGTTGCATGGTTAGATCGCAGGTGGGGTGTGGAGTGGTGGGGGGAGGGTGGTGCGGTGGTGGTGAGGGGGGGTGTGGGGGTGGTGCCACTCGTGCCATAGGGACACTGTAACGTAGCGTCGGCTCACTTGCTTCCCCAATGCCGAGCTCCACTTCGGCAACTGCCCGCTCCCCAGGCCCACCCACCAGGTCCAACGCCCGCTGTTCCGCGGCGGTGAACGGCCGCCATTTCGGCGTGCCCCCTCCGGTCTACTCTCTCTCTCTGCGATTGTGGGCTGCCTTCTCCTGGCAGATGTGGGGGGATGGCGGAACAGAGATTGCACAGTGTTAGACACGTGGACGTGGGCTGCACGTGGGATGGGCAGCTGGTGGCCTGTGTGTGGACGGCACGCAGGCATGGCGGGTGGTATTGGTGTTGGCATGTGGTGCAGGGTGGGGTGCGCGCGGACCGCCGGTGTATGGGGTTCGATCGCCCTCTGGGTGGTGGTGGTGGTGGGGGGGGGGGTGTTCACAGGTGTGTGGGACGGGGTTTGCTGCTGGGGGCATGGTGCTGGATAGTTACCCTGGCTGGCCCTGAGGAGGTTGTGCGGCTTTTTACAGCACTGCTGACTGGTCCTGGCAATGGAGCCCATGCCGTTCGTGGCCTCTGCCACCTACGCCCAGTTTTAGTGTATGGCGGTGACTGGCAGCTTCCTTTCCACCCCAGGGTACAGGATTTCCCGCCTCTCCTCCACGGCATCCAGCAGGTTTTGAACTCCACATCGGCGAAACGGGATGCTCTTCGGGATGACATCATTTTGGCTGGAATGAGTGTGTGTGGGGAGTGAGGTGTTATATGCAGCTTGTCAGGCTCTCAATTGCCAGTCCAGACACCGGCCAATCAGACACAGTAATGGATTGGAATTGCACCAGTTCGGGCAGCATGTGGCGCAGTGGTTAGCACTTGAACTGAGGTGCTGAGGATTCGGGTTTGAATCCCGGCTCTGGGTCACTGTCCGTGTGGAGTTTGCACATTTTCCCCGTGTCTGAGTGGGTTTCGCCCCCACAACCCAAAGATGTACAGGTTAGGTGGATTGGTCACGCTAAATTGCCCCCTAATTGGGAAAAAAAATTGGTTACTCCAAATTTTTAAAAAAAGGAATTGCACCAGTTCTACGTGGTGCCAGTGCTAGCCCATCAATGTGCCCAGATTTGCTCCAGGACCAACACCCCTTTCGTGAATGTAGAACATTTGCGATTCAGGCCCGGCATCAGTACGTAGTCTCTCAAACGGAGAATCTGCCCCTTTGTACCTTCTTCTCACTGAAACAACCAGGGCTCCGTTTAATTTCAAACAATCAAACCACCCAGCATTGCTGTCACAAAAGATTTCAGAACAGGCCACACAGGGGCGGTATGGTAGCACAGTGGTTAGCACTTGCTTCACAGCGCCAGGGTCCCAGGTTCAATTCCCGCTTGGGTCACTGTTTGTGTGGAGTCTTCATGTTCTCCCCGTGTCTGGGTGGGTTTCTTCCGGGTGCTCCGGTCCCACAAGTCCTGAAAGACATGCTGTCAGGAAATTTGGACATTCTGACTTCTCACTCAGTGTACCTGAACAGGGGCTGGAGTGTGCTGACCAGGGGAATTTCACACTAACTTCAATGCAGTGTTAATGTATTAAAGATTATTATTCTTATTAAATTAAAGAAACAGGGCAAAATTCCGTGACCGTGTTGCGCCCGGCGTGGATCGGGGCGCCCCAGGTGAATATCGGGAGAGGGCAGAATCGAGATTTGCGCTGGGTGCAAACGATTTTGTGATTCACCCTGCCCACTCCCGATGCAGAGTTCCAGATCACACCCAAAAATGGTGAGAATATCATTTATGCTCATTTGCATTCATTTCAATGCCATTAATGGGATCGAAGTTGGATGCAGTGGCCTCCCGAGAATTACAAGACTTCCCAGTGGGAGGTCACTCGGGCGTCACTACTGAGTAGCGTGCTGGCTACTGAGGGGAAGTCAGGAGGTGAGTAGCTCTTTCCATTTCCTGGCATGCAGCTCAAGGGAACCAGAGCTGCTGCCCCGGGTGCTTGGGGCGGGGTTGTGTCTCTGAGGCCTTCAAGCCATCTTTAAATATCATGGAGATCCATAACGGGGCAACCACACCTGGAGCCGATCGGGGCGACACGGTTGCACAATTGTTAGCATTGCTGCCTCACTGTGCCAGGGACCCGGATTCAATTCCGACCTTGGGTGATTGACTGTGTGGAGTTTGCACCTTCTCCATGTGTATGTTTCCTCTGGGTGCTCTCGTTTTCTCCCAGAAGAAGAAGAACAAGAAGAGATGTTTCTAAGATGTGCAGGCTAGGTGGATTGACCATGCTAAATTGTCCCTTAGAGTCCAAAAGGTTTGGTTGGGGTTACTGGGTTATGGGGATAAGGTTGCCTAGGTTGGGTGCTCTTTCAAGAGGTCAGTGCAGACTCGATGGGCCAAATTGCCTCCTTCTGCATTGTAATGATTCCATGACTCTTCCAGGACAAAGTACTGCTGCCACTTCTGTCCAGAAATTTCACTTCTTTTGACTGTGAGCAGCCTCTAGCTTCACAACTGAAGGCTACTTCAAATGAGGAATTAGCTTCATTGTTGTGATAGCACTTCACACTCTCAACTCTTGAGTGCTCCCTCGAGGGCAAATGTGCCATGTCTCAGAGGATGATTAGTGCACTGCCTGTCCAGCAATCTTTGATGCCTGAACAGTGTGCCTGTACTCTAGGAATGTCAGCACCATAGCTGCCAACAATAAAACACTAAAGAGCAGGGCTTCAGCACTGAGGATCCTCTCGTGACCAAAGGCTAAGTTTTTGGATGAGCGGAGGGCAGCTGAGCACATCCTCCCCTTGGTCTGGGGTCTGGGGTCTGGGATCTAGGGGCTCCTGATCTGACCAGGGGTGAATATCAGAGCAAGATTTGCCAGCACAACTGGCTCGCTAAGAGAAGGCGGGACAGTCATGGTAGCGTTGGGGGAGGCTTGGGCGAGTTGAGGGTCCCGAGATGGAACCCCTAACTGATTGTCAGTCTCTCTCCTCCATGTCCTTCCAGGTATAACAATATTTGCTGGAGTTGATCCCGTGGAGGCTGCCCTCGAATGTTCTTGTGGCAGCACAGCCAGGCAGACGGTGGAGAAGGCAGCAGTGACAATGTAGACTGGAGGCGGCACCTCATGTGCAGGGGGTGGCCACACACCTTGGAGACACAGCCACCCATCAGCTGAGGAAGGACCCAGAAGGGGAGGCCAACAATAGTCCAATGTGTACAGGAGTTGTTGGTCATTCAATTAGTTGACGGACGGCACGTGCCACAGAAGACTGCGTCTCAGCAGAGACAGTGCGGCTCCTGTGCCACGTCCTCGTGGCTGTAGCACCCGTGGAGGAGGAGGACACCTGTTCCCAGTGGCAGTCAAGGCAACCACAGCCCTAAACATTCCAGTGCTCGAGTGGGGACTCGTGTAGCACATCCCAATGTTCTGTCCACAAGTGCATCCGGCTGCAAGATTTTCTGCCATCGCCAGGATGCCCCTGGTCCAGAGGGGGTCATTGGCACCAGGGCATCTGGGAGTGCTCTCTGTTAATAGGAAGGGGTTCCACTCCCTTAGTGTTCAGATCTTGTGCAACCACCAACTCTGAATCATACACGTGTGTGCCCCCTACCCTGGGAGTATGCATGACAGCTGCATCCTGGGGATACTTGGAGATCCCCGGTGTCTTCGAGCACCACTCCAGGATGACAGGTTGGCTTGTGCGGGACAAGGGATACCAGCTGAGGTCCTGGCTGTGGCACTGGTGCGGAACACTGAGACCGAGGCGGAGACCCAATACAATGAGGCCCATGTTGCCACCTATGCTGTTATCGAGTGATGCATCGAGCCGCTCAAGATGCGGTTCTGGTGTCTTGACTGCTATGGCGGTGCCTTGCAGTACACCCCCAAAGGGTCTCCGACTTTATGGTGGTCTGCTGTGCCCGCCACAATCTGGACAGTAGCAAGGTAACATGCTGGAGCAGGAGCAGGAGGAGGCAGAGTAATATGTGACCTTGTCTGAGGAGGAGAATGAGGCGGTCCAGGATGGGGTGGAGGAGAAGCCCAAGGAGGAGCTGGAAGATGAAAGACATGCACCAGTAAGGTTCTGATATACCAAGAGGATCAGGGAGACCCTCATTGTCTCCCGGTTCTCCTAAGACGAGGCTGTGGCCGTCACCTCAATACCCCCCCACCAATTTCTCTCCCTCTTCCCATTTCCCTCCTGATGCGCAATCAATAACTACTGAAACTAAGGAGTTGTCCGAATTGAAGGCTTTATCTACAAGATGTTTCCCCAGCAGCTCGAGTACAGAAAGAAGGATGGCCACTGGGAAACACGGGTTCTTATACCCCGCCTCGTTGAGCGGAACTACCTTACGTCTTGACCAATGAAAAGGCAAACACTTGGGCCAATGAGCAGCGAGCCTTCTCCACCAATGGTAGCTCACATTCCCAGGTACCGTAGTACCTCTAGACATACTACCACGTTCACCCCGTGTTGAGAAAGGAACCGGGGGGGGAGGGGTGCTCGTTGAGAAGCAGGGGGCGGGGGGGGGGGGGGTGCGGTCTGGGGCGTCCAGCCATGACTGGTAGTCCGGTGCGGGTGGGACAATTTACTGGTAGTATGACTAATGACATGGGACTATACCTCTCCAACGGCGGCTGCCCACTGGAACGTAACTATATACAGAGTTGTGTTATCACACAGCAAATTATTTACAGAGTCAGAGAAAAAAAGGTCCATTAAGAGTTCATATCAACTAGATCAGATGATCGGGGTCCTTGGACGTCCTCTGCGACTGACGGAGCTTCGTCGGAGATGTTGGAGATCCGGGCGTCCATGACTCCGAGAGCGATGATCCGGTCCTCGTGGAGGTTTCAACACCCCTAGACGGAGCTGGTGAGGGCCGGGCCGTGGGGGCGTCTAGTCCTCTAGGCGGCGCGGGTGAGGGGTTGGCGGGCCAGGGAGGGGAGCGCCTACGGGGAGCAGTTGCGGTTGGAGGGGGGTGGGTGGGGCTGGTGCCGGGGGCGATGGCGGGGATCCGGTGGGCGCCAGGTCCCATAGAGAGACCGTGGCTTGTCGGCCGTCGGGGTACTCCACATACGCATATTGCGGGTTAGTGTGGAGCAGCTGGACCCTCTCAATGGGTCCGATTTGTGCGCCCGCATGTGTTTCCGGAGCAGGATGGGCCCGGGGGCAGCCAGCCAGGTCGGGAGCGGGGTCCCGGAGGAAGACTTCCTGGGGAAGACAAGAAGGCGTTCATGAGGAGTTTGATTTGTAGACGTGCAAAGTAGCGACCGGATGGAATGGAGGGCGTGTGGGAGGACCTCCTGCCAGCGGGAGACTGGGAGACTTCTGGACCGTAGGGCCAGTAGGACGGTCTTCCAGACCGTGCCGTTCTCCCTCTCGACATGTCCGTTACCCCGGGGGTTATAACTGGTCGTCCTGCTTGAGGCAATGCCCTTGCTGAGCAGGAATTGACGCAGTTCGTCACTTATAAAGGAGGACCCCCTGTCGCTGTGGATGTAAGCGGGGGATCCGAACAGGGAGAAAATGCTGTGGAGGGCTTTTATGATGGTGGTTGTGGTCATATCGGGGCAGGGAATGGCGAACGGGAAGCGGGAGTACTCGTCAATCACGTTGAGGAAGTATGTGTTGCGGTTGGTAGAGGGGAGGGGACCTTTGAAATCCATGCTGTGGCGTTCAAAGGGATGGGAAGCCTTTATCAGATGCGCTTTTTCGGGCGGTAGAAGTGCGGCTTGCACTCCGTGAAGATGTGGCAGTTCCTAGTGACTGTCCTGACCTCCTCGATGGAGTAGGGCAGGTTGCGGGTCTTTACAAAATGAAGAAGCGGGTGACCCCCGGGTGGCAGAGGTCCACGTGGAGGGCTCGGAGGCGGTCCACTTGTGCGTTGGCACAGGTGTCGCGGGACAGGGCATCGGGAGGCTCGTTTAGCGTCCCAGGACGATACAAAATGTCCTTGTTGTAGGTGAATAACTCGATCCTCCACCGCAAGATCTTGTCGTTTTTTATCTTGCCCCGCTATGCATTGTCTTTTTTTTTAACAGACAATTTTATTGAGGTATTTTTAGCATTGTAAACAGTAACAATATACATTAGTGTGCAGATACCAATTACAAAAAACATAGTGCAAATAACAGTACCACTCTCGCAGATAGACCCGCCTATTCTTCCCCCGTACTCTACACTATTCTACCCCCACCCCCGCTGACGATTTGTTCCCCGCGAAGAAGTCGATGAATGGTTGCCACCTCCGGGCGAACCCCGATAGTGATCTTCGTAAGGCGAACTTGATTTTTTTCCAAGCCGAGAAAGCTTGCCATGTCCGACAGCCATACTCGGTCCTTGGGGGCTTTGATTCCAGGCCAACAGTATTCGTCGCCGGGCTATCAGGGAAGCAAAGGCCACAACGTCGGCCTCTATCCCCTCCTGTACTCCCGGGTCTTCCGACACCCCAAAAACCGCCACCTCTGGACTCATCGCCACCCTTGTTTTCAGTACCCGGAATATGACGTCTGCAAATCCCTGCCAATATCCCCTGAGTGTAGGACACGCCCAGAACATGTGGACATGGTTCGCTGGTCCACCCCCACATCTAGCACACTTGTCCTCCAGCCCAAAGAATTTGCTCATCCGGGCCGCCGTCATGTGGGCCCGGTGAACTACCTTGAACTGAATCAGGTCGAGCCTGGCACATGTTGCGGTTGCATTTACCCTCCTCAGAGCGTCTGCCCATACGCCTCCCTCCAACTCCCCACCAAGCTCCTCCTCTCACTTAAGTTTCAGTTCCTCAGTCCCTGTGTCCTCCGCTCCATTAAGCTCCTTATAAATATCTGAGACTCTCCCCTCTCCTACCTCACCCCTGGAAATTACCCTGTCCTGGATCCCCCTTGGTGGAAGGCGTGGAAAGGACGGGACCTGTCTACGTACAAAATCCTGCACTTGTAAGTACCGAAAGTCATTCCCCCTCGCCAGCCCAAACTTCTCCTCCAGTGGCCTCATGTTCGCGAAGCTCCCTTCCAGGAAGAAGTCGCCCATCCTTCCCACCCCCGCCCTCCGCCACGCTCGAAACCCGCCATCCATCTTCCCCGGGACAAATCGGTGGTTGTCACATATTGGGGACCAGACCGACACTCCCACTTCCCCCGCATGTTTCCTCCATTGGCCCCAAATCCGCAAAGCCGCCACCACTATAGAGCTGGTGGAGTACCTGGCCGGCGGGAGCGGCAGGGGAGTCGTGACCAGGGCTGCCAAGCTGGTGCCCCTGCACGAAGCAGCCTCCACCCGCTCCCAGGTAGACTCCGTACTCACCATCCATTTCCTTATCAGGGCTATGTTAGCCGCCCAGTAGTAGTTGCTGAGGTTTGACAACGCCAGCCCCCCCTCGCTACGGTTCCGTTCCAGCATCCCCCTCTTTACCCGCGGGGACTTCCCCGCCCACACAAATCCCAGGATGATTTTATTGATTCTTTTAAAGAAGGACCGCGGAATGAAAATAGGGAGACACTGAAAAATAAACAGGAATCTCGGGAGGATCAACATCTTCACCGTCTGAACTCTGCCCGCTAGTGACAGCGGGAGTGCATCCCACCTCCGAAACACGCTCCTCATTTGCTCCACCAGCCTGGACAAGTTCAACTTATGCATCTTACCCCAGTCGCGTGCCACTTGTATCCCTAGGTACCTAAAACTTTCCCCAACCACCCTAAATGGTAGCTCCCTCAGCCTATTCTCCTGACCCCTCGCCTGCACCACAAACATCTCGCTTTTTACCATGTTCAACTTGTAGCCTGAAAACCGGCCAAACTCCCCTAGGATTTCCATAATCCCATCCATCCCTGCCGCTGGATCTGACACATACAAAAGCAGGTCATCCGCGTAGAGCGAGACCTTGTGTTCTAAACACCCCCCTGACCATTCCCTTCCATCCCCTTGCCGCTCTCAGAGCAATTGCCAGCGGTTCTATGGCCAACGCAAACAGCAGTGGAGAGAGGGGGCATCCCTGTCTTGTCCCGCGGTGTAGTCTAAAATACTCAGATGTCGTCCTGTCCGTCCTTACACTAGCCTCCGGGGCCTGATATAGCAGTTTAACCCAGTCTACAAAGCCTTCTCCAATCCCAAACCGTCCCAGCACCTCCCATAAATAGTCCCACTCCACCCAGTCAAAAGCCTTTTCGGCATCCATTGCCACCACTACCTCCACCTCTCTGCCCTCCGGGGGCATCATAATCACATTGAGTAGCCTTCTTAGATTGGCTACCAGCTGCCTGCCCTTAACAAACCCCGTTTGGTCCTCCACAATCACGTCCGGTACGCAATCTTCGATTCTGGACGCCAGGATCTTGGCCAGAAGTTTAGCATCTACATTAATCAGGGAGATTGGCCTATAGGACCCACAGACCTCCGGATCCTTATCTCGTTTTAATATCAGTGAGATGGTGGCTTGCAACATCGTTGGGGGTAGCACCCCATTGTCCCTCGCCTCGTTAAACACCCTAACCAGCACCAGCCCCAGTATACCCTCAAACTTTTTGTAGAACTCCACTGGATATCCACCCGGCCCCAGGGCTTTACCCGACTGCATGGCCTTCAGGCCCCCCATTACTTCTTCAGCTCTAATCGAGGCCGCCAGCCCCTCTACCATCCCCTTGCCCACCTTTGGGAAGGTCAGCCCATTGCAGAAGCGCCTCATCCCCTCCGGCCCCGTGGGGAGTTCCGAGGTATATAGCTTACTGTAAAAGTCCATGAATATCCTGTTCAGTCCTGCTGGGTCTCCCACCCGGTTCCCTGCCCCGTCCACTACTGTCCCTATCCCCCTGGCCACCTCCCTCTTCCTAAGTTGCTGTGCAAGCATTCTGCTGGCTTTCTCCCCATACTCATACACCGCGCCCCTGGCCTTTCTGAGTTGCTCTACGGCCTTCCTAGTGGATAGCGCTCCCAGCTCCGCCTGCAGTCTCCGTCGTTCCCTAAGTAGCTCTGCCCTCGGGGAGTCCGCATATTCCCTCTCCGTCCATGTCATCTCCTGCACCAGTCTGTCCATCTCTGCTCTATCCATTCTGTCCGTTCTGTCCCTATGGGCTCGGATTGAGATCAGTTCCCCTCTCACCACTGCCTTCAGCTGCCTCACCCCCTCCAAAAAGTCCCTACACATAATAAAGAAGTCAATACGAGAATAAACCTTGAGAACATGTGAATAGAACGAGAACTCCTTCCCCGTCGGCCGGCTGATTCTCCAGGGGTCCACCCCCCCCCCCCATTTGTTCCATGAACCCTCTCAGTTCTCTTTCCATTGCTGGGACCCTGCCCGTTCTGGAGCACGCCCGATCCAGGTCGGGATCGAGGACTGTATTAAAGTCCCCACCCATAATCAACTTGTGCGAATCCAAGTCGGGGATTTTCCCCAGCAGCCTCTTGATGAAATCTACATCATCCCAGTTTGGAGCGTAAACATTCACTAGGACCACCTTCACCCCCTCAAGCTTGCCCCGGACCATGAGAAATCTACCACCCCCATCCGCAACTGTGCTGTCCGCCTCAAATTTAACCCGTTTGTTAGTCATGATCGTGACCCTAGGTATTTGTAGTACACCCGGGTGATCAGGAGGAGGGAATTGGTAGGCTCCCGTTTAAGAGGGCAGTGAAGAGTTTTAGGTACCTGGGGGTGCAGGTGGCCAGGAGTTGGGGGACTCTCCACAAGCTCAATTTTACCAGGCTTGTGGAGCAGATGGAGGAGGAATTTAAAAGGTGGGACATGGTGCCGCTATCGCTGGAGGGTAGAGTGTAGTCCGTCAAAATGACGGTGCTCCCGAGGTTCTTGTTCTTTTTTCAGTGTTTGCCCATCTTTATCCCTAGGGCCTTTTTTAGGAGGGTGACTAGCAGCATCATGAGTTTTGTTTGGGCGCATGGGACCCCGAGGGTGAAGAGGATCTTCTTGGAGCGGGACAGAGATGGTGGGGGGCTGGCGTTACCCAATCTCTCGGGGTATTATTGGGCGGCCAATATGTCGATGGTGTGCAAGTGGGTGATGGAGGGGGAGGGGGCAGCATGGAAAAGGTTGGAGATGGCGTCCTGTGGAGGCACAAGCCTGGGGGCCCTGGTAACAGCGCCGTTGCCGCTCCCTCCTACGAGGTATACCACGAGTCCGGTGGTGGCGGCTACCCTCAAGATCTAGTGGCAGTGGAGGCGACAGAGGGGGAAAGTGGGGGGCTCGATGGAGGCCCCGCTAAAGGGGAACCATCGGTTCGTCCTGGGGAACATTGATGGGGGGTTCCAGGGTTGGCACAGAGCGGGCATCAGAAAGTTGAGGGACCTGTTCATTGATGGGAGGTTTGTGAGCCTGGGAGAGTTGGAGGAGAAATTTGAGCTCCCCTTGGGGAATATGTTCAGGTACCTGCAGGTAAAGGCGTTTGCTAGGCGGCAGGTGGAGGGATTCCCTTTGCTTCCTGCGAGGGGGGTGAGGGACAGGGTGCTTTCGGGGTCTGGGTTGGGGATGGGAAGATATCTGATATCTACAAGGTAATGCAGGAGGTGGAGGAGCTAAGTGGGAGGGGGAACTGGGGGAGCAGATCGAGGATGGGACATGGGCGGATGCCCTGGAGAGGGTTAACTCTTCCTCCTTATGTGCGCGGCTTAGCCTCATCCAATTCAAGGAGCTGTACCGGGCCCATATGTCCGGGACTAGGATGAGTAGGTTATTTGGGGGCGAAGACAGGTGTGTCAGGTGTTCGGGGAGTCCAGCGAACCATGCCCATATGTTCTGGGCATGCCCGGCACTGGAGGAGTTCTGGAAGGGGGTGGCGAGGACGGTGTCGAGGGTGGTAGGATCCAGGGTCAAGCCAGGCTGGGGACTCGCAATTTTTGGGGTTGCAGAGGAGCCGGGTGTGCAGGAGGCGAGAGAGGTTGGTGTTTTGGCCTTTGCGTCCCTAGTAGCCCGGCGGAGGATCTTGCTACAGTGGAAGGATGCGAGACCCCCAAGCGTGGAGACCTGGATCAATGACATGGCGGGTTTTATTAAGCTGGAGAAGGTCAAATTCGCCCTGAGAGGATCGGTACAAGGGTTCTTTAGGCGGTGGCAGCCTTTCCTCTACTTTCTGGCTCAGCGATAGGGAACTAGGTCAGCAGCAGCAGCAACCCGGGGGAGGAGGGGGGAAAAGGGGGGGGGGGGCGTTGACTATGTTTATTTAATTTTAATTTATTTTCAAGTTCTCTTGTTGTTTACTGGGTTTGGGGGGGGGGGGGGGTGGGGGGATTCGATATATGCGTTGCTACGGTCTTGGGGGTGTTATGCTTATTATGTTGTTTTATTGTTGCTTGTTACTGTTTGTTGTTATATATTTTGTAAAAAATTTTCAATAAAAATTATTTTTAAAAAAAATCATGATCGCGACCCCTCTGGTCTTGGCGTCAAGCTCCGAATGGAAGACCTGGCTAACCCAGCCCTTCCGTAATCTAATCTCATCCGTCACTTTCAAATGTGTCTCTGCAGTAACATTACATCCGCCTTCAGAGCCCGTAAGTGCGCGAACACACGTGTCCTCTTGACCGGCCCGTTTAAGCCTCTAACATTTCAGGTGATCAGCCTGGTTGGAGGGCACCCTGCACCCACCCCCCCCCCCCCCCCCCCCCCCCCCCCCACGCCGATCAGCCATCCCCTTCTTGGGCCCACCCCCTGTCCATGTGCCGCACCTCCCCTGGTCCATCTCTTGGCAGCTCCCACCCCCGACCCCTTCCCTGTTACCTGGTTCAGTTCCCTCCCTCGTCAGCAGATCATCTTCCCCCCCTCCCCCCCCAGCAACAACCCCTTGTAACCTAATCCCTGCCATATACTGACTGTATACACACCCCCCACCTCGCTCCCATTGACGAGCTCAAAGCAGCTAGCCTGGTGACTCTTAACTCTGGCGCCACCATGCCTCACACCTATTGTCTCCCCGCTCCCCTCCCCACCGCCCATCAACACCACCTCCCCAGAACAGCCCTGTTCGAGCAATCGCTCCAGGACTGAGACAGAGAGAAAACAAACAAAGAACAAAGCAACATTCTCAGAAGAAAAAAAAGCAAAGAGAACCCGAACAGCCCCCCAGCACCCAACAACTTAAACTTTAACTATCACTTTGGCTTTAACTTTAAAACTTTCAAACAGGCAAACACAAACACAAGAACACCCCCAATTTTAAGTAAAAGAGCATGCCAAACGACATTGCTAACACGAAGGGCAATCTGTGAACAACTGCAGACATCCCTTAATACACTCTAACTTGAATCCGTGGGTCCTCAGTTCGGCACCAGTACATGCCCCTTAGCGAAGTCCATCGCTTCCCGCGGGTCGTCAAAATAATGTTGCTGTTCCCGGTATGTGACCCAAAGCCTCGCCGGGAAAAGTAGCCCGAACTTGACCTTTTTAAACAGAATCTCTTTCATTTGTCTTTAGGCTGCCCTCCTTCTGGCCACCTCCTGACTCAGATCCTGGTAGATGCGCAGGACACTGTTGTTCCATGAGCAGCTCCTCATGTTCTTGGCCCACTGAAGAACCCGCTCCTTGTCCATGAACCTATGGAACCTGACCACCATCGCCCGGGGGGCCCCCCCACCATCGCCCCCCCCCCCCCCCCCCCGCCTCTCGTGGCTGCCTCGCCTGCACTCTGTGTGCCTTGTCCAGCTCCAACGGACGCAGGAAGAAATCATCCCCCACCAGCTTCTGCAGCATGTCTGCCCCATATGCCGTGGCATCCACTCCCTCGGCCCCCTCCAGGAGCCCAATGATTCTCAGATTCTGCTGGCGAGACCTGTTTTCCAGGTCCTCCAGCCTGTCCATCAGCCTTGCTTGCTGCTCCTTCAATTTACTAATTTCCACGTCCGCTACCGTTTGGAAATCCGCCTGTTCTTCCACTGTCTTCTCCAGTGCCTGGACCTTCTCATCCTGAGCATCCAGCCTCTGGTCAAGCCGCTCCACCGCTTTCTGGAGCGGTTCCAAATTATCCCGCTTCAGTGCTGCGAAGCTCTCTTTCATGACCTGCAGCATGTTGTCCAGTGCTGCCTGGACCGTCCTTTCCGTGGTCCATTCATCGGCCATCTTTCCTCCCACTTGAGCTTCCACACCACCTTTGTTCAGCCCCTTCTTTGCCTGTTTTCGCTCCTTTCTGCTCCTTAAGTCCATACAACTCTGGATGGATTCAGATCTAGAGTGCTATTGTTTTTCACCCCAGCGCTCAAAAGTTCAAAAAAGTTGGGGGAAAAGGTCTTAAAGTCAGACCGGAGCGAGAGCTACCAAATGTGCGACTTACTCCCTCGTAGCCGCCACCGGAAGTCCCCCGCTATGCATTGTCAAACATGAAAGTCACCGACCGTTGGTCTGTGAGGAGGGTGAACCTCCTGCCAGCCAGATAATGCCTCCAATGTCGCACAGCTTCTACTATGGCCTGTGCTTCCTTCTCGACCGAGGAGTGGCAGATTTCGGTAGCATGGAGAAGAAGGCCACGGGTCTGCCCGCTTGGTTGAGAGTGGCTGCCAGAGCTACGTCAGACGCGTCGCTCTCGACTTGGAAGGGGAGGGACTCATCGATAGCGCGCATTGTGGCCTTTGCAATATCTGCTTTGATGCGGCTGAAGGCCTGGCGGGCCTCCGTCGACAGGGGGAAAGTGGCTGTTTGGATGAGAGGATGGGCTTTGTCAGCGTAGTTGGGGACCCACTGAGCGTAATACGAGAAGAACCCGAGGCAGCGCTTCAGGGCCTTGGAGCAGTGGGGGAGGGGGAGCTCCATCAGGGGACGCATGCGTTCCAGGCCGGGGCCTATCACTCCATTTCGCACTACGTAGCCGAGGATGGCGGACGGTGCTGAACACGCATTTGTCTTTTTTATAAGTCAAATTCAGGAGTTTTGCGGTTTGGAAGAATTTGTGGAGATTTGTGTTGTGGTCCTGCTGATCGTGGCCGCAGATGGTGACATTATCGAGATACGGGGAGGTTGCCCGTATACCGTATCGGTTGACCATTCGGTCCATCTCTCGTTGGAAGACCAAGACCCCGTTTGTGACAGCGAAGGGAACCTTTAAAAAGTGGTAGAGGCCGCCCGTCCGCTTCGAACGCAGTGTATTTGCGATCACTCGCGCGGATGGGGAGCTGGTGGTAGGCGGACTTGAGGTCCACCGTGGAGAAGACCTTGTACTGTGCGATCCTGTTGACCAGGTCGGATATACGGGGGAGAGGGTACGCGTCCAGCTGCGTAAACCTGTTGATGGTCTGACTGTAGTCTATGACCATCCTATTCTTCTCCCCGGTCTTTACCACCAGAACTTGTTACTAGCCTCGATGACCCCTTCCTTCATAGGCCGTTGGACCTCGGACCTGATGAAGACCCGGTCCTGGGCACTGCTCCTGGTGGCGGCAGGTTTGCAATCCGGGGTGAGGTTTGCAAACAAGGACGGGGGATCGACCTTGAGGGTCGCGAGGCTGCAGACAGTGAGGGGGGACATAGGGCCGCCGAATTTAAATGTTAGGCTCTGGAGGTTACACTGGAAGTCTAACCCCAGGAGTGTGGCCACGCAGAGGTGGGGGAGGACGTAGAGTCTGTAATTTTTAAACTCCCCTGGACCGTGAGGTCCGCTATACAATACCCCGTGATCTCCACTGAATGGGAGCCAGAGGCCAGGGCGATTTTTTGCTTGATGGGATAGATAGGGAGAGCGCAGCGTCTTACCGTGGTAGTGTGTACGAAACTCTCCGTGCTCCTGGAGCCCAGCAGGCATGTCGTTTCGTGCCCGTTGAACAGGACCTTCGTTGTTGCCGTAGAGAGGGTGCGGGGTCGAGACTGGTCCAGAGTGACTGAAGCGAGTCGTAGCAGAAGATCGGAGTCGTCATCGGGCGGTGCGTAGTCACCCGCGCCGGGGTCCTCGGAGCCGATTCAAGATGGCGGCGCCCATCGGTCGCACATGGCGTCGGAAGCACAAGATGGCGGCGCCCGGAGGCCACACGTGGTGTTGGTGCATGGGGACACAGAAGTTTGCGGGCCGCACAGGGCCCTTGGAGAGAGGGGGGGGGGGGTGCCGCGGTCGCTGCCCGGGACCGCAGCAACTGTCTTGGTCTGGCAAACGGACAAAAAGTGGCCTTTCTTCCCGCAGCCCTTGCACGTTGCCGATCAGGCTAGGCAATGCTGCCGGGGGTGTTTCGCCTGGCCGCAAAAATAACAACGGGGCCCGGCGGGTTTTTCGGGGCGCCTTGCGGCGCGCAGGCCTTGGGTGATTCCGAGTCCGTGGGGGAGAGGGAGAGGGAGGCTGAATTGCACGCTGCCCAGAGGGCCACCGCGTGGTCGGGGGCGTATGAGCGGGCGTTACTGTTCGCAACATCTAGAGAGTTCGCGAGGGCCCGTGCCTCCGTGAGGCTCAAGGTTTCCTTTTCTAACAGTCTCTGGTGGATCTGTGGGGACTGCAGGCCCGCAACAAAGGCGTCTCGGATGAGGAATTCCGTGTGCTCATTAGCAGACACTTGTGGGCAGCCGCAGTTCCTCCCCAGTACAAGGAGTGCACGGTAAAAATTGTCCAACGACTCACCAGGGATCTGCTGCCTCGTGGCCAGCAAGTGCCGAGCGTAAACTTGATTCACCGACCGGATGAAGTGTCCTTTAAGCAGTTCCATGGCAGCGTCGTAGTCGGTCGTGTCCTCGATGAGCGTGTAGATGGCGGTGCCGATGCACGAGTGGAGGATGTGTAGCTTCTGCTCCCTCGTCGGTATGCTTTCGCCTTGCTGAGGTAGCTATTAAAACAAGCCAGCCAGTTCTTGAATGTGGCTGCTGCATTAGCTGCATGGGGGCTGAGTCGTAGATACTCCGGCTCGATGCGGAGCTCCATCCTTTAAAATCTTGTAGATTAAATTGATGCACGATCAATAACTACTGAAACAAAGGAACAGTCCGAATTGAAGGCTTTAATCTACAAGATGTTTCCCCAGCAGCTCGAGTACAGAAAGAAGGATGGCCACTGGGAAGCACGGGTTCTTATACCCCGCCTCGTTGGGTGGAGCTGTCTTACATCTTGATCAATGAAAAGGCAAACACTTGGGCCAATGAGCAGCGAGCCTTCTCCACCAATGGTAGCTCACATTCCCAGGTACCGTAGTACCTCTAGTCGTACTACCACATCTCCTTACCCCCATTTCCCTGCTCCCCCAACTCCTACTCATTATTATCGATCATCCTGTACCCCCTCCAAGTCTGTGTGTAATGTCACTCCAGGGTGATGGGCCTATGTTGGCATTGTCAGCAGATCACCACACAAGACAGGAGAGTGATAATAACTCGCTGTGAGGAAAGCTCTGGTGCTCCTCAGTTTCTGCTAAAGTCTGGCCCCTGTCTGTCTGTCTGTTGATAGCGTGCTCACTTCCATCCTCTGACGGAGTCTGCATCGGGGGATTTTGATCTTGGACGACTGTATGTATCAGGTGTGACATGTTTTAATAGTGAACATTTCACTACGACAGATTTCCATTCCCCCTGCAGGGCAGCACGGTGGTACAGTGGTTAGCACTGCTGCCTCACAGCGCCGAGGACCAGGATTCGCTCCCAGCCCCGGGTCACGTTCCATGTGGAGTTTGTACATTCTCCCCGTGTCTGCGTGGGTCTCACCCCCACAACGCAAAGATGTGCAGGGTAGGTGGATTGGCCAGACTAAATTGCCCCTTAATTGGAAAAAAATAATAATAGGAGACACTCTAAATTTAAAAAAAAAATTCCCTTCCCTCTAGCTACAGACAGTTATCACTCAGTGCTCCTCACTCTTCTTGATCTTCCGTGGTTTCGTGCTACGTCTTGGTGTGTCCCCAGGATGCACATCAGAGATGGAGGCAGGGGGCTGCTTTCCATGCCCTATGGTCTTTGATGACCTTGGCGGATGTCCTCTGGAGGACCTTGAGCCGGGGCCCCCAGCCACTTACCGGTGTCACTGGTGTCACTGTGCCATGTTCTGCCCAATGCCCTTGAGATGTGCCAATGTCAGGAGGGGGATTTCGGAAGAAATGGGGATCACAATAGTCTAGTTGGTGGCAGGCCCCACGTTGGCCACGAGCACTTCCTCCTCCCTGATGATGCCTGTATCAGGGGACTCCATGGGATGGAGGGGCAACGGGAGTGAGCTCCAGAGGCCTTTGAGTCATCTGGTACTGCCAGCCTGGAGAGTCCCCATTGTCTGAACCATGGTGCTGATGCCCTTGGCGATGCTCCTCAGTGATTGGGCCGTGCTCTGCAGTGCCTTGGCGATGTCCACCTGTGTCTGGGACACATCCCTCAGCGACTAGTACATGATGTTGAGGCCCTCAGCCATGATCATGATCCTGCGAGACAATAGACATGTGGGCAGGGGTGGGCAGCATGGTGGCCTCGTGGTTAGCACAACCGCCTCACGGCGCTGAGGTCCCAGGTTCGATCCCGGCTCTGGGTGGGCAGCATGGTGGCCTCGTGGTTAGCACAACCGCCTCACGGCGCTGAGGTCCCAGGTTCGATCCCGGCTCTGGGTCACTGTCCGTGTGGAGTTTGCACATTCTCCCCGTGTCTGCGTGGGTTTCGCCCCCACAACCCAAAAATGTGCAGAGTAGGTGGATTGGCCACGCTAAATTGCCCCTTAATTGGAAAAAATAATTGGCTAATCTAAATTTATAAAAAAAAAGAAAAAAAAAAAAATTAAAAAAAAAAAGACATGTGGGCAGGGAGAGGCAAGGGGGTGGGGGGGGGGGGGGTGGTGGTGGACGGTGATATAAAGAGGTGATGGGAAATGGCACTAAGTTGATTAATATGTGAGCAGGTGGGCATGTGAAATAGTCAGATCAAGGATGTAGCTGTGAATATGGTGGGGAGTTTATATTGGAGGGGACTGAGGGGAGGGGGGGGGGGGGGGGGGGGGGGGGGGGGGGGGGGGGGTGGGGGGGGGGGGGGGGGTGAAGAGGCCAGCGAATTCAGAGGAGAGAGAGCATGATGAATTGAGATGGGGGTTGATATCACCTCGGATAAGAAGTCACTCAGTCAGATGCTGAGAGAGAAAGCGGTAAAGATATCTTGGAGAGAACATTTTCGTTGTGCTTGGGCTGTAAAGGACAATGAGAGCCGAGTGGGGTAGAACAAAGTGAGATGCTCAAAGCATGAGCAGGTGCCCACTTTACATCAAGCAGCAACAAATCAGAATGGGACATTCTTTAAAATAAAAAGCTGCAAAATGTGTATTCCCTCAACTGAAACCTTTTCAAAACATGTTGTAACCCTTCCTAATGTGATGTCATGTGGGAGAGATTTGAATATTAATTAAGGGAGGATCATGTAGCACAGGGGGCTCACTAATTCTATGTGACTGTGTTAAAATTAGGTTCTCCTCCATTGTGGGCATGAAACTCATTATGCACCCACCACGATGAGTGGGGAAAATCAGGATAGGAGATGCCCCCCCGGCAAGAATCTTGTTTTCTGACTCTTGCGAGATTTTGTGCGTAAAGTGCTGAATTTGCCTGTGTGTGAATTATAAACATTATTATTGGTCATTACTTAGCGCCATCTGGAGGCTTACAACAACATGTACAAGCTGTGGAATGCCATGAAGTTACAATACATGGGCCTACTGAGCAAGAAAGTCCAACAACAACGGCATGAAATCAAAGAGCGAGATCTTCAGTTCCAACGTAACATTGAGGAGCAGGAGAGGAAACAGGTATGCATTAATGAAAGGCTCTGTATAAGTGAGAATATTCTTACTTGTTAAAATGACTTGTACTCTTAGGAGGGCAGATTCCTGTGTTTTCCAGGATTCTCATTAAGATTTAAGAAAAAGGTTATGTTCATACTTCAAGAATAATTAACCGAGGGTGTGATTTGCAACAGGTGAATTGCGAGAGACCCAAATCAGGCTTCGCATCGGGCGTGCAACCGTGGTGCCCGATCCAGATAATGATAGTTAAAATGGCTCATTTAACGATACATACCCATCTTGACGCCACATTCACCCGGCACCCGGGAGTCACCAGCTGCACTGGCGAGGATCGAACCTACACCAGTGGAGTCCAGTCGTGATGGCCCCTTCGGGGCGTCAGAGGCAATGGGAGCCCACCTGGAGGTGAGGGACAGGGCATGGCAGTACCCTGGCACTCTCCCGTCACCCAGGCACCATGGCAGTGCCAATTGGGCACCCTGACAGCGCTAACCTGGCACAGCCAGGGTGACCGGTTGGCACAGACGTGTCGGAGCCTGAGGGACGCCAAACCCATGAAAGGGGAAGTGAGAGAGTGATACGAAGAGTGCGGGGTTGAAGGGGGGGGCGGGGTAAGACAGGACCGCATAATAGTTGGGCGGGGGGTAAAGTGGGGTTTCCCAAAAGAGAAGGGGGCCGAAAGGTAGGGTGGGGGGGGGGGGGGCAGAAAAGGGGGTCCTTCAGTGGCCACATAGTGAATTCTTCCCACTTGGGGGGTGGGTGGGCCAAGTTCAGCTCCCCACTGCTAAAAGAATTTCAAAGGGCTGAATTCTTCAGCCCTGCCCACTGCACGATCCCCTCGTGCGAGACGCGGACAATGGAAAAGTCCATTGACCCCTGACATGATACTCCGGTCGCCGGACCGGTGCGGCTGGACAATCCCGCCCTAAGTGTGGGCTAGACCAGGGATAAACTCCCCAAGGCACCAAAAACCGACTAAATTTGGATCAATACTTGTTTGGATCACACCTAAAATGCTGGTGAGAAAGAACGAGGGCGCGATTCGATGACCTCAATACGCCCGGCGCGTGTCCTGGTGCAACAGGTGAATCATGTGCAAGCTCCACATTGGGCTCCGTGCCGGGCATGAAACCTCACACGAGTCACCTGACTCATTCCGTCCTGCCAGCCTGGCACCCTGGCAGGACTACCCTGGCACTGCCAGTGTGCCAGGAGCACTGCCAGGGTTCCAGGGGGACTGCCAGGGTTCATGGGGCACTGCCAGGGTTCCAGGGGGACTGCCAGGGTGCCAGGCAGGCAGTGCCGCGGGCCAGGCTGACACTCCCAGAGGTCGGATCTGGAGTGGGAGGCCTTGCCAGGTAGAGGGAGAGTGGTGATGGGTGGTTCCCGGGGACATCCCTAAGGTTGGGAGGTGAGAGGGGGGGTCGATAAAGCAGGGAGGAGCCTGAAAGGAGTGGGTGGGTGATCTGGGCTTCCGGACAAAGTGGCGGCCCGATCTGCAGATGGCTGTTTCTGCTAGCGAGCTTCAGCTTCAGGAAATCCTTCTTATGCACAACCTCGGTGGGGAGAAACCACCATTGGATAATGGGTTATTTCTCAGCATTACAGCCACCGTGCAACACCCCGTTAAGCAAAGCTGACTTTAACTTGAGTCCACTGAATCGCAACCCGCTGAATCGCGACCCCGCCAAAACCCCCAAAATGACACTTAAAAATGTTTCGGTTGAATGGCGCCCCTAATGTTTGCTACATCTGTAAACTGGCATGAATGCAGTTGGGGTCAAAATTCTGCATTTTAAATTCTGTTAGATATTCAGCACATAGGGAAGCACGGTGGTGCAGTGGTTAGCACTGCAGCCTCACGGCACCAAGGTCCCAGGTTCGAACCCGACTCTGGGTCACAGTCCATGTGGAGTTTGCACATTTTCCCCGTGTTCAGCACGCAGCAAAGTTCAACAGATAATGGTTGATGAGGTAAAAATTACGACAAAACATCACTTATTATTTCCAGTAGAAGATGAAACTTGAAATTTTACCACTTTGTCATCTTAGTAAAAGTTCACCATTTACTCACTTATTCCGCGATTACAAGATAAAGAACAACAATCAATGAAACGTCGCAGTCGTGGTAAGAATTCATGCCCCATTATGTAGTGTAGCTATTCATAAGGAAAGCCATTTCGCCCATAGATGTGCAATGGGTTCAGAGCAACATTAACCACAAGGACAATTTTATGCTGCAACATTTTCCAGTGCTGAAGGGTTATGTGTAATCTGCAGTCAGGACCACACTGCACAGTTCAGTTGAGAGCTCAGAACCAAATGACAGACATCCATTTCTCATTGCCTTCTATCTGCAGAAACAAGAAGCGAAGCCTTTGTGGTGACAATGACTTGGATTTTCATCCTTGAGGAGCGAATTGGGAAAATTTCTCACTTTGTCTGCCTATCATGGGAGAAAGTGACTCCAGTGGCACGATCTTCATTGCTGCTGGCCGGTGAGGGCTTCAGTCAGGCCAGCTTACCCGAGAATGAGTTCAGAAGGAACCACAGGGGCTGCGAGCTGCCAAGGCAGGGTGTTGATAAAACCCACACCGATTCAATGGCATTTTGTCCTGGTTATAATTAAAAGAGTGAGGCCTGCTCGTCCTCATCTCTCATACACACTCACCACCACAAACTGCCCATGCCCACCACAAACCCCCAAGGCCTGGGGCAATCTGTGCAGGCAGTGGCTGAGGTCCAGGACAGGGCTACCCTCTCAGAGAGAGCAATGTGCCAGAGCCACCTGGACATTGCAGTGGCGCTCCTGAGTGTGGGCCAGACACAAAGGGCCATGGCTGAGAGCGTCGGTGGCATTGCCCAGGTGCTGGCCAATGTGGCACAGCCCCAGAGGGAGGTGGCCCGGTACCAGAGGGAGATGGTACAGTCAATGGCTGATGGGCGGCACGGTAGCACAGTGGTTAGCACTGTTGCTTCACAGAGCCAGGGACCCGTCTTGCATCATCATGTGTGGAGTCTGTATGTCCTCCCCATGTCTGCGTGGGTTTCCTCCGGGTGCTCCGGTTTCCTCTCACAAGTCCCGAAAGACTTGTTTGTTAGATGAATTGGACATTCTGAATTCTCCCTCTGTGTACCCGAACAGGCGCTGGAATGTGGTGACTCGGGGCTTTTCATAGTAACTTCATTGCAGTGTTAATGTGAACCTACTTGTGACACCAGTAAAGATTATTCTTGTATCACAGACCCAGAAGGTGGTGGCACAGTTGCAGTTTGATGTGGCACAGTCCCAGACGAAGGTGGTCCACTCCCTGTGCTCCATGGCTGCAGGCATGCAGATCCTAGTCGAGACAAGCGCGGGTCTCCGGACTGGTAGCGCCAGGTGGTGGGGGAGCCTCAAGTTTAGCTCTGCTCTCACACCCGTCCCTTGGAGTAGTCTACAGGCCACCGGGCACCACGAGGGAGGAGGAGGAGATTGGGCCCATGCCGGTGACTCCCGCAGGGGAGGTGCTGAAACACCGCAGGGCCGATGACTCCCTTCCCCCATTCCTAACCCTGGCGCATCACATGGGTGGCACCACGCCACCTGGGACACTTGAGTAGCAGCCGGGCCCATCCAAACGCAGTCGCCCCCAGGAGACAGCACGGTCACAGGGCGGGAATCACTGCAGGTCGCCTCCACTCTTGGTGTGCCATCAGCGGATCCACCTAGACCAGGGGTGGGCAAACTTTTCCGTGCAAGGGCCACATTCAGAAATTCACAATTTTAAAGGGCCGCATAGTATATTAAGTAAAATAATTAATATTTAAAATAGCCAAAATAAAAGGTTTTTAAAGAAAAAAAAGCAATTAATTTTATTAATTAATATTTTAAAGTAGAAACTTTACATGAAACACATTTATTTGAGAAACAAAGTAACTCAGTTTAAAGGAAAAAAAGCAATTAATTTTTATTAATTAATATTTTAAAGTAGAAACTTCACATGAAACACATGTTGTGCCGAGCAATGATCACCCTACTCAAGTCAACGTATCCACCCTATACCAGTAACCCAACAGCTTTAACCTTAAAATTTAAAAAAAAAATTCTTGATCTTGGTGAGCCGCATAAAGACCTTTGGCGGGCCGCATGCGGTTTGCATGCATGTAGTTTGCCCACCCCTGACCTAGACGTAGCATTCAGACCTGTAAGGCCAGTAAAATAGGCACCAGTTAAATTGGCATGGGTGCAGGGCACAGTGTAGCATTGGGGGCTAGGGCACAAACCTGTATATATTTGTTCACATTAAATACCTGTGCACAATGTCACAACCTACCTCAGTGCTCTGTCAAAGGGTGTGAGGGGTGGCCTGGTCTGGGCTGGCTGCAGAGGGGTGCAGGGGTGGGGGGATGGGAATGGGTGGAGGTTGTGGGTGGGCTTGGCACAGGGACTGCAGTTCAGCCACCAGTCACCGCTCCAGTGTCCCCTCCCAACCACCACCCCAACCTCCGCCACCCCAGCGATTCGATGGGACCGTGTGATGGAATGGCCAGTTCGCATGCAGGGATCACCCAGGTGGGCGGTGGAAAGTGCTACCGTGGGCAGGAGTCAGACATCATATGATGCGGAGCTCTTCGCAGAGCGCTTTGTCATCATCCTCCATCCCATGGGCCAGACCCGCTATTCCTGTCAATCCAGGACAGGCACCCTGTACTGAGGCAGGTAGGCTTCACGGAGGGGGTTGCAAGCTGGGGGGCGGTGGAGATGGGATGCGGTGTCTGTGCCCCTGGCAAGTCCCCCTAGTCGGTGAACCTGGAGGCAATTCGAGCAACCCGTGCGCGTCAGCCTGGTGCACAAGTTGTGTGGCCTCCCGTACCTGCCCGGGCCTCATGTCCTGCCCATCCCACCCTACCTCGCATCCTCCTCATCAGACGGGACTGGTGTTCATCCTCCTCCTCCAGCACATTGCCACTCTGCTGTGCAATTTTGTGGAGGACACAGCAGGCCGCTACAATGTGGGTGACCCTCCCAGCGCGATACTGCAGGGCTCCTCCAGAGCCATCAGGCACCTGAACTGCATTTTCAGGATGCCGAAGCACGGCTTGATCACGCCCCTTGTCGTGGCATGGGCGTCATTGTAGTAGTGCCTCCTTCCCACCTCCTCCTCCTCAGCCTGTTGGTCGGCTGATTTTCCATCCTCACTGGCTTGCTCCTGTTCCTCTGGGGCAGCCTCCGCTGCTGCAGCAGCCTCCTCCTCGAGCAGCTTAGGCTTATTCAGCCGTAGGGCATCCCCGGTGGCTGCAGTGACTAGGAGGAAGGCCACCATTGCTGTTTGTATTCCAATCTCTATTGTCTGCAGGAAGTGAAAGGCCTCTGTTAACATGGTGCGTACCCCTATTCTCAACCAGGTCCAACGGGCTACATGGTGGCCCCCTGCATTTCAGCCCCGCATGGTCCCGCACCGCCCCCCCCCCCCCCCCCGCCCCCCCCCCCCCCCCCCCCCCCTCCCCGCCCACTCAGCCAGCCTGGCCAATGTCAGGACTGACAGCCCACAGTCGCCCATCTGCATGTCCTACCTCCTCTCTCTCCTTCATCGCCTGTTTCCCGATTTTAAAAAGCACGAGTGAACCTCGGCGTCAGGAATTCCCCCCCGGTGACGCAGTGGTTAGTACTGCTGCCTCACGCCGCCGAGGACCCGGGTTCGATCCCAGCCCCGGGCTACTGTCCGTGTGGAGTTTCCACATTCTCCCCGTGTCTGTGTGAGATTCACCCCCACAACCCAAAAGATGTGCACGGTAGGTGGATTGGCCATGCTAAGTTGCCCCTTCATTGGAAAAAAATAATTGGGTGCTCTAAATTTAAAAAAAAGGAATTCCCTGAGGTGGAGGCGGAGCATCGCTGAGGCCCAGAGAATACCGGGTCAGGCCCACTAATGATATGCAAATGGCGTTTACTGTACATGTGGAGTGGAACACATTGATGCCGCTGTCGAAGCATCGGAGAATTGCAATTTGGTGTGAACCGGCGCTTTCCATCATTATGGACTCAAAACCAATTCTCCGCCCAATTGCCTTTCCTGATTTTGGTGTAGGACTATGGTGAATCCCACCGTATGTTCTCCTGTCAGAGGAAAATTGCACCTGTTTTACAATCCCCCGGGAGCCCAAAGCGGGAAGCAATTCCGTACGCTTGCCATGCAAATTTATACATGGCGAGGAATATGAGTATGCACACTGGGCTGCTATTTCGAGTGTTCAGACCGATAACGAAGTTCTGTGGCCATCTACCCTCAACCCCCCCCCCCCCCCCCACGCACGGCAAATCAGCCCCGGAACACCCCATCCCTCTCGAGCACCACATAGCAGCCCGCAGCCCCCACCCTTCCACCGGGTACGGGGGTGATGTGACCCGCCGATAGCCACCCCCCACCCAAAGGGACCTCCCTATCCCCCGGGGACCCCTTGGCGAGGGAACACCCCCCCCCAGGAACCCCTTAATGAGGAAGAATTTCCCTCAAGGGACCCCCATACGAGGAGACCCCTCCAGGTATCCCCTAATGAGGGAGACCCCCCCTGCAGGGACCCCTGGAATAGGGAGACCCCCACCCTCACTTGGGTCCTCTGCAACCATGAGACCTCCCCGGACACCTAAAATACGGAGAACACCCCCCCCCACAAAGACCCCTGTAATAGGGAGACACACCCACTGGGACAGCCACAAGATGGAGACCCCCCCCCCAAGGAACCCTATAATAGGGTGCTCCACCTTCCCCCACCCTCTCTGGACACCTACAATACCGAGATCTACCCAGGGACTTCCTGACTAAAAGGACCCCCCCATACAGTCAACCCCCAGTGCCCACAGTGAAGTTCACCACACCAGGGCCATGCTAGTCAACCACAAATGATCTGGTTCCACATGATTCCCTGACCCGTGGCCAGAAAAAGGGTGCCAGGCATGAATACATTTTCATACTCCCACTGGAGTGTAGTCATGGACCTCGATGCTGGTACCAGCGGGGGCGAGGGTTGCGGTGGCGGCGGAGCATCATGTTCAGAACGGTGACCACTGCGCCTGGTGCCGATCCTCATTTTGAGATTCTCCGCCGGATTGTTGACCCTAATACTGGCATCGGCCGACGGAGAATCCAGCTCATTTTTCCACTAAAGAAGTCATGTAACGTGCAAAAAAAAAAATCACAAATTGGAGCGGGGCAGCACACGCAGTGGTTAGCACTGCTACCTCACGGTGCTGTGGGCCCAGGTTCGATCCTGGCCCCGGGTCACTGTCCGTATGGAGTTTGCACATTCTCCCCGTGTCTTCGTGGGTTTCACCACCACAACCCAAAGATATGCCAGTTAGGTGGATTGGCCATGCTAAATTGCCCCTTAATTGGAAAAATAATTATTGTGTACTCTAAATTTATATTTTTAAAAACATGCTTTGAAGATGTACAGTATAAATTTGTTTGTTGAGTTTTTTAGTTTAACATTTTTTAGATAATGTTGGTGATATTGTCCACTTAATGATCCACAGACCATGAGCACAAATATACCTCCCGTCCATAGACGGGGAGGAGAAGGCTGCCAATGGCTTCCAAGAACTCATAGGTGCTCTGCTGGAAATATTTTTAAAATTAATTCATGTGATGTGGGCATTGCTGGCTTGGCCAGCATTTATTGCTCATCCCTAATTGCCTTTGAGAGAGTGGTGCCTTTTTGAACCCGTGCTGCCCAATTGGTGTAGGTCCACCTACCGTGCTGTTTGGGGGGATTGTGGACCCACTGGTGGTGTTCCAATGCATCTGTTGCCCTTGTCCTTCTCGACGTTAATGGCGGTGGGTTTGGAAGTTGCTGTCTGAGGAGGCTTTGTGAGTTCCTACAGTGCATCTTGTACACACTGCTGCTACTGTGCATCGGTGCGATGTACAAGGTCTGAGGTCACTCACCAAGGATGTACAGCAACTGGCAGGGACGACTCTTCTGTATACAATTCTCCTTTGTGACACTCAAGGAAGCTTATTCTTCACTGCAGAAAGCAATAAAGCATGTGACAGCAGGTCCCCAATCAATCTCTGCCTCCATTTCCACAGAAGCACATGTAAAACTATCCAACTGAGGGATCATTAAGAGTGGACCTTCTTGCCCCATAAATCCAGAAACATGGGGCCAGATTCTCCATTTGGGATACTATGAGTGGGATTCTCCGCTCAGCGATGCTGGAATCGTGAAGCACAATCGGGCGGAGAATCGCGCGTCAGCAGGAAATCGAGGATCCCGATGGAAAACTCCGGTGCTTCGACAGTGATGTGAATGCACTGTACGCCACACGCACAGTAAACGCCCTTGGTATATAGTATGGGGTCGGGAAAATGCAGGAGCAGGGGCTGCAGTGCAGGCCGGGGCCATCGTGTAGCCCGTTGGACCTGGTTTGGCACAGGGGTACGCACCAGGCTAACATGTCTGCCTTTCACCGCCTGCAGGCAATGGATTTCAGAATCCAACCAGGAATGGTGGCCATCTGCCTTGCTGCTGCAGTCCTGGGGGATGCACTGAGGCTGTATGAGCAGGAGCTGCTGGGAGAGGACGCTGCAGCAGAGAGCTTGCTGGGAAGGATGAAGGGTTGGCCACTCAACAGGCCGAGGAGGAGGTGAGAATGAGGCGCCGCATCAGGCCTCGAGTGTACCGGCAGCGCCTGTCACTCAGCCTCGTCCCCAATTTTCACTCCAACAGTCAACCTTGCATTTGGATTTTTTACGTTTCCTTTCCTCTCCGTAGTCGTTTGACTAGCCCTGCCCTTTCATCCTATTAACCTTCTACTCACATGCTGACCTATTGCATTGGTTCCTATTAACCACTATACTTCTTGTAGTTTGAACATTCTCTTCCCCCCATTTTCTAGTTTAAAGTCTTTGTGACCACCCTATTTATCCTTTTCACTAGGATACTGGTCCCAGATCGATTCAGGTGGAGATCGTCCCAATGGTACAAATCACCTCATGTCCCAATACTGTGTCAGTGCACCATGAAGTGGAACCCCTCTTTCCTGCACCACTCCTTTAACCGCGTGTTTAGTTCCCTCATTTTTTCATCCCTATGCCAATTTGCATGTGGCTTGGGTAGTATTCCAGAGATTCCCATGGGTAGGTGTGCCATGCAGCATGTGGCAGTTGTCAGATTGTGATACTGTGTCTGAGCACTGCAGGAAGCAGGAAGCAACACCATAGATGCAGCAGCCAACATCCAAACACCCAGGGGCTGGGCCCCAGCACCAAGAACATTTCTGCGACCAGAGGGTGGGTGTATACGCTGGGAAGGGGAACCAGCGCCTCATCCAGGTAACGTTACTGCGGGTGTGTGGGGTACATGGTGTGGGGTCGGTGACCAAGAGGCATGCTGCGGCCAGGGGTGCGTGGGCTGGGCGTGTCAGATGGCAGGAGATGGAAGACACCACTAGTTGTCGATCTCTCATCCTCTCTAATTCCTTACAGATATTACACAGGATGAATGATAACTTGGTGCTCACGGAAGCGGACGGAACAGCAGCGCAGTGGTTAGCACTGTTGCTTCACATTGCCAGGGACCTGGGGCGGGATTCTCCGATAATCGGTGCGATGGCCGGGACCCGGCGCCAAAAACGACGCGGATCACTCCGGCATCGGCCCCCCCCAAACGTCGCGAATTCTCCGGGCCTGAATGGGCTAGCAGCAGCGTGACGCCATTCGCGACGGCATCACCCGCTGTGGACGGCAGCACAAAAGACGGCCCCCCCCCCCGGAAGATCTCCAAACATGGTCTTCTGCCGCGCAGCCCCGAGGTCCCAGGAGCGCGACATCGAGGCTCTCCTGGATGCTGTTCAAGAGAGGAGGGAGGACCTGTACCCCGGACATGGCCGCGGGGTCGCCCCACGCCTCAGCTGGCGCCTGTGGAGGGAGGTGGCAGAGGCTGTCAGCGCTGTGGCTGTGACACCGAGGACAGGCACCCAGTGCCACAAGGAAGGTCAACGACCTCGTCAGAGCAGCCAGGGTGAGTCCCCCCCACCCCCCCTCCCCGATGAGCAGCACACCCCCACGTGCAACTAACCCTAACACTGACCCTGACCCTACCCTGACTCTACCCTAACCCTAACCCTGACCCTAACCCTACCCCTAACGCTGACCCTACCCCTGACCCTGACTCTACCTAACCCTAACCCTAATCCTGACCCTAACCCTAGCCTGTTGCGACCTCTGCCAATGTGCGCACAACTGCTGTCGTGCAGTCATATACCTGTCTAACACTGTTGCCCTTAACCCGTGCCACCCACCCGCCCTCCCCACATCCCCCATATCCCCCTCCCCATGTCCCCCTTATCCCCTCTCCCCATATCCCCCCTCCCCCATATCCCCCCTCTCCATATCCCCCATATCCCCTCTCCTCATATCCCCCCTCCCCCATATCCCCCATACCCCCCTCCCCCATATCCCCCGATCACCGCCCGCGTGTCTAACCATGTATGCTGTATTGTGTATTTCAGGACCAAAGGTCGAGGCACCTGTCCCCACGGATACTGACCGGCCGCAGGATGCCCCAGGACGGCTACTGGAGAGGGAGAGACCCGGCCCCTCTGGTGTGCGACGCCCGCAGGCCCCCCCAGGGCGGCCAGGAGAGAGGGAGAGACCCGGCCCCTCTGATGTGCGACGCCCGCAGGCCCCCCAGGGCGGCCAGGAGAGAGGGAGAGACCTGGCCCCTCTGGCGTGCGACGCCCGCAGGCCCCCCCCAGGGCGGCCAGGAGAGAGGGAGAGACCCGGCCCCTCTGGTGTGCGACGCCCGCAGGCCCCCCCAGGGCGGCCACGGGAGAGGGAGAGACATGGAGCACCACAGAGACGACGCCCGCGTCTCGTGCAGGTGCGGCGACGCAGGCGTGTGACACCCAGCGACGAGGGGAGCAGCCACAGGTCCCCGTCGCAGCCGAGCCAGGACATACTTACCCAGGATAGCCCTACTCAGGACACCACCCCTACCCAGGACACTGCCACACATGAGACTGAACGACAGGACAGTGACACACAGCGGACGGGTGGAGATGAGGCGCCACCCCAGGGAACCATGGACTCGGAGTCTGACGATGCACACGACACAACGCCACTGCTTTCTCCAACACCCTCCACCATCGCAGAGACACTTACCTCGGTTGGGCACTTTAGTGATGAGACTTCTGGTACACTCACTGGTGCGCACAACACTGCCGTACCGGTACAGCAGGTGGAGGTAGGAGCAGCTGAGGGGCCGGGAGGTCGGGGGGCATCCTGGCGCAAGCGAACATCTGCCGCCCAGACGGGTCCCGGGTTCCTGGAGTTACCACACCCACCCATAGACCCGATGCAGCCACCAAACCTGGGACGAACGAAGAGGATGATGGCTGGTCTGCGGCGGCTGCAGACGCAGGTGGAGGAGTTCACCCACGTCCAGGAGCTGAGAATGGTGCCGGTCATGCGTGCCACCCAGGCCGAAACCGCACGGGTGGCGTCTGCGGTGGAGGCAAAGGGTGCGACGGTGTCAGATTTGGGGAGCAGGATGCGAGGCCTGGGGCGCTCCGTGCAGGCGGCATCCGTGGCCCAGGACTTTGCTTCCCTCGCACAGGAAGCCATGAGCCAGAGCCAGCGGCAGATGGCAGAGGCACTCAACGCCGTGGCCCAGTCTCAGCAGGCCATGGCACAGTCCCAGCAGGCCATGGCACAGTCTCAGCAGGCCATGGCGCAGTCCCAGCAGGCCGTGGCCAAGTCTCAGCAGGCCATGGCCCAGTCTCAGCAGGCCATGGGCCAGTCCCAGCAGGCCATGGCCCAGTCTCAGCAGGCCATGGCTGAGGGCATCGGCGCCATTGCCCAGGTGCTGGCCGGCGTCGCCCAGACACAGACAGGGATGGCCAACTCCCTGAGCTCCATGGCTGCAAACCTACAGACCCTTGTCGATACCAGCATGGGCCTCCAGGACTGGCAGCGCCAGGTGCCAGGGGGCGTCGGATGGCCGATCCGTTCGCACCCCCGACCCATGTGGAGGCCCGGGGGCCATTGGGCACCCCGAGGGAGGAGGAGGTGCTGGGGCCCGTCCCGGGTCCCCCTGTAGGGGAGGTCCCGGAACACCACGACACCTCGGACCCCCCCCCGTCCCAGGTGCATCTGCTGGGCAACTGGCAGGACAGGCTGGCAGCATGTCATCCCAGTCGCCCGAGCCGCAGCCTGGCCCATCTAGGTCGGGCCGCCACCGGAAACGGCCGCCAAAGGGATCCCGAGTCACAGGGCAGGAATCGCAGGAGTCCACTTCCAGTTCTGCTGTACTGTCTGGGGAACCACCTTGGCGTAGTTAAAGGGCCCGTAAGGTTAAACAACTAGACACTGAGTAAGTTGGCATGGGTGAAGAGCACGGACGAGTTTTAGGGGCTAGGGCACGTGTATGGACAGTTTGTAATTAAAATCACTTTCACACCTACAGAAGCTGCCTTTGTGTTCTGTCCGAAGTGTGCGGGGGTGTCATGTACGTTGAGCGCCAGTGTGTGTGTGAGGGGTAGTCTTACGTCGGCCCCAGGTGAGTGTGCCCCCACTCCACCTGGGCCGCCCTCTCCAGAGGATGGGACCGTGCGCTGCAGTGTCACGGCCGCATGCAGGGATGGTCTGGCTGGAGGGTGGTACTGTGGCCATGGGTCAGACATTGTCCAACGATGTGGAGCCAGGAGCTCATCGCGGAGTGTGTTGTCATCATCCTCCATGGCCTGCAATAGACACGCTTCCACCGGCATCCATGTGAGCCCGGCCCGGCGTGCCGCAGGTGGATGTGCAATGGAGGGGTGGTGTGCATGCGGGTGGGGTGGGGGTGGTTGCTGGTGGTTGGGGGGGATTAGGGTGTTGGTGCTGGGTGGGTGAGGGGGGGGGGTGAGGGTGGTCGGATGTTGCCATGGTGTGCGGTATGTGGCCATACTCGCCGATTCGTACGCCCCCTAGTGAGTGAACTGGGCGGCTATCAGCCTGTCCCGTGCTCGCTGGCCCAGACGGTAATGTTGGGCTGCCACCCGCCCATGTCCAGCCCGTCTGCCCTGACCATTGCCCCCATCTCCCTCATCTGGGGAGGTCTGCACCTCTTCCTCCTGCTCCTCCACTCCCCCCTCCTCTGCCTGCGGCACATCGCCCCTCTGCTGGGCGATGTTGTGCAGGACACAGCAGACCACAATGATGTGGCCGACCCTATCTGGCGGGTACTGGAGGGCCCCCCAGAGATGCATCTTCAGCAGCCCAAAGCACCTCTCGATCACACCCCTTGTTGCTGCATGGGCATCGTTGTCGCGATTCTCCGCGTCACTCTGTGGCCTCCATCATCAGCCACGACCGCAACGGGTAACCCCTGTCGCCCAGCAACCAGACCCTCAGCCGGGGGTGGCGTCCCTCGAACATGCCAGGGATGTAAGACCGCGACAACACGTATGAGTCCTGACAACTGCCCGGGAACCGGGCGCAGACGTGCAGGATCATCATGCGGTGGTCACAGACCACCTGGATGTTCATGGAATACATCCCCTTCCTATTGGTGAACACGGCCCTGTTATCTGCAGGTGGCCACAGGGCGGCGTGCATCCCATCGATTGCCCCCTGGACCATGGGAAAACCGACCACGGCAAAGAAGCCCACGGCCCGGGCATCCTGGCTGGCCCGGTCCACAGGGAACCGGATGTAGCGGTCCGCAATTGCATAAATGGCGTCTGTCACTGCCCGGATGTACCGGTGCACCGATGTCTGTGAGATGCCGGACAGGTCCCCACTCGGTGCCTGCAATGACCCCGTGGCATAAATGTTCAGGGCCACAGTAATCTTGATGGACACGGGGAGAGGGTGTCCGCCCCAGCGCCACGCGGTGCCAGGTGTGCCAGCAGGTGGCAGATGTGTGCCACGGTTTCACGGCTCATCCGGAGTCTCCTCCTGCATTCCCGGTCCGTGAGGTCCTTGTACGACGAACGAGGCCAGTACACACGGGGCCTCCTCGGGCGTCTCCGTCGCTGTGGTGCCACGACGTCCTCCGCCCTCTCCCCGTGCTCCTCCTCTTTGTGCTCCCCTCCTCCTCATCCTGTCGGGCGGGTGGCCCTCCAGCCTGGGCACCTGCCATCTGCCCCCATGCGGCATTCCCCTCTGCGCCAGCCTGCGCTGCCTCTCTGCCACCCTCCTCCTCCTCCTCCAGGGCAACATATAGAATAGTGGCTGCCGCCACGGTGGCTATCATCGCTGGCTGATCAGAAAACATGACAGCCTGCGGGGGGGGGGGGGGGGGGGGGGGGGGGGGGGGGGGGGGGGGGGAGAGAGAGAGAGAGAGACAACGATAACATGTCATCGTTGCCCGTACCCCCCCTACCCCCCGGCAGCCAGGTGCCATGGACTGCATGGGCGCGGCAGTGGGAGGATGGCACCTGGCCAGGCGGACGACCTCCCATTCCCCCCCCGCCAGCACACACACTCGCCATAGCACCCGCACTCTCCCCCCCCACTCCCCGGCACTTGCACTCTCCCCCCACCCTCCCCGGCGCTCTCCCCTCCCTTCCCCGGCACTCGCTCGCGCCACCCCTCCCAAACGCCCCCCCCCCCCCCCCCCCCCCCCCCCCCCGCGGCCACTTGCTCTCACTCTCACCAACCCCCCCACCCCTCTCCCCCCACCCACAGACTGCGGCCACGTTGTCTCTTCTCCTGCGGCCACCCCCCACGCCGGTGACCTACCTCCGCGCTGAACGGCGTCAACCATCAGCACTGGTTGACGCCGTTAAATACCTGTCTTGATTTACGCCGACGTGACCCGTGCTCACGTCGGCGGGACTTCAGCCCATCCGGCCGGGAGAATACGGGCAGCACCAGGACCCATAACCACCCGCCGGCTCCCGCCATTCTCCGAGGCAGGCGACGGGATTGGCGCCTCGCCGACTTTTTGCCGGTCGGAGAATTCGGGACACGGCGGGAGCAGGATTGACGCTGGCCCCCGGCGATTCTCCGACCCGGCGGGGGGGGTCGGAGAATCCCGCCCCTGGGTTTGATTCCCGGCTTGGGTCACTGTCTGTGTGGAGTCTGCATGTTCTCCCCCTTTCTGGGTAGGTTTTCTCCCACACGTCCCAAAAGGCATGCTTGTTAGGTGAATTGGATATTCTGAATTCTCCCTCAGTGTACTCGAACAGGTGCCATAGTGTGGCGAATAGGGTATTTTCACGGGAACTTCATTGCCGAAGTTTTGCGTCAACCGGTAGCATGTCTGGAGCAAGGCTACAACCACTATCCTTTTTGAGTGTTTGGATGGTGGGGATGGGAGTGCTGTCATGACTAGGGCCTGTAGGTACATCCCTATACAGGAACTCTCGTCCACCTTCACCCATTCTGCTCCCGGTTCATTCACCCATCCCCTCACTCTTTCTGCTGTGGCCACCCAATGGTAAAATTGTGGGCGGGATTCTCCGCCCCGCCTCGTCACACTTATGGCCCGAGCGGCCGGCGGGATTCTCCGTTACACCGGCCGGTCAATGGGGTTTCCCATTGTGGGGCAGCCCCATGCCGTTGGGAAACCCCCGGGCGCCGGCATAACGGAGAATCACGCCGGCGGAGAACCCGGCCTGTAGTTTTGGAAGGGCCAGGCCTCCCATACTGCTTTTTCTTTGTCGGACCCTCTTTTGGATCCTTGGATTTTCCCCCCCTTCTCTCCCCCATACACACAAACTCCATGATTATTTTATCTACCGTGCTAGAGACGGTCTTGGGGATGCAGATCGATAAGGATCTGAACAGGAAGAGGAACCTGGGCAGTACGTTCATCTTGATTGTCTGCACTCTCCCTGCCATGAGAGTGGGATTGTGTCCCACCTCTATTGGTCCCTTTTTACTTCCTCCACCAGACTCATCAGATTCCATTTGCGGATCTGTGCTCTGATCGTCTCCTTCGCCCTCAGTGCTATATCTAACTGCTTCTTGAAAACATGGCCTCAACTACTTCCTGTGGTAACAAATTCCACAGGTCAACTCTCTGGGTGAAGAAATTTCTCCTCAACCCTGTCCGAAATGGACTACCCCGTATCCTCAGACTGTGCCCCTTGGTTCTGGACTCAACCACCACCAGGAACATTCTTCTTGCATTGAGCCTATCAAGTAGTGTTAGAATTTTACAGGCTTCTATGAGATCCTCCTTCATCCTTCTGAACTGCAGTGAATACAATCCTAACTGATTCAATCTCTCCTCATATGTCAGTCCTGCCATCCCAGGAATCAGTCTGGTGAAATTCTACAGTTATTAATTGAATTTAAATACCACCAGCTGCTTTGGTGGGTATTGAAACTGTGTCCTTATAGCATTAAGCTGGGCCTCTTGATTACTAGTCCAGTGACATTACCACTATGCCACCCTATACCTAGTTATGATGTTATAGTGAAGATAACCCACTGAGAATTGAGTGCTGGTTCTCCTCAATCTATGCCACAGTCTGACTCCTGTTCGTCTGCTGAGTGCTCGCTCACACCCATCGCCTGCACGTGGTGTGCCTGGGTCGGTGAGGGTGGGGAAGGGGAGACATCCAGCACCTCTGTGCCCGGTGGCCTTTCAGGGGATTGGAGGTCGGCCCGCATTGCAGCAGAAAGTGCCAGAGGCAACAGACTTCTCGAATGTACCGTTTTTTAATGCTGTACAAATGTGTCCCCAATTACGCCTCGCCCCGCTGGTGCTGCCCCACCTTCCCCACCTGTCCCAACCCCTCTCCCCAACCCTTCCTGCCTCCTAATTGCACCCGCCCCCTTATGCCGGACCCCCCCCCCCCCCCCCCCCCCCCCCGCACCTCTTCCCCAGTGCCCTCTCAGTGATCCTCACCCTGCTTAGCCTTCCGTGCTCTACCACTGCACCTACATCTGACCCCAGGATGCACATCAAAGGTGGAGACAGCTCGCTGCCTACCATGTCCTGTGACTTTCAGTGCTCCTGGCGGGGGTCCTCTGGGGCCAGAGGGCCCTGGCCCACTTGCCGGTGGCACTTGCCCCACTGTTCCACCCAGTTCCGGGTGCTGACTCTGAGAAGCGCCGCTGTCAGGGGGTGGGTCTTGGAGGAGCTGGTGGCAGCCACTTCGTAGGGCGTCTCCGGTTTGGTATCCTGTGCCCCCCTCCTCCTGGATGATGCCCGTAGGGCCCTGGGGTTCACCTCAGGATTGAGCTCTGGCTGCCCCTCTGTCATCCGTCTCTGCCAACCATGGCGGCTCCCCAATGTCTGCTACATGGTGTTGACGCCCTCAGCGATGCTCCTCAGTGACTGGGACATGCTCGGGAGTACCTCAGCTATGCCCATCTGAGACTGGGACACCTCTCCCAGCGCCTTATCAAGGTCCGACTGGGACTGGGACATGCTGTCGAGGCACTCAGCCATGGCTGTCACTGACTGAGCTCCCCCTTGGATACCCTCATGCTGCTGACATTATGCACCAGGCTCTCCACTGCGGTCGGCACCCCAGCAGTGTTGACCTCAGTGCCACACAATACCAGCTATCTCCTGCACCCATAGCCTCTGGGACTTCTCCAATTGGCTATGGACCAAAGAGTGTCGCTGACACCCTTTCTGAAAATCACGGCTGCCCCCTATCTACTGCATCACCATCTGACTGAGACCCGGCTGGGTCCTCGAATCCAGCAGACCTCTGACTGATGTCTTGCCTGGACGTTCCTGCCTCCACCTGGTGTGCATTGGCAACTGTGAGATGTTCACCAGAATGTGCCCCAGAAACCACTCTTTCGCCCCCTGTCCAGTACTATCGCCCATTGAGGTGTGTGTCTCTGAGTTGGTGGAGGGTGGGGATGACAGCCGTACCGCGAATATGGTGGTCTCCTCAATGCTCCCCTCCGAGGTGTTCTGATGGGAGACGGGGGGAAGGAACCACCCCGGATGAGCCAGCACCGTTGGATGGAGATCCTGTGGGAGAGTGGACATATGGTCAGTGGGAGGGATGAGTTTGTCTGTCTGGCATTAACAACTCATGTGTGACAGGTCATCTGGGTGGGAGCCGGTGGATCCTCACTTCTGCAACATACGGAAACACCCACATTGGTGACAGATCTGTCCTCAGCCACCCTCACCAGCGCTGGGTGCCAGTCTTCCTGGTGACTCGCCTCAAGCTGACAGCCGCTGCCACTTCCAGGTGGCACTGGCTAAATTTGGGTGACCCTTTGAGACATCGGGGGGGGGGGGGGGGGGGGGGGGGAGAGGAAGGAATCCCATCTGATCTCAACAGCGTCCAACAGGCTGGCCTGGTCGGCATTCCCGAATCGCGGGGCTGGACTCCTCGGTGCCATTGCTGCGAGCTGTGTTGGGTTTGCTGTGCCGAATTGGTGCTGCCCGTTCCTCGTAGGGGTTGAGGACTCTGGTGTCCGGCACCCCACCACCCGTCCTGGCCCTTTTCCATCTATTGGAGTTAGGGACGGAGAGGACACATTGTGAGCTGCAGGAGTCCCTTATCGCGGGGGGAAGTGGGAGGGGGGGATGGTGCTGTTTGCAGTGGGGAGTATGGAGGGATGGGGTGTATAGGGGGAATGGGTGTATGGGGGGTGGCGTGGGCGTCACTGCTGGGCATGGGTGGGCCGGAGCACGGAATGTTGTTGGATGGGGCGGAGCTGGTGCCAACCCATCCGTGCGACCCAGTGGAGGTCGTTGATCTTCTTACGGCACTGGGTGCACGGTCCTCCTGGTCACTTTCCCCAAGCTGACAGCCGTTCTCAGCAGTTCTGACTTCCCTGTGGCTGATCCTCTGAGACCCTCGAGGGAACAGGGCACCCCATCAGGACTCCACCGCGCCCAACAGGCTGGCCAGGTTGGCATCCCCGAATCGTGGGGCTGGTATCCTTGGTGACATGGCTGCAAGCTGTGTTGGCTTTGCTCTGCATGCCCCTGCTGTTCAGGTCCCCCACCTGTCACATTCCAACCTTCCCAAGGCCCCTTATACCCGCCCTTCACCCCCTCCACCCGTCATACTCCGTCACATCCCTCTTTCATGGGCATGGCACCCCTCAGGCCCCAGTCCCTGGCAGGGATAGGGCAGAGTGGCAGCCTGGCTCCCACTCTGGCACCCAAACACCATGACACTGCCAACATGACAGTGCCCCTGCCAGCCTGGCAATGCCACCCAGGCATCTTGGCACTGCCAGAGTGACGGTGCCAGAGTGGAGTGCCTGAGTGCCAGAGGGAGAGCCAGGCTGCCACCCTGCCCTGTCCCTGACCATCCAAGGGCCTCCAATGGCCTGGCAGGCCCTCAGGTGCCGGGACGCCTGGTCCACGTTTGTGTGGACCAGTACTAATCACCTGGGTGACCTCTCACTGGGGAGCTGGTTAGATCACAGGAGGCCATTAGATCGGGCTTCCAACTCACTAATGAGATGGAGATTGCCCTAATTAGCCTCAATTAGCTTTGCTCTGTGTAACGGGAGCGCGCCGGTTCGATCACAAATTGCTTGACGCCCACACGCTTCCCGATTTGAACCTCTCTCACGATCTAACCGGCCCACGCGGATCATAGAATCATAGAATTTACAGTGCAGAACGAAGCCATTCGGCCTATCAAGTCTGCACCAGTCCTTGGAAAGAGCACTGTACTTAAGCCCATGCCTCCACCCTATCCCCAGTAACCCCACTTAACCTTTTTGGATACTAAGGGGTAATTTAGCATGGCCAATCCACCTGACCTGCACATCTTTGGACTGTGGGAGGAAACTGGAGCACCCGGAGGAAACCCACGCAGACAGGGGAAGAAAGTGCAAACTCACAGTCACCTGAGACCGGAATTGAACTCGGGTTCCTGGAGCTGTGAGACAGCAGTGCTAGCCATTGTGCCACCATTTTTTTAAAAATAATTTTTATTGAAGAGATTTTTTACATGAAAATATTTACCCCCCCTAACCATAGACTATTACAAAATATTCCCTCTTACCAAATATCCCCCCCCCCGCCCGACCCCCCACGCGCGCTGTCCCTCCCCCCCTCCCCCCCTCCCCCCCCCCAAAAACAACAAAGCAACAATTAACATCAAACATGAACTGCGAACAAATTTGTCCGCATTACAACCTTAAATAGCCCACCACACCCGTTGTTGCCACCCACCCCCCCCCTCCCCCCCCCCCCCCCCTCCCCCCCCCCCCCCCCCCCCCGGGTTGCTGCTGCTGCGACCTCTGCACCCTATCTTTGAGCCAAAAAGTCGAGGAAAGGCTGCCACCGCCTGAAGAACCCTTGTACCGACCCTCTCAGGGCGAATTTGACCCTTTCCAACTGGATAAAGCTTGCCATGTCATTAATCCAAGTTTCCACGCTTGGAGGCCTCGCGTCCTTCCACTGTATTAGTATCCTTCTTCGCGCAACTAGGGACGCAAAGGCCAGTACTCCGGCCTCTCTCGCCTCCTGTACCCCCGGCTCCACCCCAACCCCAAAAATCGCTAGTCCCCATCCTGGTTTGACCCTGGATCCCACCACCCTCGACACCGTCCTTGCCACCCCCTTCCAGAACTCCTCCAGTGCCGGACATGCCCAAAACATATGGACATGGTTCACTGGACTTCCCGAACACCTGACGCATCTGTCCTCACCCCCAAAGAACCGACTCATCCTTGTCCCCGTCATATGGGCTCTATGTAGCACCTTAAATTGAATGAGGCTAAGCCTCGCACACGAGGAGGAAGAATTAACCCTCTCCAGGGCATCAGCCCATGTCCCATCCTCTATCTGCTCTCCCAGCTCCCCCTCCCACTTGGCTTTCAGCTCCTCTACTGATGCCTCCTCAGCCTCCTGCATTACTTTGTATATGTCCGATATCCTCCCCCCTCCGACCCAGACCCCCGAGAGCACCCTATCGCTCGCCCCCCTGCTGGGGAGCAAGGGGAACCCTTCCACCTGGCGTCTAGCAAATGCCTTCACCTGCAGATGTCGAAACACGTTTCCCGGGGGGAGCCCGAATTTCTCCTCCAGCTCTCTCAGGCTCGCAAACCTCCCATCTACAAACAGATCCTTCAGCTGCCTGATGCCCACCCTGTACCAGCTCTGGAATCCCCCGTCCATGTTCCCCGGGATGAATCTATGGTTCCCTCTTAACGGTGCCTCCATCAGACCTCCCACTTCCCCCCTGTGTCGCCTCCACTGCCCCCAGATCTTGAGGGTGGCCGCCACCACCGGGCTCGTGGTATACCTCGTGGGAGGGAGCGGCCATGGCGCCGTTACTAGGGCCCCCAGGTTTACGTTGCCACAGGACGCCCTCTCCATTCGTTTCCAAGCTGCCCCCTCCCCTTCCATCATCCACTTGCGCACCATCGATACATTAGCCGCCCAGTAATACCCCGAAAGGTTGGGTAATGCCAGCCCTCCACTCTCCCTACTCCGCTCCAAGAAGACCCTCCTCACCCTTGGGGTGCCGTGCGCCCACACGTAGCTCATGATGCTGCTCGTCACCTTTTTGAAGAAGGCCCTAGGGAGGAAGATGGGCAAGCACTGGAATAAAAACAGAAACCTCGGGAGGACCGTCATTTTAACGGACTGCACTCTGCCCGCCAGCGACAGCGGCACCATGTCCCACCTTTTAAATTCCTCCTCCATCTGTTCCACCAGCCTAGTGAAGTTCAACTTGTGGAGAGTCCCCCAGTTCCTTGCCACCTGCACCCCTAAATATCTAAAACTCTTTCCTGCTCTCTTCAACGGGAGTCTCCCGATTCCCTCTTCCTGGTCCCCTGGGTGTATCACAAATACCTCACTCTTACCCAAGTTTAGCTTGTACCCCGAAAAGTCCCCGAATTCTGCTAGCAGTTCCATCACCTCCGGCATTCCCCCTTCTGGGTCTGCCACGTATAGCAGCAGGTCATCCGCGTATAGCGATACCCGGTGCTCCTCCCCGCCCCTTGTCAGCCCTCTCCACCCCCCTGAGCCCCTCAGTGCCATCGCCAACGGTTCAATTGCCAGTGCGAAGAGCAGGGGGGACAAGGGGCACCCCTGTCTGGTCCCCCGGTGGAGCCCAAAATACTCCGATCTCCTACCATTCGTCACTACACTTGCCGTCGGGGCCGAATAGAGCAGCTTCACCCATTTAATAAATCCCTCCCCAAATCCAAACCGTTCCAGCGTCTCCCACAGGTACTTCCACTCCACCCTATCAAATGCTTTCTCCGCGTCCAATGCCACCACTATCTCCGCCTCCCCCTCCACTGCCGGCATCATGATGACGTTTAGCAGTCTCCGCACGTTCGTATTAAGCTGCCGCCCTTTCACAAAACCCGTCTGGTCCTCGTGTATCACCCCTGGCACACAATCCTCTATCCTGGTAGCCAGGATCTTTGCCAGCAGCTTGGCGTCCACATTCAGGAGCGAGATAGGCCTATATGACCCACACTGCACGGGGTCCTTGTCCCGCTTCAAGATCAGAGAGATCAGTGCCTGCGACATTGTCGGGGGCAGAGCCCCCCCCCTCCCATGCCTCGTTGAAGGCTCGCACCAGCACAGGGCCCACCAGATCCGCATATTTTTTGTAAAATTCCACCAGGAACCCGTCTGGCCCCGGCGCCTTCCCCGACTGCATATGCCCAATCCCCTTGACTAGCTCCTCTAACCCTATCTGCGCCCCCAGCCCCTCTACCAGCTCCTCTTGGACCTTGGGGAACCTCAGTTTGTTCAAGAAGCCCTCCATCCCCCCTCCCCTCGTCGGCGGCTCTGACCGATACAGCTCCTTATAGAAGTCTCTGAAACCCCCATTTACTTCCGGCCCCTTCTGCACTATGTTCCCACCCCTCTCCCTCACTCCCCCAATTTCTCTAGCCGCATCCCGCTTGCGGAGCTGATGCGCCAACATCCTACTCGCCTTCTCCCCATACTCATAAATCGCGCCCTGCGCCCTTCTCCACTGTGTCTCCGCCTTTCTGGTGGTCAACAGGTCAAACTTAGCCTGCAAACTACGCCGTTCCCCCAGCAGCCCCTCCTCTGGTGCCTCCGCATATTTCCTATCTACGTCCAGAAGCTCCCCCACCAGCCTCTCCCTCTCCTGTCTCTCCCTCCTTTCTCTATGTGCCCGTATGGAGATCAGCTCCCCCCGGATCACCGCCTTCAGGGCCTCCCATACCATCCCCACCTGCACCTCCCCCGTGTCATTAATGTCCAGATATCTTTCAATGCTCTTCCGGACCCTCTTATACACCTCCTCATCCGCCAGCAACCCCACATCCAGGCGCCACAGCGGACGCTGGTCTCGCACCTCCCCCATTTCCAAATCTACCCAGTGTGGCGCGTGGTCTGAGACCACTATGGCCGAGTACTCCACTTCCCGTACTTTCGGGATCAGTCCCCTGCTCAATACAAAAAAGTCAATTCTAGAATAGACTCTGTGGACATGGGAGAAAAAGGAATACTCCCTCGCCCTCGGCCTCCCAAACCTCCAGGGGTCCACCCCTCCCATCTGCTCCATAAACCCCTTTAACACTTCTGCCGCTGCCGGCCTCCTACTCGTCCTTGAACTCGATCTGTCCAACACGGGGTCCAGCACTGTGTTGAAGTCCCCCCCCCCCATGATCAGGCCCCCTGCCTCCAGGTCCGGAATGAGGCCCAGTAGGCGCCTCATGAAGCCAGCGTCGTCCCAGTTCGGGGCATACACGTTAACCATCACCACTTTCTCCCCCTGCAGCCTACCCTTCACCATGACATATCTACCCTCTTTATCCGCCACCACCTCCGCCGCCACGAACGACACCCTCTTCCCTACCAGGATCGCCACCCCTCGGTTCTTTACGTCCAGTCCTGAGTGGAACACCTGTCCCACCCACCCCCTTCTCAGGCGGACCTGGTCCGCCACCTTCAAATGGGTCTCTTGTAGCATTGCTACATCCGCCTTCAGCCCCTTCAAATGCGAGATTACTCTCGTTCTCTTGACCGGCCCATTCAGCCCCCTCACATTCCAAGTGATCAGCCGGGTCGAAGGGCAGCCCGCCCCTTTCCCCTGCTGACTAGCCATATCCTGTCACCTGCTCACCCCGAGTCAGCCCTCCCTTTCTGACCCGCTCCCCATGGCGATGGCGCCCCCCCCCCCCCCCCCCCCCCCCCCACCCCTCCAGTCCTCAACTTCTCCTCCCTGGCCTTTTCAGCAGCAACCCGGTGGCCCCCCCTTCCCCCCTCCCCCTCCCCCCCCCCCCCCACCACCCCCTCCCCCCCCAGGCTAGGACCCTTCCTAGCCGCGATGCACCCTCCATAGTACTTCCGTAAGTCAGCTGGTTTACGCTGACCCGGCTGCCCCTGCCACACTCCGGCTCCTCCCGGCATGGGGGACGTCCCCCCCCCTTACCACCCCTCCTTGACCCCGCTCCAGCGCGGGAAAGGGAGCCATTGCTGACCACGCCCCTTACTCCCACCCCCCTCCCTCCTCTGCCCCGTGCGCGGGAAACCAGAGGAAAGCCCGTGCTTTCGCCCTGCCCCTCCCCGCCCCTCCATCTTCAGTTCCACCCCCGTCCCCGATCTCACACCGATAAATACAAAACAACCACAAACCCCACAAGAAACACATACCCCCGGCACTCCCCCCCCCCACCCCGCCCTCCCAACATAACATTATAAATAACAGGAAAAAGAGAGAAAAAAAAAAAAACTGGTATAGAGAACAAAAGAGGTCCAAAAATACGGCCAAGTGAAAATCCAACCAAAAGAAAGCCACGTGTCCAGCTTAAAGTACCAGAGCGGCAACGACCGCCAAGTATCCCCTGGTTCTAGTTCGAGTCCAGCTTTTCTTCCTGGACAAAGGCCCACGCCTCCTCCGGGGACTCGAAATAGTGGTGCTGGTCCTTGTAGGTCACCCACAAGCGCGCTGGCTGCAGCATCCCGAATCTGATTCTCTTGGCATGCAGCACCGCCTTCGTCCGGTTGAACCGGGCCCGCCGCTTTGCCACCTCCGCACTCCAGTCCTGAAAGATCCTCACCGTCGAGTTCTCCCATTTGCTGCTCCTCTCTCTCTTGGCCCACCTCAGCACCCTCTCCCGGTCACTGAATCGCTGGAACTGAACCAGCACCGCCCTCGGGGGTTCGTTTGCTCTTGGCTTCCTGGCCATTACTCTGTAGGCCTCCTCCAATTCCAGGGGCGAAGGGACGGCCCCTGCCCCCATCAGTGAGCCCAGCATTTCTGCCACATACCCCTGGAGGTCCGACCCCTCCAGCCCTTCTGCCAGGCCCAGGATCCTCAGGTTTTTCCGCCTCATGCGGGTATCCATCTCCTCCAATCGGTTTTGCCATCTCAGGTGGAGTGCCTCGTGCACCTCCACCTTTCCCACGAGGACCGTGGCCTCCTCCTCCCTCACAGTCATCTCCTGCTGCAGCTCCCGAATTGACGCCTCTTGGGTCGCCTGTGCCCCCATCAGCCTGGTGGTCGTCGCGTTCATCGACTCCAGCAGCTCCACTTTCAGCTCCGTGAAGAAGCGCAGGAGAGCGGCCTGCTGCTCCTCCGCCCATTTCCTCCAGTCCTCGGGTGCGCCGCCGGCCGCCATTTTGGATTTCTTCCCCCGCTTTTTTCGGGGAGCTGCTACCGCTTTTTTTCCTGCCCCACTTCGGGTGACGACCATAAATTTTTCGGGGTTCACCTCTGGGAACCTTCCCCCACCGGGAATTGCCATTCCAGCGCCGTTCGGGGCCCTCCAATCGGCCCGAAAACACCTTCCTAACAGGAGCAGCCAAACGTGCGACTTAGCTGGTCATAGCCGCAACCGGAAGTCGCCATTGTGCCACCATGTCTGCACAGTGGTCAGCTCTCCTCGCCGGGTGCAACATGCCGTTAAATTGTGTCCTTAATCTGAGGATTACTACACGTCAAGCGAGTTCAAGGGCCTTCATGAATAGCCTCAGCTGGCATGGGAATTGATCCCATGCTGTTGGTCTTCCTCTGCATCACAAACCAGCTGTCCAACCAAACAGCGTTAGAGGCCCAAATACTTTTAGCTCTTTAACCTGGTGTTAACATGAAAAAGCTCAACTTTTTTCTGTTAGTCACTACCATTTTGTTATCACTGGAGGGCAGCAGATAGTCCCCTCTTCCCAAGTTATTGTAATGCACTCCTTTGACACTATAGTGCATCCTGTCATGCTCAAATGCGCATAGAACACAGACTACGTCTGAGGTGCAATACACAACTCCAGAATCAAAGGCACGACTGTTTTTTAAAAATCTTTTAAGAGACAACCTGTAAAAAACTTGATGCTGGAATGCTTTGTTTAATGCATGAAGTAGTATGCGGAATGAAAAAAAGAACAGGCTTTCATGGAGAAGTATCCAAAAACCAATCTTTTGTCAAGGGCCACCATTTTAGCAAATTGATTAAAAGATTCTAATGACAACATAAAAAGATCATCAAATTGTTGTCAATTCAAATGAGAGACAATTTTAAAATGGTAAACCTGCAATGTTTAATGATTTGAGAACTGTTCTCGAAGAATCATTACAGTGCTACTACCGAGCATATGGAAATCAGCCTATACAGCAACAACCCTTCAGCACAAACAGAATCCATTTTTTTTAGATGATTTGAAATAGGGGGCGGCACGGTGCGTAGTGGTTAGCACTGCTGCCTCACGGTGCCGAGTACCTGGGTGCGATCCTGGCCCTGGGTCACTGGTCATGTGGAGTTTTTCCATTGTATGCGTGGGTCTCACCCTCACAACCCAAAAATGTGCAGTGTAGATGGATTGGCCACAGTAACACAGTAAATTGCCCCTTATTTGGGAAAGAAATGATTATTTGAAATGATGAGCACAATGCAAATGCAGGTAAACTATTTAAAAAGTTAAGATAAAAATAAAGATTTCAAACCCATTGTTAAAAATATTAGAATTACGCCTGATGAATTGGTCATCAAACCACAATAATGCATCTTCATCAGTATAAATAAGTAAAGATTGGAGAGAAAATAAACAATGTATCTAATTTCTAAAAAGGGGGAGACATGCGCTTTGCATAAATGACTTCAGAGAAGTCCGAGGACATTACCGAATCTTCATTTCCCTTTTTCTTGTAAGAAGCAGAGTTGTTTAGCAGCCAGTAATTGCTGCTTATTATGGCACACAATGAAAAGAAGGCAGAGAAGGACTACAAACGGTTTTATAGGCTTGTCAGCAGGGATCTTTGGTACAAATTGCTGGATAAATGAAAGAGCCTGTTGTTTCCTCCGTTAAAACAGTGAGTTATGTGAAAGAAGGAGAGGTGGAGCAGCATCAGCAGGCAGGGTTAAGGTTACCTGCTGGGTCCTAATTGGTGGCCAGTGTTGTTAATGGCTTCCTGTGGCTGAGTGTTTACATGTCATTTGCTCGGTGCTTTGTATCTCAGCTACTAGAACTACTGACAAGTTCTTCAATCTGTCCTTTTTTTATAGAATACTACAAGACGGTTATTTGGTCAGCAGTCAGAATTCCCCCAGCTCTGTCATGAAATCAAATATCTCAAGACCATTCCAAAGTCACATTTTTACATGGTATGATTACTAAATCCTTTGCTTTATGCTGTCTTACCAAAAGCCTCAAATCTATTCTGACGATTGTTATTCAAATGTCATCACAGTCACAAAGGACAGTTTTAGCCCCATTACTATCCAAACAAATTTTTCTGTTAAATTCTTCTTTAAATTATTTCCTTACTGACAGATTTCAGGCAAAATCAAAAGTGTCTTTTATTTTTTATGGAATTCCGAAATGTCCGAATCATCTTGTTTCCCCCCTCTCTCAGCTACTTTCCACCTACCACAGCAAATGAAGAATCAGTTAAATGGACAGCACTTAAATAAATGAAACAACCCTGACCACTGACGATATATGAAGAGAAAAGAGTTACTTATTACTGTCAGTATTATAAATACAGAGATACAATGAACAACACCTAAATCACCTTGATCTATACATGGCTGATCCAGGCCTTAATTGGCATTTACCAACTAGTAAATGTCACACCAATATCAGGAGAGCTCAGTTTTAGAGTGGAGTAAAGGCTAAACATCAGTTTCAGTTCCAAACTGCATATTAATCAGGGTTATATATTTGTCCTTAATTTTTATTCTAATACCGAACCTGTATATCCAGCTCCCTGATTGTAATTTATTTAAAACAAATTTATGGATGGTATTAAACCACATAAAACCAAGAGACTCCAGGTTCGATCTCTGGCACGTGATTGATTAACTAATCTCAGTAAACTTCAGATTGCTGGGATGTGCACCTGTGAGAACATAGGATTGAGGATGCCACCAGGTTCGACTGGAATATTCATCATTCAATATAGCGCTGCATATACCTCAGCACACATCAATGATCGAATCTGGGGACATGCATATCTGTTTGCCTCATCTGCATCCCGATTAAACTTGGCGAGTCACTCTGAAGAGGCCGAGGTGACTGGTTCTGTGTTTCAGCCATTATATTATCAGTCAAGTGATTTAGTGCAATAATATTTACAATTGCTGCATGTGCAAGAATTAAAATAGTACATGTTTTTCAAATATATTTAAAAAGCCAACAGTGAACACTTGAATATTTTCAACATGCAAAAGTATTGCACCAAAATGTATGAGATTTATACTTGGAACTTTGATGTTATTTTGTGTTAAAACCTGTTCTTAAAACTCTCTCAGATTGTAGAAATGCAGGACCAACTGACTAAGAGTGGAATTTTGAAAAACCGAGAAGATTATGAAGAATTCTGGCGTCTGTTAAAACAAACTCCTCGAGCTATGCAGTTTGAAACAAAACTCCAGGACGTAAAGTTAAAAAGTTTAGTTGTATTACCTGAGCAATGTATATCACTTTAAATACCCAAGTCCAGGAGAGGCTACTCTTTTTCAATAAACTTTTATTCTGTATAGAAAATATAGGTACATTATTAATTTAGCTCAACATTTTATAGAATATCAATTTTATTGTCAGAAGGATGTGAATTCAAGTCCCACATCCATCCATACTTCCTTCTCTTACCCTCCAGTTAATTGCCTTACTTTTTGGGATGAGTTACTTCAAAGGTTTTTGTCCTTGAATAACTCTAGAAATATCTGGGGCTGAGAGCTTTGTGATCAGCCTAAAAACTATACAGGATTTTTTCCCTATTCTTTCATGGGATGTGGTATTGCTGCCAAGGCCAGAATGTTTTGCCCATCCCATGTCAGCGTGGATTTCTTCCGGGTGCTCCAGTTTCCTCCCACAAATACCGAAAGATGTGCTTGTTAGGTATTCTGAATTCTTCCTCAGTGTACCCGAACAGGCGCCGGAGTGTGGTGACAAGGAGATTTTCACAGTAACTTCATTGCAGTGTTAATGTAAGCCTACTTGTGACACTGACGAAGATTATTATTATTATTAATTGCCCTTGAACTGGTGAATGGCTAGACCATTTCAGAGGGCAGTTAAGGATCCCATGTAGGCCAGACCTGGTAAGGATGGCAGATTTCCTTCCCTAAAGGACATTAGTACCAGATGGGTTTTGCCAACAATTGTTGATAGTTGTTGCCGTCTTGAAGACTAGCTTTATGTCCAGATTTATTGACTAAATTGAAATTCTATCGGGTGCCATGCCTGGGCCTCTGGGTTACCAGGCTAGTGACATTACCACAATGCCACACTATCCCCTATGCATGGATGCATGAGATCCCAGAAAATACCAACCAGTGTCACTGCTGAAGGTTATGTGGGTAGGTGCATAGATATAGAGGGCTTCAATGAGATCAGCATTGAGACACCCTGTCCATCAATAGTTTCTGGATTTCACTCACTCACTATTTCTGTCTTCAAACTTGAACAATAGTTCATCAATGTTCCTTGCCAACACTATCCTACCTACGTTACCCATTATTCCACCAGGAAATCCCTGCCTTTAACTTGGGGGCCCCTCCCTCATATTTTCTCCTCTCTATTCCCTGTTTAAAACTGTAAGTATTCAGATAATTGTTACATACAAGCCCTATGTAACATTAGTTTTCTCTGTGTCCCCTCATGTGCTCATTTTAGCTGCCACCCTGGCCTGAGCGCATCTATTTCCACTTTTTTCCATTCCAATTTACATATTTTCTCTTTATCCTAGTTAGATCCCTCTCAGCTCTCATCTTGCCTTCTATTTCTCCCCTCTTGTCTATTCTGCCCTTCTCAATTGATTCAGACTTCCTACTCCCCTACTGCTGTCCCAGGCTTGACTTCCTCTTAGATAAATCTAGAACTGGGGCGGCACGATGGCGTAGTGTTTAGCACTGCTGCCTCACGGCACCGAGGACCCAGATTCGATCCTGGCCCTGGGTCACTGTCTGTGTGGAGTTGCACATTCTCCCCGTGTCTTTGTGGGTCTCACCCCACAACCAAAAGATGTGCAGGTTTGGTGGATTGGCCACGCTAAATTGCCCCGTAATTGGAAAAGAATAATTGGGTACTCTAAATTTACATTAAAAAAATTATCAACCTTCCTCTGTAACTTCTTCCAGCCCTTTGAGATTGCTGCACTCCTCCAATTTAAACCTCTTGAGCATCCTCTTTCGTGGCAATGCCTTCAGTTACCTAGCTCCTAAGGCTTGAAATTCCTTTCTACATCCCTTTTTCCCTACTCTAAGATGTTCCTTAAAACCTACCTCTTTAACCAAGCATTTGGTCATCTCCCCTGATACCTCCATATGTGGTTGAGCATCAGATTTTGTTTGATAACATTCTTGTGAAATGTTTCAGGATGTTCTATTTTGGTAAAGGCGCTATATAAAAGTTATTGTTGAAATTCTATTTTTTTGCTGACAGTGAATAGGTCATCACTTCGCTTCAAAGATCCAGCAAGAAGCCCATGTGTTGCCAGAAACAAAAATAACCATCTCACAACTGTAAGCAATTTATCTTTGTATACGCAAGACAATTACTGTGACATAATTCATTATTAACACTGCTTTACATTCACTGAAATCGAATTGCTATGATTGCTTCACATATTGATGTTTGTATTATAACCTTCCAGTATTCTAAATAATTTTCTGATTAATTCTCTTGAATATACACAACAATGGTACATTGTATGTGTTGAGCCCCAAAAACTCAATTCTTCTTGCCCCTGCCAATTTATTTGGATACTTTCCCCTTGCTTTGCTCTCTTTCACAAGGTGTAGTTCTACAAGTGCCCAAGTGGTTTTATTTACATGTGAGCTTTGACACTCACTATCAGCAGGATATTCATCGTGAGAGGGAAACACAGCTGATCCTTCACTCCTTCAATGTCCACACATGCGCATTTTCAGCAGGGGTCAGGAGTTGATGGATGGTGGTCAGGAATGGGAACCCTGGCTGTTTTCTCCCCACTGTTGGATAACAATAAAGAATGGGAAGCCTGGATATTTTTTCTTTCCTGTTCCATGTTCAGGGTATTTTTTGCTAATTGTAGAGACTTTGGGGTCTTCCTGACATACATGCTGCCGCTATGCGCTAAGTAAAACTCATTGAGCTATCTGGGGAGCCATCTCCATTGTTTCTTTATGATCTTTGGGCTGATAGTTTATTAAGAAGATTGATGCCAGTCAAAGGAACATACCCTTTGAAATGCACAAATATTCATTGCTAGTACAACCTCTTATTTCAGAGAAATATTCAAGCTTGCATCGGAATGTAAGGAAAGATACAAAACTTGGTGAAATACAGTAGCTGCCTTTAATCCTCTCCAGTGTGCTCTATTTATATTGACTTTTACTACTTTATCTGGTTTTTATATCCCTACCTTATAGGGATTTTCTATCTTAATATTTCCTGGGTAAAATATTCAGCTAAGTAAGTCAGAACTGTTTGAAATCTCTATGAGTTAGAGTCGTGGGGTGGAATTTTCCTATTTTTTGGCAGAGTGGCACAGCAAGCAGGAAAAACGGCATTAAAGCCATCGGCCCCAACAGTGTCTTTCTATGCCATGATGTTGGGCACATAGTAAATAAAAGTTGAGGGGGGTGGGTCCCACGGTGTCATGCTGGTGGGAGTCCGCCCCACCAGCAACTTAGTTTTTAAAAGTGTCGGGGGCATGGCCCTCTCCCCCTGAGCGATGCGCTCACATTAACTCCTTTGGTGGGTTGTGTTTGCCAGGTGCACGCCCTGGGGAACCTGTCACAATTCATAACTGTGTGAGGGCATCCAATGTGAATGGATTATGTAAGGGGATGGAGGGCAGTCAAAACACATTTTCCAGTTTTATTGATTTTATTTTTCTAACCATATGTAAGATGTAGTTTATATTCTTGCAGGAGTTTTTCTTGCACATTGATGTGATGGAGGAAGATAAATTTGTTTAGAAAGAGGAGTAGAAGGAAAAAATGAATTATGGAAGTCAAGGATGACTCCAGGTTTACCTCAGCCCTGGTTTTCTTGTGTACAGACCAACAGCTGTGCCCTGGAAGATGAGTTGGAGTGGGTTGGGCCCTTCACACAGTAGTGCGACCGAAACATCACTCTTCCAATCTACTAGACATGGCAATATTTCTTAGCCCAATTTGTCAAGTGATTGCTGAAGGCAGTTAAAGGTTTAATTTGCAGGGCACATTCTTTCTTTGGGTACTGCATAATCTGGAAGAAAGTCAGTGGATGTCTTGTGACATTAGACTCATCTGTTTCATCATGCTTGTTTTCTCTGCAGTCTATTCATGTACACAGGGATTTATTGTAATAAGGCAATGTAGTTAATGTAGTTAGCACAGAATTGAGATTTATAACCCTAAATTATAGCCATTAAATGATAAAAAGAGTAAAATTAACATACAAAAATGCTATTAATGCAGTGTGAATGTGAAATTTTAAAAATTATAATACGGTTACAGAAACCAATATAAACTTTTTCTCATTGGGCTTGTCATTTTGTTATCTTAATGTGAGCTTGATTTCCTCAGAATTATGCCTTCTTCCACTCTTGACTAACTTTTTAAAAGTTACCTTGTGTTGTTTCATCAAAATATCTTTTCAAATGTAATGCTATTCCTTTACACAGATATTTTATTTATTTTGATAAGATTGAAAGATTACTTGCTGATGACTCTAGTTTTCTGTCATGCTCTTCATTTTTACTCTTTGTAAATCATAAGATCATAAGACATAGAATCGGTCTTTTTTTTCTAATTCCATAGATTGGGATAACATTGAATAGTTTGCTATCACCAGATTTATTTTGTGACAGAGACCTGCATTAAGAAGCAGCGACATTTTATATACAGTAGGTTTAGCACAGTGGGCTAAACAGCTGGCTTGTAATGCAGAACAATGCCAGGAGCGCGGGTTCAATTTCCGTACCAACCTCCCCGAACAGGCGCTGGAATATGGTGACGAGGGGCTTTTCACAGTAACTTCATTGAAGCCTACTTGTGACAATAAGCGATTATTATTATGATCAGCATTATTGGGTGGGATTAAGAACTATCTGGTTGAAACAAAGATGTATGCTTATATTCCCATGTACTGTTGCACAAGATAATTTTGGAAAAATCAACTGGAATTTAAAAAAAAATAAACTTTGAGTACGCAATTAATTTTTTCCAATTAAGGGGCAATTTAGCGTGGCGAATCCACCTACCCTGCACATCTTTGGGTTGTGGGGGTGAGACCCACGCAAACACAGGGAGAATGTGCAAACTCCACACGGACAATGACCCAGAGCCGGGATCGAACCTGGGACCTCGGCGCCGTGAGGCAGCAGTGCTAGATCAACTGGAAATTAAAGTTCCATAGCAATTCCAACAAAGTTACAATCCTAATTGGTACTTAATTTTGATTTCTTTGGAGACCCACTCAGGGAGTGTTACATTTTATATTTCAACATAATTGCTGATAAAACTAATCACCTTTTCTCGGGGCGTACAGAAATGATTGTACGTGTGTGCGCGATGTGTTGCATTTCACAAATGTTAATCATAGAATGATGCAGCACAGAAGGAAGCCACTCGGCCCATCATGCCTCTTAGAAAGAGCTATCTAGTTAGCCCCATTTCCCAGTAGTTCACAGTAACTTCATTGCAGCCTACTTTTTTTCGAAGCCTACTTTTTATAATCTTTATTATTGTCAAAAGTAGGCTTACATTAACACAGCAATTAAGTTACTGTGAAAATCCCCTAGTCGCCACATTCCTGCACCTGTTCAGGTACACAAAGGGAGAATTCAGAATGTCCAATTTACCTAACAGCACGTCTTTCAGTATTTGTGGGAGGAAACCGGAGCACCCGGAAGAAACCCACACAGACACAGGGAGAACGGGCAGACTCTGCACAGACAGTGGTCCAAGTGGGAATCGAACTCAGGACCCTGGCGCTGTGAAGCAACAGTGCTAACCACTGTGCTACCATGCGCCCATCTTGTGACACTAATAAATATTATTATTATTCAATGTTTCCACTTAAAGTATTATACCAAATTTAATTTGTTAGTTATTATTGAATCTGCATCTTTCAGGCAGTACATTCCAGATCATTGCAATTTGCTGCACTGAAATAGACTCCTGGGGCGGGATTCTCCAATAATGGGGCTATGTCCCCACGCCCATGAGAAAATGGGCGTGAATCACTCCCCTTTTTCTCAAAAGCCCAGGGTGATTCACCATTTTTAAAGGGGAGGGGTCTCCCAGCCAATCGGAGACCCCTGCGTAGTTGGGCTCTGGGCAGGGTGGTACTCTGACACTCCTGATGCCATCTAGGCATTTTGGAACTGCCAGGGTGCCCGGCTGGCACTGCCAGGCTCGCATGGGCACTTCCAGGCTGGCAGTGCCACGATGCCCGTGTTCCAGGTTTGCTGTGCTGGGGATCGGGCCCAGGAGTGCCCTGGCATTATGAGGTGGGGTGTGAGGAGGCTTGAGAACCCCTTAATTAATAAGTTGGGGCATTGGGGGAGTTCCGAAGGCCGCGGTGGGGGCGCCGAGAGATCAGGGTGCCATATCTTCCTGCACTGGCGAGCTGAGCTCATTATTGCAGGAAATTAGTCTAAGTTTAGTTTTTGTGGGGCCTTCCTCACCGAGGCCCAAAAAAGAAACAGAGTCCTGTTTAATAGTGCGGTCGTTCTTGGAGCTGCAAGCACTGGGAAACGCCCTGCTAAACACGGCCAAAACGGGACTCTGTTTTCCCCCATGAAATTGTGCCTCGGGTGGTGTTCCTGTTGCTTATGGCCCATGCTGGAGAATCTATGAGAACCTGGGTGTCAGCAAGTACAGGATTGGATTCAATTTTGATGCATGCTCTGGTCAAAAAGCCTAATGAAGCTCATCAGTATCGGTTCACTTATGGTACTGGAGATCAGGAGGAACTTTGCCTCAGCCTGTGTTGTCGTCTTTAGGAGGGAATCTTTTTAGATTTTTCAAGAAACTCCAAACACTTCACATCCAACAACATACTTTTTTTTGTTTTTTATAAATGTTTTTATTCTCCATTTTCATATTTTCCTTCAAAATTTACACCCCACCCACAGACAGTAAACAGTAACAAATACAAAATCAATCCCCTTAACAATAACTTTTTTAAAATAAATTTAGATTAGCCAATTATTTTTTCTAATTAAGGGGCAATTTAGCATGGCCAATCCACCTACTCTGCACATTTTTGGGTTGTGGGGGCGAAACCCACGCAGACACGGGGAGAATGTGCAAACTCCACACAGACAGTGACCCAGAGCCGGGATCGAACCTGGGACCTCAGCGCCGTGAGGCGGTTGTGCTAACCACTAGGCCACCGTGCTGCCCTTCCCCTTAACAATAACAACGATCCCATCCTCCCACCACCCCAAACAACGGCTCACCTGTCAATATATGCATCCAATAAAACAAACTCTCCCACGGTGGAAACAAAAAACAAAGGAGAAAAAGAAAAAAGGAGTCCGAGACCGCCCATGGTCACCATAGAGTCCACTCTCCCCCTACCCCACCCCCTCCCACACACACACTCAACGCCGTCCAACCTCTGAAAGAGTGCCGTACATGATCCCCAAGAGTTGTAAACCGCCCCCCCCCCCCCCCCCCCCCCCCCCCACTCCTCCCCAACTCCTCCCGCCCACTGCCTCTTGTAAAACTCCTTCCTCCAACCTCGGTTCCTTCCCCCCCCCAACTTTCCACCCCGGCTAGGCCACTCGGATTCTGTTCTGCCAGGCTCCGATGGCCGCAGCCCCTCCCCCCACCTCACTCCCGTTCACTGGCCGGCTTAGACCGGCCAGTGTGGAGGCCCCCGCCCGGGTCCCTTTCCCCCTTGCCCGACCCTAGGAAAGCCCAAAAATCCCCCTTTAGCACACAAACCCCGCATATCCACCTACACCCCAAAGAGCCCTCACTTCGAGTGAAAGTCCCATCACTTCCCTTGTCCAAATATATACATCGGCTCCTTTAGCCCATACACCCGCACGCAGTGAAACAAACAAACAAAAAAAAAGAAAATGCAGTCATGAGGTTACAGCGGCACATGGCCATTTCTCAATTTCTCAGTTCTGCCACAGTTCTTCTGCCTTCGTAAACTCCTCCGCTGCCTCCGCCGTTCCAAAATAAAAGTCCTTGAGTTTGTAAGTCACCCTCAGCTTCGCTGGATATACAATGCCGCACTGCACCTTGCTAATGTACAGTGCCCTCTTCACCCGGTTGAAAGCAGCCCGCCTCCTCGCCAGCTCCACCGTAAAGTCCTGGTATACACGTATACCAGCTCCAGCCCATTATACCACCTGCTTCTGCTTGGCCCAGCACAGGACCTTCTCCTTCACACTGTACCTACGGAAGCACAGAGTCACTATCCTTGGCGGCTCACTCGCCTTTGGTACAGGCCTCCATGACCGATGAGCCCGATCCAGTTCATATCGGGAGGGATCCTCCCCCTCCCCCAATAGTTTCGCCAGCATCGCAGCAAAATACTCAGTCGGCCTCGGCCCTTCAACTCCCTCGGGCAGCCCCACAATCCTCAAATTCTGTCGCCTGGACCTGTTTTCCAGGTATTCCATTTTTCCTTGCAGATCCTTATTAATCTCCACTACCTTCTGCATCTCCTTCCCCATCGACGTAAGTTGACCACCATGCTGCAATAATGTCTCCTCCACTTCCTTCAGCGCCTCCCCTTGCTCCCACACCTCCGCCACTGCGCTCGCCAACGCCGTCGTCACCGGGAAAATCGCCTCCTCCACCAGCACACTCAAAACCTCCCTCATTGTCTCCATGTATTTTGTAAACTGCCTTTCGAATTCCACAGCCATTACCTTAGTTATTTCTTCAGCCGTAAGCAATGCGGCCTCCCCTGGTACTCCAGCCTCCATTTTCCTTGGTGACCCCGCGGTGACCTTTCTACTCCCCGACGAACTTTCAGCTGTTTTCCCAGCTGTTTTCTTACTGGACCTCGACATATCCCTTCCCTGTGCTTTCTCCTGGCCTTCACCACCTTCGCTGCCCCTAGGACCGGGAGTCAATCCCTGACAATGCTGTTCCCAAACGGGAGTCCTCCAACGCACGTCTGTCTCCCGCCCGCCGTCACCGGAAGTCAGCCATCATCGCTTCTTCAATGGCCTTGGTGAGATCTTTTCACAGTTGTTCCCTCTGCTGCTAGAATTCAGCTTTCGTAAAGGCCCTCAAGTCAGCTTGAGGCCTTTAAGCTTGCCCTTCCCCCGCCTGCATGCTGGAAGAGGCTTTTGTCTTTGCTGCAGCTTCAGCCAAATCTTTCACTGTTTCTGTGGGTCTGGTAACCAAGAAACATACCATTCCTGGGGGAAAGTACTCCTCCACCATTCACCTATGCCTTTTCATCAAAATTCCACCCCATATTGATGAAAAAAGAGCTCCTTTCTGTGACCTTGGGCAGGAGCTGCCTTGTGTGTGACCACTTACTCCATGGTGCACCAAACAAACACCCCAACAACATACTTTTTGAGGTGCATCACTGTTGCTACGTGAACAAGCATGACAACCAATCTTTTCAGAATGGATACACTGGATAGTAAGGCGAGGGACTACAGGTGTGAAAATACTTGAATTCTACCTTAAACAATTGGTAGGAAATAGGTTTCACTGGACGGCATGAGAACCCATAGGGATCCAAAATGGCATCTGCAGCTCACGTTCACTTTTGCAGTGAATGGTGCCAAATGCCATATTGTTGGAGGTGTTAGCGAATGCGCAGCGAATCTGATTTGACTTTAGCATTGCTACTTTGGCGCTCAGTGCTTCCTAATGTTTTGTCTTTACCTCTGTCATGATCCTTGGTCAGACCCCACAACGTCGGAGGGGGGGGTGATCTGATTAGGGACCAGTAATGACTTGTTTAAAATAAAGTTGGACTCAAGACACCTACTTTTGGAATAAAGCCACAGGATTCCATGAGTTTTTGAACAGAAAAAGACAAATTTACTATGCAAGTTCAGAAACAATTTTCAGTATGTATCTTATCCTCTAACATTGAGGGTAAGTATGAGGTTCATGTGAATTAAAAGGCAAACTGTGGTCAGACACATCATACTACAGAGTAAATGGCAGATGCAACCAAAAACGATTCCATAGATTTCTCAATTTATCACCCAGAGGTTAATCCCACTGTGAATCACTTGATCCCGTTGAAACGTTGTCTTTCTCGCGAAGGTTTCTAATCTCCATCGTCAAAGATCTCTCCTTTGAATTCTGTCCAAAGGTTGCTCCAATTTGGCCAGCTTTAACAATGGTCCACCTCACAGAGTTTCAATCTTGCCTTATGAGATTCCTTCTCCCTGGATTCCCAAGTCTGCACTTCAGCCTCCACCGACTGGTGTAATTTCAGCTCTTTGCCAGACAACTAGCTTCACTCCACTAGCACTGCCCCTGAGTTTCTCCAAACTGCTGCCTCCAGGCTGTATCCAGCTCCATATGACTCCCAAGACTTCCCCTGAACCCTCTTTGAATACCAGGGCTTCCCTTGAGCCCTCCTCTCAGCTCCTCAGAGCTAACAGCAGCACTTTGGCTGAATGGAGCTTCTTACCCCTGTTCCTGACTCTCACCAAACAAACCAACTGCCATTTGCTGTTCACTGACCCTTGGACCAATCTGGGGACCTGTCAATGTAACAAGCATTGGAACATCCTGGGCTGGATTCTCTTTTTTAGGGACTAAGTCCCCACGCCGACGTGAAAACTCCAGGAAAACTGGTGTAAAACGCCCACTGATTCCCTGTTTTGCTGGGGGCTAACAGGGAAGCAGCGTAAAGCTCGCAGCTCTAGCTGCCGATACAGCCCTCAGCACTTCCGGTTCTGAGGCCGCGCATGCGCACAGCGGCGGGCTGCATCGGCCACCCCGTGCTCCATGACGGACTCAGCCCGCGGACCTGGACCGCTAAAGTAGTGCCCCCTCCAACTAATCGCGCGCCAAGGACCGCCCACCCACAGTGCTCCCCGCCCCAAATGAAGCTCCCCTGCCTTCCCCCGACTGTGGCGGCCTGGACTGAGTCCGCAGCCGCCGCGCGAGGTTCCTGAACGGTGTGAGCACATGTAACCCACGCCGAAGGCAACTCGGCTGGTTGGGGATGGAGCATCGCGGGGCAGGCCTCAGGCAATGTCCTGAGGCCGTGGATAATCGGCGCAGCATACTCCTAGAGTACGCTGCTTTTCAGGGGGCGGAGAATTCAAAAACTGGTGCTGCTCCCGATATGGGTATCAAAACGGATTCTCTGCTTAATTGCCAAACGCGATTTTGACGTCGGGGAGCGGAGAATCCAGCCCCCTGCATCTTAAATGTTACAATCTCCACAGTCTACTGATTCAGCACCCAGGGGCACACTGATCAATGGATTTCATGACACCTCGCACAGTTGAACATGTTTTCAGCAGCAGGTGGTATGGGGTCCCCAGCCCCCATACTACCACCACCAGTGGTATTTGAAGGAATCATCAACTTTTAGCACGTCAGTTGCTGATTGATTTCTCCAGGTTGTTGCTGTGATTCTACAAGTGTTTAGTGCTTTCTATGGTGGCAGGTACTGAAGGAGTTTCTCTGCTAACAGGGATGCACTATTAGACATTCCCTTGAGAATGCAGCATTCAGTCAGAGATTTAACAGCGATCATGCAGAGCTGCTCAGTGAGAGAGGAGTAGCAGGCGGGATAAGGACTCGCAGCAAGAGGCTACCTCTGCCTAGTGTGTTCCCACTGTGCCCCAGAGTGGATTATTGTATGAAATGCCTGCGAATCAGTAAGGTCATTCTCCATGAAATCCACCACCTGTTGAAGCCAGAAGTGAGAAGTAGGCGAGGACACATAACCGGTGACCATACCCAATGGACCGAATGGCCTAATTCTGCTCCTATTTATGGTCTAACATGCCCATGGCATCTGGATCCTTCCTTTGTTTTCATTCGGTTGTGGAATGTGGGCATCGCTGGCAAGGCCAGCATTTATTATCTTTGAGAAGATGGTGATGAACTGCCTTCTTGAACTGTTGCAGTCCATGTGGTGTAGCTACACACATTGTACTGTTAGGAAGAGAGGGAGGTTGGAACAAGATTTTGACCCAGTGACAGTGAAGGAACGGCGATTTAGTTCCAAATCAGGACGGTGAGTGACTTGGATGGGAACTTGCAGGTGGTGGTGTTCCCATATGTCTGCTGCCCTTGTCCTTCAAGGTGGTAGAGGTCATGGGTTTGGAAGGTGCTGTCAAAGGATCCTCGGCGAGCTGCTGCTGCACTGTAGATGGTGCACGCTGCAGCCACAGTACACCAGTGGTAGAGGGTGTGAATATTTAAGTTGGTAGTTGGGGCGCCAGTCAAGTGGGCTTATATGTCCTGGATGGTGTTGAGCTTCTTGAGTGTTGTTAGAGCTGAAATCATCCTGGCAAGTGGAGAGTATTCCATTACATTCCGATTTGTGGCTTGTAGATGTGGGCAGGCATTGGGGACTCAGGAGGTGAGTGACTTGCCACAGAATTTCTAGCCTCTGTCCTATTCCTGCAGTCACAATATTTATATGTCTGGTCCAGGTACGTTTCTGGTCAGTGGTAACCCCCTAAGATGTTAATGCTGAGGGATTCAGCAATAGTTAAAAAAAAAATTTAGAGTACCCAATTCATTTTTTCCAATTAAGGGGCAATTTAGCGTGATCAATCCACCTACCCTGCACATCTTTGGGTTGTGGGGACGAAACCCACGCAAACACGGGGAGAATGTGCAAACTCCATATGGACAGTGACCCAGAGCCGGGATCGAACCTGGGACCTTGGCGCCGTGAGGCAGCAGTGCTAACCACTTTGTCACCGCGCTGCCCTAGGGATTCAGCAATAGTAATGCTATTGAATGTCAAGGATGGAGCTGGAAATATTTGCAACATCTTGCAGTTCGCCATCCACTGATGGATAAAGGAGGTCACTGAGGACCCCTATTTAAAGAGAGCTAACTATGGTGTAACTACATTTCATTCACTTGCCAGAGCTCAGCCGGTGAAGCAAGCTCATGGTTTTGCTAGGATTGCAGACTTCCCTATAGTGCAGGGTGCCATTGACTGCATCACATTACGCGAGCTGCATGTCAACTCTGCCCTGTACTAGGTCAGAAGGAGATTCCGCTCCCTCAGTGTGTGACCACTGACAGCATATTATGCAGGTGAGTGCACGGTATCCTGGCAGCAGTCATGATGCTTTCATTCTGCAGCAGCCTGCCGTGCCAGTTGCATTCAAACTACCAGGGCAAACCCAGGGTAAGTACTGCACAGCAAGGGCTATTTGCCAAGCACATGACCGATGACTCTGTCCATAACCCATGTATATATGCACAGTACGCTTACAATGAAAGCTGCATTGCCTCAGAAAATGTGACTGGACAGAGGAGGGCTGTTTAGCACACTGGGCTCAATCGCTGGCTTTGAAAGCAGACCAAGGCAGGCCCAGCATCCCCGACCAGGTGCCGGGATGTGGCGACTAGGGGCTTCTCACAGTAACTTCATTGAAGCCTACTTGTGACAATAAGTGATTTTCATTTTTTTTTTCCATTTCATTGTTGAGCTGTAACAACGCTTTCATCACCTGGAATGTGCTACAGGAACCCCGCATTACTCGATGGAGCAGGTATCAAGATTCACTCCGGTCTGCTGCATGCTGGCCAACCTCTCCATCATCATTGAACAACCTTTGTTACCATCCATACAGCAAGCAGCTGAGTAGCAGGAACTCTTTGCCAGGGCAGCCTGCAGAGGAGGCAACTTGGACAGTCCCTTCTGCCTGACCTGTCAGTCGAAAACTCCTCCCGAATGCGATATCAGGAACTACAACCCCAATTCCTCGTTCACCAACATTCCCACACTTTACCAACCCTCTGTCTCTGATAAAATAAACATGCAAAACCAATTTTAAAATTGAAATCAGATAGACATCATACAGACAATCAGATAGTCAACTAATTATTCTTGTTCTTTCCCTTAGTGCCTGTCTTCCCTGTGTCTTTGCCTTGTTCCTATGCAGCACTACCCCAGTGGCTGCAGCATGGTTAATGGAAGGCTGCTAATTTTCGATGGGGAAGACTGCATATGGTCTTGCGGGATGATCTCAAGCAACTCTGGGCTGAGGAGGCCTGACTTCAGTTTGCACCATCTCAACATGGGCAAGGGCACTGCAAAAGTGCCAGAGGTGGGAGCACAACAGCTGTCATCCACCAAGAAGACAGCAGTTCCATATTTCATGGAGCCACTGCCACCGTAGAAGGGCAGAACTTCAGCAATCTTCGCATTCTGCAGGAACAAGATTGATGGACTGCTATGAGAGCTTTTGCACATTGCCATCCACAGTCATGATGGCAGCAGCCAGAGCTTCCACAGGAGCACTCAGACATTGAATGACTGCTGCTTGTACTGCAATGGGAACATCAGCCATCAGACACTGCATTATGGTTAGACCCACAAGTGTCCCAACAAAGATAACCACCACTTCAACGCTGGAAAGGACAGTTTTCCAAACTCTGCACAAAACGCTATGGCAAGTTCGATCCATATTTCTCTATACTACTTGACATTAACTGCAGGTTTTCTGGCAGGTTTCCCAATTCACAAGACAATTTGTTGCACATACCCATAAGCATTCTTCTGCAGGCTGCCCTGGCAAAGAGTGTGACCTGAGTTCCCTGCATTGGAAACCATGTGTGAAATCGCCCTCAGGTGAGCTGGCACCGGCACTATCCTTGCTGTCTGCTGCCCTGGCTGTGTCCACTTGGGCCCAGTGTCTCGCCAACTGCAGAACCTGTTTGCAATCTATTCTCCAAGATATCGGCATCTTAGCTGGCTGCTGCAAGTAAGTGGCACTGCTATGTCTTCATCATTACTCTCTTCTTTGTCTTCTTCCATTGCATGGCCAGCTTTCACCTCTTGGGCACCTGAATGCAAACTGGCAAAATTATAAGGTTGTGTATGGGAATGATCGGGTGGGGTGGGGTGTTGGGGGGGAGGGGCAGGGAATGGGCAAAGTAAAAGGTGAATTCTTACCTCATCCAAATCAGAAAAGATTGCAGATGAGGAGGACGTAGGATGTAAAAAGGTGGATTCGGGCAGCACATGGCGCAGTGGTTAGCACTGGGACTACGGCGCTGAGGACCGGGGTTCGAATTCTGGCCCTGGGTCACTGTCCGTGTGGAGTTTGCACATTCTCCCCGTGTCTGTGTGGGTTTCACCCCCAAAACCCAAAGATGTGCAGGGTAGGTGGATTGGCCAGGCTAAATTGCCCCTTAATTGGAAAAAAAAAATTGGATACTTTAAATTTACAAAAAAAAGGTGGATTAATTATGAGGATGCCCTTATCTTTAATGGTTTCAGTGTCGCAGCTGGCCATAGCCTCAGTTGTTGTCTTCTCATTAATGGTTAGCACGTCTCCTCCATGAAGGTCAGGACATGAAGGCATGTTTGTGGGTTAGCTCCAGCTGTTGTCACTTTGTGTGTCATTTTATGCTGCAAGAGGAAGAAGTGTGTCAGTGAGTATTGCGCAATATATGTGGCTAGTGCGGCCATCATGGTTGAACTGCCAGCAGTATGTGCAGCATGTGGAATTTAAGTGTGAGGTTTAAGTGTGCTAAGTGTGTAAAGGGGAGGTGAAGCATATAAATGCCAGATATGAGGTCTGATTGATAGCGATGGTTGATAAGTGTTCGCTGCCTACATTACAATCAACAGGCATAGGATAATTGCACATTGTGACTCCCCCATGCCAATTTTGGGGGGGCTATTTAATTTAGTCCCCTACATCTTTGTAAGTCAGAAAAGTATGAATTTTAATTATTTGATGAGATAGCACAAATAGTAATAAATATGTTTCACAGTTTTTATCACGTTGCGAACCAGCAAAATACATTTTTAGATTTCACTTACTTTGAATAATTTGTATCACAGTTATTGCAAACAAGAACTATACTTATTGATACGTTATCTATCATTAGCTTTGTGATCAGTGCATGTCTACATCCTGTCCTAAGCTCTGTGATCCAGCACATTCTTTAGAAGTTTGGTCTTACACAATTTGACCATTAAACCTCTTAAGAGTACATTCAGCTGACTTTTGTAATTGCTTCCAAATGCTGTGAGGATTACTGGGAATGTCACCAAACCGTGAGGAGGCCAGGCAGGTCTTTCATCCTACCTCCTGCCTAAGGTAAGCCACATGGGTCACTGTTTACCTTGCCTGGCCCAGGACAAATAGATCTTAACTCATTCCTTGTTATCATCAGCCTGGCTTGAGCAAGAGAAATTGTTCACGGATACATGATGAAACAGCAATGAGAAAATTTCTGTTGTGCGAAAGAGAAACGAGTGCATTGTATTAAAATAGCTGCTGAAAGATTCTGAAAGTGGATTTTTTTTTAAAAACTAGCATTATTTCAGAACATTACTTTTATTAACGAGTGCTAGCTAGGTTCTGTTAATGGCATTTAATTTGGATCATAAGATTTGGAGTTTGAGCTCACATGTATAACCTAGGTCCACAGAGTCGAATGTGTCTTCTTATATTGCACAATGCAGCTTGTGAGATCAGACATCACTGATTGTCCATGAGTATAAGGCTACTCCAAATGGCAGAACAGGTAACGATTACAGTCCTCGCCAGTTACAAAGTCTACGTTTATTACGCAAAGTCCTTGGGGGTCTGGAGGAAACTATTGTCTATATCGGGCAAATAGTGCTAATCATTTGCCAGTACCATTTCAGCCACTTACCAACAGAGAAAATGAAAAAGACTTGCATTTCTACAGCACCGTTCACAACCTTGAGATACCCCTAAGCACTTAACTGCCAATTAAATGCTTTTCAATGTGTAGCCAGTGCCATAACATAGGAAAAGCAGCAGCCAAACTGTGTACTGCAAACTCCCACACACAGCAGTGAGATAATGACCAAATTATCTGTTGGCTGAGGGATAAATGTTGACCAGGACGCCGGCAAAAATTCTAACCTGCTTCAAACGTATAATAGGAAAGGCAGTACCTACGACACTTGAAGCACACTGACTATTTTCGGTAGTCCATAGAACATAGAACATTACAGCGCAGTACAGGCCCTTCAGCCCTCGATGTTGCGCCAACCTGTGAAACCATTCTAAAGCCCATCTACACTATTCCCTTATCATCCATATGTCTATCCAATGACTATTTGAATGCCGAATGCCCTTAGTGTTGGCGAGTCCACTACTGTTGCAGGCAGGGCATTCCATGCCCTTACTACTCTCTGAGTAAAGAACCTACCTCTGACATCTTCCTGTATCTATCTCCCCTCAATTTAAAGCTATGTCCCCTCGTGCTAGGCATCACCACCTGAGGAAAAAGGCTCTCGCTGTCCACCTTATCTAATCCTCTGATCATCTTGTATGCTTCAATTAAGTCACCTCTTAACCTTCTTCTCTCTAATGAAAACAGCCTCAAGTCCATCAGCCTTCCCTCATAAGATCTTCCCTCCATACCAGGCAACATTCTGGTAAATCTCCTCTGCACCCTTTCCAATGCTTCCACATCCTTCCTATAATGTGGCGACCAGAATTGCACACAATACTCCAAATGCGGCCGCACCAGAGTTTTGTACAGCTGCAACATGATCTCATGGCTCCAAAATCAATCCCTCTACCAATAAAGGTTAACACACCGTATGTCTTCTTAACAACCCTCTCAGCCTGGGTGGCAACTTTCAGGGATCTATGTACATGGACACCGAGATCTCTCTGCTCATCCACACTACCAGGAATCTTACCATTAGCCCAGTACTCTGTCTTCCTGTTATTCCTTCCAAAATGAATTACCTCACACTTTTCTGCATTAAATTCCATTTGCCACCTCTCAGCCCAGCTCTGCAGCTTATCTATGTCCCTCTGTAACTTGTAACATCCTTCCGCACTGTCCACAACTCCACCGACTATAGTTTCATCTGCAAATTTACTCACCCATCCTTCTACACCCTCCTCCAGGTCATTTATAAAAATGACAAACAGCAGTGGCCCCAAAACAGATCCTTGTGGTACACCACTAGTAACTGGACTCCAGTCTGAATATTTCCCATCAACCACCATCCTTTGTCTTCTTCCAGCTAGCCAATTTCTGATCCAAACTGCTAAATCACCCTGAATCCCATACCTCCGTATTTTCTGCCATAGCCTACCGTGGGGAACCTTATCAAATGCTTTACTGAAATCTATATACACCACATCAACTGCTTTACCCTCATCCACCTGTTTGGTCACCTTCTCAAAGAACTCAATAAGGTTTGTGAGGCACGACCTACCCTTCACAAAACCGTGTTGACTATCTCTAATCAAATGATTCCTTTCCAGATGATTATACATCAACAGAAGTAAGGCTCACTGGTCTATAGTTACCGGGGTTGTCTCTACTCTCCTTCTTGAACAACGGGACAACATTTGCTATCCTCCAGCCTTTGGGCACTATTCCTGTAGACAAAGATGACTTAAAGATCAAAGCCAAAGGCTCAGCAATCTCCTCCCTAGCTTCCCAGAGAATCCTAGGAAATCCCATCTGGCCCAGGGGACTTATCTATTTTCACTCTTTCCAAAATTGCTAACACCTCCTCCTTATGAACCTCAAGCCCTTCTAGTCTAGTAGCCTGTATCTCAGTATTCTCCTCGACAACATTGTCTTTTTCCTGCGTGAATACTGACGAAAAATATTCATTTAGCACCTCTCCTATCTCCTTGGACTCCACGCACAACTTCCCACTACTGTCCTTGACTGGCCCTACTCTTACCCTAGTCATTCTTTTATTCCTGACATATCTATAGACAGCTTTAGGGTTATCCTTGATCCTACCTGCCAAAGACTTCTCATGTCCCCTCCTGGCTCTTCTTAGCTCTCTCTTTAGGTCCTACCTGGCTAACTTGTAACTCTCGAGCGCCCTGACTGAACCTTCACATCTTATCTTTACATAAGCCTCCTTCTTCCTCTTGACAAGTGTTTCAACTACTTTAGTAAACCACAGTTCCCTCGCTCGACCACTTCCTCCCTGCCTGACAGGTACATACTTATGAAGGACACGCAGTAGCTGTTCCTTGAACAAGCACCACATTTCCATTGTGCCCATCCCCTGCAATTTCCCTCCCCATCCGTGCATCCAAAGTCTTGCCTCATCGCATCATAATTGCCTTTTCCCCAGATATAACTCTTGCCCTGCGGTATATACCTATCCCTTTCCATCACTAAAGTAAACGTAATCGAATTGTGGTCACTCTCACCAAAGTGCTCACCCAACTCCAAATCTAACACTTGTCCTGGTTAATTACCCAGTACCAAATCCAATATGGCCTCGCCTGTCATTGGCCTATCTACATACTGTGTCAGGAAACCCTCCTGCACACATTGGATAAAAACGGACCCATCTAAAGTACTCGAACTATAGCGTTTCCAGTCAATATTTGGAAAGTTAAAGTCCCCCATAACAACTACCCTGTTACTTTCGCTCCGATCCAGAATCACCTTTGCAATCCTTTCCTCTACATCTCTGGAACTTTTCGGAGGCCTATAGAAAATCCCTAACAGGGTGACCTCTCCTTTCCAGTTTCTAACCTCAGTCCATACTACCTCAGTAGACGAGTCCTCATCAAACGTCCTTTCTGCCACCGTAATACTGTCCTTGACTAACAATGCCACCCCTCCCCCTCTTTTACCACCTTCCCTGAGCTTACTGAAACATCTAAACCCCGGCACTTGCAACTGTCCCTGCTCTATCCATGTCTCCGAAATGGCCACAACATCGAAGTCCCAGATACCAACCCATGCCGCAAGTTCACCCACTTTATTCCGGATGCTCCTGGCATTGAAGTAGACACACTTTAAACCACCTTCCTGCCTGCCGGTACACTCCTGCAACTTTGAAACCTTACCCATGACATCACTACTCTCAACCTCCTGTATACTGGAGCTACAATTCAGGTTCCCAATCTCCTGCTGAACTAGTTTAAACCCTCCCGAAGAGCATTAGCAAATTCCCCCCCCCCCAGGATATTGGTACCCCTCTGGTCCAGGTGTAGACCATCCCATTTGTAGAGGTCCCACCTGCCCCAGAATCAGCCCCAATTATCCAGGAATCTGAAACCCTCCCTCCTGCACCATCCCTGTAGCCACGTGTTCAACTGCTGTCTCCCTATTCCTCGTCTTGCTAGCACGTGGCACGGGTAACAACCCAGAGATAATAACTCTGTCCTAGATCTAAGTTTCACCCCAGCTCCTTGAATTCCTGCCTTACATACCTATCCCTTTTCCTACCTATGTCGTTGGTACCTATGTGGACCACGACTTGGGGCTGCTCCCCCTCCCCCTTAAGGATCCTGAAAAAACGATCCAAGACATCGCGGACCCTGGCACCTGGGAGGCAACACCAAACGCGAGTCTCTCTCGTTCCCACAGAATCTCCTATCTATCCCCCTAACTATGGAGTCTCCAATGGCTAATGCTCTACTCCTCTCCCCCCTTCCTTCTGAGCAACAGGGACAGACTCTGTGCCAGAGACCTGTACCCCATGGCTTACCCCTGGTAAGTCGTCCCCCCAACAGTATCCAAAACGGTATACTTGTTACTAAGGGGAACGACCACAGGGGATCCCAGTACTGACTGCTTCCTCCCAGCCGCTCTCACCGTCACCCATCTATCTTTATTCTTCGGAGTAACTACATCCCTGAAGCTTCTATCTATGACCACCTCTGCCTCCTGAATGATCCGAAGTTCATCCAGCTCCAGCTCCAGTTCCCTAACAGGGTTTCTGAGGAGCTGGAGTTGGGTGCACTTCCCACAGATGAATCAGCAGGGACACTGACGGCGTCTCTCACCTCAAACATTCTGCAGGAGGAATATTGTACTGCCTTCACTGCCATCCCCTCTAGATAAAACAGGAAAAGGAAAGGAAGAGCTCACCTGATATTCACTCAACCCCTTAGGTTAGAGGAGGTGGAAGGGTGGGGGACAACCGCCCAACTTATATACAGGTACTAACAAATCTTCCTAGAAATCCCCACGGCCAACTTCCTGCAGCTTTAAAGGTAAGTTTTTAAAGTTAAACGTACCTTCCCGACAGGCCCCTGGACATTGCTCCCGCCGAAAATCTGGAGGCCGCTTCTCCTGTAAGGTAAGTTTTTAAAGTAAAACTTACCTTCCCGACAGGCCCCTGGACACTGCTCCCGCCGAAAATCTGGAGCAAATCCATCACGCCTCATTAATACCTGTGTAGTATTTACTAACGTGATGATTTTTTTTTTCTTCCCGATAAAGACTGCAGGAAGAGTTAGTGCTACTGTGCGTCCCACTTTCCCATCATTCTCCTTTCGCTGGTCACCTTGCATTTTCTGTAGAGTCTTCTTGAGATCAGTACAAGAACTGAATGGAAACTGAACATAGCATAAGTCTGTATTTCTCTTTACAGTAGGTTTTTTTTTTTTTTTAAATTTAGATTACCCAATTATTTTTTCTATTAAGGGGCAATTTAGCGTGGCCAATCCACCTACTCTGCACATTTTTGGGTTGTGGGGGCGATACCCACGCAGACACGGGGAGAATGTGCAAACTCCACACGGACAGTGACCCAGAGCCGGGATCGAACCTGGGACCTCAGCGTCGTGAGGCGGTTGTGCTAACCACTAGGCCACCGTGCTGCCCCTCTTTACAGTAGGTTATGAGGTTGGAGCGAGAGATGCCTTCCAGAATTTTGGTGCACAATGTAGGCCGCAGTTGTTGAGACAGGCATCCAGTTAGTCAGTGACTGAGTAGATTTAAACTTGAGCTCTTCAACCTCTGACTCGGTGGAGAGGGAGAATTAGGTGGACAATCATACTCGTTAGCAGGTGATCACCGAAGAAGAAGACTGGGTGTAGAGTTTCTCCTTTGGGATAATTGGTGATTTCAACGCAAATTGCACGCAAAATCACATCTATTTTGAAAATGTTTACTTCCTGGAGTTTCTGCTCAAACGCAGTTGCATGTTGCCAAATGGAAAATCTGCATTGAACCATGCAATCGGGTAGCATTTAAAAAAAATACTTTTTAAAATAAATGTTGCTGTAAAATATATTCCTTGAAATATTTAAGAGCAGCAACTTGGTAAAGGTTGATTAATACAGCTGAAAATTGGTTTATCACAACAAATAAGCATTTTGAATCACAACGCAGCCCACCACCTGTGAATGACCCAGTTTCGAATGACTTTATTAAAAAAAAAGTGTACAAACTATTTTCTAGCTGGGGTGAATGCAGGAATTTTGTTTTTAGTAACTTTTAAAAAGGCATTCAAAGTTATTAAAAAGTGCCTATTGTGTTCTTGTGTCTAAACAAATCATTTTTATTTAGAGCTTTTCTGAAGGCCTGCAGATGAATGCCATTCGAGAAAAATTACCAATGGTGACTAATTCAACCTTGCGGACCAGGTCTGCTTCCAGCTTTGAAATGCTTTGAAAAATATCACAGACCCTTGAGCTGTGCTGAACGTAACTTGTGCTTAAAATTCCGCAATCTTTGATGCTGGTTACACTGCTTTTGGCAGAAACATGCCATCAAAACCAGTGATGTAGAGATGCCGGCGTTGGACTGGGGTGAGCACAGTAAGAAGTCTTACAACACCAGGTTAAAGTCCAACAGGCTTGTTTCAAATCACTAGCTTTCGGAGCACTGCTCCTTCCTCAGGTGAATTCACCTGAGGAAGGAGCAGTGCTCCGAAAGCTAGTGTTTGAAACAAACCTGTTGGACTTTAACTTGGTGTTGTAAGACTTCTTACTGTGATTAAAACCAGTGTAATTGAGCAGAACTCCATGCTCTGATTTTTCATCATATTTCAGTATAGGTTCAAACTGGGTTGATTTTAAAATGGCCTGTCTCAAAACTTATAGCATAGTATTTTGAAATGTGACTTTGAATGGTACATTCCAGAATGGTCCTGGGAGAAGCAGTCACATTATTACAATTTTATAAAAGCAAATTATTGCGGATGCTGGAATCTGAAACCAAAGAGAAAATGCTGGAAAATCACAGCAGGTCTGGCAGCATCTGTAGGGAGAAAAAAGAGCAAACGTTTCGAGTCCAGATGACCCTTTGTCAAATTACAATTTTATGTTTGGCTGCATCACCACGTTTTGCTTATGAACTTCACTTATTTTATGATGTTCCTTGTTACAATAATAATAATGTTTATTGTCACAAGTAGGCTTACATTAACACTGCAATGAAGTTACTGTGAAAAGCCCCTAATCGCCACATTCCGGCGCCTGAGGGAGAATTCAGAACTTGTGGGAGGAAACCGGAGCACCCAGAGGAAACCCATGCAGACACGGGGAGAACGTGCAGACTCCGCACAGACAGTGACACAAGCCGGGAATCAAACCTGGGACCCTGGCTCTGTGAAGAAACAGTGCTAACCACTGTGCTACCGTGCCGCCCGTGGTTGTGTGAAATAAACAACTTAACACCAGTTAAAATGGTGAACAAAATGTCATATTTGCATTATAGATCCATTCACAACTATCACAGAGTAATAGGTATGCTCAGACCAAGGATAAGATTCCGATGAATAATTAATTAGACTTGGGAATGATTATCAGGCAGTAGTTTAACCCAAAAGCTCCACTGAAGTATTGACTTTTACTTGCTCCAGAACATTTTTCAAATAGACTGTTGGTTTTGTTGTATGAAAGGTTACAGTGAAATATATGAGGCGCTTTTGTTCAGTGTTCTGATAGCCTGTACCGGTTTTGATAGCCAGAGCCATGTGTTCCACGGTACTGCTGTACAATACCATTCACACTGTGTGATTAATATATGTGACATAATTTACAAATTTATAAAGGAATAATTAGCTGTTAGTTACCAGGAAATTCCATGTTTAACATATACTCCAACTCTGTACTTGTGAGGTATGCAGCTACTGCTGCTAATTGTCAGTGAGTATCTAACTCCGTTTAGTAGGGCTGTGTATCATGTTAGTAAGGGTATGTAACACCAGCAGGTATCTGTCTAGTTGAAATTAGGAAGGGAGTAAGAAGAGTAGCAGTGACTTGTACTGACAAGTATTTTATTAGTGTGAATTCTCACTACTTGAATGACTAATATGTTCTGCCTAGTTCTAACCTGGCGAAGGAAGAAAAGCTTTAAAGGACAGGATAATTACGAGGTTTCATGCTTTGGCAGCACCAGAATCAGGTCGGCAGAGGGGGGGGACCCCGTTGGATGGGTGGGGGGGCTGGCAGCTTCTGAACAATGACTCCGTTTATCTCTCCACAGATGCTGCCTGACTTGCTGAGTATTTCCAACTCTTTGTTTTCATTCCAGATTCCCAATATCAGGGGCGGGGTTCGTTTGCCGCTCCGGAAGCGCGAAACACAATTGGGCAGAGAATAGGTTCTGACGCCAAATCGCGAAACTCCGTCACCTCGACAGCGGCGTCAATGCGTACGGGAATGCGCGTACAGTGGATACTGCATATCATTAGCGGACCTGACCCAGTATTCTCCGGAGTCTCCGCGATTCTCTGCCTCCAATGGGCCAAATTCCCGGCGGCACGGTTCACTTTTGCTTTTAAAAATCGTGAAACGACGTCGTGGCTGATGAGGGAGAGACAGAGAGGGAGGAGGTAGGACACAGAGAGGCGCAACCATGGGCTGCCGGGCTGGATACTGGCCGAGCTGGTTGGGGGGGGTTGACGGGGGAATGGGCCAAGTGGCCGGGTGACCCCACGGGACTGGCACAGGCATAGACTGCATGGCCACAGCCTGCAAGGAGGCCATCTTGTTGCGCACCCCACTGACCACCCACCTTGGCCCCTGATTCTGCAGAGCGACACCGGCTGTATGGGTGCCCCCACCTCTGCACCCCACCCTCTGTCATAACCCCCCCCCATCCACCTGACAGCCACCTGCAGGCGGGGTATCAGGCAGCCCTCCCAGGGAGCGGGTGTCCTCCCCCATACCCCCGCGGTGCCAGGTGTGCCATGATCTGGCAGATATGTTGCACTGTCTCCCTGTCAACCCAGGGCAATGCCCACTGCGCTGGGCAGGGGTCACGGAGTGAACTGCTGGCAAGGCTAGTGCCAGCCGACGGTATCCCTGGCATCAGGGCCAGGGCCCCCTACGGTGCTGGGCAGGTGTGCAGGGGTGGGGAAGTAGACATGTGGGGACGGAGCCACAGTGCCAAAATGGGCCACCGTGTAGCCCAGTGGACCTGGTTGGGTACAGGGGCATGCACAATACTAACACACCAGCCTTTTCACCCCCTGCAGACAATAGATATTGGAATTCAACCAGCAATGGTGGCCTTCCTGCCAGTCGCCGCAGCCCTGTGGGATGCCCTGTGGCTGTACGAGCGGGCACTGCTCGAGGAGGAGGAAGCTGCAACAGTGGAGCGTGCAGCAGCAGAGCGTGTCCCAGAGAAACAAGAGGACGTGCCTGTTATTCGAGAACATACAGGACCAGGCATGCTGCCGAAGACTCCGGTTGAGCAGGGAGACAGAGCGACATATCTGTCAGATGATCCCACACATGGCACCCGCCGCAAGTCGGAGTCAAGGTGCGGTCGCCCTGAATTTCTACGGCACGGGGTCCATCCAGGTGCCGAGTGGGGACCTGTCCAGGATCTCACAGACCTCGTTGCACAGGTGCATCCACACCGTCACCAAGGCCTTATATGCCCAGGCGACTCAATACATCCATTTCAATGTGAACTGAGCCCAGCAGGATGCCTGAGCAACGGGGTTCACCACTATCGCCGACATGTCCGGGTCCATGGGGGTGATCGATAGGATGCATGTCGCCCTGTGGGCATCTGCAGATGACAGACTGTTCTACACCAACCGATGATGGGGATGGGGGGGGGGGGGGGGGGGGGGGGGCGCCGGACACGGGAAGGGTGGGGATCCCAGGCCACCCACAACATCCTCCCATTACCCCCTCCTGCAATCGTCTCTCTGGCCAGCCCAGACCAGCCCACCCCTCACACCCATCTGACCGAGCACTGAGGCAGGTTATAATAGTGTGAACAGGTGTTTAAGGTGACAACTGCAGGTGCTGGATCCTTGCTGACAACCGCTCATGTAGACCCTGGCTCTGCTACTGCATTTCCACAATCGATGGGACTGTCCGTTCCAGAAGCCTGAAACTCGTCTGGACGGCAGCTAGTTCCTGGGGTCGGCCTGCAGGAGTGGCCCTGCACTGATAGCGAGGTTGTCCTGTGACAGAAAAGTGAGGAACCACTGCATCTTCGTCCAGATGATCATTCTGAAGTAAGTGGTTTGTTGTCCATACTCTTAACCAGACCATGTATTAAAACCATGTCCCCCTTCCCGATATAACCATGACCTTTGCCTTGCAGGAACATCAGCCGAAGAGCCTGGCCCGTCGACCAGCAATGCCTCACAGCCCACCCTCGAAAGTACCTCGGAGGAGGACACGGATGAAGTGTCACAGCTATCACGCACACCCTCACCATCACAGAGACACATATCGGTGAGTGAACCTAGCAAAAAATCTTCTGGGTCACTTTCTAGTGAGCACTATACTGCTTCTGGTGTACATCAGGTGGAGGCAAGAACATCCCAGGGACCGGCCAGTCGGATCCTAGGACTCAGCTGTGCCTCTGACACGTGCCGTGCCTATGGACCCGTCACTCAGCTGCTTGAGATGCAAAGGCAGAGCCAAGAATCCCAGGAGGGGTTGTCAGCAACATTTCTGTGTCTGCAAGGCCCAATGGAAGAGTTCCAAAGCATCCTGCTGCAGGAGATGTTGCCAGTGATGCTTGGCACCCAGGCCAACACTGCTAGGGTGGCGTACACTGTGGAAAGCCTAGGGCAAGACTTCAGCTCCATGATGGGAGAACTGCAGAGCATGGCTCAGTCCCTGAGGACCATGGTTGAAGGATTCAACACCATGGTGCAGACAATGGCAGCCTCCAGGACTGGCAATGCAGATGACGATGAGCCTCCTGGAGCTCACTCCAGCTCCCCCACCCCATCCCATGGAGTAACCCAGGGGTTCACAAGCACCCAGAGGGAGGAGGAACCTCTGGAGTACATCCTTCCACACAAGAGAGCCGGAGAATGACCAACACTTCTGAATTCCCCCTTCCAGATCCTGGCGCACCTCAGGGACAATGAGCTGAACAGGGTGGTGCTGCAACACCAGTGCCTTCTGAGAGTAGGTCGGGGCCCGCCAGGTCCTAGCCCTCCAGAGAAGGTCCACCAAGGGCATCTGATGCAAAAGGGTGTGGAAGGTGCCAGGCCACCTCCACTTCAGATCTACATCCTGGGAATACACCTGGACATGGTTGGAGGATTTGCAAGGCTAAGACATTGTAGGAGCATCGAGTGGATTAGGCATAGGTAGCTTGGGGTCTTTATCAAATGTCTCAAATGCACACGTTACCACATTAAAAACCCTTGTTCTTCACAACCTTGAGGTCTCATTCTTGTTAACCCTCCACTCAGTGGAATAGTGCTTCACCCCATCTGGACACAGCTTTTCCCACAGGCCCTCAAACTCAGGCAAACAATTAGGCCCAACTCAAAGTGAAAATCACATAATTCCGGCAAGGACTTGGGCATTAATAAGTGAGCCCGAGACCATCACCCCTAATTCCCCCTTTGGCGATATGTGACAGAGAGATCTCGGGCCGGACCTCACTTCCACATGAGCTTGGGAGTCAGCTTGCTGGTAACAGACAGACAGGAGTCAGACATAAGCAATAGCTGAAGTGGGTCACAAAGCTTTCCTCACTGCGAGTCGTCATCACCCTCCTGTATTTTTCGATCAACAAGTACAAGGACCCCCAGGCCCAAAACCCTGATGACTGAAGTTTACTGCGATTCTCCTTCCGTAGTCAGGGAGGGGTTAGTGTGGTCTCAGGGAGCCTAGGGTGGGGGTCCCTCTTGATCCCGCGCACCCAAGCGTTTATCCTTGAACCATGAGTTATCTCACCTTCTCTTGACTTTGAGAATATGGACAGCTGACATTGTTTTTTTTTCTAAAATTTAGAGTACCCAATTATTTTTTCCAATTAAGGGGAAATTTAGCGTGGCCAATCCACCTACTCTGCACATTTTTGGGTTGTGGGGGCGAAACCCACGCAGACACGGGGAGAATGTGCAAACTCCACACGGACAGTGACCCAGAGCCGGGATCGAACCTGGGACCTCATCGCCGTGAGGCGATTGTGCTAACCACTAGGCCACCGTGCTGCCCACAGCTGACATTGTTAATGCACGGGGGCAATTAGTTTGACAGGCATGAGTCTCAAGAATGACAGTGGGCACATTGCTGCCAGTGAGCCTCCACCACACCCACCCCCTCCAGCTTGGAGTGCCGTGCTGCCTTTTCTTTCGGGCTCTCATCCACCCCGTCCCTTAGGCCTGACCTACCTTCACCACCGCCCCCTCCCCCACCTCATGAGCCCCACAGCCACCGGCGGCCCATACCCCCAGGCCATTAACAGCTGACTAACTCAGCCCTCTTTGAAGTTTACTTACAACTGTAGTCACCTGGGGTGGCCACGTCCCGATTCCAAAATGAATACTCGCAAAGAGTGCAGGGAAAAATGGACAGCATTAGAAAATCAAGCCGGTACAAGGTTTCCTGTGGATTGGAATTTGCAGAGCCCAGACAGAACTGAAACTACAAGCTATTAGCATAGTAATGAGCTATCTCCGGGGACAAAAAGAAACATTTAAACAATCGGTACCAGGACAGACTCCCCGGCGCCAGTGGAGACTAAAACAAAGGCAGGCCAACGGTTACCTAGGGCCCGCCCAGCGATCGGGGAACGACCCTGTTATTGGAGGGAATCGATACAAACGATTGGGACATGGTCCAGTTAATTGGTACCAAGTCCAGGGTTCGCCCAGAAGGGCGCAAAACCCCTTGGGGTATAAAGCAGAGTCCCCAAGGTCAGTTCGCTCTTTTATTCTTCTCCGTCACTTTCACCTTGGCCTTTGGCTCTCAGCGACGAGAGGCCCGTTAAGCACAAGCCAAGTAAATCTAAGGTCAACGCACGTTACGAGATAGGTGCTCCTGGCTACTATTCTATACCAGTTCGAAGCCAGCAGTATCAGAACCGGACAACGGCCATGTTCCTCCGACTGAGTGGGCCCCCCGAAGCTAAGTATAGGCTTTTAGTAGTTGTAGTTTAGCGAGTAGAGTTTGTGCATGAATAATAATTGACTGTGTGTGTAAATAAATGTGCATTGATTTCAAACTTACTAACTGGTGTATCGAGTCATTGATCAGTATTCGGTTTTGAACCTTGTGGTGGTATCAGAAAGATACCTGGCTACTCTTGAGCAAAGGTAATTAAAACAGAGCAAATTAAGGGAAAGCATAACGAGCAGCACAACACAGGCAGGAGACTGACACAGTACTCTAAAAAATGTTTAACCTACGCAGGCAGCAGCCACATCCCCCATTATGAGCTGCCCCTCGCCTTCCCAACCCCTTGAAACACCCATCCTTGGAGCTGGGCTACGGGTTCTGTCCCCTTGTACACCTTGGTACAAAGTGGAGAGGGGGTCTCACTCCCTCCCTCCCTGTTCGAGGTCATAGTGCCTGGTTCCCGTTTTTAAAAACGAACAGTAACACGCGCCCCTGTAACATCATGCCCATATGGTAGAAAGGTTCAATGAGGTCTGAAGATTCGACTTTAACCTTGCTAATTTCATTATAATGCATTCAAATTGATGGAGATTAATTTCATGCCTTTTTGCGACATTTTACAACCATGACGTGAATTGCGCCTGCGGCTGACAGGCCTGTTAAATTCCGCCCGACATGCTTATAGATGTTGGATGAAGGCTTGTGGCTTGTCTGTGATTCCCTCCTTGATTTAGAAACTTGCTGGTAGTCGCAAATGAGGAATGATTACTTGGGGTGCATAGTACTAGAGTGCAGTCAGCACTGTGGAAGGAACTATAGATGGACATATGACTCAGCACCCGCAGCAGATAATGAGCGAATAATGGAAAACAGTCTATCTCATCTGAATGGAACTGTGCTGGCAGTAGACAGCAGTAAGGATCAGGAGAATTCAGTCCAGCTAGGCTGTTGGTGGGGAACTGCATAATTGTGAACCATAGAGAGGTGTGTGGCCTAGGGGAGTGTATTGTGTCGCATAACTCTGCCAATTGTAGAGCCTGGCTATTAATGTTCCTGCAATGCTGCACATATGTGAGGCCACACAGCAGTCTGAAAGGCATCATACAGACCTAGTTTCGCAAGAAATGGGGCGCGATTCTCCGATGTCGCGCCGGAGCGACCTCACCGCCGTGAACTCCGTCGAGTTTAACGACGGCACGAAACGGCCCCGATCGCAACCTATTCTGGCCCCGGGAATGGGCTAGCATCGGGGCCGCGCGGAACACGGGGGGCGTGGCGTTAAATGCGGGTCATCAGCGCGCGACACCCGAATGACGCCTCGCCGTGTCCTATAAGGCGCGATCCGTGCAAAGAAAGACCCGCAGTAGAAGAGGGAGGGAAATGATGGAGCCACGGAGGGCTGCGCCGAGGTTCCGAGATGCCGACTTTGATGAGGTGGAGCAGCGCAGGGGCATCCTCTGCCCAAGACGAGGGCAGCGCCACCCTTCCAGCGCCGTGCGACGGGCTTGGCGTGAGGTGGGCATGGCTGTCAGTGCTTTGGGGCAGACCCCTCGGTCCGGGGAGCAGTGCCGCAAGGAGCTCCACGACCTCACCAGGGCTGCCAGGGTGAGTGCCACGAGGGTGCCCCCGGGTCACAACCATCCCTCCCCCCCATGTCCCTCATCACCCCCCCCCCCCCCACCCCCCTCCCCTGGCACGAGGGGGAGAGGGGGCGAGAGTGAGTGGAGGGTGGTGAACATCGTTGTCACAGACCCACATGAGCGCTGAGACCCCCTGGAGAGATGCCATGGTGTGGCTGCAACTTTCCCCCCACCCAGCATTAATGTAGCCGATATCTGAATGCTATGCGCCTAATTGTGATGCTCCATCCATGCCCCCCACCCAACAGGAAAAGACTGCGCACAACAGCCGGGAGCGCAACAGAACCGGAGGGGGTTCACCCGTTATGCACCACCTGACAGTGTTTGAGCACAGGGCACTGGACCTCGCTGGAAGATGTGCCACCCGGGAGGTCGCACAATGCGAAGTTGGAGGCGCAGAAGCAAGTGAGACAACCCTGCATGAACCCCCTCCCCCAGCCCATCCTCTGTCCCCTCACACTCTGTGCACTGGACCACCCGACACCTGGCCGAGCGTGCCTAACTAGCCCCGTATTATTCTGTTCCCCAGGGCCAGCCGATGAACGTCCAGGGCCGTCTGGTGCCACACACAGCCGATCATCCGCGACGACAACCGCACCTAGGGTCGCACACCAGAGGGTGGCAGGAGGTCGGCCAGGAGTGCCATCCTTCAAATCCAGGACTCTTGAGCGGGGCGTACAGAGGACGGACAGTGACAACTTTCATGGCTGTGCGTTGCCCGAAGGTCAGGCCGCGAGACAGGACAGTACGGTGTCTGTGGACCCAGATGCACAGAGGACAGCGATGCAGTCAACGGACTCAGCCACTGATGAACCGTACCTGGGCCGCGTGCGCCCTGCGCAGGGACATGACTGGGACCAGGACACACCGGACTTACTGACGGACGAGGACATAGAGCTTGCAGCACTACTGTCTCCCACACCATCCACCATCCCAGAGACACTCACCTCGGTTGGGCAATTAAGTGATGAGGCTCCTGGGTCACGGTCTGGTGTGCACCACACAGCCGAGCCGGTACAACAGGTGGGGTTCGGAGCAGCCGAGGGGCTGGACGGTCAGAGGGCAGCCCAGGCCCAGCATGCAGCTGCAGCCCAGACGGTTCCCGGGTTCCTGGATTTACTCGACCCACCCGGACAGCCGATGCATTTTGAAACCCAGGGACACAATGACGGGATGAGGGCCATCTTCCAGCAGACGCAGTTAGAGGAGTCAATCCGCGTCCAGGAGCAGGGAGTGGTGCCGCTCATGGCAGCCACGCAGGCCGACACCGCACGGCAGCATCCACGGTCGAGGCAATGGGTGAAACAGTATCGGCCATGGGTCAGGTTATGCAAGGCGTTGGGCTTCATGTGCACGCATCATCCATGGCCCAGGAGAGGGCTGCCCTCTCACAGGCAGCAGTGCGCCAGAGCCAACATGACATTGCCGGCGCGCTACGGGTCCTGGCCGAGTCTCACCGGGTCATGGCCCAGTCCCAGCAGGCCATGGCAGAGTCCCAGCAGTCAATCGCGGAGAGCACGACCGCCTGACGCACGTGCTGGATGGCGTCGCGCACTCACAGGTTGAGGTCGCACAGTCCCTTGCGGGAATGTCTCACTCCCTGGACTCCGTCTCAGCGAACGTTCGGACCCTGGTCGATACCGCAGCAGGCCTCCAGGACTGGCAGCGCCAGGTGTCGGTGGGGTGACGGGACACCTCCCCGCTCGCACCTCCGTCCCACAGTGAGGCCCGGGGGCCACCGGGCTCCCCGAGGGAGGAGGAGGTTCTGGGGGCTGTCCCATTAACTCCATCACGTGACGTCCCTGAACGCTCGGCCTCCCCCGTCCCATCCCTGGCGCATCCGGTGGGTAGTGGGCAGAGCAGGGTGGCACCACGTCATCCGACATGCCCGCCGAGCAGCCTGGCCCATCAAGGCCGGGTCGTCCCAGGAAACGAGTGCCGACGGGGAGCCATGTCGCGGGGTGAGATTCTCAGCAGTCTGCCTCCACTCCCGCTATACCATCTGGGGATTCACTTAGATGTAGTAGTAGGGCCCGTAAGGCAATGAAGAGGGACACATAGTAAGTTGGCACGGGTGCAGGGCACAGTTTAGTTGTAGGGGCTAGGGCATCTGTACATAATATTCACCATTAGACTCACTGTTGCACCTAACTTGTAAGACTGTGTGATTTTTGCGTTGCCACGGGGATCCTGATGGTGACCGAGTGTCACTGGGGTTGACGAGCGGTGAAACTTTGATGCCGGGTGTGCAGTCCCCCCCCTCCCCCCCCCCCCCCCCCCACAGTCGGACACCGTAGTCCTCGGCACTCCGACGCCAGCTACCCCACACGGGCATGTGATGGAGTGTCCATGACGAACTCAGCGACAACCGAGATGGATGGTTCAGCTATTTCCATAAGTCAGACTATGTCTAACGATTCTGAGCTCACAGCTCATCGCAGATCGGGCTGTCATCATTCAACATGGCACTGATCACACCCGCTGACACAGCCATCAATGTCGTGCCATACCGTTGTGCCGCAGTGGTAAGGTGATGTCGAAGTGGAGCAGTGTACGCGGAGAGGGAGTGCGGGGGGGGGGGGGGTGTTGGGGGTTGTGTGCTGTCCATGTGCACAACTGGCGATGCAGGTGGTAGTGTTCAGCGATCCCCTCCCACGCAATGTGTGAATCTTGCAGCCACCAGCGCGTCGCGTGCCCGCTGTCCTCGACGGTGCTGTCGTGCAGCCTCCTGGACATTGCCAGCACCCGGGTCATGTCTGTGTCCTGCGCCCAACGCCCCACCCTGCTGCACACCAACCTCCTCCACCTCAACCTCCTCCTCCTCCTCTTCGTTAGCGTTAGCACCACTGCCATTGGTTTCTCCCTCCGACTCCTCCACCACGGCATCTCCCCTCTGCATCGCGATGTTGTGCAGCGCACAGCATACCACAACAATGCGAGCGACCTTGTCGGGCTGGTACTGCAGGGCCCCTCCGGAGCAGTTCAGGCATCTGAATCTCACCTTAAGCAGTCTGAAGCACCGCTCCACCACATCCCTGGTTGTTGCATGGGCCTCATTGTATAGGGTCTCCGCGTTGGTCTGAGGCCTCCGTATCGGCGTCATCAGCCAAGACCTCAATGGATAACCCCTGTTGCCCAGCAACCAGCCCCTCAGCCGGGGGGAGGCGTCTCTCAAACATTGCGGGGATGAACAACTGCGCAAGACTGTAGGCATCATGCACACTCCCTGGGAACCTTGCATACACGTGCATGATCTCATGTGGGGGTCGCAGACCACCCAGATGTTCATTGAGTATGTGCCCTTCTTGTTAGTGAACACTTCCCTGTTGCCTGCAGGCGAGCGCATGGGGATGTGAACACCATCAATCACTCCCTGGACCATCAGTATCCCGGCCACCTTGGCAAATCCACGGGCTCGTGCTTCCTGATGTGCTCGGTCCTCGGGAAATGTTATGTAACGGTCCGCAATGGTGAACAGGGCGTCGGTCACATCCCGGATGCACCTGTGGACCAATGCCTGTGATATCCCGGATAGGTCCCCACTCGGAGACTAGAAGGAACCGGTAGCGTAGAAGTTAAGTGCCACCGTCACCTTGACGGATACCGGTATCGCGTGTCCTCCTCCCGTTCCACGTGGGATGAGATGCGCCACGAGGTGGCAGATATGTGCGACCATCTCCCTGCTGAACCGGAGTCTCCTCCTGCATGTGATGTCCGGTAGTGCCTCGAAAGAGATCCGGTCACAGAACACCCTAGACTTCGATTGCCGCCTGTGGTGCCCTGGCTCCACCATCAGTGTCTCCTCCTCCTCCTCTCCCCCCCCCCCCCCCCTCCCCCCCCCCCCCCCCCCCCCCCCCCCCAATGCTGTTCGACATCAGTGCCCACATCCTGTGCCTTCCTCAGCGTTTGGGGGTCAATGTTCCCCTTGGCATCCCCCTGAACATGCCGGCCATGAGAGCCTGCGGCCTGTACGGCGACGATGGGCCACTTCGCGGCCATTCCCTCTGCTGCTGCTGCTGCCCCTGCATCCACTGTGGGATGTTGCTGTTGACGCTGCTGGATGGCCAACTGCAGTGCAGCGGCCCCAACCACTGCGGTGAACATCGCCGTCTAGTTGGCATACATGGTCACCTACAGAAGGGTGGTGGGGGGCAGAGAAACGACATGTTAGATGGAGGTTATTCGACATCTCGGCAGCCGGCTGCCATGGGATACCTGTGTGTCCGGTGGCCTGGTCGCGCTGCTGACACGCGGCCAGCCTAACCCCTGGTCACTGTCTGCGTCCAACGGTCAGTTAAGAACGTCCTCCTCACCGGTGCGTCAGTGGGTTGTGCCCATCAGCCACACGGTAACCAGCGACCGTGTGCTCGTCACCGTCCTGCCATGGCAGGGCGACTGAGATGTTGCATCCGTGGGTGGACGACCCACTCCACTCACTCCCTCTCCCTCTCCCCCCCTCCCACCACTCACTCCCTCTCCCCCCTCCCACCACTCACTCCCTCTCCCCCCTCCCACTCACTCCCTCTCCCCCTCCCCACTCCACTCACTCCCTCTCCCCCCTCCCACCACTCACTCCTCTCCCCCTCCCACTCACTCCCTCTCCCCCTCCCACCACTCACTCCCTCTCCCCCTCCCACTCCCTCTCCCCCCCACCTCCACTCACTCCCTCTACCCCACCACACTCCCTCTCCCCCTCCCACTCCACTCACTCCCTTCCCACCTCCACTCACTCCCTCTCCCCTCCCCTCACTCCCTCTCCCCCCTCCCACCACTCACTCTCTCTCCCCCCCACCACACTCCCTCTCCCTCTTCCCACTCCAAGCACTCCCTCTCCCCACCTCCACTCACTCCCTCTCCCCTCCCCTCACTCCCTCTCCCCCCCCACCTCCACTCACTCCCTCTCCCCCCACCAACTCCCTCTCCCCCCTTCCCACTCCACTCACTCCCTCTCCCCACCTCCACTCACTCCCTCTCCCCCTCCCCTCACTCCCTCTCCCCCTCCCACCACTCACTCTCTCTCCCCCCCACCTCCACTCACTCTCTCTCCCCCCCCACCTCCACTCACTCCCTCTCCCCCCACCACTCACTCCCTCTCCCCCACCTCCACTCACTCTCTCTCTCCCCCCCACCTCCACTCACTCCCCTCTCCCCCCTACCACTCACTCCCTCTCCCCCCACCTCCACTCACCCCCTCTCCTCCCTCCCCACTCACTCCCTCTCCCCCCACCTCCACTTACTCCCTATCCCCCCCCACCCTCCACTCACTCCCTCTCCCCCCTCCCACCCCCCCCCCCCCCCCCCCACCCCCCCCCCAACCCCCCCCCCCCCCCCCGCCCCCCCACCCCCGGCCGCAGAATTCTCGGGGAAGCCTTCCCCAGTCTGCGGGGACTCCGGGACGGTCCGCTCACCTCCTCACTACTCGGCAGCCAGCGCGACTGACTCACGACTATACAAAGCAGGTGTGAACGGCGACGCCGTGAACTGGGGTCACGCCGTCGGGCCGGAGAATAGCGGGGTACCGGAGAATCGCCATTTTGGGTGCCTCGGGAGATTCTCCGGATTGCGCCGCGCGGAACACGACGGGACCGATTTCGCTGTTTGGGAGAATCGCGGAAGCGCGTCGGACCGGCGTCACGTGAAAAACTGGTGCGGCCGCTATTCTCCCAACTGGCGCGGCCTCAGAGAATCGCGCCCCAAGTGTTTTTGATCATGCATGGAAAAGACCGCACACAACAATTAAGTTATATAAGGAACCTTTGTTTTCAGAGAGTGCTGTGCACAATTAGGAGGGAGGTAACAAGAAACAGTTGCATTTATATAGCACCTTGTATTGCCTCAGGATTTCCCAAAAACAGGATTGGGAAGCACATTCTACCACAGTGCAAAGTTTTGGCAAAAGATAGGGTGGGTAGGGAGGTGGTTGGGGTATGTGTATGCTAATTAACATACCAAAGCTGCAGCCTCATGACATAATCAGTGCTGAATCTTAAATTTAACATAAAGTGATAGGGAGAGCCGAGTGCTGGGATTCCCAGCAACTGCTCTGAGTCAGGAGCTGCTGTCTCCCTGATCTAAATGGCTCATTTACCACTCATTGTGGACCAGGAGGAACAGGATTTCTGGGGCATAGGGTCTGCAGTAACACAATTTACTCCCCTGGCCTCACAAGGAAAGATTTTTTTAAAAAGCAAACTGCATTTAAATAATCCCAGACCTACCTCCCACTCTTCATCTGGCAGAAAAGAAACAATGGCTTCTCCAGTCAAACTAGAGAGACAGGCTCCAAGAATGTCATCACACCCTAATCTGCATAGGTAAAGAAGGATCACACCAACTTCAAGCCCCTGGCACCTGCCCAGAGCAGGTTAAGATAGCAGGACCCAGGTGAGATATCAATGAGTAAATCACTTGACTTGCAGGAAAAATGAAAAGATTAAAATCCTAGTTGAAGCCATTGTCATGTTACTTTGCCTAATAGTAAATCAATACACTCTCTTGTGCATATCCCAATCACATATATGTATATATGTAGGCAGTATGATAAGTACGTTTGCAGATGATACAAAAATTGGTGTGTGTTGTTCCTCGTGTCTTAATAAAGCTCGTAGTCTCAAATGTGGAGAAGATGCTTTATTGTGAATTTGTTCTCTCTTCAGAGCTTTACCTACGGCTACCTCAAGTGCTACTAGCTGGTGTGTCTGTGCCCTGCTACGAGTTCTGCCTTCTGTGAAGTGTGTCCTCACTTCCTGTCCCGGTCTATTTATATGGCTCTCCCGTGCTCCCTCTAGTGTTTGCTCAGTTGTATTGCATCTAGTTAACTTGTGATCACCACATCCCCCGTTTTCTCTTTATATATTTTCTGTACATCGTTAAAGAAAATTGTACATCCTGTCCTGGTGTATTTATAGCTCTCCCGTGCTCCCTCTAGTGTTTGCTCAGTTGTTTTGCATCTAGTTAACTTGTGATCACCACATGGTGGTCTGGTAAATAGAGAGGAGGAAAGCCTTAAATTACAGTACAATATAGACAAGTCGCATAGACGGGCAGAACAGTGGCAAATGGAATTTAACCCTGAAAAGTGTGAAGTGATGCATGTTGGGACGTTAAAAAAGCAAGTGAGTACATAATGAATGGTAGGACACACATAACAGGACACAGGATAGCTGGATAAGATGGTTAAGAAGACATGAAATACTGCCTTTATTAGCTGTGGCATAGAATATGTGGCAGGGTGGTTATGATTGAACTGTATAAAACGCTGGTTAGGCCACAGCTACGGAGTACTGTGTGCAGTTATGGTCACCACACTATACGTGATTGCACTAGAAAGGATGCGGAGGAGAATCCCCGGGTTGGGCTGGATCATTTCAGCTATGAAGAAAGACTAGTTAGGCTGGGGTTGTTTTCCTTGGAGCAGGGAAAGGCTGAGATTGAGGTGTCTAAAATTATAAGTGGCATAGATGGGATGAAACTTTTTCCTTTATTAGAGGTGTCAATAACCAGAGGGCAGAGAATTAAGGTAAGGGGCAGGAGATTTATAGGAGAAACCTTTTCACCCAGAGTGTGCTTGGAATTTCAAACTCACTGCCTGAAAGGTCGGTAGAGGCGGGAACGCTGAACGTTTGAGAAGTTTTTCGATGAGCATTTGAAATGCCATGGCACACAATGCTACAGACCAAGTGCTGGAAAATGGGATTGTAGTAGATAGGTGCCTGATGGCTGGCGCGGACATGATGGACCAAAGAGCCATAAAAACTCTATGGCCAGGATTCTCCAATCCGAGTTCACCCCACCATCGCTGCAAGCGAGAATGGAGAATTTGGCCCTCAGCCAAAACTCCATTCACTGCAGCGGGATCGGAGAAACCCACCGGCATGAACGGATGGAGAATTTGGGCCTGTGACTCCATGGTAGGCATTTTGGAATTGGGTCAGAAACAGAGACCAAAACATGACTATAGCTGTTTGTTGTTTTCTTTCCAATTTGGACAGTGTTACAGTAAACTCCCTTAGGTGTGTGGACTTCATCATTTTGGAACAGATGAATTAATTCACTTCCTTCCATGAAGTATAAGCAACAATCTTATTGGGGTGTCTTTCTCACTGCAAACCAGAGAGATGAGACAGAAAATGTAGCCTTGTTTTGTTGCATTTACCTGGCTAAATCGCTACTGATCCTTTTTTCAGTTCAATTTGGTTTGGAGTTGAGCTGAGAGTTGGATTTTAAACTTCTAAGGAGTGTGCTAATGATGTGATACTTCTCAGACGAATCTTTGAGCTGTGCAGCTAACACCCGATAACACTGCTCACTCCAGTGCTGGCACACTTTGGCTGCTGGGTGCAAAAATGTCTGCTGAAAGGGATCCTAAGTACAAGGCAATGGGCAGCGTTTACTCACAACTCCGTGGTGCAGATAACACAAGAATACAAACCTAGTTTTAACAGTGTATGAGAAAACTAGAATGGAAGGAGCTGGAGTTTAAATGTGTTTGCTGTGAATTTGCAACTGCATTCAAGGTGAATATTCAAAAGATCCAAAGATTTTACAGCAATGTACAGCATATTTTTCATTGAATTCATTTGTGACAGAGCTCTTAAAGAGGAACAGACTTGGTCCATTTTTTGCAATGATTCCAGTACCTTTTTAACAATGTTTTAATTTGACATGGTTTCCATACATCTGAAATTTGTATTAAATTAAATAACTGCTTTGTGGTCCTTGCTTGCGGTAAATGACTTGCGGTAAAATTGGTGAGTCAAATATGGGGGTCAGAATTCTCCGGTTGTTGCGATTCACTTCTCCCGTCGTGCACTCCTGGCCACAGATTTCCTGCCAGTGTGGGGTGATTACAATGGGAAATCCCATTGACAGGCAGCGGGAGAACCCACCGCTAGCGAACGGCATGCCGCCAAGAAACAACTGGCCGGAGGACCGGAGAATCTCGCCCGGTGTTTCGCTGATTGGTGAGAATCAAAAAGGAAAGGCACAGTCTCTTCGATCTGCAGCCAAGATTCCTGCAGCCAGCTCATCCCCATGCAAACATTTGCCATCTCTTCCATCAGCATCTGGGCTGATGTGTATAGGAAGTGTATTCTAATAAACTCAGGCTTGCTGTGGCGGACCACATAATCAACCCACAGTTCCTCTGCTACTTCTCATGTATTGTAAGAAGTCTGACAGCACCAGGTTAAAGTCCAACAGGATTGTTACGAATCACTAGCTTTCGGAGTGCAGCTCCTTCCTCAGGTGAATGAAGAGGTCGGATCCAGAAACACATATATAGACAAAGTCAATGATGCAACACGATACTTTGAATGTGAGCCATTGCAGGTAATTAAGCCTTTACAGGTCCAGATGGAGTGACTGGAGAGAGGGATAAACCCAGGTTAAAGAGGTATGAATTGTCTCAAACCAGGACAGTCGGTAGGATTTTGCAAGCCCAGGCCAGATGGTGGGGGTGAATGTAATGCGACATGAATCCAAGGTCCCAATTGAAGCCGTACTCATGCATGCGGAACTTGACTATCAGTTTTTGCTCGCCGATTCTGCATTGTTGCACGTCCTGAAGGCCGCCTTGGAGAACGCTTATCCGAAGATCAGAGACTGAATGCCCTTGACTGCTGAAGTGTTCCCCGACTGCCCCAGCGTGGGCTTGCAAAATCCTACCAACTATCCTGGCTTGAGACAATTCACACCTCTTTAACGTGGGGTTCTCCCTCTCTCCAGTCGTTCTGTCTGGACCTGTAAAGACTTAATTACCTGCAAAGACTTGCATTCAAAGTATCGTGTTGCATCATTGACTTTGTCTATATATGTGTTTCTGGAACCCACGTCTTCATTCACCTGAGGAAGGAGCTGCGCTCCAAAGCTAGTGATTCGAAACAATCCTGTTGGACTGTAATCTGGTGTTGTAAGACTTCTTACTGCGCTCACCCCAGTCCAGCGCCGGCATCTCCACATCACTTCTCATGTAAGACATTGAGCACTGGGTCTAGTGGTGGACAGTGATGTCCTCGAAAGTCAGAGGAAAAGGGGTGGGGTGGTGCGGGGCAGAGATAGAGCCGAGTTGAGGTGAAACCCAGGGGTGAATTCTCCACTGGCAATTTTCTCCATTCCGCCGGTAGCATGCCCCCACCCTGTTTCCCAGCAGTGTTGGGTGGCTACAATGGGAAATCCCATTGGCCAGCGGAGGGAACATAGACTCCCGTTGCCAGCGACTGCGCACTGCCGAGAAGCACATGGCTGGGGAGGCAAGGAATTCGCCCCATAGTTCTAGAAAATCTTTAGCCCCTTTTTTAACAATAATAAATTCTGGCAAAAGAGGGAGCATTTCTTCAAATGTTACTTTTTTGAAGGCAGTCGATCGTTGGATCGATTGCCACTGTAACTAATTGTATACCACAAGCATTGGTGCTGAAGTGTCAGCTATTTACAATCTACATTAATGACTCTAAGTTTGTTGATGATACAAAGCTAAGTGAGAATTTAAGCTGAGAGGAGGACATAAAGAAGCTGCAAAGAGATATGGACAGGTTAAGAGAGTCGACAACAAGGTGGCAGATGGAGTATAATGTAGGAAAGTGTGAGGTCATTCCTTTTGGCCATAAGAATAAAAAAACAGAATATATTTTAAAAGGCATGAAACGTGTAAATATTGATTTTTAGAGGGACCTGAGTATAATCTCACGAGTAACTCAAAACTTCAGCACGGAGTTCCGAGATCCAGAGGGATCTGGGTATCTTAGTGTGTGAATCACAAAAGGTTAGTATGCAGGTTCAGCAAGTAATTAAGAAGACAAATAGAATGTTATAATTTCTTGCAAGAGGAATTGAATACAAATGTAGGGAGGTTATGCTTCAGTTGTATAGGACATTGGTGGGACCACATCAGGAGTATTGTGTACAGTATTTGTCTCCTTATTTAAGGAATGATGTAAATGCATTGGAAGCAGTTCAGAGAAGGTTTACTACACTAATTCCAGGAATGGACAAGTTGTCTTATGAGGGAAAATTGGACAGGCTAGGATTGTATCCACTGGTGTTTAGAAGATTAGGAGGTGATTTGATTGAAACATATAAGATCCTGAGGGATCGTGACAGGGTGGATGTGAAGAGGATGCTTACTCTTGTCAGAATGACGGGAGTCATTGTTTAAAAATAAGGGGTCGCCCATTTAAGATGGAGATGAAGAGATATGTTTTTCTCATAGAGGGTTGTGAGTCTCTGAAAATCTCTTCCTCAAGAGTAGAAGAGTCTTTGGATATTCTTAGGACAGAGCTAGATAGATTCTTGATAAGTAAGGAGATGAAATTTTATGGGGGTAGTGGGGAATGTGGAGAAATCAGATCAGTTATGTTCTTATTGAATGGTGGCGGTGTAGGCTCAAGGACCAAGTGCCCTACTCCTGCTCCTAATTCATATGTTGTATGTTTGCAGGTCCAGCAAGCAATTAAGAAAACAAATGGCACATTGGCTTTTATTTCAAGGGGATTGGAATGCAGAATAAATAAGTCTTGCAACAATTGTATATGACTGTGTTGAGACCACACCTAAAATACTGTAAGCAAGTTTGGTCTCCATATTTAAGGAAGCATATACCTGCATTGACAGCAGTGCAGTGAAGGTGCACTAGATTGGTTCCTGGGATGAGAGGCTTGTCCCTTGACGAGAGGTTGAGGCAATTGGGTTGATATTCTCTGAAGTTTAGAGGGATGAGAGATAAATCTCATTGAATTGTTAAAGATTATGAAGGGGCTTGACAGAGTAGATACTGAGAGATTGTTTCCCCTGACTGGGGACCTAGAGCAAGGGACACGTTCTCAGGATAAGGACAGGGTCATTTTGGACTGAGAGGAGGAGAAATTTCCCCAATAGAAGATGGGAATCTTTGGAATTCTCCGCCCCAGAGGATTATGGATTCATCATCAGTGGATATACTTAAGGCTGAGATAGGCAGATTTTTGATCTCTAAGGGAATCAAGGGATATGGGCAATGGGTGGGAAAATGGAGTTGAAGCCCAAGACCAGCCATGACAGTATTGAACATGATCGATGTTGCAGGTTCGATGGGCTGTAGTCTTCCTCTGCTACTAGATCTTATCTTCTTATGCTCACTGGCAGTGCAGCAAATTTGAAATCTGGTTCATCTTTCCTCACACCCTCTGAGGTGAGCAATCGCAGGGTTGAGGTCCAGAGTGTAGGCAGCGGGTGGGTTTTGCTCCACCCCTGTCCTCTAGGTCTCCCAGGAAACATTGGACTCTGAATGTTTATAGGCTGCTGGTTCTACAATATGGCCACTCAGTGTGAGGGAGGAGAGCTTTAATTCATAAATTCACATAAATTACCGTGCTAATGATTTTGTTTACTGTTTCTGTGAGTTTAACTACAATGAGTGGCTTACCTGTGTTTTTCCATACTTAATGTGACTGAGAAGTAGGCAATATTGAAAAGATTATCTTCACTTTTAGACAACTTCAGGCAGTGCATATAGTCAAACAGTACAATCGAGTTTAATGTTAAAGGAAAATAGACAAAGCCTTGTGACGGGCAGCGAGGGAACATGTGCCAAATTCCCCTTCTACCATTCCAAGGGCAGAACTCCACATGCCAGGAGTAAAATAATAATTTGTAAAATAATCGGGATGGGGGGGGATGGAGAATCTGGAGGGTGTCAAATTAAAGCCATCGGGATTTTCCACTCCCACCAATATGAATGGAATTTTGAAAGGCTCACTTATTTTTAAGCCCCATCCCCTCCATGTTGGGGCCATAAAATGCAGCTTGGGAATGTCCAATACTGCCCATCATGATGGATTGGGAATTCCGCTGAAGGCCGGCGTGAAACCGATTTGCATCCGACTAATGGGATGCAGGTGAAGGCCTGACTGAAATCTTCCTCTCGTGCCCAATTCTCTGCGACACTAGCTGGAAAACACACTGGTGCAGAATACATCTGGATGTGCAGATACCGGAATTACCTGAAGGAGGCCTAGGGCTGCCTATGGAGTTCCTAATGGAGGCTGCCAGTGACCCTTGACCCTGAAGCCCCACAGTGGTAGGCGGGGGCTGCGGGGGCATCTATCAAGTGGATCTTCCAGCTTCAGAAGAGTTTGATCTTCCAGTATCAGTGTGTTCCTGGAGATCCATGTCCTTTCTTCAGAAGGCCATCTTATATTTTAATGGTGGCCAGCGTGTTAAGACACCTCTTTCATATATGGCACCCAGATATGACAGCGATATATGCCCCATCAAACCCGCCCTGCCACAGAAGATGGTGCAAAACTTCCAGATGCATAAATAATGACATCTGGGATGGAAAATACAGCATGGTTTCCCTTCGGCCTCTGCAACAGGAAATACTCCCTGTCCATGGGACTTTGTCCCTATGGAGGAATTCTGCCCAACCTTTGTGTGCAAAACAAAAGCTGCAAGAATTCCACCCAAACCAAGTGCTTGTTTCTCATTAACCTTGAGACTCCAGCTTTCATTTAAAAAATGTCTGCCTCTTGAGGGCCATGTCTGCACAGACTTTCACAACCTCTCGTATCCAGTATTCTTCATGGCGTGGTATCCACTAACATCTAACAAACACTCTTTTCAGCAAAGGTCACTGGATATTACTCAGGTTTGGGAACAGTGGCTGAGTTCACACCCTACTAGTTCCAGAATACTAGACTGATTATACTAATCAGTTGCTGCTGGTTAACTCAGCACAGACCAAGAATTGAGTCAATGATGTGACCAAGTGTCACAGAAGGCAGTGCCTTCTTTGCCTATAGTGCTCGCTAAAGTTTTGCATTGTTATCAAAACTGAAGTTATTGAAATAGATGAAAGTAATATCTGGTTTATCAAACTTTTATTTGGATGGAGATTTGATCTTTCTCCTTAAGTACTTTTATAAAACAGTACACTGGTATTATTTTGATCCTTTTAAAGCTTCTGTTTCAATAAAGTTACAAGACTTTCAAAGTGCAAAATATGAGCCTCTCTGAATTATAACAGAGCAGCCTCTCAAAGTGATTACCACTGTCAGTTCTTTTTCAGCTACCATTTCACTACAGTTTTTGTTCATTCATGTCCTTGCAGGGTGGCCTTCCAGGATTACTGACCTTCCAACACATAAACCATCCCGTGAGCAAACAAAGGAAAGTGCAGGAAGAAACTGAGCAAATGTTTCCCAAGGTAGGTGCCAAACCCACTTGCCCAGTGCTCCCTATTTAGCAGTGTTTTTCAACAGCAGACACACCGCCCAGTGTTAGATTTAATACTTCTTTTCCTCTCCAGCTAATTAATTGTTGTCACCTAAAGTGAGTAGGTGCTGGAAGCATAGCTGTTTTATACAACTCACAAGAGGGAGATGGACGCTCATTGTCATGGGGGAAATCCAGCATGAGGCATTCCTTTCTGCAGTCAAGATATAAAGACCGTTAACACATTGGATTCTCAGCTGAGGTAATACATTTGCAAAACCCAAGACGAACAAAAGAAAAATCGGTAGGAAGATGAAAAAAACGCCATTTCACACTGTCAGTGGAAGCATAGAACTACATAGGCATTCTGGGATTGATGAAGTTATTTGAAAATATTTCTTCACACGCTACTGTCAAAGTCAACTCAGTCCTACAGGAGCACGGTTATATTGGAGAGTCGGTAAACATAGAGTGTAACTTGGCGGTCAGCAGAACTGCAAGAGGCATTACTCACTGGCCAGTTATAGTCTTTGGCACTGACAGCTGCGAAGTTAGCATCTATAAGTTTCCCAATAAATGTGCAGTGAAGATTTATAGAGGGCAAGGCCAGCACTCATTTGCTGAAAAATTCGAGCCAGCCATTCTTTTTGAATGCTTTTGCAATATGGAACAGATAGTAACAGCAAAAGAAGGAGTTTGCAATAACTATTTTTCAGCTACAGGTCCCAATTCATTATTCCTATTGTTAGGAGAGCAGGGGTTGGATTCTCCGGTTCCCCAGCCGTGTGTTTCTCGGTACCGCCATTCGCTGGCAACGGAATTCCCTCTTCCCGCTGCTTGTCAATGGGATTTCCCATTGAAGTCACCAAACACTGCCAGGAAACCCGAGGGCGGCAGGATGTCCTGCCAGCGGGAAAAGCATTCCAGCCTAGGGATTCAACTTGTGCATGGGGGCGGGGGGGACACACACAGAATTCAGGAGCTTTGCCTGTTTCTTTCTGCCTTGTAATTCCAGCATGCTCTTCTGTATCAAATAGCAGAGAGTATTTTCTGCAATAGTTTCATTAATGCTAGAATATTTTAAATAGCCATCTGACAGAGTAGTATTGCATTTGCATCAGGTTTACTCGATTGCACCACGCCTGCAGCCCTGGATCATGTGCAAGATTCTCTGGTCTCCTCGTACTGTGTTTCTCGGCGATGGGAGGTGGCCTGCCATTGGCCAGCGGCAGGAGGTGGCCCGCCATTGGCTGGTGGCGGGACCTTCTGTTCCCGCTGCTGTGAATGGGATTTCCCATTGAATCCGCCCACACCACCGGGAAACCTGCAGTGGGGGTATGCCATCGGCGGGACTGGAAGATTCCGCCATCATCATCAGCCAGAAGATCTCACCCCATATCAACAGGCCTTGACACATCTACTTGCCAATGACTGAGCTACTTCTGTCTATTCTGGATCAACAGGACAGAGATTTGGGGCAAGATTTTTCAGTTGGGGTTGGGACGTTGATGTCTGGATCAAATGCAGATTCTGACCCCACACCAAAGTGATTTTTGCTGGGTTGGCCAGTTAGTCTGCAAAAGGCCCGAATGTTGTCCAACTAAGGACAGTGGGCATGCTTTTGTAGTTGGAGGGCCAATAGGAGTCCCTCCCTCTAGCACTGAAGTAGCTGCAGCCTGCTATTGCAGTTAAGGGAGAGAGAGTGCTTCTAGTTTGAGACACCCTCTTAACACTTTTGAAATATTTGAAATTAAAAATGGCCGAAGCCCACCATTGTAACCCTCCACATTGTGGCCTCTGGCTGTAGCTGAAGCTGTGTACAGTGGTTGTGGGAGGGGCCTCAAAGTGATCCTGAAGCACCGGTCTTCCGAATATGCCACTGGTCAGCTGTAAGCAGCCGGCATGTTCCTGATGCCATGGGGTTCCAGCAGGTCAACTGGTAAAATTCCACCTCCAATCGATGGACTTAATGAAAAAATGAAAATCGCTTATTGTCACGAGTAGGCTTCAATGAAGTTACTGTGTAAAGCCCCTAGTCGCCACATTCTGGCGCCTGTTCGGGGATTGAACCGTGCTGCTGGCCTGCCTTGGTCTGCTTTAAAAGCCAGCGATTTATCCCAGTGTGCTAAACTAGCCCCTAATTGGCCTTTAATTGTATTTGGTCACAGGTGACAGGGTGGCGCAGTGGTTTGCACTGCTGCTGACAGTGCTAGGGTCCTGGGTTCGATCACGGCCCCGGGTCACTGTCCTTGTGGGGTTTGCACATTCTCCCCGTGTTTGCGTGGGTTTCACCCCCACAACCCAAAGATGTGCAAGTTAGGTGTATTGGCCATGCTAAATTGCCCCTCAATTGGAAAACATGAATTGGGTACTCAAAATTTATTTTAAGAAAAAAAAATTTGTGTTTGGTCACAAGCATCTGTTTGCTGTTGGGAGCAATTACTTTTAAAAAAAAGATGTACATCAAAAGCAGGTGAGAAAGCAGGTGGAGTATAACTTAAGAGCACATGGTTAACAGAATCAGAGCTTGGCTAGTTCAAAATGTCCCAAATCATTGGGCACTATCCAAAAGTGAATGTCTCACCTTCAAACAAGCTACCATTGTCAGCTGCTCAGTGGGGGGGAAACAGAAGACTTATCAAAAAAATACTGCCACCTTCTCATGATGATTCACTGTAATTTTATGGGCTGTGAGGAGGCAAATTTGACACCAATCACTTAAAAAGCAGCCAACAGCTGTTGGGAGGGATGGGGGTGGAGGGAAGGGGGTGGGGGGCGGTGAGGGAGACAGGGAAGTGATCTGAGGAGGAAGAAAAGATCATGAAGATTCACTTTTAGCTTTGATGTTTACAATAGGCTGAGCCTAACCACCCAATTAAAAAAAAGTCCCTCAGCCTTCCTATTTATTTTTTCTACAAGTTATTACCTCCATGCGGATTTAGGTTAGGATTTCCTAACCTAAATTGTGTCTCATACTTCCTGCAGCAAACTCTGAGAGAAACATGTTTCCCTCACTGAAGGGGCTGGTATTGTTTATTGTGTTGGTGATGTATTTTCAGACCAAGGTCTGAGCCTACTGAAACAATTTCTCACAGGGCAAGGTCAAGATACTTTGACTCCCTTGCAGCATCTTGACCAGCAGCTGAGCATTTTTGATGTCGAAAGGATTCAGTTGTTGGGAGAAAAATGGCCTTCTTGGTTCTGGATTCTTATGTTTTCCAAGAAGATTAAGGAGCAGCCCAAAGTCTGAACTGATAATTTGCATTTCAACAAGAGGGCATGCAAAGCAATGTGACAGTATTTTCAGGAAGCAGATATACTTTTCAGTGCGAATTAATAAGTTGACTGGCAGAAACTACAGTTATAGGAATAAAATCATGGCAACACTGCTGTTGCTTTCAGAACAACACAAACATTTGGGCAGCACAGTAGCACAGTGGTTAGCACAATTGCATCACAGCGCCAGGGTCCCAGGTTCGATTCCCGGCTGGGTCACTGTCTGTGCGGGGAGTCACGTTCTCCCCGTGTCTGTGGGTTTCCTCCGGGTGCTCCAGTTTCCTCCCACAGTCCAAAGATGTGCAGGTTAGGTGGATTGGCCATGCTAAATTGTGCTTAGTGTCCAAAATTGCCCTTAGTGTTGGGTGGGGTTACTGGGTTATGGGGATAGGGTGGAGCTGTGGGCTTGGGTAGGGTGCTCTTTCCAAGAGCTGGTGCAGACTCGATGGGCTGAATGGCCTCCTTCTGCACTATAAATTGTATAATTTGATTTTGTTACTATTTATTGTACTACTTCCTTTTTCTTTCTGGTAGTTTATTTTAAACTTTCCGCTTGCTGTGTATATATCAGAAAAATGTAAACCACGGCTCTGGGTCACTGTCCGTGTGGAGTTTGCACATTCTCCCTGTGTTTGCGTGGGTTTCGCCCCCCCAACCCAAAGTTGTGCAGGCTAGGTGGATTGGCCATGCTAAATTGCCCTTGAATTGGAAAAAATGAATTGGGTACTCTAAATTTATAAAAAAAATGTAAACCAAAATTTAATTCAATTCAACTCAGTTCAAATTTTATTGTCCATTCGAAATTAATTGCTGGTTCATTAAACATCAGGCAAGAAAAAATAAATAATGGAAAAAGAAAACAACATCACAGTGAGTAACATAAAATCCCATGTCGGCGCAGTGCAACGCAATCTTGTCTCTAGGTACACAAATAACACACAAATTCCTCGGATGGAATTCCTCGGTGAGGGTGGGAGTTCTCACGAGAATCGGGAAGCGCGATTCTCGGCGGAGAGGCCACGGCTGCCAGTTTCTTCAATAATGGGGCTATGTCCCCACGCCCGCCAGAAAACTGCAGCACATCACTCCGGTCATTTTTCTAAAATGTGCGGGGTGATTCTCCATTTTTAAGGGGCTTGCAGGGCCCTGGCGTGCGCTGCGCAGCTCCTGCTGCCGATACGGGGCCCTGCACTTCTGGACCATGCGCGCGGTGGCTGTCTGCGGCGCCGGCCCCGCACGACATGGCGCACCCACACAGCGGGCCGCGCCGAAGAAGTAGGCCCCCCTCCTAGATTGCACGTGCCCACCGATTGGTGGCCCCGATCTCGGGCCTGGCCGCCATGGAGGCCCCCCCCCCCCGGAGACTGATCCCCTCGCCCCCTGCCAGGGCGGCCACCGTGGCCGCGATCCGTGCTCCTGCCGGGTGTAACCATATGAGAACCGCGCCAATGGGAACTCGGCTGGTCGACCGCGGAGAGTAACTGCGGGGGCCTCTTTCAACGGCTCCCGACCGGCGCCGGAGAATCGCACGACCGCGTCACGGGTCCAATGCCCCATTCTCCACCCCCGCGCCAGGCTCGATTGCGGCGCGGAGTATCCCGCCCCACGTTTCCCGATTTTCCCTGCCCCTTGCTGATGATGTTGCGCGATTCACGCCCTAAAGGGCATGAACATTGTTTTAATAAATCTGAATTCATTTCAATGTACTTAGTGCCACCGCTGTTTTCCGTGACAATAACACTTTGCCAAATTCTAGTAAAATTCACCCTCCTCTTGGCAAGAGGGCTGGGAGAGGTGTGGTAGGAAATTGAAAGTTTTCCAAGACATGAGGACAATGGACTCAGAGCAGCATAAACAAATGAAGATAAAATAAACAAAGGAAACCGAGGAAAAACTACACGGGGTGAATGGCACCAAAAACACCTATAGAAATCTGAATTCTAATCCATTTTATGGAACAACAGGATCGATCTTGACACTGTGTAGCAGTGCAAAATGCATGATAATGAATTAACAGCCAAAATCAAATCAGTGAGAATGACGAATTGGAGGGTATAAAAAAAAGCTGTCAATTCACTCATTTTACAGTATTACACTGTTAGCACTGTTGCTTCACGGCTCCAAGGTCCCAGGTTTGATTCCCACTTGGATCACTGTCTGTGCGGAGACTGCACATTCTCCCCATATCTGCGTGGGGGGGCAGCACGGTGGCCTAGTGGTTAGCACAGCTGCCTCACGGCGCTGAGGTCCCAGGTTCGATCCCGGCTCTGGGTCACTGTCCGTGTGGAGTTTGCACATTCTCCCCGTGTCTGCGTGGGTTTCGCCCCCACAACCCAAAAAATGTGCAGAGTAGGTGGATTGGCCACGCTAAATTGCCCCTTAATTGGAAAAAATAATTGGGTAATCTAAATTTAAAAAAAATAAAAATAAATAAATATCTGCGTGGGTTTCCTCCGGGTGCTCCGGTTTCCTCCCACAGTCCAAAGATGTGCAGGTTAGATGAATTGGACATTCTGAATTCTCCCTCAGTGTATCCGAACAGGTGCCGGAATATGGCGACTCGGGGATTTTCACAGTAATTTCATTGCAGTGTTAATGTAAGCCTACTTGTGGCAATAATAAATATTATTATTACACGGCGCGTTTCCCTTCAAGTCACCTGGCGGGCCAACAATTGATTTGTCCATCCGCTGGCAGCTGGAGGGTTCAAAGGTCCTTGCGCAATATTGAAATACCAGCCCAGCACAATCATATCATTCTCTTCAGCCCACCTGCCTTCACCAGACTGTGCAGGATGTCAACAACCCTCCAACCTCCTCGCAGCCTCAGCTCACATTCCAACCTAGGCCACATTTTGGACCAATCTAGCGGTGGCTGCATGAGTCCCGCAGCAGTGCTGTCCACATTTTTAAAAATATAAATTTAGAGTACCCAATTATTTTTGTCCAATTAAGGGGCAATTTAGAGAGACCAAACTACCTACCCTGCCCATATTTGGGTTGTGGGGGCAAAACCAACGCACACACGGGGAGAATGGGCAAACTCCACATGGACAGTGACCCAGAGCCAGGATCGAACCTGGGACTTCAGTGCCATGAGGCAGCAGTGCTAACCATTGCACCACCGTTCTGTCCTAGTGTTGTCCACATAGATATTGGAGTGCAGCACCAGGGGAAAAGAGACCCCTGGACTTTCCAATTCCAGCGCAATACTGAACTGAGACAGTGACACAAGAGGGCCCATGGGTCTAACAGTGCTGTCCAGAAAGATCAGCATGAACTGGTCTGCCCTGGCAGGGTGGTGTAAGCGCATCAAGAGCAGTGCAGCACTATGGCAGAAAGGCTTTTCTGCACACACCTTGAAATCTCTGGCAAATCGAGGACCGCCTTGTGCATGTTACTGTTTATCAATCGGGTTCTGGACTGATGTAATTTCCTGCTGGCATGAATGACACAAGATTGGAAACCCTGATGAGGTGCCGACGGGCAGCTGTTTTAATGAACATTCTGAGATGCAAATAAATGTGAATGGCATTCACGCCACCAGCCAGCAGGAAGACCGGCCAACCATTAACCTGCCATTCAAAGAACTCCATTCCAGGTTCAGCGGGACCATCACCTTGACGAGCACTGGGAGTGGGTATTCTTCTCCATACCCTTGTGGTTCCAGGTGCGCCATGATATGGCAGATATGCTATACAGTCTCCCTGGTTAACTGGAGTCTTCTCCGACAAGGCTGGTCTGACAGGCCCTCGAATGTCAGGTGCTGCCGGTACAAACGGGTCCTGATGCAGCACTGCATTCCCTCCTCCTCCTCAGCCTGTTGGGTGGCTGGCTCTCCATCCTCACCGTCTGACTCTTGTTCCTCTGGGGCGGGCTCCGCTGCTGCTGGGTACTAACTGAGCAGCTCCTGCTCATGCAGCCTCATGGTGTCCGCAGGGCTGGGGCGGCCTGGCAGATGCCAACCACTCCTGGTTCGATGCCGAATTCCATTGTCTGCAAGGAGTAAAGAGCGGACATGTTAGCAGAGCGGTTACCCTATGCCTAACCAGATCCACCAGGCTGCACTGTGGCCCACAACTACATTTCAGGGTGGGGGAGGGGGTAGTGACGCTCCGTGCAACCATGGGCCATGGTGGTTGATCAGTGGGCTGCGCAGCTGGATGGCTACTTTCCAGGCTGCAGCAATGGAAGTCGATGCCTGGACACTCCGGTCCTGGACGGACACTACCCCCCCCCCCCCCCCCCCCCCCCCCGGACACATCCCCTATTCACTACCCAGTACATTGCACCCCCCCACCATGGCCGATCCCCTAATCATCTCCCCCCCCCCCCCCCCCCCCCCCCCCCAACGTCCTGGCTGATGCCCCCCTGCCAGCGACAGGGCAGGCAGCCCACCACTGCACTTTTGGGAACATGCCGCTCCTCCTCTCTTTTATCCAGCAGCCACAGTGCCCGTTTCCCGGTTTTAAATACCACAAATGAACCACACTGTCGGTAATTCTGCCCAGCAGAGGTGGAGCACCACGGGAGGCTGGGAGAATGTCGGGTCGGGCCCAATTATGATGATGGCAACGGTCTTTATTGTACATTTTGCATGCCCATGCTGGCGTACGGTGTGGAACACATTCATGCCACTGTCGAGGCACCTGAGCATGGCATTCCGTTGGGCACCCGGCGCCAGCCTTGATTTTTGGCTGATGCGAGGGGTGTTACAGGGGGGCACTATCTAGCAGGCCGAGTCCACGTGCGGGCGGCGCCATGTTGTACGGCGCAGTCGCTGCTGTGCACATGCACAGCCACAGACACGGCAATTCTCCATCCATATCTGCAGGTAAAGCTGGGGGCTTTATGAGGCGCGGCTGCTAGCCCCCACCAGGCGTAGCATCGCGCCGACTTTCTCATTGTAAAACTGTACACTTCCTCCAGACATAGCCTCAGAATCAACCCCATAGTCTCCCAAACGGAGAATCCATCTCATAGATTGGGAGTTTTCGGCCCCCCTCCATGGCGTGTTTTCCGGTGGTGGAAGCTGCTCGCCATTAGCCACCGGCGAATTTTGCGAATGCAGCTGATGTCTATGGCGGTTCACCTGGCTGGCCTATCCTGCCACCGGGGTACCTGTTGCAGGGGGTCGCCTTTTGCGGGTCCGGATGATCCAGTCAGAGGAAGGGCCATTTAATAGGCCACAACCGTGTCTGAGCCAAGTTGGTCAAAAGAAAACTTGGTTTATTGCAAAGCAATTATATGTACGATAAACATCAGATTCCAGCTGGATCTGTTCCGTAGCTGGCCAACTTAATACAGATCTCAGACATGAATGCCCTTGGATCCCCGCCCCCTCACCAGGAGAGCTCGTATTTGGCGAGACTCATGGGGAGACTGATAGCTCCAACCCCATAGGCCTCGTGCAGGTTATAACATCCCCCTCCCCCAAAATCTGAAGACACTTCTGCCAACTGCGGAGCAGGAGGCGCCAGACTCTCTTCACCCATGGCTGTGCTTCCTGCACTCTCAGTGCTCGATCAGGTGGTGTACAGCTGGACGGTGAATGTCGCTTCCATTCGGAATGCAGTGGTGGATGCACTGTCTGAGGCTATTGTACTGCCTGCTCCCTGCCGGAGGCTTCTGATGCCTGGGTCTCCATTCCAGCATTCGTTTTTTCGACCTCTGTCATTTTGGCAACTTTACCCATTTGGGGTAATGCTGAAGCTTCTACTGGCAACGGATTTGGTTCGACTGTAAATTTCTTCTGCCGAGGAATTTTTCGCAAGTCTGCTCTTGTGCCGGGCAGCACGGTGGTGCAGTGGTTAGCACTGCTGCCTCACGGCACCAAGGTCCCAGGTTCGATCTCGGCCCTGGGTCACTATCCGTGTGGTGTTTGCGTGGGTTTCGCCCCCACAACCCAAAGATGTGCAGGGTAGGTGGATTGGCCACGCTAAATTGCCCCTTAATTGGAAAAAATGAATTGGGCAGTGTAAATTTATTTTTAAAACAATAAATTAAAAAATTCTGCCCTTCTGGACATGATGTGAGCGAGGTGCTTTGTCATGATGCGACCTTGTGCCTCAACTTGATAAGATACTGGCCCTGTCTGCCTGAGATCCACTGGGTACCATCTGCAAAGTTGCAAACACGTGACGATTAGTTGCTTGGTCGGATCATAGTGTGCCAACAAGTAGAGAAGATCAATTTTTTTTTCACCTGAGTGAATGCTTCTTCCTGTTGCTTTCTCCACACCCATTCCTGTTTCTAACTCAAGAGGTGGTGTGGTCACATGATCATGTGTTAACATGGTCGTGAGGCCAGTAATTAACTTACCGTAATAGTTCATCAATCCCAAAAAAGACTGCTACTCCGTGGAGTTTTCAGGTGTAGGGGTTTGCTGAATTGCCTGTTCTTTCTCCACGTCTGGGTATAACCCCTCAGTCGCCACACTTGGTAGCCTAGGTACACCACTATGTACAGAACACGCATTTTTCACTCCGCAGGCAAACGCGGAGAAACGACAGAAAACCCCATCCAAATGACTTCAATGTTTCTGTTCAGTTGCCCATGTGACTAACGCATTGTCCAGATATGCTGCCACTTGTGGCAAACCTCAGTATATTTTCCATTACACGTTGGAATATGGCACAGGCCAACAACACTCCAAAGGGTGTACTCGTACAAGCCTCTATGGGTGTTTGTAGTGATGTATTTACATGAGGCAGGGTCCAACTTAACTGCAAGTACACATGGCTCATATCACATTTTATAAATGTGTGTCCATCGGCCAATTTTGTGTCTAGGTCTTCGATATGGGGCATTGGATAACGATCCAGCCAGGAGGCCCTGTTGTCTGTCAACTTATAGTCCCCACGGACCTCTGGTGACGGCCATGGAGCAAGTGGTCACACATTTTTTTGGGGCCTCACGGTAGCATGGTGGTTAGCATCAATGCTTCACAGCTCCAGGGTCCCAGGTTCGATTCCCGGCTGGGTCACTGTCTGTGTGGAGTCTGCACGTCCTCCCCGTGTGTGCGTGGGTTTCCTCCGGGTGCTCCGGTTTCCTCCCACAGTCCAAAGATGTGCGGGTTAGGTGGATTGGCCATGCTAAATTGCCCGTAGTGTAAGGTTAATGGGGGGATTGTTGGGTTACGGGTATACGGGTTACGTGGGTTAAGTAGGGTGATCATTGCTCGGCACAACATCGAGGGCCGAAGGGCCTGTTCTGTGCTGTACTGTTCTATGTTCTATGTTCTATTTGGCAGCTCCAGCTCGAGGCGTTTTTTCCCGATTTTTTTGCCGTTTGTAGGGTAGATGGTTTGCTGAAAAAAGGTGCAGGGGTGACTGGAGAAAGTGAAACTCCCCTGGTGAGGCTGTTGGATGGATCCACGGACCAGAAGTGGGCCAAGAAGAAGGGAACAGCTGGAGCAAGAGAATCTTTGTATGCCATCGGTCAAGATAACGGAGGGTAATGGGCCTGCCTGCCTGCCCTGTGGTCGACGGAGCAATTGGTGTACTTCTTAAACAAGATGTACAGCCAGCAGAGGAGCGAAGACCATGAGGACCTAGCTAAGGTGGTGGAACCACTAAAAGTGGGAATTGACCGTGTAGAACACAGGGTGGAGTCCCAGGGCCAGGCTCTTCAGAAAGTGGAGGAGGCGGTGGGGGAGCACCGGGAGCAGCTTGCCTCATTGGCGGCTGATGTATTGCGGGAGACTCTGAAGCGGTTAAAGGAGAAGGTGGAGGACCTGGAGAATTGCTCCTAGAGTCAGAATTTAAGAACAGTGGGGACTGAAGGCATCGAGGGAGCGGACGGCGGCACGTATGTAGCCAAGATGCTGGAGAGGTTGATGGGGGAGGGGGCCTTTGACCGGCCCCTGGAAGTTGACCGAGTGCACAGGGCGCTGATGAGGGCGATGCATTTCCACTAGTTCCTGGATTAGGAGAAGATATTAAGATGGGCGAGGCAGACGATGAGGAGCACCTGGGAAGGGAATGAGCTTCGGGTGTACCAGGACCTGGGTGCGGACCTGGTGAAGAGGAGAGCCGGGATCAATCGGGTGAATGCTTCCCTCTTTAAGAAGGGGGTGAAGTTGGAATGCTGTACCTGGCCCGCCTCACTGTGATTTGTAACAGCCGAGAACACTATTTTGGAATGCCAGAGGAGGCGATAGAGTTTTTGAAGACAATGGACTAGCGGGAGAACACTGAACTTTGGAGGAGGTGTGAAGAGATATTTGCTTTTTATGTCGTTTCATTTGTTGGTTGTTGGAGAACTTTTCTCCTTTGAGATGTTTTGTTGGGTTTGGTGGCAAGATACTTGGGGAGCGTCGAGGGTGCGGTCACTTTTTTTCTTGATTCATTGCTGTTTGCTCTATGGAGGTATGTGAGAGGGGGGTGAGGGGAATCAGTGTGAGCTAGGAGGCTTAGTAACCTAGGGCGGGGGCTGCCAGGCTAGCTAGCTAACAGGAGCATATTGGGGGTGGCCAGGTGGTTAGCGCAGTAGAGGGGTTGTTGTTTTGTTCGGGGGGAGGGGGGAGCTGCTGACAAAGGTGTTGTTGGTGTGGTGTAACATGGGAGGGAGTGGTGACGGTGGACATCCGAGGGTGGGCCTGCAGGGTCGCATGACACGGGTCGGGGGTTCGCCAAGAAAGGATATGAGGGCAGCACGGTGGCGCAGTGGGTTAGCCCTGCAGCCTCACAGCGCCGAGGTCCCAGGTTCGATCCTGGCTCTGGGTCACTGTCTGTGTGGAGTTTGCACATTCTCCCCGTGTTTGCGTGGGTTTCGCCCCCACAACCCAAAGATGTGCAAGCTAGGTGGATTGGCCACGCTAAATTGTCCCTTAATTGGAAAAAATGAATTGGGTACTCTAAATTTATTTAAAAAAGAAAGAAAAAAAAGAAAGGATATGGTTGATCAGCAGGGGGGGGGGGTTCCCCCTGACCAGGATGGTCACATGGAATGTGAGAGGGCTGAATGGGTCAGCCAAACGGTCGCGTGTGTTCACGCACCTGAGGAGTTTGAAGGCGGACGTGGCTTTTTGGCAAGAAGCACATCTGAAGATCGGGGATCAGACAAGGTTAAGGAAAGGGTGGGTAGGGCAAGTCTTTAACTCGGGGTCAGACATGAAGATGAGGGGGATGGCGGTGCTGGTAAACAAGCGGGCGGCGTTGAGGTTAAAATCATTGTGGCAGATTTGGGGGGAAGGTTTATGATGGTAAGTTGGAAGCTGGAGGGGATGCCAGTAGTTTTGGTTGTTTATGCCCCAAACTGGGACAATGTGGAGTTTATGAGGTGGGTGCTGGGGAAGATCCCAGATCTGGACTCACACTGGTTGATTATGGGGGGATAATTTAACATGGTCATTGAAGCAGTTTTGGACTGGTGGAACCCAAGGTCGGGGAGGGTTTCGGCCGTGGCGAGGCAGCCTATGGGGCAGGGGGGGAGGGTGAGGGGTGGACCCATGGAGATTTGGGAGGCTGAGGGCAAAGGATTTCTCGTACTTCTTGCATGGATACAGGTATTCGCAAATTAATTTTTTCGTGGTGGACAAACGCTGCTGGCGGGGGTCATCGACTCAGGGTACTTAGCGGGTGTGGTGTCGGACCACGTGCCACACTGGGTTGATCTGTGAGTGGACTGGTCGGGGGGGGTCACAGCACCTGCACTGGAGGCTGGAAATGGGGCTACTGTTGGATGAGGATGTGGATGAGGGCTGCCATCTGGAGGTATGTGGAACTGAATGATACAGGGGAGGTCTCAGCCGCCACTCTATGGAAGGAACTCAAGACAGCGGTTAAGGCGGAGTTCATCTCACTCTGGGCGCACAGGGAAAAGGAGGAGCTAGCAGAGGTGGCAAGGCTGGTGGTTCAAATTCTGCGGGTTGATAGGAAGTATCCGGAGACCCCAGTGTTTTGTTCTCTGTTTTCCTTTACCTGGATGGCTTGGATGCGTAGTGTTGAACAAAGAACAACAAGCTTTGTTAATGAACAAAACTAATCTAAACCAGCTCAGCCACCCATGACGGTAGCTAGGATGAGTAGATTTTTTGAGGGGGTAGAGGATAGGTCAGGAAGTGGGTAGTGGGGGGGAGGGGTCGGTGTGGGGGCAGATGGAGGCAGCCTCTTGTAGGGGAATGAGTTTAGGAGCACTGTTGATGGTGCTTCTGCCATTCTCGCTGGCCAGGGACTCGCCGAGCCTAGTGGTGGTGGCAGCCCTGAGGGTATGGGGGCAGTGGCGGTAGCATCTGAGGCTGGAAGGGGCCTCAGCGTGGACACCGATTTGCGAGAAGCACAGGTTTGTACTGGAGGGGCAGGACGCGAGTGGGTGGTGCAAGGGGAGGCCTGCAAAGCATGCTCACATGTTCTGGGCATCTCCAAAACTGAAGGGGTTCTGGTAGAGGCTCGCGGACGTAATGTCCGAGGTGTTGAGGGTGAAGGTGGTCCCGAGTCCAGAAGTAGCGATATTCGGAGTTGCGATATTTGCCCCAGGGAGCGAGAAAGGCTGCTGTCCTGGCCTTTGCCGCCTGATAGCCCGGAGAGGGAATTTGCTTGGGTGGAGGGACCCGGAGACATCGAAACAGGGGGTGTGGGTGAGAGACTTGGCGGAATTCCAAAGGTTGGAGAAAGTCAAGTTCGTCTTGAGAGGTTCAGTCGATGGATTTGTCCAGAGGTGGAAGCCATTCATCGTCTCCTTTAAGGAGGATTGAGGTCTCAGCAAATGGAGGGGGGGGGGGAAGGAAAAGGATGTGTTAATGGCAGTTGAAATTGGGACTTTAGCTGATAAAAAGCTTGTTGTATTAAAACTGCATAGGCAATTTGCGCATCCATCTCTTCGGAGGCTGGAAAATTTATTAAAGGGTGCAGGGGTAAGGGATGAAGACTATACTAAGCTGATAGAACAGGTTAGTGATCGCTGTGAGGTTTGTAGGAAGTACAGAAGGACACCATCACGACCGATAGTTACCCTACCTTTGGCCAGGGATTTTAACGATATTTTGGCCACGGACCTTAAGATCTGGGATAAAGCTAACAATATATTTATTTTGCATTTGTAGATTTAGCAACCAGATTTAGTCAATCAACTATTGTACGAAGTAAAGAAAAGAGAGTAATTCTGGATCAAATTGTGGAAAAATGGATAGGGACAGGATAGGACCCACCGGCAAAATTCCTTACGGACAATGGGGGAGAATTTGCTAATGGTGAGTTTAGGGATATGTGTGAAAATGTGAATATCACAGTTATGAATACGGCTGCGGAAAGCCCATTTAGTAATTGTGTATGTGAAAGAAACCATGCTGTAATCAATTACATGGTCCGGAAAATTTTGGCAGATAGACCAAACTGCAAGTTAAATTCAGCTTTAGCATGGGCGGTACATGCAAAGAATTCATTGCAGATGGTTGGGGGCCATAGTTCTTATCAATTAGTGTTTGGTAGAAATCCTAAAATTCCATCCAATTTGGATGACCACCCTCCTTTGGAAGGGACTACAATTAGCTCTGCCTTTGCTGAGCATTTTAATGCATTACATAGCAGTAGAAAAGCTTTTTTGGAAGCAGAAGTCTCTGAAAGAATTCGCAGAGCTTTAAGGCATAATGTACAGCCATCAAATACCGTTTTTCAGCAAGGAGACATATATACTATGAGAGAGACAATTTTAATGAATGGAAAGGCCCAGGAAAGATCATAGGCATAGATGGCGAAACAATTATTTTGCAACATGGCAATCAAACTTATGAAGAAAATGAAAATGAAAATCGCTTATTGTCACGAGTAGGCTTCAATGAAGTTACTGTGAAAAGCCCCTAGTCGCCACATTATGGCGCCTGTCCGGGGAGGCTGGTATGGGAATCGAACCTTGCTGCTGGCCTGCTTGGTCTGCTTTAAAAGCCAGCGATTTAGCCGAGTTAGCTAAACCAGCCCCATAAATGAAAATCGTTTATTGTCACAAGTAGGCTTCAAATGAAGTTACTGTGAAAAGTCCCTAGTCGCCACATTCTGGTGCCTGCTCGGGGAGGCTGTTACGGGAATCGAACCGTGCTGCCAGCTTGCCTTGGTCTGCCTTCAAATCCAGGTTAATTCATCAAGGATAATGGGTACAGATTTCAAATTTTCAAATTTAGACAGAGCAGACAAACATGACGAGGAACCAGGGTCATCTGGTATGCACGTGTTACAGAACTATGAGGACCAGTTAACTGATATAGACAGGGTTTCTGTAGAGGAACACAATACTTCTGATGAATTAGAATAGGCCCTTTTTCCAAAAGGACAACTGCTAAAAGTTGGTACAACTTGCCTGAAGGGTCTAGTCAATGGAAGGATGCACCAGTTATTAGTAGAGCAGGGAAGGCCACTGGAAAGTATAAACATTGGTTGAATGAACAGCATTTGGGGAGAGTGTCAAGATAATGGATTGGGAACATGATGTTCAAAAATGGAGGGCTCAGAAACACAGTGACAGTTCAGATAGTACATCGGATAATGAACAGGTCCACAAGAAAGGGTTAAGAACTATTGAAAGGACATCCCACAGCAGACGGGAAAGGTCAAGATACCAGGCGGGATAGGGGATTGGATTGGATTGGATTGGATTTGTTTATTGTCACTTGTACCGAGGTACAGTGAAAAGTATTTTTCTGCAAACAGCTCAACAGATCATTCAGTACATGGAAGAGAAGGGAATTAAACAAAATTCAAGAAAAGACAAGAAAATACATGAGAATACATAATAGGGCAATACAAGATATACAATGTAGCTTTAGAATTAATTTTTGAAAGGTTAGAACGAGTATAAGTTAAGTTAAAAGTGTTGGGGAGAGCTTGCAGAGTCGCCTCGCTCCGGCGCCACCTTGACGTAGTTTGTCAAGGTTTCGGAACATGGGTAAGACTATAAATACAACTAGGAGTAGAAGCCCACATGCACGTGAGATTTTGGTGGCTTCCAATAAATTAGATGAAAAAGTTATAAAAGATGCCAAACAGCAAGAACTGCATAGTTGGAGTGAATTTGGGGTATACACGGAAGTACCGGATAGGGGACAAAGAGCTCTATCCCACAGATGGATTTGTACGGAAAATGTTGTTCCGGGTGGAACTTATAAGGCATAGGCCAGGCTTGTGGCAAGGGGATTTGAAGAAAACTTAGAAGATCAGGATTTAAGGGTGATGTTCGATCAATGACTCCAGAAGCGAGATTGGATGACAATTGAAGGCTTTATTGGACTAGATGTTTCCCCCAGCAGCGCAGGTACAGAATGCAGCTGCTAGGGTCTCACAGGCTCTTATACTCCGCCTTACTGGGCGGAACCAGCAGGCAGGCTTCACCAATGATATTGCTGTCTCAGGTACCTCCCACACCAATTGTCTTACAACATCAACCTGGGTACCGTATTACCCCTAATACCGACTACCACAAAGGGTAGATTCACCTACGGCAGGAAAGGTTATTTTAAAGATCTTCTTGGCTCTATTAGCCACAAAGGCATGGGAATGCACATCTATAGATATAAAAGCTGCCCTTTTACATGGGCATCAGCTTCAGAGAGACATTTTTCTCCATCCTCCTAAAGAGGCAGCTAACACAGAAGGGCTACTCTGGAAGTTGAACAAATGTGTATATGGATTAAATGATGCGTCTGGAGTTTGGTATTTTTTGGTAAGGTCATTTTTGTTAAAGTTAGGCTGTTGCCAGTTGAAAGCAGATCCAACAATGTTTTACTGGCACTATAAAGGAAATCTTTCTGGCATCTTTATGACGCATGTCGATGATATTTTGTGGGGTGGGGCTAGTGATTTTGAAACTATTGTAATCTCTGGTTTGAGGAAAGAATTCAGGGTTGGAAGTCAGGCTTCCGGTGCATTTAAATATATTGGACTGGAAATCGGGCAGACTAAGCTCGGGGCAACTTTACGTCAGCAATCTTATTTGGGGAGCATCAGCCCAATAGCAATTAGTCGTGGTTGGGTTTCACAAAAAGACGCAGTGGTTTCAAAGATGGAAAAAGAGCAACTGCAAAGTTTAATTGGGCAACTGAATTGGTTAGGTAGACAGATTAGACTGGATGCTAGTTTTGATGTCCTGGAATTGAGTACAAAAATGAATGATCCCAAAGTGGAAGACATAATAAGAGCAAATAAAGCATTGGTCAAACTAAAAATGCTGTGTGTTTTGAGGTTCCCAGTTTTAGGTGACCTTAGGCAAATGAAGCTCATAGTTTATAGTCTGCAAATGTATGTGATGGAGTTTCAAGTGCAGGAGGTTTTCTAATTTTCCTTTTGGGGAACAATGATAAATGTTGCCCTCTTGTGTGGGTAACAAAGAAAATAAGGATAATGGTCAAAAGCACTTTGGCTGCTGAGACATTAAGCCTTGTAGAGGCAGTGGATATGGCATTTTATATATCTCAGATATTGATAGAAATTTTGGCATTAGGGGATTTGGGTAACATACCCATTGAGCGTCACATTGACAATAAATCCCTGTGGGAAAATGTGCACCCTACAAAAAGTGTCAATGAGAAAAGGTTAAGGATAGATATCACAAGTTTGAAGCAGATGTTGGACAGAGGGGAGATAGCAAAAATTAAATGGGTCAACAGTAGCTATCAATTGTCCGACTGTTTTACGAAAAGAGGGGCTAGTTCAGAGAAACTTTTGGATATTGTTAATGAAGGGCCCCTTTTATTTTCCTTGTTATTTTCTGCGTTATGGCAGTAGTAAAGATCAACACAGAACATCTAGTTCTTTGACTAGTAAGATGATTTATTAACAAGATGAACACGTGGAGAGATAACTAATGAACTATCATACAAATGGTAATTAATAAATTAATTCAGTGAATTCTCCTGGAGCTACTTCTAGTGAGACTGTTCTCTAGTATGACTCACTACCAACTGCTGAATCTCTCAAGTCACATGGGGATCTCTGTCACCATCTGCTGGTTGGAGGTCGAACAATGACTCCATATGTTGATAGATTTTTTAAAATAAATTTAGAGTACCCAATTATTTTTTTCCATTTATGGGGCAATTTAGCATGGCCAATCCACCTAACCTGCACATCTTTGGGTTGTGGGGGCGAAACCCATGTAGACACAAGGAGAATGTGCAAATTTCACACGGACAGTGACCCAGGACCAGGATTCAAACCCGGGTCCTCAGTGCCGTAGGCATACACATTGATAGATGACTATATACATTGAGGAGCACATGCATATCACCGCATCCCCCTTTCATTGGAAGTGTTAACATTCACAAATGTTATTGTGCTTTACAAAACATGATATGCACTATAACTTTAAACATGTACTGTTCACTACAAGTTCAGTCTGTCAGGTTTACGACGTAATCTGGTTCATCTCCTGAGCAATGGCTGAACAGGTGATTGTGTTCCTCTTTCATTTCTTGTTGGTGTTCCTGCTTGTTCTGTATTTATTACCGCGGATGTTTCTCCGAGCGCTGACTCTGATGGGTGGTCTGTATCCTCCAAGTGTTTTGGGATTACATATCAACTCTTCTGTTGGACTCAAAATGAAAGGACGTTGAACTTTCAACAGCGCTCTTCGGTTTCTTCGCAAGACTGAGCTATCCTCAGTGATGATGAGAAACGAATGTGGACCTGCCTGTTGCAGTATCTTTGCTAGCCTTGACCATCTGTTTCCATTGGCATCCTCCAGTCTAACAGTGTCGCCTGGATGCAGTGGCTGGAGCTTCCTTGCAGATCTATCGTGGAACCCTTTCTGCCTCCTTTTCTGAAGAAGCAATTTCTGCTCCAGTCCTCGATCCACAGGGTGAGTTGCAATGGAAGGCAGGGCCATTCATAGCTGCCTATTCATCAGCAGCTGTGCTGGTGACAGCCCATTGATGAGTGGTGCCGAAGGATAGCTCAAAAATGGCAGATACATGAATTCTTGGCTGTCAACGGCTTGTTTAACAATGTGCACGCCCATTTCTGCCTTCCCGTTTGACTGAGGATATAAAGCACTTGAAGTAATGTGCTTAAAGTCATAATGACGGGCAAACTCAGTCCACCCCTAGTTTTTGAAGCAGGGACCATTGTCAGTCATAACAGTGTTTGGTATGCCATGCCGGGCAAAAATCTCTTTAATGTGTTGGATAACACACTGAGCAGTCGAGTTCGGTAACTGTGCTGCCTCCGGGTAATTAGAGAAGTAATCGATGACCAAAAGGCATTCGTTTCCATTGAAGTGATAAAGATCCATGCCCATCTTCTGCCAAGGAGTTGTGATGATTTCATCCTGTGCATTGGCTCTTTGCTCTGCTTGCACTGGAACATCTGACACATGTCACTACTGTCAACCATGACTGCAATATCTTAGGTGATGCCTGGCCAATAAACTGTATGCCTGGCCCTGCGCTTGCACTTCTCAATGCCCAGGTGCCCTTCATGGAGCTTCTTCAGCATGAGCGGCCTCAAGGAACACAGAATCGCAATTCTGTGCTGTCACAGTAGAAATCCATTCGCCTCACTCAACTCTGCCCTGACATTGTAGTAACCTGAGCAGGAACCCTTAGGCCATCCCTCGTGGAGAAACTTTTAAAACATTTTTTCTATAAATTTAGTATACCCAATAATTTTTTTCAATTAGGGGGCAATTTAGCGTGGCCAATCCACCTACGCTGCACATCTTTGGGTTGTGGGGGCGAAACCCACGCAAACACGGGGAGAATGTGCAAACTCCACACGGACAGTGACCCAGAGCCGGTATCGAACCTGGGACCTCAGCGCCGTGATGCTGCAGGGCTAATGCACTGCGCCACCGTGCTGCCCATCGTGGAGATACTTGATTACTTTCTGTAGGACTATGTCCTTGCCTGTTTCTTCCTTTATCAGGCGTGACTTCCGATCAGACACTGGAAGAGATGCAGCAATGAGATCAACATGGACTTGCACGTCCTCATCAACCAGGTGTATCTTTTTGATGCCTGTGGCGCGTGAAAGCGTGTCAGTGACAATGAGATGTTTGCCTGGTATGTAGATTAGATCAAAATCGTAGTGTTGGAGCTTCATCATCATGCGTTGGATCCTTGGGGACATTTTGCTCAAATTCTTCTGAACAATGGAGACGAGTGGCCTGTGGCCAGTCTCCACAAGAAATGTCGGAAGACCATACACATAATCATGGAGCTTGGTCACACCATTGAATAACCCAAGGCATTCTTTTTCAATTTGCGCATACCTGCGCTCCGTCTTTGACATTGCTCTGGATGCGTATGCCACAGGCAGCCAGTTGTCGCCTGCACCCTGCTGCAGTAACGTCCCTCCCAGGCCATCCTTAGACACATCGGTTGAAATTTTGGTTTTCTTCGCAGGATCAAAAAAGGCTATCACTGGTGCTGCAGTCAGTGATATACACAATGCTTGCCACTCCTGGTCATGTCTGGGGGACCATTGGAAACTGTGTCCTTTTTGATCGTATCTTGATCGACTCTAAAAATGGGAAATGCGATTGGGCACGGAACAGTTTCCGACGGCAAAATTGCAGCAAGCACCAATTTGACGCCAAATCACGATTCTCCGTCACCTCGAAAGTGGTGTCAATGTGTTTACTCCGCACGTACAGTAGACACTATTTGCATATCCTTAGTAGACCTGACCCGGTATTCTCCATGACCTCCGCGAGTCTCTGCCTCCAATGGGCTGAGTTTCCGACGGCGCGGTTCACTTGTGCTTTTAAAAATCATGAAACTGGCATGGTGGAGGCTGAGGGAGACAGAGAGGAGGGAGGAAATGGAGAGGAGCGAATGCGGGTTGCAGGACTGGTCAATGGCCGTACTGGCTGGGGTGAGAGGTTTTAGATGTCAGGTTGGGAATAAACCTGCCAAAAAAGTTGATCACCCCAGTATCAGTAGGATGCCTTTTTTATCTGCGGGACGTGGCATCATCAAAATAGCCTTTATCTTCTCATTATCCAGCTGCACACCTTGTGCAGAAAGTGATGCTGTCAACCCGAATTTGACATTTTGTTTTATTAAGCATTAGGCTATTTTTCTTTATCCTTTATAAGACCCTGAGAAGCCTCATGTCATGCTCGTCTCATGTGGATCCCCAGGTTATTATGTCATCGACGCCTGGTAACCCTTCAACTATGTGCTCCATGACACGTAGGAAAATTTCTGAATGGCATCCTCAGGAAACAATAGTGCCCAAAGGCAGTGTTAAAGTGCACAGCTTTGTGCTTGCTTTGTCCAGCCAGAAGCCTTGTGACGAATCCTACTTGCTGAAGCATGCCGCTCCAGCCACCTCGCATGTTATTTCCTCCCTCTTCGGAATCAGGTAGTGCTCTCTCTTGAGTTTTTTTTAAATTTAGAGTACCCAATTCATTTTTTCCAATTAAGGGGCAATTTAGCACCTTAAATTGCTAAATCCACCTAGCCTGCACATCTTTGGATTGTGGGGGCGAAACCCACGCAAAGGAAGAATGTGAAAACTCCACATGGACAGTGACCTAGAGCCAGGATCGAACCTGGGACCTCGGCGCCGTGAGGATGCAGGGCTAACCCACTGTGCCACCGTGCTGCCTCTGATATAAATGTTGAGATCTTTGGGGTCCATGCACATCCGCAGCTCATTATTCCGCTTTTTGATGCACACCATAGAGTTAACCCAGTCTGTAGGTTCCTCTATGCGTCTGATAACTCCTAGAGCCGTCATTCTGTCCAACTCAGCCTTCAATTTGTCCTTCAGTGGAGCAGGTACACGTCGCGGCGTGTGTACAACTGGCTTCATATTCTCCTTCAATTGGATGCAGTACGTGAACTGTATCCAAACTCTTTGGTATTGGGAGGTATCCTTGGTTAGAAACTAGTTAAAGGCTGCTCTGCTCTGATTCCAGCTGCTGACATTGGTTCCTCCCCCTGACCAAGAATTATGGGTGGGATTCTCAGTTAGCCGACTTTAAAAATGGGGAATGCGATTGGGGACGGAACAGTTTCCGACGGCAAAATTGCAGCAAGCGCCAATTTGACGGCAAATCACGATTCTCCGTCACCTCGAAAGTGGCGTCAATGCATTTACTCTGCACAGTAGACACCATTTGCATATCCTTAGCAGACCTGACCCGGTATTCTCCATGACCTCCGTGAGTCTCCGCCTCCGATGGGCTGAGTTTCTGACGGCGCGGTTCACTTGTGCTTTTTAAAATCGTGAAACCGGCATGGTGGCTGCTGAGGGAGAGAGAGGGAAGATAGGAAATGGAGAGGAGCGAATGCGGGTTGCCGGACTGGTCAATGGCCGTACTGGCTGGGGTGGGGGGCCCCTGCCAGGACCGGGGTAACGGTGGGGAACATGCTGAGGGCCAGGGTGAATCCCCCCCCCCCCCCCCCACCCCCCCCCCACTGGACTGGGGCAGTGTCCAGGCACGGACCGTCATCACAATGGCCAGCTTACTGCGCACCCACTGACCACCCACCTTGGCCCCCCGGTTCTGCACAGTGACACCGGCCGTATGGGTTCCCCCCCCCAACACACACCCCCACCAGCCACATCACCTCTCCCGCACCAACCCGGCCACGTCCCACCGGCAGCCTACCCACAGTAGCCCCTGGCGAGGGCAGTGCCAGCCAATGGTATTCCTGGTATTAGGAACAGGAACTAGGACCAGAGGCATCCATGGTGCCGGGCACCAATGGGACAAATGGTAAGGGGATGGGGGGGGGGGGGGGGAGTCACGGGGGCGGGTCCTTTGTGCCAGTCGGGGCCACCATGTAGCATGCTGGAGCTGTTTGGGCATGCACCATGCTAACATTTTGGCCTTTGAAGACAATGGATATTGAAATACAACCAGCAATGGCGGCCTTCCTCCTAGTGGCCGCAGCCCTGGAGATGCCCTGCAACTATATGAGTGGGAGCTGCTTGAGGAGGAGGAAGAAGCTGCAGCAGCGGAGTGGGCAGCAGCGGAATGGGCAGCAGAGGGGCAGGTGGCAGCCGCCCAGCTTGAAGAGCTGGCTGCGCAACAGGCCGAGGAGAAGGAGAGGCCAAGAAGGTGCCACACGGGGCAGCACGGTGGCCTAGTGGTTAGCATAACCGCCTCACGGCGCTGAGGTCCCAGGTTCGATCCCGGCTCTGGGTCACTGTCCGTGTGGAGTTTGCACATTCTCCCCGTGTCTATGTGGGTTTCGCCCCCACAACCCAAAAATGTGCAGAGTAGGTGGATTGGCCACGCTAAATTGCCCCTTAATTGGAAAAAATAATTGGGTAATCTAAATTTATAAAAAAAAGAAAAAAAAAAAGAAGGTGCCACTCGTGATTACTGCCATCACCTGCCATTTGAGGACCTGCCATTTGAGGAGACAGTGAGACATATCTGCCAGATGATGGCACACCTGACACCACAGGGGTATGGAGGAAGACATCCGCTCCAGGTGGCCGTCAAGGTGACGGTCTCCCTGAACGTTTACTTGACAGGATCCTTCCAGGTGCCAAGTGGGGACCTGTCCGGGTTCTCATAGACGTCAGTGCATAGGTGCATCTATGCTGTCACGGAGGCCCAGGTAAATCAATACATCTACTTCGATGTGGACCGAGCCCACCAGAATGCCCGGGCAGCAGGGTTTGCTGCCATCGCCGGGATGCCCTGGGTCCACAGGGTGATCGATGGGACACATGCCCCCCTACGAGCACCGGCAGATGACAGGCCACTGAACACAAACCGATAGGGATTCCACTCAATGAATCGGCAGCTGGTATGTGACCATCAGTTGCTCATACACGTCTATGCCTGATACCCAGGCAGTGTGCATGATGCCTTCATCCTGGCACACTCAACAGTCCCTGACATGTTCAACCCCCACCCCGGCTGAGGGGTTGGCTCCTGGGTGACAGGAGCTATCCACTGCAGTCCACACACCTATCTGTGTGGCGCGCACCAGATAGTGTCACAGGAGCCTCTCTACTAACCTGGCTAACCGGTGAGTGTCTTTGAGATAGTTGGAGACAGCTGTGACGGAAAGTCAGTGTCATCCTCCGACCCAAGCACTGGGGTGTCCTGAGTCTCGGGCAGAGGGCTGGTGTCCGAGCTGCACCCATCACTGCTCGGCTCATGGGAGGGGGCTCCGCTGTGGCATGATTAGACCACGAGCCAGGGGATGGTGGGGGGGGGTGGTAGTATGGGGGTGGTTTGGGGTGAGGGTGTGGGTGAGGGTGAGGATGGTGTGGGGATGGGGATGGCGTGAGGGTGCGAGTCACGATGATGCGGGGTAAGGGTGGTGTGGGGATGTTGTTGTGGGGGTTTTGACACACGTTTCAATGGGAAGCGCAACCTCAGCGGGGTCTCACTTCCTCGCCCATGGCCAAACTCCATCTCGGCAACCTCCCTTTCCTCTGGGCCGCCGGCCACATCCAGGATCCTCTGCTCTGCCATGGTGAGGTGCCATGGGCTGCAGGTCTGGTTTGCCCCCTCCAAGCTTCTAATAATAATCTTTATTATTGCCACAAGTAGGCTTACATTAACACTGCAATGAAGTTACTGTGAAAATCCCCCAGTTGCCCACATTCCAGCGCCTGTTCGGGTACACAGAGGGGAATTCAGAATGTCCAATTCACGTAACAAGCACGTCTTTCGGGACTTGTACTGTGTGCGGCATTGTCCTGGGGGCGGCGGGGGGGGGGGGGGGGGGGGGGGGGGCCGGGGGGGGGGGGGGGGGGGGGAACACAGAAAACAACAGTGTTACACAATCCGACGCATGCAGCCCAGGCGGTGGGAGATGGTGGCCTCAGTGGCCAGGGCACCTGGCTCTGGTATGGGTGCTGGCATGTGGGGCAGGGTGGGGGTTCTGTCATCCTCTGGGGGGGGGGGGGGGGTACGGGTGTGTGGGGGCGGGGTTAGTGCCAGGGGCACAGTGCTGCCTACTCACTCTGGCCACCTTGAGGCGGTTGTGCAGTATCTTCTGGCACTGCTGGCCAGTCCGGGCGACGTTGTCCATGCCCCTGACTGCCTCTGCCACCTGCGCCTAGGCAAGACGAACGTCGGCGGCTGGCACCCTCCTTCCCGGGTCGGGGTACAGGGTCAATTGCCTCTCCTCCACAACATCCAGGATGGTCTCGTGCTCTGCGTCCGCGAACCTTGGTGCCGTTCTCCTTGCAGCCATCTTGTTAGCCGGTATGGTGTGTGTGGGGGTGAATTGTTTCTATGCAGCTGCAGCTTGTCAGCCTCCTGAGTGCCAATCACGGCCCCAGCAAATCCAGCACCGTTTTTCAATTGATCCGATTGTGTTCCACGCAGCACTGGTACTAGCCCCTTAATAATACTGGAATCAGTGCAGGTATGGCACTGATTTTTCTGTCGTGAAAGGCCCCGGATTCCCCGTTCGCGTCGACACTTAGGGCTGGATTCATCGAGCTGAATTCTCCGCCGTCGGGATGCTCTGTTTTGCCAGCAGCCCGGGGGTTTCCCAATGGCGTGTGGCTGCCCCACAATGGGAAACCCCATTGACCAGCCAGCGTAATGGAGAATCCAACCCACTGTTTTTGAGCAGCGCGGAGGATCTGTATCGTTTTACGTCAAAAAAATCCACGTAAAGGCAGCACGGTGGCCCAGTGGTTAGCACTGCTGCCCAGGGTGCTGAGGACCCGCGTTCGATCCTGGCCCCGGGTCACTCTCTGTGTGTAGTTTGCACATTCTCCCCGTGTCTCCGTGGGTTTCATCCCCACAACCCAAAGATGTGCAGAGTTGGTGGATTTGCCACACTAAATTGCCCCTTAATGGAAAAAAAATAATAATTGGGTACTCTAAATTTATTAATGTATAGTTGTTTTTAATAATTCAGAGCTCGCAGCTTGGTGAAGTGAAACATCCACAATGTCAATCAACTCAAGAGGATTTGTATCAGTCTGAATGTGGAAATTTGTCAATGGTGCATGGACATTGCAGCAACTTTTAAAAAATAAATTTGCCACTTGATGTGGGCAAATGTCCCCAGTAGATGGGTATAAATTCAAGGATCCATTCTGGCATCTTAGTGGGGGGCTAAAGCAGGGTACTGCACAGCATGGTAGTGTTTTATGATTAATTTTGCACTGTGTCAATATTAATGTGGTCAGGATAAGAAAACTTTCAACATATGCCGATATTGCCTGAGTTTGTAGCTCTTACTCCATTAACCGAGAAGTTGCTTCTCAAGTGCTTCAAAAGTTTTTGACCAACAAGAAGGGGCTGTTTAGCACAGGCTAAATCGCTGGCTTTGAAAGCAGACCAAGGCAGGCCAGCAGCACGGTTCGATTCCGGTGTCAGCCTTCCCGAACAGGTGCCGGAATGTGGCGACTAGGGGCTTTCACAGTAACTTCATTTAAAGCCTACTTGTGACAATAAGCGATTTTCATTTCATTCGTCTTTGGTTACTTGATGGGCATAACAAGCAGGTGAGTGCATCTTTTGTGGTGGAGTGGATTGGAGGGGGACGGTGCTGTACTTCTGAACCTGCCAAAAATCTGCCACAAACATACCTAGGATGCCCAGATAATCAGAAGGTTTTGATCTCTGGTACTTGCCTGAGTGACCATAGATAGGGCCCACAATGTCCCAACATACACAATTGTACAACAAGTGTTGACACTGACTTTTAGTTTGTCAGCTAGCCATGTATTAATGGTATCTTCATCCCCTAGAGAGGCTACTTGAAGTTGTTTGTGGTGGTATTGGATTTGCAAAGTGCCATCCTACAAAATAGAACATTAGCAGCATACCCATCAATGTATAGTGCAAGTAGTTGCGTAATAGTTTTGAATCCTTTTGTTTCATGGTATTAGTTCCAGATTCATGATATTATCTCTCCTCTGTACCTCTTCAATCTAGGTCATGGTTCCTCATCCCTCTACCTTCCAAATGATTTCAACAAAGCAAAGCGATACGCAGACTCTGGTCGATTCCAGACCCAAGTCAGGAAAACCCAGAGTAAGCCTTTCATTTTAAGTTGTAATGTTTACTTATGTTCCTTTCATGATTCTGTCTGGTTAAGGACAAGATGTGGCTGTAACAATTGGACTCCCGAGCTTGTAGAAAGCAGGCAGCAGAAGAAATGAATGAGGGGAAAAAAGAAAAGCAGACGTATGCTCCTCTTTATCATGGTAAAAGCAATTAGTATATTGTGGAGAATGGGCCGAAACAATAGACTGGGTTACATTGGCTACTACAGTATAAACTGCTTCCTGCTCCAGGGAGTCACTATACACTTTTACTGAGGTAACACATACACAGAGCTGGGAACTACAAAGCTCAACAACTGTTCTCACAGCATCAAAGACATGGAGTTACACCTCCTTCAGCTGTGTGAGGCACCTTTCAATATGCATACCTTAAAATACTGTAAGCCTTTAAAACTCCAGATTTCTTCAGTATCGTATTAGTTTGAAGATCAAGCCATCTGCAAGGGAATAGTTTCCCTATTTGTCAGTTTGCTTTTTGTCTTATAATGCAGGACAATAGAGAGAAATGTTTAACCATTAGGTCTGGTGTCCTTTTGAACCAGTTCCAGGCAGAATATATTTGGAGCCAGGTGTTTACATTGTTACAGGACAACTTTTACATAAATTTATATTTTTTTAAATTAAAATTTAGAGTACCCAATTATTTTTTTCCAATAAAGGGGCAATTTAGTGTGGCCAATCCACCTAACCTGCACATCTTTGGGTTGTGGGGGTGAAACACACGCAGACACGGGGAGAATGTTACACAAATTTATGTTTTTAAAATATTTACCATGCACATATGCCAGCTGACATTCCAAATCTAAGCATTGTGATAAATTTATGTTTGTTTCCAATACTGAATGGCCCTATTTTTCCCTTGCAATGGGCACATTGGAAAATTATGTTCACTCGATGGGTGTAGTAAATGGAATGCCCAGAGTCAGCTGGGCTAAATGTTTAATTTTTGTGATGGGTTGCTGGTGTCAACTGAATGCAAGGTAAAGGTTGGCTTTGTCATTGGTATTTGTCACATTACAACAGGTGCAAAAGAATGGCAGAAATGTACAGACACAAACACAGAAACATTACAATCAGGACAAGTAATAATAATACTAATCGCTTATTGTCACAAGTAGGCTTCAATGACGTTACTGTGAAAAGCCCCTAGTCGCCACATTCCAGCGCCTGTTCAGGGATGCTGGTTCGGGAATTGAACCCGCGCTGCTGGCCTTGTTCTGCATTACAAGCCAACTATTTAGCCCACTGTGCTACACCAGCCCCTATGCATGTCCAAAAATTGACTTGGTGTATTGTTCAATACTAAGTCAAAAGACAAGTGGAAGACCTTTCAAGACATAAATCTGAACAGATATGATGACTATTAAACTTAATATGAATGACCATAAACTGACGAACAAAATGTAGTCAGAAATCAAATGAAGAGAAAAAACTTTCTTTACAAACGATGAAAAAAGCAAAGCAAATTATGTGATGAGGATGAATATGGGATGCGTTGATTTAAATGCATCCAGCAGAGCGCAGGCGGGGGGGGGGGGGGGGGGGGGGGGGGGGGGGGTTGAAGTGTCCGGGGAATGTACCAACTGGAAATCTTCTTGGACCCGAATTTTAACAGTTACTTCTGGGCTATCCCTGCCCAAAAGCTTGGTGATTCTGATTCATAAATGCTGACTGGGGTCCAAAAGAAAAAGAGACTTGCATTTCTAAAGCATCTTTCATGGCCTCAGGATCTTCCAAATCTCTTTACAGACAATGAAGTACTTTTGAAATGCCAATATTGGGATGGATTTCCGGCCGTTCCCACCAGTGGGATCGACGGCAAGCCCCCACCATGGATGGCTGGAAGTGGAGGGTGCAAACCATGGGAACGCTGCTTGACAGCGGGAGGGGACCAGAACGTCCTGCACCAGCCATTGCGGGACGCCTCTGCTACCGCAAAACACACCACTGTGGGACACAGAAAATCCCGCCCATTGTTATATTGTACAAAAAACAGAAGTCAGTTTGCACGCAATACAGTCCCACAGATAGTAAGTAATGTGCTCATGATCATCTAAGCTGTTTTAGTGATACTGGGTAAGGGATAAATATTGTCCAGGACACCAGAGCAAACTCCCTGCTGGTCTCTTAAATATTGAATATTTTTTTAACCACCAAGAGGGCAGACAGCTTTGGCTTGATATCTCATGTGAAAGATGGCATCTCCCACAGTGCAGCTCTCCCCCAGTACTGCACTGAGACACCGGTTGAGATTTTATGATCAAGTTGCTGAACTAGACTTTATAACTGGACCTATAAGCAATTCAGAGTTCTACCAACTTAGCCAAAGCTTTCTACGATGGGGCCAGAGAAACAGGGGTGCTCCTCCAGGATTCAAAAGGAAAGTTTATGCTTCCTCCTCCACAACTTCTACATCATTTTACTGAGTGCTGGCTGGGGAAGGAACTTAGAAAGTGAACACTTGAATGAGGTGTAATGATTAAAATTGACATGTCCTTAGGCAGCACGGTGGCACAGTGGTTAGCATTGCTGCCTATGGCGCTGAGGACCCGGGTTCGAATCCCGGCCCTGGGTCACTGTCTGTGTGGAGTTTGCCTTTCCTTTCTACCACAGATGGATTTCTCTTGTAAACCCACATAGTTATTGTAATAAGGATCTTGTATGACTGTTATGCCCAAAAAGGTCAGGGGAAAGAAATTGGAAAGTTCATTGACAGAGTCTGACGCCTCTCAAGGGTCATCAGGTAAAATGGCGGAGTCAGTTTCTGGGGCTCCATCCACTCCACTAAGGGCCGAGGTGCTTTCTAGTACCTTGGTGAAAGAATTTGTAAAGTACTGACCAATTGTTCTGGAATACTTCAGAAAATTAACTGAAGAGTCCTTGGCTCCCTATCGAGCAGTTCTGGGGAAAACTAATCAGGCATGGAAGTGGCCCTCTCAGGCCACAGTGATCGGATTGTCTCGCTGCAATCGGAACTCTCTTCAGTGGTCAAAGCAAATAAATTGTTAGGGGCCAAGATGAATAATCTAGAAAATAAGTCTGGGAGGCAAAATGTTCGAATTGTGGGCTTCTGGAGGGGATGGATGGCCCATCGCCCATGGAGTACTTCTCAGGCATGTTCGGTAAGATGGTGGGTGAGGGCAGATTCACATACCCACCTGACTTGGACCGAGCCCATCGTTCACTCCGGTCAAGACCACCTGAAGATCCACCCCATGCGATGATGGTGAGGTTCCACAGCATCAAGAAGGAGAGGGTTTTGAGATAGGCAAAGGAACACCATATCTTTAAGTGGGAAGGCCACTCCAACAGGTTCGATCAGGTCACGGGTGCGCAGCTGGCGAAGAAAGGAGTTCAATGGAAACCATGCTGTTTAAAAATGATGTCCAGTTCAGTTTTGTCTACCCTGCCTGACTCAGAGTAACTTTAGAGGGAAAAGACTATTTCTTCAACGCATCAGGAGAGGCGCAAGTTGGGAATGGTGTAATTAAGTTCTTGGTTTTGTTGACAGGCATGTTGAATTGTCAGATTGATGGGGTTTCATGTTTGTTCTTGTTTTTTCTTGTTCTTATTGGGGTTGAGTTCTTATAGACCTTGTTTGGATTTGGGATTTAACTCTATGTGGGGTTCTGTTTGTTATGATAATATATAGCTCTCTTTCAGAGCACAATATACAATGGTTTTAATAACCATTTTTCTTTATCTCCAGTCAGAGCCTCCCTGCTAACTGCAGAGTTAGCTAACGGGAGCGGTTTTGAGGGATTCACTACAGGATAATAAGCTCAGAATTCTTGTTTTGTTTCAGTTTGTTAGAAGTAGACTTTAGTAATTTTTATTTGCCCGCTTCTATTTGTGCTTGCATTTGGGTGTGGTTGTATTCAAGGACAATGGCGTTGGGTGGTGGGCGGTGGGGGTAGTTTCTGACAGTGTCTGTAGATTTTCCTTTCCCCAGTCTTTTGATTTGGTTGGGTGGCCATCATGGGTGAATCTATTTTCTGTACCTTTTAAGGATCCTTTGGGTAACCTCTCTTAGTGAAAAAGGCTGACTCCAGATTGGGGTGGGGGGTGCAATTCACTTGGTCACCTCGAACATTATTGGTTTTAATGGCCCAGTGAAAATATTCGCCTTAAGAGTATGAACTCCAATGTGGTGTCAGAGACCAAACTAGACTGCGCAAGGGGTGGGTATGACAGTTCTTTTATTCGGGTTTCGATGGTAGGGCCAGGGTGTGGCAATTTTAATTCATAAAAAGGTTCTGTTTTCTGCCTCTAAGATTTTGGCTGACCCCAACGACAGATACGTTATTGTCTACAGCTCCCTGATGAGCACCCAGGTGGTTATGGTTAATATTTACACCCAGAACTGGGATGATACTAATTTTATTAATACCCCGCTGGCCTCCCTCCCCGAACTGTGAATTGGACTCGAGATTGGATCGTTCCAGGCCTAAATCTCTTGCTCCATTGGGGGTGGCCAGAGCTTTGTTGTCTTTTATGGTGCAGCTGGGGGGCAGAGGGGGGTGGATCCTTGGCGCTTCTTGCACCCAAATGACAAAGATGTTTCATATTTTTCACGTTCATCAAGTATATTCGCAGATTTAATTTTTTGTTAGAGATAGGTCCCTTGAGACGCCATGCGGAGGAAAGCAGAGGGTGTGGACCATCAAGGAGCAGCTTCGAATTTAACAGGGATGAGGCAGATATATCCCAATACCATGACTGGAGAAGGAAAGTTATTCACGGGCGGTGTGAACTTCGACACCGACGAGCAGTTCCTGGAAGAGGCTTTCTCCAAGTATGGACAGATCTCTGAGTGAGAGTGATTAAGGACAAAGACGGCATCACTTTCGAAAACCCGGAGGACGCCAACGACGCGCTGGAGGCAATTAATGTAAAATTCCTGGACGAGTGGCAGATCCGGGTGGACCACGGCAAGAAAAAACCGAGAGGCGCTCGCTACTGAGGAAGGCGGGGCGATGCGGCGGTTACGGACGCAGGCGAGGAAGCTACAGCTCTCGGCGGTATGGCTCTCTGGGAGATGGCTACTCCTGGGGTTGGGGAGGCGGCAGCTATGGAGAACGCAGCTCCTATAACCAGTGACATTGAGTCTTTGGTCTTGTTCTGAGATCCAACTTTCCATTACTTTAATGTTTTTTTGTTCAGGGGAGAGATGGAGATCCGTTAGTTTCCCAGCCTCGTGTTTTCTCAGCTAGATTATAATTGGCCTATTTGTCCCTGTCCATGTACCAGAGTGAGAGGCTAGCAGCTGCTGATCTCATCTGCTTATACCCTGCAGTGGCTGCTTTCTGACCCCCACCCCCAAAATCTGCACCGCTATTGTTCGACCCAGGGTCTCATCTATTGTGACTAATAAAATCCAATCACCTAGTTTGTATCTTTTTAGTTGTGGGGGCAAAACCCATGCAGACATGGGGAGAATGTGAAAACTCCACATGGACAGTGACCCAGAGCCGGGATCAAACCTGGGACCTCGGCGCCATGAGGCTGCAGGGCTAGCCCACTGCGCCACTGTGCTGCCCCTAGTTTGTATCTTTAAAAACTTGTATCAATTTGAAGGAAATTGTGCAGGAATGTATCATAGCTGGACGGTCATTGAAGGCCCCCGATTCCAACAATCACAGGGCAGAGTTGCTTTTGTGGGGTTTTTTCAAAATAAAAATCGTCCTTTTTTCAAAGCAAGCTTCAAAATCCCACTCCTCAGGCACGGATAATTCATTTTATTTTTGTGAAAAGCTATATTTATGGGAACATAATAATACTTTTTTTAGCTGGGCATACTGGTGGGCTCAGTCCACATGGAAATGAATGTAATAATCCGCCTCGGCATATGGGGCCCCCGTGACGGCGCATGTGTACCTAGGTCTGTGAGATCCCGGTCATGTCTCCACTCGGCGACTGGAAGGACCCCATCGTGCTTAAGTTCAGGGTGAGTCAGCACAGTGGTTAGCACAGTTGCCTCACGGTGCCGAGGTCTCAGGTTCGATCCTGGCTCTGGTTCACTGTCCGTGTGGAGTTTGCACATTCTCCCATGTTTGCGTGGGTTTTGCCCACACAACCCAAAGATGTGCAGGGTACGTGGATTGGCTACGCTAAATTGCCCCTTAATTGGAAAAAATTAATTGGGTACTCTAAATTTTTTTTTAAAGGAGTTCAGGGCGACCATCGCCTTGACGGTCACTGGGTGAAGGTGGCCTCCCCCATACCACTGCGGTGCCAGGTGTGCCATCATCTGGCAGATATTACACACCGTCTCTCTGCTCAGCCGGAGTCTCCAACAGCATGCCCGGTCCAGCATGTCCTCGAATGACAGAGGTGCCAGTACACACAAGGTCTCATGCGGCACCTCCTTGGCAGCTCCTCCTCCTTGGCCTGTTGGGTGGCCGGCCCTCCAGCCTGTGCGGTCATACCTGCCCCTCTGTAGCCCATTCCTCTGCAGCCCAGTCCTCTGCTGGCCATTCCGCTGCTGGCCACTCTGCTGCTAACCATTCCGCTGCTGCAGCTCCCCCCCTCTCTGATTGGCCCCCACTCACGCGGCCACAGGGCATCTCGTAGAGCTACGACCATCACAACGGCGGCCAGCATTGCTGGTTGAATGTCAAACGCCATTGTCTGCAGGGGGTGGAAGGCCAACATGTTAGCATGGCACATACTTCCGTGGCCAACCAGGTTCCATGGGCTCCGCCCACACATGTCCCTCCCCCACCCCTGCCCCGTCCGTATCAGGCACCGTTAGTGCCCCCAGTCCTGGCGTCTGTCCCTACTGCCAGGGGTACCGTTGGCTGGCACTGCCCTCACTGGGGGATGCCTTGGGTGTGGCCCTGAATGGTCACCCGGTGCGTAGCAGCCGGTTGGGCAGGGTGTATGGGGGCGGGGGCAGGCTGTGGCGAGGGTGGGCACACCCATACGCCGTTGTCACTGTGTAGAACCAGGGGCTGAGGTGTATGGTCAGTGGGTACACAGCAAGATGGCTACCATAACGGCGGTCAGTGCTTAGGCACTTCCCCAGTCCTGTGGAGGGGCACCCCGGCTGCTCGGCCTGTACTCCCCCTACCCTGGCAGGGGGCCTCACACACCAGCCAGCACGGCTGGCGTCCGGGCTGGCAGCCCGCAGTCACTCCATGCCATTTACTAGCTTCTCGCTCTCGCTCAACAGCCACAATGCCAGGTTCACGATTATTGAGACCACGAGTGAACCACGCCGTCAGGAACTCGGCCCATCGGAGGCAGTGAATCTCGGAGGCCCCGGAGAATAGGGTGTCAGGCCTGTTAATGATACGCGTACTGTGCTTTATTCCCAGGCGACGAGTGATGCATTTATGTCATTTTCAGGTGGCGGAGCATCCTAATTTGACATCAAACCGGCACCGACCCCGATTTTTGCGTCGGAAGCTATTCCCCGCCCATTCACATTTCGCGATTTTGGCGTTGGCAAATGGAGAATACTGGCCCGTGTTGGCGGCAATACAGAATTCCTGGACTTTCACAACAGCAAAACTGGCACCACACCTGCACTGATTCCGTTACTGTTAAAGGGCTAGCACTGGCGCCACGTGGAACACAATCGATTCTAATGAGAAAGGGTGCCAGATTTGCTGGTTTCGCAATTGACACTCAGGAGGCTGACAAGCTGCAGCTGCATATACACACTTCAGTCCCCACACACACCATCCCAGCCAACAAGATGGCAGCAAGGAGAACAGTTCTACGCTTTACCGACGCCAGTTGGAGACCCTCCTGGATGTGGGGGACGAGTGGCGGTTGACCCTGTACCCCGACCCGGGAAGGAGGCTGCCAGTCACCGCTGTTAACGATGCCTGGGCACAGGTGGCAGAGGCAGTCAGCACCGTAAGCAAAATAATCCAGACTGGCCAGAAGTGCTGGTAGAAACGACACATCCTCCTCAGAGCAGCCAGGGTGAGTAGGCAACACTGCACCCCTGGCACTAACCCCCATCCCACACACCCGTAAACTTACCCTTCCAATGGGACAGCGGTTGAACCCCTACCCTGCCCCAAATGTCAGCACCCATATCGGTTGCCATGGCCAGATGCCCTGGCCACTGAGGCTACCAGCTGCCCACCCCCTGGGCTGAATGAGTCGGACTGTTTGACACTCTAGTTTTCTGCTCCCTCCGCACTTCACCAGGAGAAGGCTGCATACAATCGCTGGGAGCGGGAGAAGACAAGAGGAGGACCGCCGGACCTGCGGCCCCTCACCATGGCCGAGCAGAGGTCCCTGGATGTGTTCGGCGGCCCAGAGGAAAGTGAGGTCGCTGAGGTGGATCTCGGCCGCGGGCGCGGAAGCGAAACGTGTGTCAACCAGCACCCCCTCTCTCACCCCAACCTCCCCCAACACCACCCTCAACCCAACACCACCATCACCCACAAGCCCACCCCACTCCCCCCGGCCCGCGATCTAAGCATGCGTGTTGTCTTGTGTCTTACAGGACCTGCTGGAGATGGGGCTGGTCTATCTGGCATCCCTCGCCCCCAGCCAGTGCCACAGCTAGTGCCACAACAAGAGCCCCTCCCCACCGTCAGCTGAACACCAACGCTGAAAGCAGCTTGGACACCAACCCTCCCAAGCGTGGCCCAGTCACAGAAAGCCATGGCTGTGAACATTGGCGGCATTGCCCAGGTGCTGGCCGATGTGGCACAGACACAGGGGCAGGTGGCCCAGTTCCAGAGTGAGATGGCGCAGTCACTGGCTGATGTGGCACAAACCCAGAAGATGGTGAAACAGTCCAAGCATGATGTGGCACAGTCCCAGCAGAGTTGGCCCACTACCTGTGCTCCATGGCCGCGAACGTGCAGACCCTGGTCGAGACCAGAGCGAGCCTCTAGGACTGGCACCTCCACGTGGTGGAGGAGCCTCAGGGGTTAGCTCTGCTTGCAACTATAAGACCATAAGACATAGGAGCAGAATTAGGCCATTTTGACCCATTGAGTCTGCTCCGCCATTCAATCATGGCTGATTCACGGCGCCGAGGTCCCAGGTTCGATTCCGGCTCTGGGTCACTGTCCGTGTGGAATTTGCACATTCTCCCTGTGTCTGCGTGGGTTTTTCCCCCACAACCCACAAAGTAGGTCAATTGGCCACATTAAATCGCCCCTTAATTGGTGAAAATGAATTGGGTATTCTAAATTTTTAAAAAAATCATCATCCCCATTCTCCTGCCTTCTCCCCATAACCCTTGATCCCCTTATTGATCAAAAGCCTATCTATCTCCAACACATGGAGTAGCGCAGGGGCCATGGGGCACCCTGAGGGAGAGGTGATGGGGCCCATTCCGGTGACTCCCACAGGGAAGGTGCCGAAACACCACAGCACCTCCAACTCCTCCCCTCCTGTCCCTGGTGCAACTGGTGGGCAGAGGATGGAACAGGATGGCATTACGCCACCTGGGATGCACTTGTGCACCGGGGTCTGTGAGATCCCGGACAGTTCCTCATTCAGTGTCTGGAAGGACCCCGTGGCGTAAAAGTTCATGGCGACCACCACCTTGATGGCCACTGGGAAACGGGTGTCCTCCCCCACGGTGGGGGCTTGGGTGCAGGGGTGAGGGCACCCATACGGCTGGTGGAACTCTGCAAGATGGATGTTCAGTGGGGTGCACAGCAAGATGGCTGCCTTGAAGTCCGTGGATGGAAACCGGACCTGTCCCATGGGGGGTCATGCCTGCCCCCCCCCCCCCACCCCGCTGCCCACGATTGCACCTTTCCATGTCCTACCTCCTCTCTATCCCTCATCAGCCATGGCACCTGTTTATCAATTCTTAAACGCACAAGTGGAGACGCTACCCAGAGAATACGGGGTCAAGCCTGCTAATGAAATGCCACTCTACGTGTGGAGTGGAACGCATTTACGCCACTGTCGAGACACCGGAGAATTACGATTTGGCGTGAAACCGGCTACCGCCAGGATTTCATCATCAGAACCGATTTTCCTCCCAGTCGTGTTTCCCGATTCTGGCGTCAGCCGATGGAGAATTTCTTTCATTGTATTTGTTAATTGCCTGGTCTCCCCTGAAAGTCTGGTGAGTGAAAATCTCACTGGTGGTGTACTATACCGAGCATGTACATACCGAGAAAGTGCTGGTCTGTGCTGTGTTCAGTAAGAAGTCTTACAACACCAGGTTAAAGTCCAACAGGTTTGTTTCAAACACGAGCTTTCGGAGCACTGCTCCTTCCTGATCTCACATGGACCAGCAATTGGAGCAGTATACTGCCAATACCTTCTGGGCTAGGGACAATTAAAATCTCTCAGTGTTACCATTTCTGATAATGGACATCTGGTGAAAATTTGGCTTGGATATGTTGAAGACAATACAGCCTTACATCTTTAAGAACGGGCACTGTGCAAAGTTGGTGGAGGAGGTTAGCGAGTACTTTAAAAGATGGGATACATGACATCTGACATTGACGGGGAGGGTCCAGGTGGTAAAAATTTACTTTATGACAAGGTTCCTGTTTGTATTCCAGACCCTCCCGATCTTCATTCTGAAGACCTTTTTCTGGAAACTGGATGCAGTGGTTTTGGAGTTTATATGGGTGGGGAAGGTACCTCGGGTGAAGAGGGTCCTGCTACGAAGGCAGAGGCAAAAAGCAGGGTTAGCTTTACCAAATTTGTTGCAGTAATACTGGGCGGCGAATACGGAGGTGAGGAGATAGTGGGAAGGATAGGGGTTAGAGTGGGTTAGGATGGAGGAGGAGTCCTGTAAGAGGTCCAGCAAATCATGCGCATATGTTCTCGGGCAGTGAGAAGTCATAGAGATACTGGGAGGGGGTGTTTGGGATGTTATCAAAGATTGTGGGGGTAGAGGCTGGGCTAGACCCTATGGTGGCAATTTTTGGGGTGTCGGAAATGCCGGAGCTGATGGAGTGGAGGAAGGCTGACGTTGTGGCCTTCCTCTTGGACTGAATAGTTCTTATTGCAAAAAAGTTGCGACTGTTAAATGCCTACTTTTGTTATACTTGATTAATGTGCAGGAATATAATTATACAATTATTTTTAACGCTCCTTAGTTGTGTAAGTGGATAAAGGCACTGCTTAATATCCCTCTAATCCTTACTGAATGGGAAAGCTCCAGGTCTGAGTCCCAGTCTGTGCTGAGTTAGTCGATCTTAGCAAGAGTTACAGTTGGAATACTGCAGTTGGCCTCTTTAGATCTTTAGAGTACTCTTTAGATTAAAAAGAGAAATGTCATTTATGGTCAACACTTCTGATCATTTTTTCTGGGACGTTTTGTGAACACCTGGTATGGATGAGGAGAGGACTGAGTTGAACTGTGCTGGCCCCCATGATCCAAAAACATGCTGACAATCATGATCCAGATTCACAAATGGCCACTTTTGTGAGGTATCAGAGGTTGCCGACTAAACCTAAGCAAGAATCAGCCTCTTCAAAAGGAAGTTGAACATAAATTCTCCTGCGAGTATTTGACAAGTTTTAGTTTAGAATTTTCACTTTCCCACGTGACCTGATGTCTGGAACTTTGTGGTAGATGCATTTGCTGCATGTAGGCCGCCCTGCCACCTATTACTCTCATAGGACCCTGACCTATGCAAGAAATCTAGGTACGACATCTGCAAAGAAGACCCCCGTCATACCGGTGCCAAAGAAGAACCAGGCAACGTCCCTCAATGACTACCGTCCGGTGGCCTTGGCATCGATCATTATGAAGTGCTTTGAGAGGTTGGTCAAGAAACGCATCAACTCCCAGAATGCCTTGATCCACCTTCACAATAGTCCTCAATACCAGGCACCACAAGGCTGTGTACTTAGCCCCCTACTCTGCTCCCTGTACACACACGACTGCGTGGCAAAATTTGGTTCCAACTCGATCTACAAGTTTGCTGACGATATGACTATAGTGGGCTGGATCTCGAATAACGAGGCAGACTACAGGAGGGAGATAGAGAACCTAGTGGAGTGATGCAGCGACAACAATCTATCCCTCAATGCCAGCAAAACTAAAGAGCAGATCATTGACTTCAGGAAGCAAAGTACTGTACACACCTTTATACAGTAGTCCCCCTTTATAACGCGGGTGTTGGGGTCCAAGACAGCCACCCGCGTTGTATCCGAGCCGCGGATATCTATGATGGGGGTTTTAAATTTATTTAAAAATCTATGCTAGCGCTTCCCATTGTGAGTCTACGGGGGGCGGGGGGAGAGGTCAGACCCCCTTAGACTCACAATGGGAAGCGCTAGCATAGATTTTAAAATAAATTTAAAACCCCCATCGTGGATCCAATTAAAATTTCAGCGGCCGGCTCACTTTGATCCGGAGAAGGAAGCTGCTCTCACTGAAATCAGCCGGCCGCTGAAATTGACACTGCCGGCTGCCCTCTCCCTCCAATCCAACTTTTAAGTTTTAATGTTTCTGATTGGAGGGAGAGAGCAGCCGGCAGTGTCAATTTCTTTTTTTTTCCTCCGACTTGCCCCCTCTCCCCCCACATCCTCCAACTAGACCCCTCTCCCCCCACACCCTCCGACTCGCCCCCTCTCCCCCCCAACACCCTCCGGCTCGCCCCCTCTCCCCCCACACCCTCCGGCTCGCCCCCTCTCCCCCCCAACACCCTCCGACTCCACCCCTCTCCCCCCCAACCACCCTCCGGCTCGCCCCCTCTCCCCCCACACACCCTCCGGCTCGCCCCCTCTCCCCCCACACCCTCCGCTCGCCCCCTCTCCCCCCACACCCACCGGCTCGCCCCCTCTCCCCCCACATCCTCCGGCTCGCCCCCTCCCCACACCCTCCGGCTCGCCCCCTCTCCCCCCACATCCTCCAACTAGACCCCTCTCCCCCCCACACCCTCCGGCTCGCCCCCTCTCCCCCACACCCTCCGGCTCGCCCCCTCTCCCCCCACATCCTCCGGCTCGCCCCCTCCCCACACCCTCCGGCTCGCCCCCTCTCCCCCCCACATCCTCCAACTAGACCCCTCTCCCCCCCACACTCTCTGGCTCGCCCCCTCTCCCCCCACACCCTCCGGCTCGCCCCCTCTCCCTCCCAACACCCTCCGGCTCGCCCCCTCTCCCCCCACACCCTCCGCTCGCCCCCTCTCCCCCCACATCCTCCAACTAGACCCCTCTCCCCCCAACCTCCGCTTCGCCCCCTCTCCCCCCACATCCTCCGGCTCGCCCCCTCCCACACCCTCCGGCTCTCCCCCTATCCCCCCACATCCTCCAACTAGACCCCTCTCCCCCCCACACCCTCCGGCTCGCCCCCTCTCCCCCCACACCCTCCGGCTCGCCCCCTCTCCCCCCCACATCCTCCGGCTCGCCCCCTCCCCACACCCTCCGGCTCGCCCCCTCTCCCCCCACATCCTCCAACTAGACCCCTCTCCCCCCCACACCCTCCGCTCGCCCCCTCTCCCCCACACCCTCCGGCTCGCCCCCTCTCCCTCCCAACACCCTCCGGCTCGCCCCCTCCCCCCCCACACCCTCCGGCTCGCCCCCTCTCCCCCCAACACCCTCCGGCTCGCCCCCTCTCCCCCACACCCTCCGGCTCGCCCCCTCTCCCCCCACATCCTCCAACTAGACCCCTCTCCCCCCCACACCCTCCGATTCGCCCCCTCTCCCCCCACATCCTCCAACTAGACCCCTCTCCCCCCACACCCTCCGGTTCGCCCCCTCTCCCCCCACATCCTCCAACTAGACCCCTCTCCCCCCACACCCTCCGGCTCGCCCCCTCTCCCCCCCACACCCTCCGGTTCGCCCCCTCTCCCCCCACACCCTCCGGTTCGCCCCCTCTCCCCCACACCCTCCGGCTCGCCCCCTCTCCCCCTCTCCCCCACACCCTCCTGCTCTCCCCCACAGCGTCCAGCTCGCCCCCTGTCCCTCCACACCTTCCGGCTCGCCCCCTCCCCCCCCCTCTCCTCCCCCGTCCCCCAACACCCGCAGGGCCCCCCTCTCTCCCCCAACACCCGCAGGGCCCCCTCTCTCCCCCAACACCCGCAGGTCCACCCTCTCTCCCCCACACCCCCAGGTGGGTCTACCCCACACCCACAGGGGGGTCTCCCCCACATCCGCTCCCCCCCAACACCCGCCCCCCCACCTCTCCCCCCCAACACCCGCAGGGCCCCCCTCTCTCCCGCAACACCCGCAGGGCCCCCCTCTCTCCCCCACACCCCCAGGGGGGTCTCCCCCACACCCACAGGGGGGTCTCCCTCACACCCGCCCCCCTCCTCTCCCCCCCCAACCCCCGCCCCCCTCCTCTCCCCCCCAACACCCGCAGGGCCCTCCTCTCTCCCCCAACACCCGCAGGTCCACCCTCTCTCCCCCACACCCCCAGGGGGGTCTCCCCCACACCCACAGGGGGGTCTCCCCCACATCCGCCCCCCTCCTCTCCCCCCCAACACCCGCCCCCCTCCTCACCCCCCCCAACACCCGCCCCCCTCCTCTCCCCCCCCAACACCCGCCCCCCTCCTCTCCCCCCTCCTCACCCCCCCCAACACCCGCCCCCCCTCGGCAGTGTCAATTTCAGCGGCCGGCTGATTATTTCAGTGAGAGCAGCTTCCCTCTCTGGATCAAAGTGAGCCGACCGCTGAAATTGACACTGCCCGCTGCTCTCTCCCTCCAATCAGAAACATTAAAACTTAAAAGTTGGATTGGAGGGAGAGAGCAGCGGGCAGTGTCAATTTCAGCGGCCGGCTCACTTTGATCCAGAGAGGGAAGCTGCTCTCACTGAAATAATCAGCCGGCCGCTGAAATTGACACAACTGACAGTTGGGGTCCATAAGCCCCCCCGCGGTATATCGCGAACATTCGCAATCGCGGTATTGCGGAGCGCGGTATAACGGGGGACTACTGTAGCATCAACGGGGCCGCGGTGGAGATGGTTAGCAGCTTCAAGTTCCTCGGGGTACACATCTCCAAAAATCTGTCCAGGTCCACCCACGTCAACGCTACCACCAAGAAAGCACAACAGCGCCTATACTTCCTCAGGAAACTAAGAAAATTCGGCATGTCCACATTAACCCTTAAAAACTTCTATGGAAAGCATCCTATCTGGCTGCATCACAGCCTGGTATGGCAACTGCTCAGTCCAAGACCGCAAAAAACTTCAGAGAGTCGTAAACACAGCCCAGTCCATCACACAAACCTGCCTCCAATCCATTGACTCCATCTACACCTCTCACTGCCTGGGAAAGCGGGCAGCATAATCAAAGACCCCTCCCACCCGGCTTACTCACTCTTCCAACTTCTTCCATCGAGCAGGAGATACAAAAGTCTGAGAACATTTTTAAAAATATATTTAGAGTACCCAATTATTTTTTCCAATTAAGGGGCAATTTAACGTGGCCAATCCACCTATCCTGGGTTGTGGGGGCGAAACCCACACAGACACGGGGAGAATGTGCAAACTCCTCACAGACAGTGACCCAGGGCCGGGATTCGAACCCAGGTCCTCAGCGCCGTAGGCAGCAATGCTAACCACTGTGCCACCGTGCTGCCCAACAGTCTGAGGGCGCGATTCTCTGCCCCCCCACGACGGGTCGGAGAATAGCGGGAGGGCCTTCCTGACATTTTTCCCGCCCTCCCGCTATTCTCCCCCCCCCCCCCCCGCCCAACTCCCAACACGAATCGCTGCCGCCGTTTTTTTACGGCCGGCAGCGATTCACAGCTGATAGATGGGCCGAAGTCCCAGCCCTTTACGCTGTTTTTACGAACGGCAAACACACCTGGTCTGGCCGTTCGTAAAAACGGCGGGAACAACTCGCTTTTTATAACCATGGCACCGATTGGCACGGCAGTACCACGACCGTGCCAAGGGTGCCATGGGCCCGCGATCGGTGGGCACCGATCGCGGGCAGCGGGCCCGATGCCCGCGCACTATTTCTCCTTCCGCCGCCCCGCAGTATCCATTCGCGGGGCGGCTGAGGGGCATCCCGGCCCGCGCATGAGCGGGTTTTGCGCAAATACGCGATGACGTCATCCGCGCATGCGCGGGTTGGAGTCTTCCAATCCGCGCATGCGCGGCTGACGTCATATGACGCGTCAGCCGGCACTAACTCCGGCAAGCGGGCTTAACGAAATTCGTTAAGTCCGTGATGCCGGAGCTTACGGCGTCGGGCTGCTAGCCCCGACCGGGGACCAGAATCGGTTCCCGGTCGGGAAGGGGGGCGCTGGCGTCAAACCCGCCCGGGTTTGACGCCAGCCTTACGATTTCTCCCGTTTTGGGAGAATCACGCCCTGAGAACATGTACGAACTGACTCAAAAACCGTTTCTTCCCGCTGTTACCAAACTCCTCACATGGACTGACCTGATTAACACTACACCCTGAGGGCAGCACGGTGGCCTAGTGGTTAGCACAACCGCCTCACGGCGCTGAGGTCCCAGGTTCGATCCCGGCTCTGGGTCACTGTCCGTGTGGAGTTTGCACATTCTCCCCGTGTCTGCGTGGGTTTCACCCCTACAACCCAAAGATGTGCAGAGTAGGTGGATTGGCCACGCTAAATTGCCCCTTAATTGGAAAAAATAATTGGGCAATCTAAATTTATTTTTAAAAAAACACTACACCCTGTATGCTTCACCCGATACCAGTGTTATGTAGTTACATTGTGTACCTTGTGTTGCCCTATTATGTATTTTCTTTTCTTTTCATGTACTTAATGATCTGTTGAGCAGCTCGCAGAAAAATACTTTTCACTGTACCTCGGTACACGTGACAATAAAGAAAACAAAATCCACTGCAATTCGCATACCGCCACAACCGGTCCACAGCAGACGCCATCTCCCTGGCCCTACACTCATCCCTGGAGCATCTCGACAACAAGGACTCCCACGTCAGATACTTATTCAATTGACTGCAGCTCCGCCTTCCACACCATAATCCCAGCCAAGCTCATATCAAAATTCCAAAACCTAGGACTAGGCTCCTTTGCAACTGGATCTTCACCTTCCTGACCCATAGACCACAATCAGGAAGGATAAACAACAACACCTCCTTCACAAACTGATTTTTCAATGAAGGGTCGGAGAATCCCGCCCGTTATGTCTGTTGTAAATACATGCATTAGATTGTCTAAAAGGGCAGATGCATCTGAGGCTTGAGACATCTAAATACAGGGTGAATATTACCAGATATGAATAAATGAGGGATGATGTCTGCAACTGTAGCACCTGCAATAATTGCAGGTGTTATTTATAAATATTACACACCATGCTCAATGTCTAGTGAGGAAAGATCCAAATCCTATCAGTCTCCCAATGGCAAGTGGCATGGCTTTTCGAAAGTCTCAGCCATTTGTTAGGTTTAGAATGGCTCCAGAAATGTATTTGATCCCTGTCAGTCTACCAGTAACTGCTTATGCGCTCTTTGAAGATCCTGGCAATCTGATACCTCTGAAAAGATGCATCTGATCCCTGCCAGTCTTTAGGTTGATATGTATGTGTGCTTTAATAGTCTCATTAGTCTTAACAGGTGTGGATATGGTGCTTGGTATGTATCTTATGACTGCGAATCTATTGGTGGGGCAATTAGAAAGATATGCATCTATCCCTGGAGACATAGAGGGGGAGGGAATAGCGAATCGATCCATAATTCCAGCGATTTGGAAGGGTTTCTCAATTCAATTCAATTCTCAATTTATTGTCCATTCAGACATTCATTAAAAATACAAAAATCTAATTGAATTAAATATAGGGTAAAAGCTGGATTGCAGTGCTGCAACAAAATCAAGGCATTCACTCATTAATAGAAAGTAGGCCACACTTTTCAGTTTTATCAGAATCGTATTACAACGCGCCACAACTGTCCAAGCCAGCTGTTATCCTACAGTCAGCTATCATCTGCCAGACAGGCTCTGCTCCCAACTATACCGCATGTATTGATCAGGTCTACATACTGCTACCTATACCGCATGTATTGATCAGGTCTCCATACTGCTACCAATACCATATGTATTGATCAGGTCTCCATACTGCTACCAATACCGCATGTATTGATCAGGTCTACATACTCAGGTACTGTTCACCTCACTTTCAGATCAGCTGCCATCAACTGCCCTCTTCAAAAAAACACCATTGTCTCCCTCTGTCCTTTATTTTAAATAAATTCCAATTAAGGGGCAATTTTAGCGTGGCCAATCCACCTACTCTGCACATCTTTGTGCTGTGAGGGTGAGACCCACGCAGACACGGGGAGAATGTGCAAATGCCACACGGACAGTGACCAAGGGCCGGGATTGAACCCGGGTCCTTGGAGCCATGAGGCAGCAGTGCTAACCACTGTGCCACCCTGCCGCCTTTCCCTCTGTCCTTGCAAACTACCATCCAATCTCCAACCTCCCTTTTCTCTGCAAAGTCCTTGAACACATTGTCACCTCCCAAATTTATGCTCAGCTTTCTTGAAACATTGAACTGGAATTTACAGAGTTAATGTATTCCCTGCCCTCCCAAAGTTCCATGGACACTATAATATCCTGCATGGAACCTACAGGATGGGAATGATTATCTTCCCCGTGGTCCTTGCAGAGTATGAACTCCCCCGCTGAGTGCGGACGGGAGGGGAGGCTCCATTAACCATTGTATAAAAAGTCAGCCAGAAAGGCACCAACTAGAGAAAGAACCAGGTAGGGATTTACTGGGAAGTGTATATACTTTTATTGTAAATAAATCTAAGTTTTTCATTTTACTCAGTGTGGACTCCCCGTGTCCTTATTAAACTGGCGATAAGGAGTAAACTGGTTTGCTGTCAACGCTGCAACCTGCTCGGCTGAGTCACCTCCCTGATTTTCTGGACCCAGGTTGGAACCAATTATTTTGCCATGCCACTGATTGGGCGATTAGATGCATTTGATGCCAGTGTTGACTGGAACCAGGACGTAGAAAGGATATGTTACTTCTTCCGGGCCAACAATATGGCAGAGAACCAGCAACAGACGGTCATACTGTTGATGGCCTGCAGAGCGCACATGTTCTAGGTGATCTCGAGTCTCCCATACCTGGTGGCACCAGATGCGCACTCGTTCGACCAACTTGTGGCACAACACTTTTTTCTTTTTTTAAATAGATTTAGAATACCCAATTATTTTTTTTTCAATTAAGGGGCAATTTAGCGCGGCCAATCCACCTACCGTGCACATCTTTGGGTTATGAGGAAAAAAAACACGCAAACACGGGGAGAATGTACAAACTCCACACGGACAGTGACCCGGGGCCGAGATCAAATCCGCATCCTTAGCGCCGTAGGCAGCAGTGCTAACCACTGCACCAGTATGGCGCCCCTTGTGGCGCAACACTTTAACCCAACTCCTTCAGTGATCGTTCAAAGGTATCGTTTTAATAAGGCTGAGGGAGACGTCCCCTGATGAGTCTGTCCCCAAGTTCATATCACCGCCACAAAAGTTAGCTAAGTTTTGTGAGTATGCAACTGCTATATCAGATATCTGATGTGTTGGGTAAGCTGGGTCTGCGAGGACTGCGTTTACTGCAGCAGTGAGAGAGACAGGCTTCCAACACTTGAAGAAATGCAACTCGATTTTATTGAACTCTTAACTATCATACATACTTTAACTGTGGGTTGACACCATGCTGACCCGACTGGAGACCTGAGGCTAACCTGACCAGACTATCTTACTACCACATGGTGTATGTTCTAGTTACTGCTCACGGGCTCTGACTGTCTCAGAGGCTGGATCCCAAGAGAGCGGGAAAACTAGTGCCTTCTGGCTTTATAGTGGTCGTGTCCTGTCTGGTGATTGGCTGCTGTCTTCTGTGTGTTCACTGGTCATCCTGTGTGTCAATCACTGCCTGTCTGTGCACCATCATATACCTGTGTGTACATTATGACATGCTCCATGATTGTTTGTTCTGCGATATAAATAATCTGGAAACACAGAAAAAACTTTTGGGCGAAACCTTCCTGACTATTCAACAAGCACTGCAGATTTCTTTGTCCCAAGAAAATGCAGAATGCTCGAAAGCGTGGGTGACTCCCCACGGGACTGGGGCGGTGCCCAGGCAAGGACCGCCATTGCTGTGGCCTGTAACGCAGCAATCTTGCTGTGCACCCCAGTGACCACACATCTTGGTTCTGCAGAGTGACACCAGCTGTATAGGTGCCCTCATCCCACTACCCCCGAAACCCAGTCCCCATCCTCCACCCCACCATCCCGGAAAGCACCGTCCGCTGTAACCCGCCCCCCCAACATGCTGCCACCCGCTGGCAGGTCCGCCCAAGGGCACCGGCCACAGTAGACCTTACAGAATGGCGTCGGATGGGGACTGTGGAGCGCACCGTGAAGAGTACTGCCAGCAGGGCCAGCTGATGGTACCTCTGGCAGCTGGGACGGGTGCCAGGGTCAAAGGCCCCCACTGTGCTGGGCACCGACGGGACCAGGGGTGTGGGGATTAGGGGAGACACATGCAGGAGCAGGGACCGCAGTGCCAGCTGGGGTCACCGTGAAGCCCGGTGGACCTGGTTGGGTATGGTGGTATGCACCAGGCTAACATGTCAGCCTTTCACCCCTGCAGACAATGGATGTTGAAATACAACCAACAATGGTGGCCTTCGTCCTAGTCGCTGCGGTCGTGGGGGATGTACTGAGGCTGTACGAGCTGGAGCTGCTCAAGGAGGAGGAAGCTGCAGTAGTGGAACGTGTCCCAGAGGAAAAGGAGACAGCTGTTGATGATGGAGAACCAGCCACCCAACAAGCCGAGGAGGAGGAGGTGCAAAGGAGGCGCCGCATGAGGCCTCATGTGTACTGGCAGCACCTGTCATTCGAGGACCTGCAGGAACGCACATGCCGTCGAAGACTCCGGCTGAGCAGAGGGACCATATGGCATATCGGCTAGATCATGGCGCACCTGGCACCAAGGGGGAAGGGGGAGGACACCCGCTTCCGGTGGCAGTCAAGAGCTTCTACTACATTGGAGCCTTCTCGGCGCCAAGTGGGTTCCTGTCCGGGATCTCACGGAGCTTCGTGCACAGATGCATCCGTGCCATAACAGAGGCTCTATATGCCCAGTAGGCACAATACATCCATTTCAATGTGGACCGAGCCCACCAGGATGCCCGGGAAGTGAGGTTCGCCACTGTTGCTGAATGCCCCTGGGGGTGATTGATGGGATACTTGTCGCCCTACGAGCACCTGGAGATGACAGGCCGATCTTCACAAACCGAAAGTGGTTCAACTCGATGAACGTGCAGCTGATCTGTCTACGTCCGATATCTGGGCAGTGTGCACAATGCCTTCATATTGGCACTCGATGGTCCCTGGCCTCATCCAGGTGCATCCCACCCCCACACACATGAACGCCCCCACCCCGGTTGCCTGCAGCCCCCTGCGTGATACATATCTGTCGAACTATGGGGCTTCTGAAACGGCCAATCCCATTGATTGTTAAGATGCAGTCGCCGAGCCAGGGACTGCATAAAGGGTTGGCAGTAACAGCGGGTCTGGCCCATGGGATGGAGGATGGTGACAATTGTCCTGCGATGAGCTCTGGTGCTCCTCATCGTCTGACAACATCTGACTCCTGCCTACGGCAGCATTTTCCACCGTCCACCTGGGTGATCCGTGCATGCGAGCTGGCCATGCCATCACACGGTCCCATCAGATCCCTAGGTTTGCGGGGGTGAGGACAGTGGGGTGAGGGGGGGGGGGTCGGTGGATAGGAGCCAAGCCCACCCAATGTCTGCCCATTCCCCCCCCCCCCCCCCATGCCCCTCTGCGGCTAGCCCAGACCAGCTGACCCTCACACCCGTCTGACAGACCACCGAGGCAGGTTGTAACAGTGTTAACAAACGTTTAATGTGAAAAAATAGACACAGATTCATGCCCTTGCCCCTATCGCTAAACTGTGCTCTGCACCCTTGCCAAATTAATTGTTGCCAAGGGCAGCACGGTGGGAAAGTGGTTAGCATTGCTGCCTCAGCGCCGAGGTCTCAGGTTCGATCCTGGTTCTGGGTCACTGTCGTGCGGAGTTTGCACATTCTCCCCGAGTTTGCGTGGATTGTGCCCCCACAACCCAAAGATGTACAGGGTTGGTGGATTGGCCACACTAAATTGCCCTTTAATTGGAAAAAAATGAATTGGGTACACTAAAGATTTTTTAAAACTTAATTGTTGCCTAACGGGCCCAAACGCTATGTCTAGGTGGATCACCAGATGGTATATCAGGAGTGGAGGCGGACTGCTATGATTCCCACACTGCGACCTGGGTCTCCTTTGGCAGACATCTTCTGAGGTGACCAGCTCTGAATGGGCCCGTCTGCTGCCTGGTGACGTGGTCACCCCCACGGCTTCCTATCACCTCCTCCTCCCTCTGAGTGTCCGATGACCCCCTCCCGGCTACTCCATGGGGCAGGGCTGCATGCACAGCTAACCCCTGAGGCTCCCCCGCCATGAGGCCCACTCTGATTTTCACCAGGGTCTGCATGCTCGCAGCCATGGAGCACAGGGAATGGATCATCTCCGTCCTGGACTGCGCCACATCACCTATTGACTGTGCCACCATCTTCTGGGCTTGTGTCACATCAGCCAGTAACTGCACCATCTCCCTCTGGGAGTAGGTCACCTCTCTTTGTGCCTGCACCACGATGGCCAGTGCCTGGGCACTGCCGCCGACGTTCCCAGCCATGGCCCGCTGTGACTGGGCCATGCTCAGAAGCGCCGGTGAAATTTCCAGGTGGCTCTGGCACATGGTTGCCTGTAAGTCGGCAACTCTGTCCTGGGCCTTGGCCAGCGCCTGCACAGAATGCCCCAGGCCTTGTACATTCTGATCTATAGCCAAAACCGTCATCCCCAATGCCTCCACCGCGGACACCACCCGTGCGGTGTTGGCCTGGGTGGAATGCATTGTCAGCACCACCTCCTGATCCTGCACATATAGGACTCCTCCAGCTGGGCCTGCAGGTACTGGATTCTCGGCGACAACCGGTCATGTAGTTCCTGCCTCTGCGACTGCATCTCCACAATCAATGGGACTGTCCGTTCCCGAAACCCATCTGAACGGCAGTTAGTTCCTGGGGTCGGCCTGCCCTCGGGTGTTACTACCTCCGACTGCTGTCCCGGATCAGCAGTGTGGTGTGTACCAGATAGTGTCCCAGGAGCCTCTTCACTAAAGTGCCCAACCATGGTGGTGTGGGGGTGAGGGTGATGTGAGAGTGGGGAGTGTCTCTGGAATGGTGGGGGGTGCTAGATATAGCTATGATGGGAAATCAATGTCATTCTCAGACTCACGCTCTGGGTGTCCTGCATCTCGTGTGTAGAGCTGGCATCCGAGCTGCTATACTCGTCGCTGCTCGGCTCACGCCGGGGCTCCGGCTGTGGCATTGGCTAGGAGCGGGGGACACCAGATCCGGCTCATCTCCAGCAGGTCCTGCAAGACACAAGACAAGACGCATGATTAGACCATGGCCGTGGGTGGTGGTGGTGAGCGTGTGAGTGAAGGGGAGGGGATGGTGAGGGTGAGGGTAGTGTAGGGTGAGGGGGATGTGGGGGTGAGGGTGGTGTGGAGGTGAGGGTGGGGGTGAGGGTGGTGTGGGGGTGAAGTTGGGGTGGGTGTGAGGGTGAGGGTGGAGGTGAGGGTGGTGTGGGGTGAGATTGGGGGTGAGGGTGGTGAGGGTGATGTGGGGGTGAGGGTGATGTGAGGGTGAGATTGGGGGTGAGGGTGGTGGGGTGAGATTGGGGGTGAGGGTGGTGTGAGGTTGAGGGTGATGTGGGGGTGAGGGTGGTGTGAGGGTTGTGTGGAGGTGAGGGTGATGTGAGGGTGAAGTTGGGGTGGGGGTGAGGGTGGTGGAGTGAGGGTGATGTGAGGGTGGGGTGAAGTTGGGGTGGGTGTGAGGGTGGAGGTGAGGGTGGTGTGGGGGTGAGGGTGGTGAGGGTGATGTGGGGGTGAGGGTGATGTGAGGGTGAGATTGGGGGTGAGGGTGGTGGGGTGAGATTGGGGGTGAGGGTGGTGTGAGGTTGAGGGTGATGTGGGGGTGAGGGTGGTGTGAGGGTTGTGTGGGGGTGAGGGTGATGTGAGGGTGAAGTTGGGGAGGGGGTGAGGGTGGTGGAGTGAGGGTGATGTGAGGGTGGGGTGAAGTTGGGGTGGGTGTGAGGGTGGAGGTGAGGGTGGTGTGGGGGTGAGAGTGGTGGGGTGAGGTTGGGGGTAAGTGTGGTGTGGGGATAAGGGTGATGTGAGAGTGGGGCGAAGATGGGGTGGGGGTGAGGGTGGAGGTGAGGGTGGTGTGGACGTGGAACTGCAATTCAGCAGGGTCTCACTTCCTCGCCTGCGGCTGAGCTCCACCCCAGCGATCTCCCTTTCCTCCAGACTAGTGACCTCGTCCAGGGACTTCTGCTTTGCCATGGTGAAGGGCTGCAAGTCCAGGGGTCTCCCTCCAATCTTCATCCGCTCCTGGCAGTTATGGGCGGCCTTCTCTTGGGTGGGGTGGTGGAATCAGAAAAAGACTGTGTTACACAGTCCGACGTATGCAGCCCAGGGGTGGGTGGCTAGTGGCCTCAGTGGCCAGGGCACGTGGCCATGGCGGCCGGTATGGGTGCCGGAATATGGTGCAGGGTGGGGGTTCGGGTTAAGGGTGTCTGGGATGTGGGGTGGGTTGGTGCCGGGGCACAGAGCTGTCTACTCACCCTGGCCGCCCTGAGGAGATCATGCAGTTTCTTCTGGCACTGTTGGCCAGTCTGGATGGTGTCACCTATGGCGCTGACCGCCTCTGCTACCTACGCCCAGGCATGGCGCAAGACGGCAACTGACAGCCTCCTTCCCGGGCCGGAGTCCAGGTTATCTTCCTCTCCTCCACTGTGTCCAGGAAGGTCTCGAGCTCTGCGTTGGTGAACCTTGGTGCCGCTCTCCTCACTGCCATCTTGTTGGCTGGGATGGTGTGTTTGGGGAGTGCAGTGTGTCTATGCGGCTGCAGTTTGTCAGCCTCTTGAGTGTCAATCCCAGACCTGGTGAATCCTGCACCGTTTCCCATTGGAATCGATTGTGTTCCATGTGCCACCGGTGCTAGCCCCTTAACAAAGACCAAAGAAAACTACAGCACAGGAACAGGCCGATCGACCCTCCAAGCCTGCACCGACTATACTGCTCGTCTGAACTAAAAACCCCTACCCTTCCGGGTATTCCCATCATTTTCATGTATTTGTCAAACAGTAGCTGAATCGGTGCAGGTGGTGCACCAGTCTTGCTGTCGTGGAACTCCACGTGTTCTGAGCGGGTGTCAACACTTAGGGCGGAATTCTCTGATTGCCAATGCCAAAATCGCATTCGGCAATTCGCCGGAGAATCCCTTTTGACACCAAAATTGGGGGCGGCGCTGCTTGTCAGAGGCTTTGCCCCCTCCAAAACAACACCATCAGTGGGTACGCTGCAGGCCATTGGAATGACATCAGGACGTCACCTGAAAGCCTTCCCCCAATGCTCCGCCCAAATGGGCCGACTTCCCGATGGCGTGGGTCACTTGTTGTCTGAGGTTTAGTCAACCCCGCTTGGCGGCTGCAGACTGGGGGGGGGGGGGGGGGGAGCCATTCCTCTGGTCAGTGGGCTTCGGCGGGGGCTGAGGGACTGTCGGGGAGTGGTCCGGGGTGGTGAGCGGTGTTACAGGGGGCACTACCTTGCAGGCCTGGTCCGGGCGCAGCCGGTGACATGTTGTACCGCGCGACTGCTGCAGGTCACCGCTGTGTGCATACGCAGCCACGGATCCGGCAATTCTCGATCCGTATCGGCAGGCAAAGCCGGGGGGTGGGTGGTTTACGTGGTGCGGCTGTTAGCCCCCCAACGGGCGGAGCATCGGTGCGGGGATGCGGCGACTTTTTGATTGTAATACTAGACACATGCTCCAGACACAGCCTAAAAATTGGAGAATCCAGCCCATAGTCTCAGAGTTGGAGAATGCAGCCCTTTAAGTATATATCCCCTACGCTACTTTCATCAACCTTTCCATTACTTCAAAGAATTATGTCATATTAGTCAGACACTATTTGCCTTTAACAAATCTGTGATGGCTATCTCTTATTACCATCTCCAAGTGAGAGGTATCAGCTTGAATTTTAATTTCTTTTTTTTAAATTTAGAGTACTCAATTAATTTTTTCCAATTAAGGGGCACTTTTAGTGTGGCTAATCCACCTAACCTGCCCATCTTTGGGCTGTGGGGGCGAAACTCACGCAAACACGGGGAGAACGTGCAAACTCCACACGGACAGTGACCCAGAGCTGGGATTGAACCTGAGACCTTGGCACCGTGAGGCCACAGGGCTAACCCACTGCACCACCATGCGGCCTTGAGCTTTCATTTCTGATAGCTATCCAATGATCCACATTGAAAGAGCATGTACATGAGTGTCATGTGAGGACAGCCCTGGGCTCATCCCTGATGCAATTTATCCTTTTGAACCACATGGGGAACGGCAACTACTTATTGCTCCAATAGAATTTTTTTTAATTTTTAGAAGTATGCTGACATTTACACAGTATGCAATGAAAAATCTTTAATAAAAATACTTTAAAAAACATTTACAGTGGGCGTTCCTTTATTTTCTCATATTTACTGTGATTTTACCAATTTATTAGATGAGAAACATTAAAAAGGTGCCGGAGAAACCTCATCACAGGGAGGAGTATCTTGACAAGCTGTATCAGATGTACAGGCACTCCTTTGCTAACATGGTAGAAGCCCAAAGGTAAGTTTTTTTTAATGCAAATCAAATGATAAGCCATTCTTGTGGCTCACTTTTCTCTTGCTCTTTCTTTGTGTTTTATCCCTAAAACAAGCTCCCCTCAGAAAGTGATTTAATTAAGAGAATTTTTTTTTAAAACAGGAAATTATTTGGTCTTGTCCTTGGGTGCTCTGATTTTAAATCATTTGCAGGCATTTACTTTCTTTCTATTGAAAATTCAAACAACTGTGTCAGTGTATGGATATCGAACTGTGCAGGGGATTCTGAAAGACGAAATGGGTGTTGATGTTCCAAAACCATGAACTGCAGTACTTGATCTGGAATTTGGACTATAAATTCTTTTAGTCACAGGGATGAATGGCTCACAGTAAAATAGAAGCTGGCTGTCTGCGAGAGAAAGTCAGCCATCAATTCAGTCCTGGCTTTATTAGCATTTGAATTGGGCTGGGGGAGTTGTGTTGCTTTAAAAGAGAAATGTGTCCTTTGTTGTAACAATTAAAGCCAAGGTCATTTTCCCGTTCCCCTTTATCAGCTAAAATGGACATGGAAATGACAATAAAGAAGAAAGTTTGTTCTACTGACTGAAATGTAAATGTCAGCCTTGTTCAAGTAAATCAAGCTCATCGTCATGTCATTTAATGTAAATTTATTCATTTCAGCTACTTATGCTTGGGGATATTTAATTTTGTGGCAGCAGTTGCATTCACTCACTTATCTAAATATTAGAAAAGATGGACTTTTACACGGAATGCTGAAATTTGTGTGAGATCTTAACAATCTTATTTTATTTGTTCTTTACTCTCGAAAACAAAATGCAGCACGACTTAGCTGGTTGTGAGCCGGTGCAGATGGGCCAAAGGGCCATTCCTGTGCTGTGGACCAATATGAGTCTCAACAATAATGATAGACATTGCTGCTACTGGAGGTTAGCATGTTTAAAAGTCAGGGGAGGATCTAATTGGGCTCAGCAGTGATGATGACCTCCACAGCTCGACGTACTACTGACATGCACTGCCAGGGTTCCCAGATGAATTCTGGGTACATAAATAAGATATCATATAATGGCCTCTTCCCAATGAACTAAAGCCCAATGAAAGAAGAATCAGCTTTGAAGTGTTGGCTAGTGTAGACTTGAGAGATGAACAGACACTTCCAACACTGATGAAGGTTCAATTCAATTTTATTAACTACTTCTAGCTAACACACGATGACTGTGGCTCTAAATGATGCTAACTTAAACTAGAGACCTAAGCCTTGTCTGAACCAGTTGATTCTCTCAGCACGTGTTGTAAGTCTGTGCTGGGCTGTATGAGTTCTTGTTACACTCAGAGGCAGCACCCAGAATGAGCGCGAACTGTGGTGCTCTCTGCCTTTATAGCAGGGGTGGGCAAACTTTTCCGTGCAAGGGCCACATTCAGAAATTCACAATTTTAAAGGGCCGCATAGTATATTAAGTAAAATAATTACTTCACCCGGTTATGATTCTGGGCGCCTCATATAGAACATAGAACAGTACAGCACAGAACAGGCCCTTCGGCCCTCGACGTTGTGCCGAGCAATGATCACCCTACTCAAGTCAACGTATCCACCCTATACCAGTAAGTAACCCAACAGCCCCCCCCATTAACCTTAAAAAAAATTTAAAATTAAAAAAAAATATATTTTTTTAAAAAAATGTATTTTTTTTATGACTTGGTGGGCCGCATAAAGACCTTTGGCGGGCCGCATGCGGCCCGTGGGCCGTAGTTTGCCCACCCCTGCTTTATAGTGTGTGTATTCTAACTGGTGATTGGCTGCGGTGTTTGTACATGTTGATTGGTCCCTGTGTGTGTCCATCAGTGTGTGTCTGCACCATGATATACTGGTGTATATTATGACATCCCCTTTTATTAAAAAAATGTTGATATGGGCATGTGATAATAAATAGTGTGGGTGTGTGGAGAATGTACCTAGCTACGTGTGAGGTGCGAAGACATGTGTACAAAGCTATATACAGGGAACAAGACTATTTACAGAGGAAGGTGCCTGGTGCAGATGACTACCATGAACTGGAACAATGAACAAATCTATTTACAAATCACTGGATAACGAATGCAACAATAAAGGATAGGGAAAAAAAAAACATTTCAGAGTCCACATGTGTACAGAGTTCATAAGTTCAGTCTCTGAGGTGGGCGACGAACTCTGGTTGACCGCCTCAAGGGTGGGGCAATGGCTGGCGCCTCAGGAGCCGGGAGGGCTGCAGCACCGTCAAGGGCAGGCAGAGTGACCGGAAACGCTACACAGTCCACGGCGGGATCAGTACAGAGCTGGTCGGAGGATCCCGTGACGACCCTGGAACCAGGCGAGGAGCACGCCCGTTGCGGCGCCGAATGGATCCATCCGATAAGCTGACCAGGAAGGAGCGGGGGGGCCACCTGCCTTAGAATGACAGCAGGCGCAGACCAGCCACCATCCGGGAGGTGGATGCGAACCTTGTTGCGTGGATGGATGTCGGGAAGGTCAGCAGCCCGTGAGTCGTAGGAGGTTTTCTGCTGCAGTTGAGACATGTGCATGCGGTGGTGCACGGGGACATAATCGAGGTTGGGAGCGAGAATTGATGGCACCGTCATTCTGAGGGTGCGGTTCATTAGCAACTGAGCAGGCGACAGGCCGGTGGAGAGCGGGGCGGAGCGATAGGCTAGCAGAGCAAGATGGAAATCTTAGCCGCCGTTGGCGGCCTTGCTGAGGAGCCGCTTAACGATGTGGACCCCCTTTTCCGCCTTCCCATTGGATTCGGGGTACAGGGGACTGGACGTAACGTGCTCGAAGTTGTAGTGTCGGGCGAAGCCGGCCCATTCCTGGCTCATTAAACAGGGGCCATTGTCTGACATGACCGTCAGCGGAATGCCATGTCGGGCAAATGTCTCCTTACAAGCCCTGATCACAGCCGAGGAGGTGAGATTGTGCAGCCTGATGACCTCCGGGTAACTGGAGTAGTAGTCGATGATGATGACATAGTTCCTGCCCAATGCATGGAACAAGTCGATGCCCACTTTGGTCCAAAGCGATGTAACAAGCTCATGGGGCATCAGAGTCTCCCGTGGTTGGGCGGGCTGAAAACGCTGGCAGGTAGAGCAGTTGAGCACCACATTGGCGATGTCATCATTGATGCCCGGCCAGTAGACGGCTTCTCTGGCCCTGCAGCGGCACTTCTCAATTCCTAAATGGCCTTCATGGAGTTGCTCCAACACTAGCTGGCGCATGCTTTGTGGGATGACGATGCGATCCAATTTCAGGAGCACCCTGTCGACAGCCGCCAAGTCGTCGCGAACGTTGTAAAATTGCGGGCATTGGCCCTTGAGCCACCCGTCTGACATTAGGCGCATCGCTCGCTGCAGAAGTGGATCCGCCGCTGTCTTGCGGCGAATTTGCATCAGTCGTGCATCCGTAGCTGGCAAATGGGAGGTTGAAAACTGAACGTGAGCATCTATTTGGCAAATGAAGCCATCATGATCACATGGAGTTGTGATCGACCTTGAGAGGGCATCGGCAACGGCAAGGTCCTTGCCAGCGGTATAGATCAGTTGAAAGTCGTATCTGCGCAGCTTGAGCAGGATACGCTGGAGGCGAGGCGTCATGTCATTCAAGTCCTTTTTGATAATATTTACAAGGGGGCGGTGGTCGGTTTCAACCGTGAACTGCGGAAGTCCATAGACGTAGTTGTGGAACTTCACAACTCCAGTGAGAAGGCCGAGACACTCTTTCTCAATTTGCGCACAGTGCTGCTCTGTGGGAGTCATCGCCCGCGACGCATACGCAACGGGGGCCCATGACGAGGCCTTGTCTCGTTGCAGGAGCATGGCACTAATCCCTGACTGACTGGCACCTTTGGTCGGGTCGAAAAAGGCCAACACTGGGGCCGTGGAAAGCTTGGCCTTCAGCTCCTGCCATTCACGCTCGTGAGCAGGGAGCCAACAGAAATCTGTGGTTTTGCGAATCAGGTCTCTGAGGGCAGTGGTGTGTGAGGCGAGATTCGGGATGAACTTCCCGAGGAAATTCACCATACCCAGGAACCGGAGGACCGCTTTCTTGTCCTCGGGCGTCTTCATGGACGTGATTGCTGCAATCATGTCCTTGTCCGGACGCACCCCCTGGTGGGAGATGTGATCCCCCAGAAACTTGATACTCGACTGGCTGAAGGAGCATTTGGCCCTATTGAGGCGGAGGCCGTGTTCGTGGATGCGCCTGAAAACATGCTGAAGGCGGGCAATGTGTTCCTGCGGGGTGGTTGACCAGATAATAATGTCGTCGACATATACCCGGACGCCGTCGATCCCCTCCATCATCTGCTCCATGATCTGGTGGAAAACTTTGGACGCAGAGATGATGCCGAATGGCATCCGGTTGTAGCAGAACCTGCCAAAGGGTGTGTTGAACGTACACAGCTTCCTGCTTGACTAATCTAGTTGGATCTGCCAGAAACCCTTTGAGGCATCCAGTTTTGAGAATAGTTTGGCGTGGGCCATCTCGGACGTGAGCTCCTCACGTTTCGGAATCGGGTAGTGCTCCCGCATGATATTCTGATTCAGATCTTTAGGATCAATACAGATCCGCAGCTCGCTGGACAGCTTCTTGATGCAGACCATGGAGCTTACCCAGTCTGTGGGTTCCGTGACCCTAGAAATGGCTCCTTGGTCCTGGAGGTCCTGGAGCTGTTGTTTGAGGCGGTCCTTGAGGGGCGCTGACAAATGTTTGGGCTTGAGTAAGATTTTGTACACGTACGGGAGCGTGCCCATGCCTTCGAAAACATCATGGTATTGCTGGATGATGGAGTTTTTTAAAATAAATTTATATTACCCAATTATTTTTTTTTCCAATTAAGGGGCAATTTAGCGTGGCCAATCCACCTACTCTGCACATTTTTGGGTTGTGGGGGCGAAACCCACGCAGACACGGGGAGAATGTGGCTGGATGATGGAGTTGAGTTGCGCCCTGAAATCTGTGTCAGAGGATGCAGGCACATCGCTTGAAGAGAGAGAGTGTACTCTCTGCACTAAGTGGAGCAGCTTGCATGCCTGCGCACCAAGCAAGGAGGCTTTTGAGGCAGCAACAATCTCGAACGGGAGAATGACTGTGTGAGCATGATGTGTCACCTCAAGGCGGCAGGAGCCGCTGACGGCGATGGCATTGCCATTGTAGTCCAGCAATTTACACACAGATGGCAGGACAGCAGGCCGTACGCAGAGCTTGCGAAAATCAGACGACACGATGAGATTGGCAGAAGCGCCAGTGTCCAGGCGGAACCTGACAGGGGACCGGTTGACCGTAAGGGTGGCACACCACTCATCATCCTGGCTGATGCTGGACATGGACGGGTTCAGTGCCAAGCTTGGGGGACATCTTGTTCGTAGTAACGACGCCGATTTGGAATGGGACCTGTGGGTCATTGCAGGCACAGTCGGAATCAAGGTCTAGAGTAGGTTCATTGATGGCAGGCTGGATAGCCCTGACGTCTCTGTGGGGCTGGGTGGACCTCCTCAAAACAGCAGGCATGGAAGATATGTACATTGCAGCGTAGTGGCCTTGCTTGCCACACTGTAGGCAGCGTCGGGACTTAGCGGGACATTGCCGCTTTAAGTGGGCGGAGCCGCAATTGCCGCACGCCGGAGCGTCAGGACGTTCGTCGCACCACCGTGCATGCCCGGGGCAATCCAGCATAGAGCGCACCTGCGCGAAGCAGTCCGTGACGTCAGCACGCTCGCTGTGTATAAGCGCGGAACAACGCGATAAGCGCGCGAAATGGCCGCCATCGTTCAGATCCAGAGCCTGAAAAGATTTAATTATTTGGACCCGTTCTGCCTCGTAAGGGCCTTGCCGCGCCGTTTCAGCAGCCTGGATGCAGGAGTAGCGCCTGGAGGCATGTTCATGAAGTACACAGGTCTCAATGGCCGTGGAGAGAGTGAGCTGCTTTACTTTTAGTAGTTGCTGGCGCAGGGGCTCAGATTGAACACCAAAAACAATCTGGTCACGGAGCATGGAGTCAGAGGTGGACCCGTAGTTGCAGGACTGCGCAAGGACGCGGAGGTGGGTAATGAAGGACTGGAAAGGCTCATCCTGACCCTGAATTCGCTGCTGAAACATGTATCTCTCAAAGCTCTCGTTGACCTCGACCGCGCAGTGGCTGTCGAACTTCAGAATTATGGTCTTGAACTTCGATTTGTCCTCCCCCTCATCGAAGGTGAGCGAATTGTAAATGTGCAGAGCGTGGTCACCGGCTGTGAAGAGGAAGAGAGCAATCTTCCGTGCGTCCGAGGCAGCTTACAGGTCCCTGGCTTCGAGGTACAGCTGGAAGCACTGTTTGAAAAGTTTCCAGTTCGAGCCCAGATTCCCTGCAATGCGGAGAGGCGGCGGCAGGCGAACAGCGTCCATTCTGTAGGATGGCGCGAATCTGGTGGAAGGCAGATCACTGAAAGGTAGGTCTCAGAAGTGCGAGCATCCCTCAACTTCTGGTACCATGAAGTGTTGGCTAGTGTAGACTTGAGAGATGAACAGACACTTCCAAAACTGATGAAGGTTCAACTCAATTTTATTAACTACTTCTACCTAACTAACACACGATGACTGTGGGTCTAAATGATGCTAATTTAAACTAGAGACCAAAGCCTTGTCCGAACCAGTTGATTCTCTCAGCACGTCTTGTAAGTCTGTGCTGGGCTGGATGAGTTCTTGTTACACTGAGAGGCAGCACCCAGAATGAGCGGGAACCGTGGTGCCCTCTGCCTTTATAGTGTGTGTATTCTAACTGGTGATTGGCTGCGGTGTTTGTACATGTTGATTGGTCCCTGTGTGTGTCCATCAGTGTGTGTCTGCACCATGATATACTGGTGTATATTATGACAAGCTTCAGGGCAGCAGGAAAGGTGGGGTGGGGTGGAGAGCAAATGTTCAAGAATAAAACTACACAGGGTGGCACGGTGGCGCAGTGGTTAGCACGGCTGCCTCAGGGCGCCGAGGACTGAGGTTTGATCCCGGCCCCGGGTCATTGTCCGTGTGGAGTTTGCACATTCTCCCCATGTCTGTGTGGGTACCACTCCCACAACCCAAAGATGAGCAGGATAGGTGGATTGGCCACGCTAAATTGTCCCTTAATTGGAACAAAAGAATTGGGTACTCTAAATTTTAAAAAACTTTTAAAAAGAAAGAAAAATATGAATTGTTCGTAGGCTATTGGGGGCTAAGAGCAAGGCTATCTTCTATATCTTATGTTACCATCATACAGATTTCCAATCCAAGGATTTCCTTTATTTTACTGTCTCTAATACAATAGGTCTATTCTCCAAATAAAATCAGGGGACGGATTCTCTGTTGACTGACGCCGAAATCAGGAAACACGATTGGACAGAGAATCATTTTTTACCCCAAAATCGTGGCGGGTATCAGTTTCACGCTAAATCACAATTTTCCAGAGCCTCGACAGTGACATCAATGCATTCCACTCTGCACATGGGACAGCATAGTAGCACAGTGGTTAGCACTGTCACTTCACAGCTCCAGGGTTCCAGGTTCGATTCCCAGCCAGGGTCACTCTGTGCGGAGTCTGCACATTCTCCCCACGTCTGTGTGGGTTTCCTCCAGGTGCTCCGGTTTCCTCCCACAAGTCCAGAAAGACGTGCTGTTAGGTAATTTGAACGTTTTGAATTCTCCCTCTGTACCTGAACAGGCGTCGGAATGTGGTGACTAGGGGCTTTTCACAGTAACTTCATTCAGTGTTAATGTAAGCCTACTTGGACTTCCGGTTGTGGTGATGCGGAGCTAAGCCGCACGTTTGGTAGCTCCCGCTATTTTCAGTCTTTTGGGCTTTTTTAAGGGCCCGTAGGGGTGCTGGCTAGACTTTTCCCGATGTGGGAGCACATCCACTGTGCTTATCCGCCGGTGGATGGACTGGACCAGGAGCGGAGCGGTTAAAAAATCGGCTTTGGAGCAGAGAAAGGTGCGAGGCAGGAGAAACAAGATGTCGGCGGGCGGGGAACCGGCAGCGTAGCAGCAGTGGGCGCAGGAGCAGCTTCGGAGAGCTGAAGGCTGAGCTTTTGGAACCGTTTAAGGCCTCGCTGGACAAGTTTATGGCGACTCAGACGGCTCAGGGTGCAGAGATCCGAGAGCTACAGCAAAAGGCCTCGGAGAGCAAGGACAAAATCCTAGGCCTGGCAGTGAAGGTGGAGTCGCACGAGGCGCTCCACAAGAAATGGCTAGCGAGGATGGAAGAGATGGAGAACCGCTCCCGTCGGAAGAACTTGCGGATCCTGGGCCTCCCGGAGGGGCTGGAAGGTTCGGACTTGGGGGCCTATGTGACCGTGATGTTGAACTCGTTAATGGGCGCGGGGCCGTTCCAGGGGCCCTTGGAGCTGGAGGGTGCCCATCGAGTGCTGTTGAGGAAGCCCAAGCCGAACGAGCCGCCTAGGGCGGTGCTGGTCCGTTTTCACCGCTTCGTTGACCGTGAGTGTGTGCTGAGATGGGCGAAGAAGGAGAGGAGCAGCAAGTGGGAGAATGCAGAGTCTGGATTTATCAGGATTGGAGCGCGGAGGTGGCGAAGAGAAGGGCTGGTTTTAATTGGATGAAGGCAGTACTTCAAAAGAAGGGGGTGAAGTTTGGCCTGTTACAGCTGGCTCGCCTCTGGGTCATTTATAAAGATCGCCAGCTTTACTTCGATTCCCTGCAGGATGCCTGGGCCTTCGTCCAGGCAGAGAAGTTGGACTCGAACTGAGGACTGGGGGGCGGGGGATTGATGTACATAGTCCGGAGGCCTTGTCCTCCTGGGTATCCTTTCATTTTTCTGGTTGTGTTTGTTGATGCCTTTTTGCTTTTTTGCTGTTTCGCTTTTTGGGGCTGTTATATATTTATTCAGGAGCTTTCTTGTTTTTCACTGGTGGAGTGCTGGGGAGTTGTTTGTGGGCCCACTGGGTCACGCGCCCTTCTTTTTCCTGCGTGTTGGGTCATGGGGGCGGGGTCTGAGATGGAAGCGCGGGCTTTCTTCCCGCGCTGGAGGCGCGGTGGGCGGGACCGGCACTGGGGAGTGGTGGTTGTGTTACACCGGGGGGGGGGGGGGGGGGGGGGGGGGGGAGCAGCCGGGGTCAGCAGGAGTCGGCTGACTTACGGAAGTATGATGGAAGGGATTACGCAGCTGGGGGGGGGGGGCCTAGCTGTGGGGGGGGAGGGGTGGGGGGCCCTTGGGGGAACAGTGGGGGGGTTATGAGGTTGCTGCTGGAGGGGCCAAAGGGGAACATCTGGTGATGGGAGGGGGGGGGGGGGGGGGTGGGGGGGGGGGTCTGCCACCGTGGGGAACGGGCCTGGGGGGTTCTGCTGGCACGTGGTGAGCCGAGGGAGAGCTATGGCTGACCGGCGCAGAGGGAGGGGGAAGACCCCCCCGATTCGGCTGGTCACATGGAACGTGAGGGGGCTGAATGGACCGGTGAAGCGGTCCCGGGTCTTGGCGCATTTGAAGGGGCTGGGAGCAGACGTGGCTATGCTCCAGGAGACACACCTTAAGGTGGCGGATCAGGTGAGGCTGAGAAGAGGCTGGGTTGGACAGGTGTTTCACTCAGGATAGATGCAAAGAATCGAGGGGTGGCGAATTTAGTTGGTCAGAGCTTGTCGTTTGTGGCGTCGAGTGTGGTGGCGGATAGCTGTGGCAGATACGTAATGGTCAGTGGTAGGCTTCAAGGGGAGCGGGTGGTTCTGGTTAATGTGTACGCCCCCAACTGGGACGATGCAGGTTTCATGCGGCGAATGTTGAGCCGGATTCCGGACCTGGAGACGGAGGGCTTGATCTTGGGAGGGGATTTTAATACAGTGTTGGACCCAGCTCTGGATCGTTCGAGGTCTAAGATGGGAAAAAGGCCGGTGGCGGCCACAGTGCTGAGGGGGTTTCTGGATCAGATGGGAGGGGTAGACCCTTGGAGGTTTTTGAGGCCGGGAGGTAGGGAGTTTTCCTTTTTCTCCCATGTCCACAGGCTTATTCCCGGATTGATTTTTTTGTCCTCAGCAGGGCGCTAATCCCGAGGGTGGTGGGGGTGGAGTATTCGGCGATAGTCATGTCTGACCACGCCCCGCATTCGGTGAACCTGGAGCTGGGGGAGGGGAAGGATCAACGCCCGCTGTGGAGGTTAGATGTGGGGCTGCTGGCAGAGGAGGAAGTATGTGGGCGGGTCCGTAGGTGCATAGAGGGGTATTTGGAAGCCAATGACAATGGGGAGGTGCAAGTTGGGGTGGTCTGGGAAGCGCTGAAGGCGGTGGTTCGAGGGGAGCTGATATCTATTCGGGCGCACAGGGAGAGGGGGAGAGGGTTGAGAGGGAGAGGGTGGTGGAAGAAATGGTAAGGGTGGACAGGAGGTATGCGGATGTCCCGGAAGAGGGGCTTTTGAGGAAGCGTCGCAGTCTCCAAGCGGAGTTCGATATATTGACCACCCGGAAGGCGGAGGCGCAGTGGAGGAGGGCGTAGGGGGCGGTATATGAGTACGGGGAAAAGGCAAGTCGGATGCTGGCCCACCAGCTCCGGAAGCGGGAGGCAGCGAGAGAGATAGGGGGAGTCACAGATGCAGGAGGGAACCTGGTGCGGAGTGCTAGGAACATTAATGGGGTGTTCAGGTCCTTCTCCGAGGAGCTGTACAGGTCGGTGCCCCCTCGGGAGGTGGGTGGGATGGACCGCTTTCTGGATAAGCTGGAGTTCCCAAGAGCGGAGGAGGAGCGGGAGGAGGGTCTGTGGGCCCCAATTGAGTTGGAGGAGCTGATGGAGGCGCTGGGGAGCATGCAAACAGGGAAAGCACTGGGACCTGACGGGTTCCCAGTGGAGTTTTATAAGAGGTTCTCAGACCTGCTGGGCCCGTTGTTAGTGAGGACCCTGAATGAGGCGAGGGAGGCGAGGGGGGGGGGGGGGGGGGGGGGGGGCTTCTAGCCCCCCGTTCCCTCGATGTCTAAAGCAATAATTTCACTGATTCTGAAGCGGAATAAGGACCCCCTCCAGTGTGGGTCGTACAGGCCGATCTCGCTCCTCAACGTGGACGCAAAGTTGTTGGCTAAGACGCAACAAGAAAGAAATGGGAGGAGGACCTGAGGATTGAGATAGGGTGGGGACTCTGGAGCGAGGCACTGCATAGGGTCAACTCCACTGCCACGTGCGCAAGGCCCAGCCTGACACAACTAAAAGTGGTACCATAGAGCCCACTTAACAAGAAACCGTATGAGTAGGTTCTTCCCGGAGGTGGAGGACAAATGTGAACGGTGCCAAAGAGGCCCGGCCAACCACGCCCACATGTTCTGATCTTGACCCAGACTTGTGGAGTACTGGACAGCCTTCTTCGAGGCTATGTCCAAAGTGGTGGGGGTGAGGGTGGAGCCATGCCCGATAGTGGCGGTCTTCGGGGTTTCAGACCAGCCAGATCTATTCCTGGGGAGGAGGGCGGACGCCCTTGCCTTTGCCTCCCTGATCACCCGCCGTAGAATCCTGTTTGGCTGGCGGTCAGCAGCACCATCCAGAGCTGCAGACTGGCTGTCCGACCTCTTGGAATCTCTCCAAATGGAGAAAATCAAATTCGCATCCGAGGGTCAAACGACGGCTTCCACAAAACGTGGGAGCCATTCATGCAACTGTTCCGGGACCTGTTTGTGGCCAACGTACAAGAGGAAGAATAGTCGGGTGGCCAAGAACCAGGGGAAAATGGACGGGAATCGGGGGAAGGTAGCCGTGGCATGGAGCGGAGAGATGGACGGGGGGGGGGGGGGGGGGGGGGGCTAAACCTGAGGAGGGAGGGGCAAACCACGGGGGGGGGGGGGAGGGGGGAAGACAGCTAAACCTGGGGAGGGAGGCGGACCATGGAGGGGGGGGGGGGAAACGGGAGAGGAGGGCCGGCGGGGGGCAGGGAAGCAGGAGCCGGAGGGAAGGCACGGGATGCCAAAACGTGCATGACATTTCCAGGAGCGGGGAACGAGGAAACTGGAGATGGAGGACGGGAGGAGCGGCAGAAGCGGGGGCGAGTGTGGGACGGCAGCGAGACACGTCCGGGAAGGGCGGGCGACAGCAACATACAGCACAGCCAAATATCGCATACTGTGATTTTCTCCCCGGCACCCAAAGGTGTGCTTACCCCACAAGTCCCAGCACCCCCCCCCCACCGCAGGCAGTCGCCTACTTATGTGGGGTGGGTAATTTTGCCAGATGTACAGAGCTGCCGCTGTCGAGCTGGTGCACAATACCCCACCAGTTATTCCATTTCATATGTTATTGTATTTTTTTTATGTTGGGGTGTGCCCTTCTCCTCTAAATGTGTGTATATATATATATGTGTTTCTTATTCTGTGTACATAACGGTAATTATACCTTGTTAAAAAAAACAATAAAAATATTTATTAAAAAAAGTTGTTGGCTAAGATACTGTCCAGGAGGGTGGAAGATGTGGTCCCGCTGGTTATCCATGAGGACCAAACGGGGTTTGTGAAGGGGAGGTAGCTGAATGTCAATGTGCGGTGGCTTCTTAATGTTATGATGATGTCAGCGGCGGATGGGGAGGCGGAAATAGTAGCATCGATGGATGTGGAGAAAGCCTTCGATAGGGTGGAGTGGAGCTACCTGTGGGAGGTGTTGAGGAGATTTGGGTTTGGTGACGGATTCATTAGCTGGGTGAGGCTGCTGTATAGTGCCCCGGTAGCGAGTGTGGTGATGAATGGGAGGAGGTCGGAGGACTTTCGGCTGTCCCGGGGGACGAGGCAGGGGTGCCCCTTGTCTCCCCTGCTCTTCGCGCTAGCGATTGAGCCCTTGGCCATGGCGCTGAGGGATTTGAAGAACTGGAGGGGCATTGTGCGGCGGGGGGAGGAGCACCGGTTGTCGCTGTACGCGGATGATTTACTGTTGTACATCGCGGATCCGGCGGGGGGGGATGCCAGAAATGTTGAGGATACTTGGGAAGTTTGGGGACTTTTCAGGCTATAAGCTCAACGTGGGGAAGAGTGAGTTGTTTGTGCTGCACTTGGGGGACCAGGAGAGGGAGATAGGGGAGCTCCCGTTGAAGAGGGCGGAGAGGAGCTTTAGATATCTTGGCTTCCAGATAGCTAGGAGCTGGGGGGCCCTACATAGGCTAAACTTTTCGGAGCTGGTGGAACAGATGGAGGAGGAGTTTAGGAGGTGAGATGCACTGCCACTCTCCTTGGCGGGCAGGGTCCAGTCGGTTAAGGTGATGGTGCTCCTGAGGTTTTTGTTTCTCTTCCAGTGTCTCCCCATCTTGATTCCGAAGGCTTTCTTTAGGAGGGTTAATAAGAGTATTCTGGGGTTCGTGTGGGCGCGGAAGACCCCGAGAGTGAGGAGGGTATTCCTGGAGCGAGGCAGGGAGGTAGGTGGTTTGGCGTTGCCCAACCTGTGCGGGTACTACTGGGCTGCGAATGTGGCAATGATTCGTAGGTGGGTGATGGAGGGGGAGGGTGCCGCATGGAAGAGGTTGGAGGTGGCGTCCTGTGTGGGCACGAGTTTGGAGGCACTGGTGACGGCCCCACTCCCACTCCCCCCGGCAAAGTATTCTACGCGTCCGGTGGTGGTGGCTTCCCTCAAAATTTGGGGGCAGTGGAGGCGGCATAGGGGGGAAGTGAAGGCCTCAGTTTGGACCCCGATACGGGGCAACCACCGGTTTGCACCAGGGAGAATAGATGGTGGTTTTTTGAGTTGGCACAGGGCAGGCATCAGGCGGATGGGGGACCTTTTCCTCGACGGAAAGTTTGCGAATTTAGAGGAGTTGGAGGGGAAGTGGGGTCTCCCCCCGGGAATACTTTCAGGTATATGCAAATTAGGGCGTTTGTTAAGCGGCAGGTGGCTGAGTTTCCGCTATTGCCGCCAAGGGGGGTGCAGGATAGGGTGCTCTTGGGGACGTGGGTCGGTGAGGGTAGGATCTCGGCAATTTATCAGCTGATGCAGGAGGGGGAGGAGGCCTCGGTGGAGGAGCTGAAAGCGAAGTGGGAGAAGGAGCTAGGGGAGGAGACCGACGAGAGGACGTGGGCGGACACCCTGGGGAGGGTGAATTTGTCCTCTTCTTGTGCACGGCTCAGCTTAATTCAGCTGAAGGTGCTGCATCGGGCGCACGTGACTGGGGCCAGGCTGAGCTGCTTCTTTGGGGGTGAGGACATGTGTGGAAGGTGTTCGGGAGGCCCGGCGAATCACAGCCACATGTTCTGGGCATGTCCGGCGTTGGAGGGGTTCTGGAAGGGGGTGGCGGGAACCTTGTCCAAGGTGGTCGGTTCCAGGGTGGAACCGGGCTGGGGGCTCGCTATCTTTGGGGTGGCATCGGAGCCGGGAGTGCAGGAGGCGAGAGAGGCCGGTATTCTGGCCTTTGCGTCTCTAGTAGCCCGGCGCAGGATTCTTTTACAGTGGAGGGACGCGAAGCCCCCGAGGCCGGAATCCTGGATTAACGACATGGCCGGGTTCATCAAACTGGAGAGGGTCAAGTTTGCCCTGAGGGGGTCGGTGCAAGGGTTCTTCCGCCGGTGGCAGCCTTTTCTTGATTTCCTGACGGAGTGTTAAGAGGGTGGTCAATCTCAGCAGCAACCCGGGGGGGGGGGTTATGGGTCTGTTCAGGGGGGGTTTGTTTTTGCAACTATATGTTTGCTACTTAATTTTTTGTTATTAATTTATTGCTTTGTATTGGGGGGAGGGGCTTTTATTTCTGTTTTTCCTATGCCTTGTTTATTTTATTGTTGGGAGAAAATTTGTTGTTGAAAAATGTGAATAAAAATTATTTTTAAAAAATTGTAAGCCTACTTGTGACAATAAAGATTATTATTATTATATAGTAAACACCGTTGACAGGCCTCACCCGGTATTGTCCGGCGCCTCCGCGATTCTCCGCCTCCACCGGGGCGAATTCCTGACGGCAAGGTTCACTTGTGCTTTTAAAGACCGGGAAACTGGCACCGTGCCACTTGTATGGTGTTGGCATGGCCGACACCACCTCCTGCTCCTGCATTCAGTTGGTGCTCGATGCTCGCCGACAACCGCTCATGTAGACCCTGGCTCTGTGACTGCACCTCCACGATCGATGGGACTGTCCGTTCCAGGAACCCGAAACCATTAGTCCTTGGGGCTACCGACCATCGGCCCCTTTGGGAGTTCCTACCTCCACCTGATGTACCGGAGCACCTCTATGGTGAGCACCAAATAGCGTCCCAGGAGCCTCTTCACTAAAGTGCCCAACCGAGGTGAGTGTCTCTGGGATGGTGGACGGTGGTGGAGACAGCTGTGACGGGAAATCGGTGTCAACTTGAGCTCCGGTGTCCGGGTTTCAGACATAAGGGTCACCTCCGTGTCGGTGTCTGCGTCACTGCTCGGCTCCCCAGGTTCTAGCTGTGACTGGGGACAGGGGACACCAGAAGGACCCTCCCCATCACCGGTGGATACTGCAAGAGACAAGACAAGGAGCATAATTAGACCGCGGGTCGGGTGTAGTGGGAATGGTTGGGGTGTGAGGGTGGTGTGAGAGTAAGGATAGTATGGGGGTGAGGTGCTGTGGGAGTGGTGGGGATGAGGGTGGTGTGGGTGAGGGTAGTGTGGGGTGAGGGTGGCGTGCGGGTGGTGGGGGTGAGGGTGGTGTAGGGTGAGGGTGGTGTGGGGTGAGGATGGCGTGCGGGTGGGTGGTTTGTGGGTGGTGGGGTGGTTGGGGGTGAGGGTGGTGTGCGGGTGAGGGTGGTGTGGGGTGAGGGTGGTGTGCGGGTGAGGGTGGTGTGCGGGTGAGGGTGGTGGGGGTGAGGGTGGTGTGGGTGAGGGTGGTGTGGGTGAGGGTGGTGGGGGTGAGGGTGGTGGGGGTGAGGGTTGTTGGGGTGAGGGTGGTGGGGGTGAGGGTGGTGTGGGTGAGGGTGGTGTGGGTGGGTGGTGTGGGGTGAGGGTAGTGTGGGTGGGTGGTGGGGGTGTGGGGTGAGGGTGGTGTGGGGTGAGGGTGGTGTGGGGGGGTGGTGTGGGGTGAGGGTAGTGTGGGTGGGTGGTGTGGGGTGAGGGTGGTGGGGGTGAGGGTGGTTGGGGGTGAGGGTGGTGTGTGGGTGAGGGTGGTGTGGGGTGAGGGTGATGTGGGTGAGGGTGGTTGGGGTGAGGGTGGTGGGGGTGGGTGGTGTGTGGTGGGGGTGGGTGGTGTGGGGTAAGGGTAGTGTGGGTGGGTGGTGGGGGTGGGTGGTGTGGGGTGAGGGTGGTGGGGGTGAGGGTGGTTGGGGGTGAGGGTGGTGGGGGGGTGAGGGTGGTGTGTGGGTGAGGGTGGTGTGGGGTGGTGTGGGTGAGGGTGGTGGGGGTGAGGGTGGTTGGGGGTGAGGGTGGTGTGGGTGAGTGTAGTGTGGGTGGGTGGTGGGGGTGGGTGGTGTGCGGGTGGTGTGGGTGAGGGTGGTGGGGTAAGGGTGGTGGGGGTGAGGGTGGTTGGGGGTGAGGGTAGTGGGGGTGAGGGTGGTGTGGGGTGAGGGTGGTGTGCAGGTGGGCTGGGTGAGGGTGGTGGGGGTGAGGGTGGTTGGGGGTGAGGGTGGTGGGGTGAGGGTGGTGGGGGTGAGGGTGGTGTGGGGTGAGGGTGGTGTGTGAGGGTGGTGTGGGTGGGTGGTCTGGGTGGGTGGTGTGGGGTGAGGGTGGTGTGGGGTGAGGGTGGTGTGGGGGGGTAGATACACGTGGCATGGGGAACCACAACTCAGCGGAATCTCACTTCCTCGCCTGAGGCCAGACTCCATTCCGGCGACTGCCCTTTCCTCTGGCCTGCCGACCACATCCAGGGCCCAGCGCTGAACCAATGAGGGGCCACAGGTCCGGCGATCTCCCCCGCCCAAGTTTTCTCCCGCTCCTTGCGGTTATGAGTGACCTTCTTCTGGGGGTGGGGAGAAACTGTAAACATAGTGTTAGACAATCCGATATATGCAACCCAAGGGGTGGCTAGCTGGTGGCTTCAATGGCCAGGGCACCCAGCTATGGCGGCCGTTATGGGTGCCGGCACATGGTGTAGGGTGGGAGTTGTACCATCCTCCTGATGGGGGGCGGTTGGTGTTATGGGTATGTGGGTCGACGGTTGGTGCCAGGGGACCAGTGCTGCCTATTCACCCTGGCCGCCCTGAGGTGATTGTGCAGTTTTTTACAGCACTGCAGGCCAGTCCGGATGACGTTGCTGGTGGCGCTGACTTTGCAACCTGTGTCAAGGCGGGAGAATGGCGGCGGCTGGCTGCCTCCTTCTCGGGCCAGGGTGCAGGAGTCCAAGAGGGTCTCAAGCTCGGTGTTGGTGAATCGTGGGGCTGCGCGTCTTGCTGCCATCATGATGGCTGGGATGGTGTGTGTGGGGAGTGAAGTGTGCATATGTGTTTGCAGTTTGTCAGCCTCCTGAGTATTAATCGCGAATCTGGCACCGTTTCTCATTGGAATCGATTGTGTTCCACGTGGCGCCGGTCCTAGCCCCTCAATAATCGCTGAATCGGTACAGATGTGGCGCCAGTTTTGCTGTCGTGGAAGTCCATAAATCCTGCCCTGGTGTCAACGCTTGTCTCAGGAACAGGGAATCCCGCCGCAAGGGCTGGATTCTCCGATCGCCGATGCCAAAATTGCATTTGCCGATTGGTCGGAGAATCCCTGTTTACGCTGGGCTCGGGGGAGGCGCTGTTTTTGCGATGCTCCGCCCCCTCAAATGTGGTGTACTCAGGGAGTACGCCACACACCGTATGGACAGCCACAGGATGTCACCCTCCCCTAATGTACTCAGGGAGTATGCCACACACCGTATGGACAGCCACAGGATGTCACCTGAGGCCCTCCCCTGATGCTCCTCCCTCGATGGGCCGTGTCCCCGATGTCATCGGCGACGTGTGCTCCCACCGTTTGGGAACCTCGCGTGGTGGCTGCGGACTGAGTCCAGCGGCGCCACAGTCAGGGGTTGGGGGAAGCCGTTGCGCTGGCGGAGGGGCTTCGGCAGGGGCTGGGGGGACTCATGGGGGGTGATCCAGGGGTGGCGAGGCTGGTCATAGGGGGGGCAGTTTTTTAAAAATTATTTAGAGTACCCAATTCATTTTTTCCAATTAAGGGGCAATTTAGCGTGGCCAATCCACCTAGCCTGCACATCTTTGGGTTGTGGGGGCGAAATCCACGCAAACATGGGGAGAATGTGCAAACTCCACACGGACAGTGACCTAGAGCCGGGATCAAACCTGGGACCTCAGCGCCGTGAGGCAACAGGGCTAACCACTGCGCCACCGTGCTGCCCAGGGGGGCAGTTTTTGGCAGGCGGGGTCCGCACGCTTTCTACTGGCTACAAATGACTGCACATGGCTTTTATGCACTGATCTTTGGATCTAGGGACATTGTTGTATATATGCAGGGTACTAAAGGTTAATTAGACAAAGAGTACATCAAAAAATGGAGCACATTTGTATATTCAGTGAGAAAACATGCAAAAATAGGTTTATTTCAATGATGATTATTATTAGTATCTAAAATCTGTTCAGTAAGGTATGACAACATCAGTTTATTTCACACTTATTTTTCTCTGGTTGGTGCTACATTGAGCAGACAGCTTGAAAGAAGTGGCCACTTCATGGAGTATGAAGAGCCCAGCATTCAAGATTTTGTAAGTAATCAAAACCTCTTAAACTGCACTGTTTGCCAAGTACAGCACCAGACATGCATTTGTTTTACATGAAATCATTTGTAACTGCTATCCATGCTAGAATTGAAATAAATTTCTGAAATATTTACAACAGTGCCGAACAGTTTCATGTTTGATAATTTAAAAAAATTAATTTAGAATACCCAATTATTTTGTTTCCAATTAAGGGGCAATTTAGTGTGGCCAATCCACCTAACCTGCACATCTTTAGGTTGTGGGGGGTGAAATCCTTGACAGGTTTGATAATTACATGATCATGCACTACATAAATTTTTAAAAATAAATTTATACTGTCCGTGTGGAGTTTGCACATTCTCCCCCTGTTTGCGTGGGTTTCGCCCCCACGACCCAAAGATGTGCAAGGTAGGTGGTTTGAACACGCTAAATTGCCCCTTAATTGGAAAAAAAATGAATTGGGTACTCCAAACTTAAAATAACTAAATAAATTTAGAGTACCCAATTTTTTTTTCCAATTAAGGGGCAATTTAGTGTGGCCAATTCACCCACCTTGCAATCTTTTTGGGTTGTGGGGGTGAGACCCATGCAGACACAGGGAGAATGTGCAAACTCCACACGGGCAATGACCCGGGGCTGGGTATAACCCGCCATGAGGTAGCAATGCTAACTACTGTGCCACCGTGCCACCCTATGCCTTACATTAATAACATCAGGATGTTGTTATTGCAGAATCATATTTCTTTTTCAGTTTCCAGCATTATATTCTACTTAAGTATATTGTGTTGAAGGTTGTTTTACAATAATTATAATACAATTTTTAAAAGCTGTCTAGACACCTGGGACTGGATTTTCCAAAAATGGGGCTATGTCCCCACGCCGGCGTAAAAACGCTGGTGTTTCATGCCAGACTTTCCATTAAAAAATTTACAGCGATTCTCCTACCTGCAGGGGGCTGTCAGGGCCGCGGAGTGCTTCTCGCAGCTTTAGCTCCCAATCGGCCAGAGTTGATTAAAATCTTTTGGTTGGCAATCCGGCTGGAGCATCTCTGGGAGGGCCTCTGGAAATGCCCACCCCCCTCTCCCCGGCCATGCTGCGTAATTCACGCGCGAGCGATTCTCCAGGGACCGGACAATCGCGGGAGCAGTGCCGGGCCCAGTCCTGTCATAAAAGTGGATTCTCTGCCCCCGCGCCAAACGCCTATAGGGTTTTCGCTAATTTCATGTAGAGTGAAAATCGCTCAATATGTAGTGATGTTATAAATGCACTGGTGGCAATTTCTTCCCCTTGATCTTTGGAACAAAGCCATCAAGTACAATTACGAAAAAAATACATAAGCAAAGAAAACAATCATTCCTTTCAACATGTTCCACACAACCTTCCTCCCACCCTATTTCACCAAACCCTACATGCATATCCTTTGAGGGCAAGTTCCACATTCTCAACACTGCCTGGGTAAAGAAATTTCTTCTGGACTCTTTATTACCTTTGTTAATGAATATATAAAATTTTTCATTCCTTAATTTTGGACTTGCCCACTAGTGAAAATATATTCTTTACGTCCACCCAATCAAATTTTTGAAACTTATTTTTGATTACCCCAGCCTTTCCTGATAGTTATCGCTTCATTTCTGATATCATTGTCGTAAATCTTTTTTAAACCTTCTCTAATGCCTCGTTATTTTGTAATATGGAAATCAGAAGTGTGCACAGCACTCAAATGTTTTTTGTTTTTTTTAAATTTAGAGATTCCAATTCATTTTATCCAATTATGGGGAAATTTAACATGGCCAATCCATCTAAGCACACCTTTTGGGTTGTGGGGGCAAAACCCACGCAAACACGGGGAGAATGTGCAAACTCTACACGGACAGTGACCCAGGGCCGGGATCGAACCTGGGACCTCGGCGCCGTGAAGCAACAGGGCTAACCCACTGCCCCAGCAATCAAAAGTTTAACATAACTTTTCTGCTTTACCATTCTATTTCTCTAAAAATTAACCATGATGCTTCCTTCACATTTTGGATGGTTTTGTTGACTTGCATTGCTACTTTTAAGGATTTATGAAACTGCACTTCCAGATCTCTGCTTCCCTATCACATTAGGTTCTTATTTTCGATGGAGCATGCAGCCTCCTTAATTCCTCCATGAAAATGCAATATCTCACACTTTCATACACCCATTCTGGAAATTTACTAATGGATTGTATTTTGCCAGCCTTCCACAAGGCGGCATGGTGGCAGTGGTTAGCACTGTTGCATCACAGCACTAGGGACCTGAGTTTGATTCCGACCTCAGGTGACTGTGGCGTTTGCACATTCTTCCCATGTTTGCATCGATTTTCTACAGGTGCTCCGAGTTCTAAAGATGTGCAAATTAAGTGGATTAGCCATGCTAAATTGCCCTTTAGGGTGGGTTTGAAGGAATAGAGCGGGGGATTGGGCCTAGGTCGTGTGGTCGTTCGAAGGTCAGTGCGGACTCAATGGCTGAATTGTATCCTTCTGCACTATGACAGGGATTCTATGATTATCCCATTCAGTGTCATCTGCAAATTTGGAACCTCATATCTGACTCCAGAGTCCAAATTGTTTTTATAAATTGTGAACAATAATCCCAACACTGATTCCTGTGGAATATCACTTCTTACCATTCACCAGTCTGACTGTTGTCCCTACTCTCTGTTTTTAGATTTGTAGATAACTCTGCTACTGTCATTCTGCGAGTGCATTAACTATTTCACTTGAAGTAGCAAAAGGGAAATCAGTAAGGTTGCAAATTAAACTCAACTATTTACCAAAAAATGGGAAAGATAAAGCAAAATCTGTGTACCTGTTAGTCTAAAATATGCTGTGGGGGAATGTTGTGCACAAGGAGGGGAGGCAAACTGAATTCCTTTATCATTCTTGTCTTCTGTCCATGAATTTTGTCAGAGATTGTGCCGTGTTTCCTCAAACCCTGTTTGTGCAGTAGAATTTTAAAGTGACTTGCAGCAAATTCTCTTTAGGGTTAAATCAGAAATATAGGGCAGCACGGTGGCCTAGTGGTTAGCACAACCGCCTCACGGCGCTGAGGTCCCAGATTCGATCCCGGCTCTGGGTCACTGTCCGTGTGGAGTTTGCACATCCTCCCCGTGCCTGCGTGGGTTTCGCCCCCACAACCCAAAAATGTGCAGAGTAGGTGGATTGGCCACACTAAATTGCCCCTTAATTGGAAAAAATAATTGGCTAATCTAAATTTTTTTTTTTTTTAAATCAGAAATATAGTTTATTCATACATCCAAATCTGGAGGATGGTCACAACTTAATATACACACACAAGCAGGCAATAAGGAGATAGGAAAGAGCTCTTACAACGATGAATAACTGAAAGTAACATAAACCACAAATGTGGATATCAGTTCATGTGATTGCCAGAATCCAGAAAGTCAGAGCTCAGTGAAGATTCCTTCATGAAGGAATTTTTGTTCAGATGGATTCAGTCAACTGAAGCAGGAGTTGCATCATTCCTCTAAAGTTGATGGTGATGCAACAAGATGAGGTTGTTATACAGAGACCTGGGACACAATTCAACTCAAAACATATTTAAAAAAATAAATTTAGAATAACCAGTTCTTTTTTTTCCAATTAAGGGGCAATTTAACGTAGCCAAACCACCCACCTACCCTGCACATCTTTGGGTTGTGGGGCTGAGACCCACGCAGACATGGGAAGAATGTGCAAACTCCACATGGACAGTGACCCGGGGCTGGGTTTGAACCTGAGTCCTCGCCACCATGAAGCAGCGGTGCTAACCACTGCGCCCCGTGCAACCAACCAAAACTTTCTAAGTGCCACTTTGGGTGAGTTTGGCAGGGTGAGGGGCAGCACGGTGGCACAGTGGTTAGCATTGCTGCCTACGGCGCTGAGGACCCGGGTTCGAATCCCGGCCCTGGGTCACTGTCTGTGTGGAGTTTGCTCATTCTCCCCGTGTTTGCGTGGGTTTCACCCCCACAACCCAAAGATGTGCAGGATAGGTGGATTGGCTATGCTAAATTGCCCCTTAATTGGAAAAAATAATTGGGTACTCTAAATTTAAAACAAAAAGAAGAAAAAAAAGTTTGGCGGGATGTTTCTAGTCAGCTTTTTGGGCGAGATCCAATCGCTATTCAACCACACAATCATTTTTTGGACCTTGGGGAGTTTCTCTCTGGTCAAACATAGAACATAGAACAATACAGCACAGAACAGGCCCTTCGGCCCTCAATGTTGTGCCGAGCCATGATCACCCTACTCAAACCCACGTATCCACCCTATACCCATAACCCAACAACCTCCCCTTAACCTTACTTTTATTAGGACACTACGGGCAATTTAGCATGGCCAATCCACCTAACCCGCACATCTTTGGACTGTGGGAGGAAACCGGAGCACCCGGAGGAAACCCACGCACACAGGGGTAGGACGTGCAGACTCCACACAGACAGTGACCCAGCCGGGAATCGAACCTGGGACCCTGGAGCTGTGAAGCATTTATGCTAACCACCATGCTACCCTGCTGCCCAAAGCCCAAAAATAGAAATTGTTTCAGCAATGGGAAGCTGAACTCGCTGGCCATACCGGCTCCTCAGAGATCGGGTCGCCATTTTGAAAGTGGGCTTGGAGATCCCCCACACCCCCACCCATGGGCAATATTACCCCCCCCCCTGCATGAATGGGCATTACTAGCCCTCCCCCCAAATGAGGACACCAAGTTATGGGATTGCTGAGGGCCCCTCTCTTTTCAGGCCTCCCCACGCCCCTCCCTTTCGGGGCTCCCACTCTTCACTTCCTCACAACCTTTATGAGGCACCTTCATACCCGCCCTTCACTCCCCCACCCTTCATAACCCCCTCTCATCCCCCCTTTAATGGGCAAGCCCCCCTCATGTTCAGACCCTTGGCAGTGCCATCCTGACATTGCCACACTGCCAGTGCCCCTGCCAACCAGGCAGGCCCCCGCCAACCAGGCAGTGCCACGCAGGCACCTTGACAGTGTCAGGGTGGGAGTGCCACGATACCAGGCTGGCAGCGCCAAGGTGCCCGGATGCCAGAGAGAGAGAGCCAAGGGCCACCCTGCCCTGTCTCCAACCACCATGGTCTCCAAAGGCTTGGGAAACCCCCCCAGGTGTCGTGTGGACCAGTACTAAACGGCAGCTGGTCCAGATTTCGGTGGGCTTAATTAAATATGCTGATCTGGATCTCTCCCAAGTCCTCTCTCTCGAGTTTCAACGGACTTGTCACATCACCAAGTCGGGCTGTGGGAAGGTTGGTACCCTGGCACTCTTGCTGGCACCCAGGCACCTTGGCACTGCCAATCAGGCACCCTGACAGTGCCATCCAGGCACCCTGACAGTGCCAGTGTGTCTAGACTGTTGGTGCCCAGGTGCCAGGTTGCCCGAGCCAAGGAGCGGGTTCAGGAGTGCCCTGCCCCTAAGAGGTGGGGGGAGGGATGTCTTGAGGACCCTCTAAGAGGTAAGTTGGGGCAGTGATGGGGTCTGGAGGCCATGGTGGGGTGTCCGAGGGCTGGTCGAGAGATCGGACGGCATTCAAAATGAGCTAGCTGCGGCCTCAGCAGGGCGTTCCTTGCCGAGGCCAAAAAAAATAAAGAGTCCCATTTGATAGCCCCCGCTATACATGCCCAAATCTGGACTCTCCAGCACTGAACTCCCTTGTGAATGTAGAAGATTATAGGGTAAGTTGATTTTCTAGTAGGATTTTGATCAAAAGTTACATGATAGATGTTTCAAAATGAATTCTGCAGGGACTTCTGGTGGCTGCCATGTGAGCGGTCACATATTTGGTGGCTCCTGCTCGAGGTGGAATTGATTGGTCCCTTTCACCCGATATAGGGGGTATTTGCTGGTTCTAAGTGCATGAGCAGTGAGAGATAGGAATTCTCTTCCGGTTGGGCCAGTTTATGACTTAACGAATGAGGAGTGTCACGATCAAGGGGCAGCAGTTTGGCCAGGAGGACTTTCGAAGTGCGACAGAGGTAAAGATGGCGGAGGGCTCCGGGGTGTCGGTGCCTAACCCAGTGGACTACCGAGCAATTTCTAGATTTTCTGAATGCCAAGTTCCAACAGCAGAGCGAAGAGGCCTCGGAGAACCTGGCTAGGTGGCAGAGCCGTTCGGGGCGACTATTGAGAGAGTGGAGCAAATGCTGGAGGCACAGAGTTCAGAGCTCCAGAAGGTGGAGGAGTCGGTGGTGGATCATAAGGACCTTGTTGGAGGCAGAGATGTTGCTTGTGGCAAAGGGCTAGAAGTGGCTGAGGGAGAAGGTGGAGAACCTGGAGAATCACTCCAAGAGGCAGAATCTCCAGATTGTGGGGCTGCCTGAAGAGATTGAGGGAACATAGGCCACAAAGTATATGGCAAGGATGTTTGAGAAGCTGGTGGGGTGGGGGTGGGGGGTTCTTTGACCATCCTCCTGTCATGGATCAACGCACGGGGTGTTGAGGAGGAGGTCGAAGGCGGAGGAGCACCCGAGGGCAATGGTGGCGCGGTTGTATCACTTTCTGGACAAATAGAAGATTCTGTGCTGGGCGAAGGATACAAGAGAATGTACCTGAGAAGAAAAGTTGGCACGCATCTACCCAGACTTGGGTGTAGAGTTGGCCAAGCGGCGGACTGGCTTCAACAAGGTCAAGGCGACCCTCTACAAGAAAGGAGTGAAGTTTGGGGTTTTGTAACCTGCTTGTCTACACCAGAATCAGGAATATTATTTCAACATTCCGGAGGAGGCGAGTAAATTTGAGAGACCATAGACTAGGAGGCTTGTGAGGACACAGAACTTTGGAGATGCCATTACGGGGAATGCGGGTGTGCATGCCGGGCAGATTGTTGTATTTACCATGTCAGGATCGGGTAAGTGTGTTCAACGTTTTTTGGGAAATTGTGAGGGGTGGTAGGGGAGAAGGGGGTAGACGGTTGCCTCAAGTGGGGACCTCCATGCTAGCAGGTAGTCTAGTTAACGGGAGTGAAGTGGGGAGACAATCCGTGCAGGGTGTGGGGAGGTGGGTTGGGTAGATTTGTTTTCTTTGTTTATGTGTGGGGGGGGAGGATGCTGATGTCGGTGGAGTTGGTGTGGCGCAGTTGGTTAAGGGGAGATGGTGGCAGACATCTTAGGGTGGCCCAGAGAGTGAGCGAGGTGTGGACCTGGGGAGCTGGTTAAAGAGGGGCTATGGCCAGGAACCCCCCAACCTGGTTCATTACGTCGAACATTAGGGGATTAAATGGGTCGATTAAGAGGCCTCGCATTTTAGGAGTTTGAAGGCGGACGTGGTATTTCCTCAGGAGACACATTTGGAGGTCAGGGACCAGGCAAGGTTGAGGAAGGGCTGGGTGGGGCAGGTATTAGGTATTCCATTCAGGGTTGGATATAAAGACGAGGTGGCAGTGCTGCTCAATAAGAGGGTGACTTTTGAGGTGGGGAGTATAGTGAGAAACCCTGGGTGTAGATTTGTGATGGTGAGTTGGAAGGGGCACCCGTAGTGCTGGTGAATGAGTATGCCCCAACTTGAGACGATGTAGAGTGTTTGATGCCGGTTTTGGCAAAGATTCTGCACCTGGGCATGCACCGGCTGATTGTGAGGGGGGGGGGGGGGGTGGGGGGGTTTAATACTGTGTTGGACCCTAGGTTGGACCGATTGTGTCCCAGGTATTTGAAGATGTTGGCTGTGGCAAAGGAGCTGTTGGGGTTTATGGAACGCATGGGAGGGGTAGATCCATGGCAGTGTGAAAGCCAAGGGCAAAGGAATATTTGTACGTCTCGCATGTCTACCGGGTGTACTTCAGGATAGACTTCTTTGTCTTGGACAAGGCGCTGTTGGCGGGGTTGGTTGGATTAGAGAATTCAACGATCATTGTGCCTGACCACATGCCGGATTTGCGGGTGGCAAAGGGAAGTCCCCAATGGCCGCAGTGGAGGTTAGATATAGGGTTATTGGCGGGTAAGGAGGTTTGCGAAAAGATAGGGGTGGCTATCCGGAACCATGTGGAGCAGAATAAGACGGGGAAGGTTTCTGCCTCCACGTTGTGGGAGACGCTGAAGGCAGTGGTAGGAGGGAGTTTATCTCGATCCGGGCGCACGAGGAGAGGGTGGAGCAGGCTGAGAGGTTGAGGTTGGTGGAGGCCATTCTGAGAATTGACTGGAGGTACTCCAATGGCACCTGAGGAGGCGCTGTTGAAGGAGAAACAGAGGGCGATTCTCCAGTCTCCGACGCCGAAATCGCATTCAGCGATTGTCTGGATCGTCTGGATTCGCGCTGAAATTGGGGGCAGCAACGCTTTTGTGATACTCTGCCCCCTCCAAAACGGTGTACTCTAGGAGTACGCCACACGCTATCAGAATGGCCTCAGGACGTCACCTGAGGCCTTCCCCGCAATGCTCAGCCCCCGATGGGCCGAGTCCCCGATGGCATTGGTCGCATGTGGTATTTATTTTTGGGAACTCAGCATGGCGGCTGCGGACTAAGTCCAGCGCCGCCACCGTTGGTGGGGGGAAGCCGATCCGCGGGCAGGGGGCGCTTTGGCAGGGGCTGGGGGCACTAGTGGGGGGAGATCCAGGTTGGCGGGCCTAGCCAAAGGAGGTCACTATTTGGCAGGCAGGGTCCATGCGCGGCCGGTGCCAAGTTGCACAGCACGGCTGCTGCAGGCCGCCGCTGTGCACATGCAGAGCCACAGACCCGGCAATTCTCCGGCCGTATCCGCAGCTAGAGCTGGGTGCAGTCCGCTGCATGCCTGCGAACCCCCCCCACCAGACAAAGGTTCAGTGGTCGTATTGCATTGTTTGTTTGATTGTAAAACGCCACCATTCCCAAGCCGGAGTCAGCCTAATCCTAACCTACTCTACACATCTTTGGGTCAGGAGGGTGAGACCCATGCAGACACGCGGAGAATGTGCAAACTCCACACGGACAGTGACCCGGGATTGAACCCGAGTCCTCGGTGCCTTGAGGTAGCAGTGCTAACCACTGCCGTCCCCGAAAGTCGGGATTTGTGAAGGGGCGTTAGCTGTTGATGAATGTCTGGAGGTTACTGAATGTAATTATGATGCTCTCGGAGGGCCGAGAATTGGAAGTGGTTGTGGCGATGGACATGGAGAAAGATTTTGATTTGGTTGAGTTGGTTTACTTATTCGAGGTGTTGGGGCAGTTTGGGATTCGTGGACTGGGTTTGGTTGTTGTATAAGGTGCCTAAGGTGAGTGTTCGGGCTACGCCAATCCACTTAACCTGCACATCTTTGGACTGTGGGAGGAAACCGGAGCACCCGGAGGAAACCCACGCAGACACGGGGAGAACGTGCAGACTCCGGACAGATAGTGACCCAAGCCGGGAATTGAACCTGGGACCCTGCAGCTGTGAAGCAATAGTGCTAACCACTGTGCTACTGTGCTGCTAATCCCACAACTAATTTTTTTGCAAACATATTCTTTATTTATAATATATCTGAAACAGACTTCACAATACATTTCAAATTGTCATAACAAAAAAGTGCAACAATAGGAGACTGCTGGTAGGGGCGAGTTTTCATTACTTTGGGATATGAGTGATGCAGAATATGGTTCAGCTGCATGAGTTGAATTTGGCGCGGTTGGTGGAGGGAATAAAGTCAGACGTTAAGAGGTGTGATGTGCTGCCATTGTTATTGTCTGGTCGGGTCCAGATGGTAAAGATGACGGTGTTGCCGAAGTTTTTGTTTGTGTTTCAGAACCTCCCGATCTTTGTGCCCAAGGCCTTTTTTTGTAAGGTTAAATGGGATGGTTTTGAGGTTTGTGTGGGCGGGTAAGGCTCCGCGGGATAGGAGGGTGCTTTTGGAGAGGGATCAACGGGGTGGGGGAGGGGGGCACGGGAACTAACACTGCCAAACTTACAAAATTATTATTGGTCCCAAAGTGATCCCTCACTAACACTTCTGTCATCTGCCCTTCTTTATTTCCCAAGAGGAGCTCAAGTTTAGCCTCTCTCTAGTCGGGCCATCCACATACTGAAAGAAATTCCTCCTGAATTCCTCCAACAAATTTCTCTCCATCCAAGCCACGAATGCTATGGCTGTCCCAGTCAATTTGGGAAAGTTTAAGTCCCCAACTATTACCATCCTATTTTTCTTCCATCTGTCTGTAATCTCCTTACATATTTGCTCCTCAATTTCCCGCTGCCTATTTGGGGGCTTGTCATACAATCCTATCACAATGATCTCTCCCTTCTTAGTTTTCAGTTCTACCCATATAGACTCAGTGGGCGAACCCTCGGATATATCCCCTCTCAGCACCGCTGTGATATTCTCCCTAGTCAAAAACCCAACTCCCACTCCTCTCTTACCTCCTGTTCTATCTTTCCTACAGCATCTGTACCCTGAAACAAGGTGCAACGCCTTGGCCAATCAGAGTCAATTTGCCAACCAATCAGCACCTTTTCCTCCTGTAGTATACATTGTTGTGACTGTTTGAAATTTGGAAAGCTTGCCTAATGAGTATATGACAACACGCCTCTCTTTTCAGCTGTATTCAAATACTGAACTACTAAGCAACTGTTTATCTTAGATGTTTAGTCAAGAGATTGATGCAACTGAAAAGATTACCCAAAGCCAAAGGACAAGTATTGGCTCTTTCCTAACTCTGAGTGCTCCTCAAGCCTGTGAGGAACCAAACTCAAGGAGTCTTGAAGAGTCTGAAAAACAAGATGAAACTTCTGGAGGAATAAATGCTGAGTAAGTGAAGACCTCGTTTCCTTCCAGTAAATAACATGTGACTGACAGGTGCTTTTGTCAAATATACTTCCATTGTACATGTTCTATTATAATCCAAGCTCTATTTTCAAATGTTTTTGGGTGATTTAAGAACAAATCTGCATTAACACAGTGTCTTTAATGATTCCAAGATGTTCCAAAGCACTTCACAGATAATGAAGAATTTTCATTGATACAAAATCAGTGCTGTAATATAAGGAAACTTGGCACCAATCTAAATGTGGAAAGATCCCATACACAGCAGTGAAACAAATCACCAGATAATCTGTTCTTAGTCACATTGGTCAGCAGATAAATATTGGCCATGGACACTCTTTGTTATTCTAATACTGTCCACGTGAGAGGACAGATAGTGCCTCAGTTTAACATCTCAACCAGAATACTGCATTTCCGACAGTGCAGCACTCCCACAGTAAGGCACTGAAGCATAAATCTAGATTATGTGCTCAAATTGACAGAGTTGGGCATGAACACACTACCTCTTAACTCAGAGGCATGAGTTCTATCAGAGCCAAAGCTGACACGTAGCTTAGATGTCCAATTTTGTGGACATGCAGCTCGAAAAAACTTGCTGATTACTTTCTTTCTAAAAGATGTTTCCCAGAATTCACCATTCCTGAGACTAAGTGTTGACGCTGCAGCAGGATTTGTGGAGTTCTACGACAGCAAGACTGGCGCCATACCTAGACCGATACAGTGATCATTGAGGGGCTTGCACAGACGCCACGTGGAACACAATCGATTCCAATGAGAAACGGTGCCGGATTTGGGATTGACACTCAGGAGGCTGACAAGCTGCAGCCACGTATACACACCACTCCCCAAATACACCATCCCAGCCAACATGATGGCAGTGAGACCAAGCTTGAGACGGTGCTGGACACCGTGGAGGAGAGGCGGGCCACCCCCGGCCCAGGAAGGAGGCTGCCAAACACCGCCGTTCGCCGTGCCTGGACGCAGGTGTCAGCGCCATGCACAACACTGTCTGGACCGGCCAGTTCAGCTGGAAAAAACTGCACGACCTTCTCAGGATGAGTAGGCAGCACTGTGACCCTGACACCTATCCCATCCTCGTCCCACACATCCGTAAATCTAACCCCCCACCCGGAGGGGTCTGAATCCCCCACCCTGTACCACATATCGGTCGCCATGATCGGATGCCGTGGCCACTGAAGCCACCAGCTACCCACCCCCTGGGCTGCACACATCAGACTGTCCAACACTGTGTGTTTTCTGTCCCCCACCCCCAGGAGGAGGCTGCTCACAACCGCTGGGAATGGGAAAAGACTGGAGGGGGACCGCCAGACCTGCGGCCCCTCACCGCGGCAGAGAAGAAGGCCCTGGATATGGTCGGCGAGCCCAATGAAAGGGAAGTCGCCGGGGTGGAGATCGGTGTCGGGCGAGGAAGTAAGACCCCGCTTAGTTGCGGTAATTCCCAGTGACACGTGTGTCAACTGCCCCGAACACCACACCTACACCACCCCCACATCAATCTCACATCACGCTCACCCCAGACTACTCTCACACCACCCTTATCCCAAACCGCCCTCAACCCCACACATCAACCCCACCCCCACCACTCCCCACGCCTGCAGTCTAATCATGCATCTTGTCTTGTATCTTGCAGGAGCTACTGGTTATGGGGCGGGCCCTTGTGGTGTTCCCCGATGACAGCCACAGCCTTGGGTGCCGAGCGGCAACGAGGACATCGACATGGATGGGAGCCATCATCCAAGACCCTGGTCACCCCGGAGCTCGGGTCCGATGATGACACAGATTTCCCGTCACAGCTGTCTTCAAAAGCTCCCACCATTTTGGAGACACTCATCTCAGTTGGGCACTTAAGTGAAGAGGCTTCTGGGGCACCTTCTGGTGCGCACCACACATGTGCTCTGGTACAGCAGGTGGAGACAGCAACTCCCAAGGGGGCAGACGGTTGGAGAACGGGCTGACCCCAGGGACTAGCTGCTGTCCAGCCGTGCTTTGGGCGTCTGGAACAGACAGTGCCATTGATCATGGAGATGCAGTCGCAGAGCCAGGGACTACATGAGGGATTGTCGGTGAACATCCAGCACCTACAGGCACAGGTGGAGCAGGACAACTGAATGTAGGACCAGGAGGTGGTGCCGGCCTTCCGTGTCACCCAGGTCAACAGCACACGGGTGGCAACCACAGTTGAGGCCATGGGGGTGAGGGTTTCGGCTATGGATCAGCATGTCCACAGACTGGGGCAATCTGTGCAGGCAGGGGCCGAGGCCCAGGACAGGGCTGCCCTCTCACAGGCAGCCATGAGCCATCTGGATATTGCAGCAGTGCACATGAGCATGGCCCAGTCACATCGGGCCATTAGCGAAAGCTTCGCTGGCATTCCCCAGGCACTGGCTGATGTGGTACAGTCGCAGAGGGAGGTGGATGGGTCCCAGAGGGAGATGCCACATTCACTGGCTGATGTGGGACAGACACAGACCCACAAGATGGTAGCACTGTCAATGGGTGATGTGGCATGGTCCCAATGGAGGTGGTCCACTCACTGTGCTCCATGTTTGCGAACATGCAGATACTGGGTCAAGACGAGAGCCTCGAGGACTGGCAGCGCCAGCTGGCGGATTAGCCTCAAGGGATAGCTCTGCTCCCACCCCCGCCCCATGGAGTAGCCCAGGGGCCATCAGGCACCCTGAGAGAGGAGGAGATGATGGGGCCCATGCCGGTGTCTCTCGCAGGGGAGGTGCCAGAACACCGCAGCACCTCGAATCCCCTCACCTCTGCTGTCTCAGCCCCATCTGGTGGGCAGCGGGCCAAACAGGGCATGACCTGGGACACCCGAGAAGCGGCCGGGCCCATCCAGGCCCGGTTGCCCTAGAAGACGCCCGCCAAGGAGGCAGGACGGGAATCATATCAGACTCCTGATGTACCGTCTGGGGATCCACCTGGACGTAATGTTAGGGCCCATAGGGCCAGAAAATTAGACACCAGTTAAGTTGGCGGGTGTTCAGGGAACAGTTTAGTGATAGGGGCTAGGGAACGTATCTGTGTGTATGTTTTCACATTAAACACCTGTGCACAATGTTACAACTTGCCTCGGTGCTCTGTCAGAGTAGCACAGTGGTTAGCACTGTTGATTCACAGAGCCAGGGTCCCAGGTTCAATTCCCGATTTGGGTCACTGTCTGTGCGGGGTCTGCACGTTCTTCCCGTGTCTGTGTGGGTTTCCTCCGGGTGCTCCAGTTCCCTCCCACAAGTCCTGAAAGACGTGCTTGTTAGTTAATCTGGACATTCTGAATTTTCCATCCGTGTGGAATGTGGCGACTAGGGGCTTTTCACAGTAACTTCATTGCAGTGATAATGTAAGCCTACTTGTGACAATAAAGATTATTATTAGAAGTGTGTGAGGGGTGGACTGGTCTGGGCTGGCCAGAGGGGGTGTGGGTGAGGGAGGATGGGGGGGGGGGGGGGGGGGGAAATGGGCCGACGTTCGAGGTGGGCTTGGCTCAGGGACTGCAGTTCAGCCAGCACTCAACGCTATGGTGTCCCACTCCCATTCCCCCACCCCCCCACCATCACCGCACCCCAGGGAATTCGATGGGACTGTGGGGTAGAATTGCCTGCTCACAAGCAGGGAGCATCCAGTTGAACGGTTCTAGTGCTACCGTAGGCAGGAATCAGACATTGTTGAACAATGTGGAGCAATAGAGGCCATCGCAGAGCAGGTTGTCATCATCCTCCATCCCATGGACCAGACAAACGGTTATTGCCAACCCAGGGTCCACATCCATTGTACGGCAGGTATGTATCACGGAGAGGGGTTGCACGCGGTGGAGGATGGGGTGTCTGTGCCCCTGGCCAGCCCCCCCGCCCCCATTGGTGAACTTGGAGGCGATCAGAGCACAACATGCCTGTTTACCCTGGCGCACACATTGTGCGGCCTACTTTTGTCTGCCTGGGCCCCATGACCTGCCCATCCTCGTCGTTCCTCGCATCCTCCTCAACAGACGAGGCCTGATGTTTATCCTCCTCCTCCAGCACATTGTCTCTCAGCTGCGCGATGTTGTGGAGGACGCAGCAGGCCCCCACAATGCAGGCCCTCCAGAACAGTCCAGGCACCTGAACTGTATCTTCAGGAGGCTGAAACACCACTCTATCACGGGGCCCTGGCCGCGGCATGTGCATTGTTGTAGCGGGTCTCCGCATCAGTCTGTGGTCTCCGGACAGGTCATCAGCCATTGCCCAGGAGCCAACCCTTCAGCCAGGGGTGCGCCTCGAAGAGGCCGGGGAACGTCGATTGGCGTCATGCACATTGTCCAATTATCGGGTGCAGACGTGCATGATGCGCATCTTTTTTTAAATACAAATTTAGAGGGTTTTTTTCCAATTAAGGGGCAATTTAGCATGGCCAATTCACCTAACCTGCACATCTTTGGGTTGTGGGGGTGACCGCAGACACAGGGAGAATGTGCAAACTCCACATGGACAGTGACCCTGGGCCGGAATCGAACCCGGGATCTCTGCTTCGGCATGATGCACATCTGATGGTCACACACCAGCTGCACGGTCATCGAGTGGAACCCCTTTCGGTTTGGGTAGAGCAACCTGTCATCTGCAAGGGCTTGTAGAGCGACATGCATCCCGTCAATCACCCTCTGGAGCCTGGACATCTCGGCGATGGCGGTGAACCCCGCTGCCTGGGCATCCTGGTGGGCCCGGTCCACACTGAAGTGATTGTATTGTGCCAACTGGGCATATTGGGCCTCCATGACGGCATGGTTGCACCTGTGCACCGAGCTCTGTAAGATCACGGACAGATCCCCACTTGGCGCCTGGAAGGATCCCGTTCCATAGAGGTTCAGGGCTTCATCACCTTGACACCAGGAGCAGGTGTCCTCCTCTATTTCCCTGTGGTGCCAGGAGCAGCAGGATCTGGCAGATATGTCGCACTGTCACCCAGCTCAGCCGGAGTCTTCAACAGCATGTCCGGTCCAGCAGGTCCTCGAATAACAGGCGCTGTTCGTATACGCAAGGTCTCATGCGGCGTCTCCTTTGCACCCCCTTCTCCTCTTCCTTGGCCTAAAGGCCAGCCGGCTTTCCGCACTCAGCAGCTGCCTCCTGTTCCATTGGGGCACGCTCCGCTGCTGAACATTCTGCCGGTGAAGCATCCTCCTCCTCGAGCAGCTCCAGTTCATACAGCCTCAGGGCATCCCTGAGGGCTGCAGCGACTAGGAGGCCACCATTGCTGCTGTATTCCAATATCCATTGAAAGGCTGACATGTTAGCACCGTGCGTACCCCCGTGCCGAACCAGGTCCTACACGGTGGCCCCGATTGACACTGAGGACCCTGCTCCCGCCCCCATCCGCATCTCGGGGCCGTCGATGCCCAGCACCATAGAGGCTCTGGCCATCCCTTCTGCCAGGGGTACTGTCAGCTGGTGCTGCCTTTTCCAGCGGTACACTCCATGACCTCGTCCTGCCACCCCGTAGGAACTACTGTGGGCTTTGCCCTTGGATGTGCTGGGTGATATCCCGCCGGCTGGTGATGGCCGGTTGGGAGGGGGGTTGTATGGTGCAAGGTGGGGTGCAGGGGTGATGGGGGGGTGGAGGCTGGAGTACGAGGGTGGAGGGGTGAGGATGGAGGCTGGGGTGCAAAGGTGGTGGGATGGGGCACCCATAAGGCTGGTGTCACTCTACAGAACCAGGGGCCAAGGTAGGTGGTCAGTGGAGTGCGCAGCAATATAGCTCTTTGCAGGCACTGGCAATGGTGGTCCATGCCTGGACACCAGCCCAGTCCCATAGTGGGGGGGGTCACCCGACCCTTGGCCCACCCCTTCGTCACCCACCCCCCCGAGCCCTGGTAGGCATCCCCCCCGAGCCCCACCCAGCACAGCCAGTGTCCAACCCGGTCGCGCCTCTCCATGTCCTACTTCCTCTCTCTCCCTCATCAGCCACGACACCTGTTTCTCGATTTTGAAAAGCACAAGTGAACCTCGCCATCGGAAATTCCCCCATTGAAGGCAGAGAATCACAGAGGCTCCGAAGAATACCAGATCAAGCCCGCTAATGATACCAGCAGAGTCTTGACGCCATTGTCGAGGCACCAGAGAATTGCGATTTGGCGTGAAACTGGTGCCCACCACGATTTTGACGTCAGAACTGATTCTCCGCCCAATTGTGATTCCTGAGTCCGGCGTCAGCCAACGAAGAATCCCGCCTGTTTTATAAGTGAATGAGTAGATTTCAGGCGACTCTGAACATATGTTACCAGGTTATTCCATCACAAAACGCATCACAGCCCAACTTGATCCTTTCCTCGCCCAAATTGCTGCACTTTCCACTAGGAGGTAAAGGCAACAATCAAGAATGGAAATGCGAGCAGGTTTGCTTTCCGTTGTCCAAAGCACTGAGGTTATCACAGTACACCATTGCCAAGCAAACTGAGATCAGCTAATCAACATGTTACACTTCAGATTGTCCCTTGTTCTTAGAACATAGAACATAGAACAGTACAGCATAGAACAGGCCCTTCGGCCCTCGATGTTGTGCCGAGCAATGATCACCCTACTCAAACCCACGTATCCACCCTATACCCGTAACCCAACAACCCCCCCTTAACCTTACTTTTTAGGACACTACGGGCAATTTAGCATGGCCAATCCACCTAACCCGCACATCTTTGGACTGTGGGAGGAAACCGGAGCACCCGGAGGATACCCACGCAAACACGGGGAGGACGTGCAGACTCCGCACAGACAGTGACCCAGCCGGGAACCGAACCTGGGACCCTGGAGCTGTGAAGCATTTATGCTAACCACCATGCTACCGTGCTGCCCCAATCTTCTCCATTGTGAATCTAAATGATATAAATGTACGATGATCACTGTTACCTACGTGTTCTCCCATGGACAATTGGTCCACTTGTCCCATCTCATTCCCCAGCAATGCCTCCTTCCTAGTTGGGTCAAAACAAACTGGTCAAGGAAGTTCTCTTGGATACATTTCAGAAATATCTCTCCATCCTTTCCCTTTATTCTAACAGTACCCCATAAATGGGTGGGTGATTAAAAGCTCAGAATATCACCACTCTATAGTTCTTGCACATCTGTGACTTTCCTGCGGATGTGTTCCTCTCTCAACTGTGCCTGGTAGAATGATCATACCTTTTTTGCTTTTCAATTTTAATCAATAGATCCTGTCCTTGACCACCTCAAGAATATCCTCACTTCCCATCACTGTCCTCTCTTATCAGTACAGCCACTCAACCTTTCTTCCTTCCATATCTTTTTAAAACACCACGGGATGGATTTTCCCCGAGTTGGGCCTACTCTGGAGGCTTTTGATTCCTGCCCCCGTTCCCAATGTCGGCATTTTCTGCCGGTACAGCATAAAAATGTGGGTAACAAGTCTGCACCCTGCTCTCCTGACCCGGCCAGTTCCATTCGGGGACAGGTATACCCTGCAAAATGTCCCTGTGGCAATTATAT